>NC_143587.1:144620086-145245086 GCF_048544385.1 Mastigoproctus giganteus
GTTTCCTCTTCCACAGTTCTTGTAAAAAAATGCCCTGTTGGATTGCCCACAAAAAGTGATTTTCAATTGTTATTTTCCATCCTTAAAAAAGCCATAGAATGCGCCAATTACCAGATTCATGGCCTTAACTACCCCTAATTCTTGAATACAACAGGTAGGACTTACATCTCAGTTACAGAGACTTATCTTACATTGATAAGATAAGTCTTGTGTTCTTCAGAACACAAGACTTTATATATCTTGTAAATATAGCTGAAAATAAAAATATTTTCTTCTTCCTCTCCTTCTAGTCGTTTGGACTAAATCAGATGTTTTTTTACTTAAATTTAAATTATTTCATATCACCCGTGCGATAAAATTACCCTTACAGAAAAAAAATTACACGGTTTGCTAATCCACATGAAGATATTTTTTTGCTTCAAACTATGATGAGAGTTTTTAATAATTTGTCTACCCCTAATATAACAAAGAGGGGTTTTAGTGTACAACAAATGCAAAGCCTTCCCCACAGAGAAAGGGTTCCATAACCATGGATTAAAAAATCTCATTTTCAGTAAATGGGAAAACTAATTTCCTAGCGATCGGGGCTAACAAGAGCCTTGCGCTAGGGATCAATATTACATTAATTATTTTGGATAAAAAAAATTTAGATTAACATCGGTGACATCAAAAAATGTTATGCACCAAGGGCAGAGAAGAGGGCTACCTGATGTAGCGTGCGTTGTTTCAGAGAGTTAGTGTTAGGTTGCTTTCTTTACTTCCCTGAAGAAAAGTTTTCATTCCATTCCATGGTATTTTCGGACGATTGATATTTATGGTCTGGGAGGACTGAGCTTTACCTCCACTTCAAACTCAGAAATTTGTGGACTGATGGGCAGGATAAAAAAATTAAAAGGCAGTGAAACCGATTGGAAGGTTATGATTTAATCTGTTCTGTTATGGACACTAACGATAACTTCTGTAATTTGTTATGACCTTTGCCAAAATATGAGACAGAATTGTACGACAGTGACAGTTGAGTTGGTTGGGTACTTGTAGCAAATTTACAGAGTTACAGGCTCCAGAAAAAAAAAGAAACCGTTCACATCGGGTCCTTACAGAGAGAGAGGGGATCTTTCAGAAAAAAAAGGTTGAAATAATTAAGCCAGAAACCCTAATCCGAAAAATGGCGATGACATAATGGGACACGCTGCAGTCATTAAAAGACAATCTAATTAATGCATCAGAACCCAGGGTGCAACTTATCACGGGACTTGTCGGATTACATTCCGTGCCCTAGACAAATATTATTCGCCAACACGCTTAGTTAACACTTAGACAAATACATTATTTGTATAAGCGTAAATTCTGCCCTGTTGGTTACTAACGGATAGGGGAGGAACTTGTCTTCCATAAGGAACGACACTCTATAGTCAGACTACTGTTGGGCTTATTGTATTGTCCCATTAGCGAAGTGAACGTTTATCCATAAGCTTGTAACGAAGAACAGAATGTGGATTCCATTGTCAGTTTGCCAATATGCAGGATGAAAAATCCATGTAAAACTGGAAAAGACCGACTAACTTGGCCACGGCGTTAAAAATTGGCGATAATAGGTCTTGCCGATTGAGGTATACCTCAAATCACAAGTAGATTCTTCCATTTTTTGCTGAGCAGCATGAGAGAGCAGCGGTATATTACTTGTGCGGCTTACTATGAATTTTGCAAATATTTTCGCCAGTTCGGTCTGACATAGCTGAGCGGTCAAAGAGAAAATGTTTCTGAAGTATGTGGTTGTGAGAGAAGACAAAACATTTTTGTATAAACGAAGAGCAGATTGCAAGAACTAACTGAGTGAAATGATGGTCAAATGTCACCTGGAGAAATACCTATTCATGCTGTTGCTCAAAAATTAACATTCCCAATAACGGGTGATGATATTGAGGCCAAGAAACGATCAGGTAGGCGTGAAATATTAACTAATAGAAGTCGATGCGCTTTCGGACTTGTTATCTCATATTTCCATCATCCCTATAAAATCTGAATTTTGAGCTAGCAAAAAAGAATTTTCACGGAAGAGCAAGCCTTTGATAACAAAAGCAGGGACACACTATTCATGGCGTGTTGCAAAGTACGGTGCTGTGGGTTGTTGAAAATCAGTCCAATGGATTGCGAGTCAAGCTATAAGCTCTTCGTGTATAATAGATGTTTGAGTGTGGAGGATGACTCGAGAGCTCATACTTGAGTGTGTGTTTCGGCTGTGAAATTAGGAGGAGGAGGTGAAGGAGAAAATATCATGGCCTGGAGATGTTCCTCGTGGCATTGGCTAGATACACTGGTCACAATGCGAGGAATCATAAGTGCACTGTTCTGCGCAATTCTATGTGCCATTATGCCAATTTTATAGAAGCGGCCCAACTTCGCGACACGTTTCAGCTTAAAAATGCTCTCATAAAGGAAAATTTTTGAGGAGGATGATTTCGAGATATTGCAGTGACTAGTATTTGGAGACTGATTGAGGTATTCCCTTTTACTGTTAACTGCTGTGCTGTTGGGATTGTTCAGGTTTGAGGAAAAGTTGACTTCTTGGTTGTGACCATAGTTCCTAGTTTAGACATCTACTTCCTGGACTGCATTTCTTCTCATCTTGAGTCTTCATAGTGAACCTATAAGTGTCAATTGGATCCTCAAAGATCATCATAACCTTATGTTTGGACTTTATAATGTCAAATACCTTCTTGGTATTGCATTGTGATATAGACATTACATTGAGAACGAATTTATCCCCTACGAGGGAATCTGAGATAATTTTACATCAACTTTACAGCATTGTAAACAGATTTTGGGGTTGCCGGAAAAGCTGACTGGGACCGCATAATAAAAAATAAGTACAAAGTTCTGACAGAATTCAACTGAACATCTTTGAGATAAGATACAATACAACTGGAGAACAAAACCGAGGGAAGCTCATGAATGCTTTAAGGATGGAGCAAGCACAGCACCATCAGCTTTTTATCATAAATTAACAGAACGTTTTCCACAACGTGTTGAAAGTCATTACGGCCAAAGGGAGGGCCATATGGTATTAATAATTTATTTGAATAAATACATGATTTTGTTCAAAATTATATGCGTGATGTTTTGGCAGGCATTATATTATCATCACTTGAGTCACATAATTTTGTAGCCTATATAGATAATCCATTTTTTCCTCATTGATCGTAACTTCTTATTATTATATAAAATAAATAATAAAAATCAGATTTTTCTGATTAAAGCTTGTATTTCATCATGGCAGACCGCAGCTTTACCTTGTAGAATTCAGCAATAACATAAATGAAACATTCAAACAGCCTTTGTAGAAGCACACCCATGTATACGTCAGCACTTCTCTTTCACAGACATCGGAGTGTTGAGGTGGGTAGTGGTACGCAGGCCTCTTGAGATTAAAGTTTGTTTGCAGTTTCCATGCCTCACAGCACTGCTTCAGTAATCCACCATTTTCTTCTCTTCTTTTTGTCCTTTTTTTTTGAAACTACCGAGAAATCACCTAAGGGTTATCCCTCGTAATTGGTAGCTTAAGGGTGCTAAGGGGTTCGAGAAGATAAATACAGACGGATCAATCAAATTATGACGTAAAAACACCGTCATCACTTCCGTGCATGGAAGCTTAAAGATGCTTTACCTTCCATCTCAACCTTGAGGCAAGGGCGATGAAGCAGTTTAACCCCCGGTACAAAAAAGAAGCGAGAACTTGTCCAAGACTGGTACTGCTATGCGAAATGAATTTGAAGGACGGCTGACGAATAAGTGGCTAACGAGAGATTAAAATAGTTTAGGCTGGTTTCGTATGTACGTTATCAGAATAAAACAGTCTTTTTAAGCTTCAAGCGGGAATGGCAAGAACGTTGAAATTGTTTTGTTCAGACATTAAGGAGTGGAAATTGCACATTTAACAAATGTCATACAGGCATTATCACATATAGTATGAATTATTGTTGTTGGAACATACAAGGATGGGTAGAGAATCTTTTAAAGTTGTCTATGGACCCAACAGTAGCCCCAAAAAAGAAATCGAATGGCATTAGGGTGCGAGGGGCATTATAAATGAAAAATCGAGTTTTTCATTCAGCAGCCACGAAACTGATCATGGATTATAAACAGTTAACAGATATGTACATCGGTCTGTAAACTCTGTGCGTTCAATCGGTTTATGTAGGCCCTCATGGTCATCAATTATCTTCAGTTATCTGGCTACTCTGAAACGAGATAACCATCGAAAGTTTCCAGAGGATGGTGGCACTGTGTTACACATTAATAACACTATATAAAAGAAGTGCTGTTTGTTTTTAGTGAAGTAAAGAAATTCGTGTTGATACTACTGAAATTCAATCAATGCCTTTATAAAGAACTTTATCAAATAAATTTTTTAATCAGTGGAGTTTGTTGCATAGGGGAAAGCTGCATTTATTTGCAATTTGTTGTGTTCACCTAATGAAAGCACGCAATTGATTAGTTACAGTTCTTAAAGTACGAAAATTTCTTTTGGTGCTGGTCTATGAATGATATTAACTAAGACTGCAAAATAGTATTAAGATCATTCTAATGCTGAATGTGTTGTAATTTCAATTTTTTGGGAGTAGATTAAATTTTTATGAAATATAACCCTCGTAGATATCTTTATAGGCAATTAAAATAAATAAACGTAATTTAAAATAATTAAGAATGTTAATTTGGCTTCATTAAATAGGTTTTTATATGCTCATATGATTCGTAGCGTGCTAAATGTGAAGGATTATCGTGTGCATCATTAATGTTTGCAGTTCCTGGGAAAGAGAGGGAAGCAGCCAAGATTTGTAGGCATGTCGTGGTAGCAAAGGGAGCACCATTTATCTCCGAAACTGAAATCAATGGCTGTCTTAAAGCGTATCTAGATCCATGATGGATTTAAAAAAAAGAAATCCTTAATATTGGAAGTACAGAGACCCCATTTGATATACTCTGAGTGTGCAGATGGTTCGTTCTGCCACCTGACAAATAAAGTCTTTAGTAACAGTGAGTTATTCTGAGTACTCTCCTATCCCATCCCTCCAGGCCCTTGCGTCATTTGTTGCACGGACAGTGGTAATCTTCAAACAGTCGTGCTACATCTTCCTTGTCACAAAGACAAACGCTCTTAAAGTCACTCCGGGAAGTGGTACTTGTTACCATGACAAGTGACTGCTTGTTTATTTTTTTGGGGCTCCTACTAGTAATAAAGCTCATAAGCTCACTTTCTTCGAATCGTTTTTGCTCTAATTATGTTATGATAAACAACTCAGTCTTTCTTCTTGCACATATAAAAGTAAGACGAGGTTCAGAGGTGACCACGAGTAAAGCGTTCTTAAGGATGTCTGACAGCGTATTAAAACTGACTCTTTCTTGGCAAAGAAAACTTAAATTATGAGCATTAGAAATTTATTAACTGAAAAAAAATTAAAAACAAATTAATGTTGGTAAAATTATACTAGGAAGCAAGATTATACTATAGCATTAACAAAAAATACTTTTTATCTAATTCAGTTTGTCCACATTTTTAATGAATTGTCCAGGTTCGTACAGTCTTCTTTTATTTATTCAGCTATCCTATCCGCTTCCATAACATAAATGGAAATTTATTCCAGCCACTCCTTTTCTGGGCGAAGGCAAATTTTCGTACATCTATCATCTATCCTGAAACCATCATCCAATTTAAAATTTATGTCCTTTTGTGTGTGTTGTCTGAGAAAGAGTAAAGATGTCATCGGTATTCAATGTTTTACGCGAACCTTTTTGAAGCCTCAAACACTTCAGTTATTACCACGCACATGGCTAGTTTCCAGATGCTGAAATTTATAGAATTTTTCTTCCAGTGTTTCTTGATAAGAATACCTTTTTGTGTCCCTAAATAATTCCGATTCTCTTCTCTCTGCAACCTTTCCAACAGATGCATGTCCTTTCTAAAATGAGGTTTCCAAACTTGCATGCAGTGTTCCAGATGCAGCCTAGCCATTGCTTTATACAGAGGGATTGTCACTTCTTTGTCCTTGCAGAAAAGATCCTGCATATCATTGAGCTCTTCTAGCAGCCTCGATGCATCCTTGAGAGAACGTAATGTTGAACTGTAATAAAATTATCAATTTCGTTACAGTCCAACATTAAAAGTGTCGGACCTTAAAAGTGATGTGCAAAAACTGCACAGCGAGGTTAACGGATACGAATAAATACGGTAATGGCAATTAATGATTACTCTAAAGAGATCATGAATATTTTTATTGGGATTTATTATATTAAAATTCACTCCAAAAATATACAATCATGGGTGGAAGTTCATATAATCATGGGCCCAGTTGGGTGGAAGAGATAAACAAACTCTTTCAAAGTAGACGACGAATCTAGTAATGTCCTTATTAAATATATTTTCTAGTTTTCGATAGGAGAAAGAACAGTGCCTTTTGTATAGCCATATATAATTATTTGACGGCTATTCAACTGGATAATATTGTGTACTGATACGAAATTTCTTGTGATATTTGTCATAGAATGTAGAAGGCGTTCATAAGCTCCAAGAATTTTTAATTTTCAGGGACACTAGGCTAACTATGACAAAGAAAGAGGGAGACAAAGAGAGAGAGAGAGAGAGAGAATAATTTTAAAAATATCAAACACGTAAACAAGTTGAATCGATAATTAGACTTCCAATTTTACTAGGCATTTTGATTCATTCCAAGCGATCGTATAGCCGAAGATAATAATGCATATAAGGAAATATGAAACAAGAGGTTTAATTAGAAATATGACCACCCCAGATAACGATCTTTTACATGAATATTTTTAGTTGCTTGGAGAGGAAGTTTATTGAATACATGAACCAAATTATGGCAATTATTAGTTGACCGCACAAGACATTCACTTTTAAAATAAGAAAAGCTGTTCTAGGTAATATTTACGAATTGTTATATTATACCTGTTTGGAGACATTTCCCCAAACTAATATACGCTGCCCTACCATCAATATAGGGACATTTGCCTTTAGACAAAAAAAAGAGCTTTTATTGTGTCATTGAATATTTTGTGCTGAAACCTTTTGCTTTTAAGACGGCCTTCAATCTTCGCGGCATACTCTCAACCAGCTTTTTATAAATGTCACGTGATATGTTCCTCTACTCGACCGTTAACGCAGCCACCAGTTCGGCCTTGTTCTTTGGGCGATCTCGACGATCCAATACATCCCAAAGATGCTCGATAAGGTTCAGATAAGGCCTCTGGGTTAATCAATCCAACTTTTCCACACTCATGTCCTCAAACCACTCTGTTACGACCCGATCATGGCGCGTTGTCTGTTGTCTTGCTGATACAGGTATGGGCCTTCCCCGAAGTATTACCATAATGTTGGAAGTGCATTATTGTTCAGGCTGTCCTGGTATTTCGTGTGCGCGGGTAGCACAGTGGTATCGTCACCGTCCACCCCACACAAGTGTGGGGTGGACGGTGACTTCGAATCCCGGGCCTTTTCCGCCCGGGTTCGAATCCCGTCGATGACGCAAGGAACTTTAATGTGTTTTTTTTTTCACTTCATGGCTGAGTTAGTCGGTCTCAGGCGTAGATAGCAAGGTTTTTCTCCCCAGAAACTGGGAGTTTTCGTCCAGCAAAACAGGCAAATCGACCAGAGAACACACGCAATTTACAGACAAGAATATGGGCTAATGTATTCAATTACGGGCAACCCTAATGATAATAATAATTTCTTGGCATTTCACAGCATTTATGGTTTTGTCGATAACGACTAATGGGTCCAAGCCAAACCATGAAAGGAGCCCCCATACCATGATTCTGCCTCCACCAAACTTCATTGTTGGGAGGATACAATCAGGGAGGAACTGTTCCTCTGGCATTCACCACACCCAGGAACGGCCATCAGACTAGACTAGTAGAGGGAGAATCTCGACTCGTCTGTCCATAGGACTATTTTCCACTGCTCTGTAGTCCAGGATTCGATATGTGACTACTTGAAAACATTCTATCCACCATAGAAAGAGTGAACAATTTAAAATAAGTAAACATGCATTCAAACATAGTCACCTCTGATGACTATGTTCCATTAGAGTTATCTGTCACTTGTAATTTTTCACAGATGCAAGTGGGATACCGATCTCATCTGCTGAAAGTCACTTTTGCTTCCTTCACCTGAAGAATCTAAGTCCACCGAATATTGGAAACCGGCTTTCATATTTACTCAACACAGAAGGTGAATATTCATTATAACCCTCTCGCTCGCGGATAGCGTAGATCGTTGTTCTTCCACACCATGGAGAAAAAGGCCAAGGTTCAAGTTCCACTGAGAGGAAAGGAACTTAGTCTGCCTCGTGAGAGGGTTCAATTGTTTTCTTTATCCAAGAGACTAAGATATTTTCATCCGATAAAATTTGAAACGAACCAATCATGGAATGTTCATGATTTGCAACCGTAATACTTGACGTCTCATTCCAGAAAAGGTAATGAATACAGTACACACGGTTTAGTACAATAAATAAAAAGTAAACTGCAAATACAAACGTTGTACTATATTTATTTATTTTTATATTACTTGTAATTTCGGATGGAAAATATGGAACAACTACCACTAACGAAATAAAACATAGAAGATAGTTTACATAATCCCAAAACTAAAAGCATCCGATATAAAAAATAGAAAAAAATAAATAAATAACTCTCACCGGTGTAAAGGAACTATAAAAAGAGATGCCGTATCTTTTACGTAAGTTATACCAACTTTGTTGGAAATGTAATATTAATAGTGTTCGTAGTCTTAAACTTGAAATGAGAACTTAGTTTTCTGAGATTATCTCGTAAATTGAACTGGTGAAGGTGCCATTAGGAAAATGTAAATTCCGAAATACTGAAGTGTTGGAAGAATCTTGTAGCAGAAAATATCGCATCACGGTGGCTTAAGCTGCGAATATCTTATCAGGCTCTTGATATTAAGTGGTTGCGATGCCACAGCAAGCACTGGAAGCTGATTTGGTGCGCCTAGAAATCTGATGCTAATCAGAAGGATATTTTCGTATAAAAGTTTAAAAAAAAGAACTCCAAGGGAGCAAGAGTTTTCTACAGAGAGTTTCTTTCATCCAGTATTTACATGGATATTGCTTTCAAATAAGGAATTGTAACAACGGGGGTGGCGCTGCTGTGTCATCTTCCACCTGAAAGACGAATGAAGTAAGGTTGAGTTAGCAGGAATTTTATATTCCTCGAAGTTTGTACGCTTATTGTAAAGAGATATTTGTAAATAGAATAATATATTTCGGATTTCCTTAAGCTTTTTATTAGTAGTAAAATATAAACTCAAAAGTGAGTTATATTGCTGGAAACTGATGCTGAGAAAATTTCCTTAATTACTTGTCAAGTTACTTTTTGAACTTTTGCCCTTGAAGAGATAACTCTGGTGGATTACGAACTCCTCTTGTTTCTTAATCTCCTCTCCAGACGCGCCTGTCAGGATGGAGATTAGTCTGACATGTACTACTTTGAATTATACCAAGGTGGGGAAGGTTGAAGTTCAGTGGATACGTACACTCCTATATTACAATATTATTCGAATATATAAATCGTAGAATATTTATCTTGTTGGAGATGGTATTCATAGATTACTACTGACCGCGAGAATTCGTGAATTTGCAAAGAAATATTTTCTTTTAATGAAACTGTGGTGAATGCTAGGCTGAAATGATGGAACTGTCGTGATTTATTATTGTAATGTCATGTACTCGTATAGACATTAAAATTTAAAGATAATTGGCGAGTGTCCAGTCTGGGATTATGATATGCATTATTCAGTTAAAAAAAAAAAACTTGACAAGCACCACTGATTGAATTGTTTAATTATTTTTAATTATGTCAGATGACAAGAAAGTTTAAAGATTAAATAGTTGAAATAAATCATGGGCTACACTGGTCACAAAAGCGACAATGGGAACAGGTACCACGGCAGATAACAATGGTGCAGGAGGGAAAAACATGGATGTCAGTTAGTGGAGACTCTTCGTCAAAGAGTTCCTGGAATCAGGCTAAACATGATAATAATAACAATGTATGAGTGTTTTATGAGCTGTTCGAAGAAACGTAATGCAACACGCAGCATCTGTTCTTGAGTGACATTGGTATTCAAATGAAGACGAAGAAGAAAGAAAGAAAGGCTTTTAATTGGGTGAGTTTGGTTTTTATTGTACAGTATTTGGTTTTGCACGCGTCGTATAATAATGTGTACACACAACCTTGTAAAAAGGATACATTTTGAAAGTGTGTATCTTTGGTACTCAAATTTGTATGATTGGATATTTTAAAACGTGAATGAAATTTTCAGTTATTGTTTGTTGAATTTCTTGTTGTTGTTTGCTACTTTGACTTTGCATGCAATAACACCGTAAAACGTGTTATGTAAATTGATATATGACATTAATTGCATGCCATTCCGAACAAAAACTGAAATTATAATATGCCACAAAACCTGTACACCTTACATTTTAGATGCAGAGCAAAATGTCGTGCTGCAACATATCGCACGGTATCTTATCTGATGTAGGACTTTCATTCTCTTATCATATTGCACGATGTCTGATCCAGTGCGGGACTTTTATTCTCTTCATAAAAGAGAGTGCTCTTTTATATTTAATAATATTCCTAAAGAATGTGATTAAATATAGAAGAGTGCCCTGAAGAGAATGAAAAGTCCAATTGGATCAGAATTCAGCATACTTCAAATGATAAAAAGACTTGTTAATGTATTTGGTTTCCGAAATTTGCTGAGACATCTTTTCATTCCAATATTATTGACTTTATAATAGGCAGGTTCAAAGCTCAGGAAAAAAAATAATAAGTATTAGATGGTTATTCGTACACACTTAGATCTTTACGTATTCGGTAGTCTAATTTTTCTTATGTTTGAATGTTGTTAATTAATTTGAAGAAGGTTTTATATCGGCGTAAATTCTCTTGATCCTCCAGGTGATTTCAGGTGTAAGAACATGTTTTTTAGGTTCCCCCTAAGATGTTTTATTAACCTATTCTTACAAAGCACTCGCCTTAAGGGGAATCAGTGGAGTCCTTTCTACTCTTGGGTGTTGCTCAGAGCACTCCACAAATTCATCAAGATTTAAGGATCTTTCAATAAGTCACACTTTGTTAATCTTGCTGTCTATTGTCATCTTTAGATCGAGCCAGTCCTCTGGAGGATAATCACTCGTGGGTAATCATTTTTTCTTGCTCCTAGAAATTGAAAAGAACCCTTTTCATTTTATTGCATTATTCCATTCTCAGCTAATCGATGTTTTATGAATGCTAGAATGTGTTGAATATTGTTTTATTGGAAAGGGGTTTGCAGCGTTTAAAGTAATTTGGTTTCTCTGGGAATAAAAATTAAACTTCTTTATATAACTCATTTTTTTTTCCATTTTTATTGATAAGGATTGAATCACTAAAGAAGTGCTACATAGAAATAACAAATTAACCTTTAAAAGTATAACTGGCTTTTTTTTTGTACTGTCATCAATTTGACGGTTGTTCTGATCGTTATTTCCATTTCATCAGAGGGTAGTAAGGCACTCATCATGCTTCTGATGTGCCTGTAAATTGAGTGCTTTTTTTTCCAACGCGTTCTCCAGAAACTGAAATGTACTTGTCTAGCGGCGGTTTCTAAACGTGCGATCAAAACCTGGATTCCACCTAACAAAATTATTTTTCTTAGCGCAAAACCAGTTATGGATTTCAGGTGGCATATCCTGGTGTCACCAGAATATGTGACCTTTGTAAGTACAAGCATAAATTAGTTTTGGAACAAATCTGCCGAATATTGTATATTTTTCAATCGTTTTAAATGCTAAATTTCTTTCTATTGGCGACTTTCAGTTATCATTCTGTATCTTATCAGGTGATCTTTCTTTAGAATTGGTGTAGAATGGTACAGCGGAAAAATGAGTTTTCGCTTCTGGAAGCAGTACTAACCATGTCCCTAATATATCCATTTTATGATATTATTGGTTAGTTCACTGATAATTAAGTCCTTCGATATATTTCTCATATTGGTAAACCAGTTTTATGTCGTGTGTACAAGATTTTGAGACGTCATTACCAATCTTTTTTTTTTTTTGAAGCATTCAGACGTAAGAAATCGCTGTCAAGAGAGTATCACGGGCAAATTGCCCATTACTAGTAGCATTCAAATACCCGTCGTTGGAATCAATCGTCAGAGAGAGAAATGGGCACCCGTCTTCAGAATTTTTGATAGTACGCCAAGTGGGCTTCGCATCTAGCATCATAATCAGAATATTATACAGGAAAAGTCCAGTTCATTGCATCACTTAGTGATTATAACACTAATAATGGCGTGTTGTTCTAAATATGGTGTAATTCCATCCCCCCCCCCCCCAATGGTTACTATTAAAATCGATGGCAGCGCATATATTTTGTTTACTTTTCCCGCAGAAACTGATGGGATTTATGATTACTGGCAAGCGAGAGTTCATTGGAAATCAGTCTGTTGGGTCAAGAACTTTAAAATGTTTTGATAATAGATAACGATCGTATTCTTTTCTAAAAGTGGACTATCCCGTGCTTATCTTTAAACCATTCATTTCAACCAAATGTTTTGAAACTAACTACGAAGCTTGAGTCGCCCGCTTGAACGACAGAGGATTGAAAACTGGTATTGTGGTCTGATAACTGCCGATTTAAACTCTTTTATACAACTGCAAAGGGGGAAGGGGTGAAGTAATTTCATGAGGCGATGAATCAAGCTGCAGAAATGCAATAATTGTGAGTGAAAGTTATCATGGATCCATTGATACGCCTTAAGTTATAGCATAAGACTTCAACGTATGTAAGCAATTTATCACATCAATGTACCCTTTGCAATGTTTATTTTTCTTTGAAAGGGGGGGGGGGGGCTCACATCAAAATGATAATACAACTGTCCATCATGGAACGTGGTCGTGAATTCGGTCACCTTTCCTGTCCCTCATCTCCAGATCTGAACCATAGTATACTGTGGGGGGAAGAGGAGAACGCCTCCCTTACCATCGAAGGATCAAGAAGAATTATTGCTACAGAAATGGCTTATGTTAAGTATCTTTAGCTAGGTGATCAATATATATCTACGTCGAAATTCAAGCTTTCAAGGCGAGGGAGTACTACAAGATATTGAAATTTTGTTTTTAACGGTTTAGTTGAGCAGTGTACATCCTCTGAGTAATACAAATATTAGAGTATACTGTTACACATAATTTTTTAAAAAATCGAGCGCATCCAACGATGAAAAATGGTATGAGGAACTGTGAAACTTCAACGGAGGTTTCGTAGGAATTGCCAATTTTTTTATATTTCTAAGATATTAATCCGTTTACTGACAGGACCCAGTAGCTTACATTGTGAGCGTGGGAACTTATGATGTCTAGAAAAAGAACTAAAATAAAATGAATGGACACCGGTCGATATAATATTATTACAAATCAGTAGCTGGCAAAAGAAACTTCTGTTCTGAAGAAAATAGAAAAAAAAAACCAAAGTAGAAATAAAGCAAAAACGTCCGAATTCCTAAATATACTATAAATAATATTTGAACGAATGTTTTCTTCCTTTTGAATAATTAAAATAAATATAATTGAGGAAGTAAACACATAAAAAGGATGTGTACTAAAGAATACGAAAATAATAAAAACAATAGTAAGTATATTCCCTATTTTAATGAATTTCCGTTGCAGTAATTCTCTTATAATCCTGGAGTCTTCAATGTTCTTAATATTTGTTTATCGATATCTTCATTATCATCTGAGTAGTCTTCAATTATTTTGATTCTTTATTATACTAGTAATAAATACTGCACCTCATGCGGTATTAATATTTAATTACTGGCTTGTAAGACTGATTTTAAATACGTAATTATGCAAAAGAAAAACATTTAAATACGTAATTATGTTCCTTATGATATTTTCCACTGTATACTGTTTAATCTGAATGTTATAAATTTCATTGCGCGTGTATCTGTTATACATTGCCAAGCTTTTGTTGAATGTGTTTTGTTTTCACGATATTGGCCTAGAGTTTTGGATCTGCAAAGATAAATTATATATCATTTGAAAGTCTCAAACTACAATAATCTATGATACTAATCAGAATTACGGAGTTAATATTTAAATACGAAATTAAGTAATTTATGCGCTTGTGCAAATAATAAACCGAAATAAGGATGCCATAAACACAATTATGGTAGTTAAAAGAATAGCGCAATCGATAAAAGTTTTGCGTGGGTTTTTATGTTCGTGGTCAAATCCAGGTGAAGGTGTCAACCTCCACAGAATTCTGCAGTTCACTTGGATTACAAATATCAGAGACAACTGGATCACACAATTCGACATACCTAAGTAAGAGGAGTATTTTGCATATGTATTTGTAGAAATTCATTACGAGTTTGTACTTTAAATCATGCTCGGTGGTGCTCCAGATTTAAGTATATCTGGTTAACTTGTAACACCTTCCATTTAAGGTGTCCGGACTTTAAAATTTCTTGACAGAGGAATTTAAGCTTCTGATATTGGTGAATCTTATTAATCTCCGTCATCCCCTCCCCACACCCAAAGAGGAAGAGACATTTTCATATTATTAAAGGTTCACATAATCGGCGAATCCGTTTCAAAAGAAAGGATCCTGAAACATGAAGAATATTCGCTCGAAAAATTGGATTTAAACTAGCAAATTTAGCGGAAATGACAGAGATGAAATATTAAGTGGCCACTTGTGTCAGATAAGAAAGTTCATCGCAAGCAGATTTTCTTTTCTCTTTCCTTCATATCTAGAATTATTGAAAAAAGCTATTGAAAATTTAAAATAGCTGTTTCTGTTGCATATTTTATGGAATTAAACTTCAACGAAGAAGCGTTACGCTGTTTGAAATTAATTTTAATTTTTGATGAACTTCAGTAACGCTACAGAGATGTCTACCAATGTACTTAGCCCTGTTTTTAACTTTAAGCAGAAAATTCGTGTAAAGTTGCTTGCAAGAGAGAAAAAAATAAAAGGAAATTGGTCACGAGCACACTTAAACGGGCGTGTTTCTCAGTAGCTCATGCTCAGAAGGCAAGCAAAGCACTCTTCCATATTGGAAGGCTTTTGTTCGATGCTTCGTTAATTGCAACAGGAACGCTACTTTATGAGGTTAACGGAAATTTCGTATTTCACCAGACGCGGGAGTATTTTGAGAGGTTAATGGAGTCTAGAATGAATCCAGAAATTTCCCAGGGGAGGAATAATTCTATCAATTATCCAGGAAAACATTGGGGATACTTTAATTGATTGTTATATTTCTATTATTAATTTTCATTATAATCACGAAACATACCATAAAAGAAAGTTTAAAATAAATATATTGGTAAATGAACAACTAGTTTAAACATGATTTACAGTGAAATTGGCTCTTCTTTACGTGGCTATCAGTTACTCAGTGTTGATTCACAAATAAACAGCACCTATCAGAGAAAAATACATCATTCATTTATAATACCCTCTCTCTCCACAAAATTATTACAATGTAATCGCCATTTCATCGTAGGAAAGGAGACCCGTGAAAAACTTTTTTGTCTTTTAGGTAGTCTGTGGATGAACATATTAATGGAAGTCTTGATATCATTAATATATTTTCATAAGTAATATACAGAGAGTGTTTTTGAAAGACCTCATCAAGATTTGGGAGCGTCTTCCAAGGTAATAGCCTGTTTTTGTCGTTAAAAACGTTTCTGCTGGCGTTATTGCACAAATTTTGTAACGAAAAAGCGTTACGAAAATTTAATCCAGTTTAATTTATCTTCTACCGCACCAAATTTAATGAAATTTTGCACGGACCTTCATCTTAGCTCTATACTAGAGGGAAAACTTTCAAACCTCTGAAAATTGCAGTAGTTTTTCCAGGATAGTGGAAAATATGAACATGTGATCGAGGAAATTTTCTCACCTAATAAATAGGATAATGTGATCGTTAGCATATCGTTGAAAAGCTAAGGAATTTACAAACAGAACTATTAAGGTTTTAAGATACAAAAAAACTTTCGGAAAGGCGTTAATTCGAAAATCTATCTGGTTTCAAGTCACCTGGTGTTTCCCGATTGAATGTAATTTTTTTCTTTACAATTAAACTCTGATGCTGGAAAATACTTTTATGGGTCTTTAAACGTTTTTAATGCCTGCCGATGACTTAAATGTAAAATACGTTAAATATGCTAGCAGCAGGACACATTACGTACCTGCTACAGAATTTAATTTTTTTTCTTTTCTTGCTTTTTTTCCCCATAGAATGAAGGTAAATACGCTTGTCAATAAGTAAGATAATGGGGAAATTTGGATTATTTCCCCGTCAGTGTATGTTTATGCAATTTTTTTTTAACAAATCCATTTACTCCTGGATAAGTTTTACAGTGATTGTGGATAATCCTGTTTATCAATTGTGCTTAAGATACCTACAAGAAAACCAATATTCCTCATGTTATTTTCAATCCACATGTTAATTTTTACCTTGACCATGAATGATCGATACTTTAATTGGAATGTCAGGAATTCATTTCATTTATGGAGTAATAAGTGGGAACAGCATGAAGCTCATTATCTGTCAGGAAACTTTTCAGTAATTGCAATGTCCAGACAAGGATACGTTTTGTATCCGCCCATCGGTGTCTTCAAGATAAAAGATCCTTATTGCCTGATGCCAGTGATTAAGTGTGAATAAGAACTGTCCAGTCATTTGTTTTGGAGAGCAGCAGGCGGATGATATGATCGAGAAAGGTAGCAGTAGAGGGCGGTATTAGGCCTTGCACATTTCTCTCTATGGAAAATTCTGGTGAAGCTTTTTTCCGTTGTTTACTTTTCATGGATTCAGAAAAGATGCCATTATGAATTTTCCCAGTAATTGCCAATGGGCACGAGAAAAATCTTCATGTAACATCACCCATTTCATGCTTACACCCATGTGTAAGTATGAAAGCAACTAAAGCTGTGAGGCATCAGTGTATTGTGTGTAATCGCGTGTCTTGTCTGCGAACGACTAAATCAGACACGTTATAAAAAAATTTCTCCCATCATCGAAAGAATTCAAACCAGGTCTCTTTTCCACGCGGTGTGGCAGGATAGGACAGTGATTATATCCACTCTGCTACCTACGAGGATACTAGTCCCAACGTCAGTAGCACTTTCATTAGAATATTTGGACTGATATTTTTGGTGACTATCCGACTGGTCCATTTTCCTGCCATCTATGCTTAATTTTTTAAACAAATATAGGCATTTGTTGGAGGCGAAAGTACCTGCATTTCGAAAAAATTCCATTGGAAACGTTCCTTAAAATGTGGTTCCCGTGATAAGTCACTTGCACATTTTAGCTCACTACTCTAGAGTTTCCAGGATACAAGTATCCTGGCCGCCGGATTGGCAGAGGAGAACCAACTGCATGGCCTGCACGTTCCTGCTGAATTTCTTCTTATGAGGATAGTTTAGGGCCCTTATTTACGATATTGCGTTTTGTAATAAACAATTTCTCCGAGAATGAATCGTGAATGATTGTCAAGTAATTGGGAACATTGCGAGTTTATTTTATTTTTTTTTAAATGTTTTCAAGATTCTGAGGCGTATATCTGTGCTCAAGGGAGCAATTTCGAACACCTGCTCTGATGTAGACGTAAAGGAAAGTTCTCATTGGCCACTTAGAGTGTACATTAGTTACTTGAAAAACCGGCTGTACTTCAGAAGGAAAACCTTTCCGTATCTATATCAATGAATCTCTTTCAACCTTATGCCCAGAGAACTTTCCCAAAGTTTGACGAGGCCTTTCAAAAACGCCCTCAAATGGGGGGGGGGGCAGTTTTCCACATTTTATTCCCTATTGCCTATTTTATTGCCCATTTCATATTTTTTATTGCCTATTTATGTCTATTTTCTCTGAAGGATTCAGAGAAAATATGAAATACACTGTGCTGCCACTTTCTTAGGTACACCACTTGTGGGGAAAACACAAATGGTTTTTCCCACAACATTGCAAGTCACATAGGCGCCTCCGTAGCCAGGTGGGAAGGAGCAGCAGTGCGTAGCACACGCTTCTTGATTAGACCGGGGTTCGAGCCCGTCACCACCAAATACGGAGGATGCGGAAAGGTTAAGGAATGACCGCCGCATATCCTGGAGCAATATGGCCTTAGTTGCTAATGCTCCTAAAAACCAAACAACAACAACAACAACAGCAAGTCACATGACCACAGTTGTGGATATAAATGCAGCAGAACAACCTTTCTAGTATCAGTTAAGCGTACAAACTGTAGCAAGAATGGGCAAGAATTCTAACGGACTTCGAACGTGGCATGGTAGTAGGTGCAAGACGTACTGGACAAGGTATCTCTGAAACGGCAGTTCTCCTGAACTTTTCACGCATCACAGTTTCAAGGATGTATCGAGAATGGTACAACGAACAGAAAACATCCTCTCAACAGCACTCCTGTGGAATAAAATCGCTTGTTGATGAGAGAGGTCAGAGGAGGATGGCTAGAATTGTGCAAGCAAAAAGACGGGCCACAATGTCGCACATCACGTCAGAATACAACCTTGGTGCGCAGAACAAAATATCGCAACGGACCACTTCGCACTTTTATTATTATTATTATTATTATTATTATTAGCTATATGGCGCAAGGAAGCCTGAGGCTTATGCTGCACCAGCCAAAAAAATTCCCAAGTTACCCTAAGAGAGAGAGATAGAGAGAAAATAGAAGGTAATCACCAAGAAAGAGAAGAATGATGATATCCAGCTCAGGACCTTGGGTGTGCCAAGCCCATACTCACCAGATGGGAGCCCCTGGGGTTGTCTCGAATGGGCTACAACAGTCGACAGCCACATCGTGTACCTTTTTTATCAATGAAGAACAAGAGAGCACACCTCCTGTGGGCACAACAACATCAACACTGTACTATCGAGGATTGGAAAACAGTTGCTTGGTCTGACGAGTTAAAGTTCCTGGTGCATCATATTGATGGAATGCTCAGAATTTGGAGAAAACAACATGAATCCATGGAACCGTCATGTCTGACAACTACTGTGCAAAGTGGTGGGGGCAGTGTTATGGTGTGGGGAATGTTTTCTTGGCACACGGTGGATCCATTGATACCTATAGATTCACGTCTGAGTGACACATCGTTGCTGACCAAGTGCATCGGTTCATGTTGACAGTTTATCCTCAGTCAGATGGTTACTTCCAGCAGGATAATGCGCCGGTGCACAAAGCCCGAGTCACTATGGAATGGTTCCAAGAACATGACAATGACTTTTCTTTGCTGCAGTGGCCCGCTCAGTCCGTGGATCTCAATCCTATTGAACGTCTTTGGGATGAGCTGGAAAGGGCTGTTCGCTGCAGGCCTACACCTCCGTCGAATCTCAAGGAACTGCGTGACACACTCATGTCTGCATGGTACTCCATTCATGCACAACGGTTTCAGCATCTTGTTCAATCCTTGCCTAGACGAATTCAGACTATTTTGAAGGCTAAAGGAGGCTCAATACGCTACTAGGTAGGTGTACCTAATAAAATGGCAGTACAGTGTATATGGATTTTGTGTATTGACTTAATTATTTTTAAAAAGTTTGTCACATGCATATTGCATTAAGATGAAATGTTATTTTAAAATTAAGTTTTTTTTTAAAATTTTTTTAAAGTATTATTTTAAGTTTGCCTTGCATTTGAAAATAAATTGCAAAAGACCTGGGTATTTTTCAGGTAGTGGCCGAGTTAGTCGGTCCCAGGGGAGGGCAGCATGATTTCTTTCTCAGGAAATTTAGGTTTCTTTCTAACAAACAGTAGATCAATCACAGAATACTTGCAATATACAGATGTATTATATACGGCGCAATATGACCCTAGTTGCGGATGCGCCTAAAACCATACAATAGCAACAGCTGAAAGTACATTTTACATCAGTATTAGCCATGTAGTGGAAGGAAGCTTTTGTTGCACCAGTCAACTTAAAATGTATTTGAATAATTCTATAACGAGATTACTTACTCCTTATGTTATAAAATTATGATTATTTTATTTGAGTAAAATAATAATAAGTTTATTTTAAAAAGGCTAGAAAATTTGCCAAATTAGCTCCCAACAGTGTTAATAGAGGCGGATTTATCGCTAGGCACGAATGCACATTGGGGACCTAGGGAATAACCTCACTCGAAATTAAACATCATTTAAGTGTATATGATCATTTTTATGGCTCGTCATACCAGAGGCTTCTCTTTTGTTTAAAATATGAATAATAACAACCGCAATTTAATACTGATTTACATGTGAGTTACATTATCATGAATCTGAATAATTCATGATAATGCAACTGCTTAATTATATTAATAGTCATGCTACCATAATGGAACCTAGGTCTGCGGAATGGCCAAAGTTTAGTTGCATTGGTTCCGAAAACTTTTCTTGTCCGATTGGATTGAGGTGATAATTTTAACAAGATAGAGGAATCTGTATCATTTCACTGGGATGAAGTTTTTGATAAGGAGAAGAAAGTTTACGAAACTCCCCTTTAATTCTGAAAGAAAAGAAGAGAATGCGAAGGGTTAAAATGCAATTTCTAGTTATTGGAAGTTCTAGAGTGCATTTAAAATGCATAATAATAAATATATGTTCAATCAAGATGTGCGTGGGGGGGGGGTTATAGTCAGGAATGTAGTATGAAATGTGTTATGGGATCGAAACTTTTATCCAGAAATACCGAGAGGAATATGAGCCATCTGCATAAGATGTTACATATTTCTGTCTGCTTCAATATCAGTACAAAAATCTAAGTCGAAACTGCAAATTCTAATTATAATGCCATTAAATTCGCGCCGTTCTGTTCTTGAACCAAATTTGGATCGCATAAATCTTTGAAGATAGAGTGCTGACATCTAGTGACAACAATAAGAAATAATCCATATTATAAATATCTCTGTTTATGCACTTCACTTATTTTTTTAGAAAATATAAAAAGATTTAATCCCGGAAAATAATGGGTGTTGTAGAAGGAGAGTGAGACTAAGCTTATATTTACTTTAAAGTAATTTTCTACAGATTTAGTGACATCGATTATTATTTATTTTTTATTCTTATTTATATTTATAATTATTACATTTAAAAAAAAAAAATATATATATATGAGTTCTAAAAAAGCTAAAGTTGTTATCATTAAAATAAACTAAAAAGTTAATTATAAAGTAACATCCGGTTACAAGGAATTTTCTTTTAAAGGATGTTCACGAATTCTTTCGTTCTAATAAATATCTCTGAAAATTATCCGCAAATAAATCGTTATTTGTTAGTATAAATTCTTCTCTACCCTTCTAATATCAACTTTAAAATCGATAAAAATAAAGGTAACAAAATACGTACTACTACAAAAGAAAAAAATGCGGAGTGTATCGTTTTGAAAGCATATTTTATTTAAAATACTACATTATAAAATTTTAATAAATTGTATATTTGGAAATGCGAAATATAACAAAATATATTTCCTTATATCTATTGTATAATAGTAACGCTAATGCAGCAATACGTGAATATCGGAAACTTAAAAGGATTGCGTAAAGGACCTTTGACCTTGTCAGTGGGGCTTCGAAAACTAATAAAGAAAATTGAAGCGACCGGGAAAGTTAGGTGTAATTTCAAGCAGGGGACGACCACGTATCGAAAATTAGGTAGTGGATGAAGTGGCGATTGGAATGGTCACAATGAGGGCCAGAGGTGTGTCAAGAGACTTGAATCTTCCTTGGTCTACTGTACGTAAAGTGCTTCGAATAATTTTACGCTGGTTCCTGTACAAGATTCACGTAGTGCAAGAACTAAAGTCTCGTGATTAGCAACAACGATTTCTCGTATGGAACTTGACGAGACATGGGCTCGAATGATCTTGTGGTCTGATGAGGCACATTTCACTCTTCATGGGGCTGTAAATGCACAAAACTGCCAAATATGGGGAATTTCTTATCCATCTGCTGTGCATGAAAGACCACTACAAAGTCCGTACGTTACAGTATAGTGTGGATTCCCAGCAGAGTTTATAATCGGACTATTTTAATTTGAAGAGTCTACACCTCATGACCCCTTCCCCGTAAGGTGGACGGTGACTAGTGCACGGTACTGCGCTCTTCTAAGAGATCACATTATTCCCGTTCTGAAAGAAAGGCCATGCTTGGAGACCGTAGTGTTCATGCAAGATGGTGCCCCTCCCCAAGTTGGTCGACAAGCGAAGGAAATGATTTCTAGAGACTTTCCGCAGTTCTGACCAGCCCTCAATCCCTGTAATTTCTGACTACCCACCGATTTTCACAGTGCTATCTCTAACCGTTTTGACACTAGGGTCTCCTGAATAGGGAAACTTATTTTATAACCACCCGATAATTGTTCTGAAGAAAACCCAGCTTTTTGGATGCAGATGAGGAAATATTTTTAATGAGTTTATGCCAAGCGAGGTTAGAAATCAGGGTAATTTCTAGTATATAGTCTTGTCTAGAAATCTGAGTATCATCGAAGACCAGAAAACGAACAGTCGACTTTTTTGAGAGAGAGATATAAGACAGGACTGAGTTTCATAGTGATTAAAGTTAACTAAGTTTTATTTGCCCCACTGAACCTTGAGATTGCATTTAAGGACTTAGTTTACGCTGACTCCATATTACGCTGACTCCATACATATGCAGAGATCTTTCCGTTATATTAAACATTTATACAGTGATTCTTAGCGACCATCTCCGAATTTACTCCATTAAAGTGAATATTCATTCAGACATGACATATCTAGCCATTGATGTGGCTAGATACTCCTAGATTTTCTTTCCAGTTCTGTCGCCAACACCTCACACGAACTGGACGATCTCATCAGTGCACAGGGTTCTGTGATACTGCCGCATGCTCTTACCCTGATTGCTGGACACTTCATAAAATCCTCTCACCAAAATGAATTCTCCCCGTAAAGGACTAACAACAGCGATCAACTAATGAAAAGCATTTATTCGCAGGCCCTCACGATTTGATTGCGCTAAAAGTCATATAAATGACCTACTCATCACAGTCCCGATCAGTGTTCTTTTACAACCAGAAGAAAAATTTACTTAGACCTAAGTTTTACTAATTCCATGGTGAGCATAAATAACACGGTGTCACACGTAAATATCGTCCGAACCCTAGAATACCTCTTCACAGTGCCATAAATCAATCATTAAACGCCAGTCTGCCTCACTTAGCAGATTGCGTTTAATGTCAGTGAAACTTTAACCATGAGTGGCTAAGTTTGCAATAGTTTCTAAAATGCAGGTCATTCCATATTGCATTTCTACCAAGAAGAAAAATTCGGAATTGTATACGAAATACCCATGCCATCTAAACAAAAACAAAACAAACAATAAATTTATATCAAAAGTAAAAATTAGTAAATGTAAAATCTACAGGAAGTCCAGGCACGAAGAAAAATATTACGAGGAATAAGAATTTGAATCCATTCTCTAATATGATTAGTAATCTCCGAAGAATACTAAATCCCATAATGAATGAGCATCCCAGTACCTGCACATTACTGTCACAAATATTTCATAACTTCTGCTGAACAAACGACTATCGAAGTATTCCATGCGCTCCGTGTAATCGATTCATTTAAACGTTTCGATCAGGTCCTGGCACGAATCAAAAAGGATCTAACTCGCATAATTAGTGTCATATTTCATCTGCAGAGAGGTCAGTGGTGCACAGCTCCATAACTGATGGATAGCTAACCGGCCAGCTACAATAGAATCATTAGCACATATTTTGTAACACTTTTATTATAATATTCGAGAGACTTGACGTGCAAGCATTGATCACTACATATACTCATGAGCCAAAAAAAATTACGACCATCTACCTAATAGCGTTTTGGTCCACCTTTCTCCGTGATCGCTGCTTGCAGACGGCATGGCATTGACTCCGAGAGACGGCAGGTGTTCTCATATATCCTAGACCAGCTGGACAAGGATGTCCCGAGTTCTGTACAGGATCAAGGCACCGGCGTTGGCTGACGAATGCTTCATTCCACCGAATCCCAGAAATGTTCGATGGGATTGATGTCGGGGAAATTTTGTGGCCAAAGGAGCACACAAAATGTTGGATGTGATCTTCAAATCATTCCTGCACAATACGGGCCTTGTGACAAGTGGCGTTGTTAAAAGAGTCCGTGCTGCCATCTGGACACGCAGTCTTCATGTACGGTAGAACTTGGTCCAAAGCAATACCAAGGTGGGATGGCGGCGTGGGCGTGTTCAATGAGGATGAGAGAATCCAGTGATATCCATGAAAACAACCACCAAACCATGATACCAAACGCCGGCCTGTTTTCGCCCAACCGCACAGTCAGGTTGCAACTGTTAATCTGCTTGCCGTCGAATACACATCGGCCCATCGGCATGATGAAGTTGGAACCTTGATTCATCGGACCAGTTGATGTTTTTCCGGTCGTCAAATGACCAGGAACAGTGTTCCACTGCCTAGTCCAAGCGGGCGTGTCGATGACGGCCAGTCACTGCGGGCATATGAACAGGTCGTCTACTCCGTAGGCCTATCTACAAGAACGTCCGCTGGATGTACTCGGAAACTCTTCTCAGTACACCCTGACTGTAGTCTGCCGTTAACAACTGAGGGATTGTGAGCCGTCTGTTGTCCCGGACACCAAGTGCCAACTCGCCCTTCACCTCGCTGCCTTCTAACAGCCGACAGTGCTGATCCTTGCCTTCCTAGCCCTCCAAATCATTGCCAGTTCAAATTCTTTTCCCATTGCACAGGCTTCGTGCTGACGAACTGATAGGTACTACATTTGCCTTCGATATATGCAGTACGCCGGTCTGTGACAGCACTCCTAGGTACTGTGGGATGGATCTAATCGTGGAGACAGGGATGGTCATGATATTTTGGCTCATAAATGTAAACATTGCTACATTCTTCAGTTGTATTCGTATACACTCAATGTCCAAATGGTGAGCACGTTATTTTGTCTTTCCCATGGTGTTGAAAAGCTGAAATGCTCATTTTATTCACTTTTAATATTACCACGATAAGTCCCATTTGAAACAATTATTTTCTCATGTCGAGAAGCTATTTCAAGACAAAACGACCAGCTCCAATCGACAGCCCCTACTTAAGATATATTTATCTCCAAGCAATTATCTGATTTGGAAATGTCTGGGTTCGAACCCATTACAGACTTAACGAATTCTTAAAGAGCGGTTGGGACTGTAGCTAGTTGATCTTGAAGGATGTAAAGTCCTCCCCACCCTGCGAATTATTCCAGTTTTTTTTTTTTTTTTAGTCAAAAAATTGTCAAATAAAACTAAAGTTTATTTTGACAATTTTTATTTTTTTATATCTTAAAGAAAGTGTCTTCTTACAAAAAGTAAAAATACCCACACCATATTTGCGTCAACGTTTTGCAAAACAAAATTGTTAAAGGAGTACTCCATCGAAATATATTTTTGTCTGTTTTTATTCAGAATGAGGAACACCTGTCAAACACTTCCTTCCTTGTGAATCAAACCAAAACTCGGTGATGTCAAGCATTACTAACTAAATACCTGCAAGTTTCCATGGAAATTATTCTCTAAGTAGAGGGGTGGAGGGCTGTCACCACACTGAAACATCCACCGCTACATAAATTAAGAGGAATTAGTTGGAGCTGAAATTGTAATCTTATTTGGCATTTAACTGTGTCGAGAAGACAGATAATTAGGTATAAAACTAAAAAGTGCAGATAAGACTGTAATTAAATTTTGTCTCTCTGCCACACTATTAACAGGAGCCAGGAAGTGATACGTATTGATCCGTCTTTGCTGTAACTTCCGCAAAATGTGTCACGGGCTGCTAGTTTCAGTAAAACAGCACGACATAATTAATTCTATTCTGTAACCCACATTCTATTAGATATAGGAAAACTGTTGTAATGGTACTCTGGCTGCTACTCAACATGGATATATGCATCCTCCAAGTGTAATAATACGTGAATATTTACTTACAGATGTTTTACGTCTCTTCTGTAATGTGCTTGACACTTTTTAAATTGATAAATGCAGTGATGGGGAGGGACAAAGTTAGAATTATGTAAATTATGACAGATTAGTTATTAGTAACGAAAAATGACTCAAGGAAGCAAGCTTATATAGCAATAACCAAAAAATATTAATAAAATAAGTAAGTAAATAAAAATATCCATTTTGGTTGCCTTTCCTTTCAATTGATTATGCCAACTACCATCTCTACTATAGTTTGTAAGTGGAGACCTATTTCAACAATCAACCACTCTTTGGCTGAAAGCAAATTCCGCATATCTGTCCTGCAATCATCCTTTTACAATTTTGATTTCTGTCCACTTATGTGTGTTCGAGAAAGCAAGGATGCAAAAAGCACTTAGTTTACTTTAGATTACTCCAAGTAAAGCCTTAAATACTTCAATCAGGTATACTCACAAGTAGTTTCCAGATACTGGAACTTAGAGAAATCAAGTCTTTCTTGGATGAGAGTAACCTTTTATGTCCCTGAGTAATCTTTCTTCTACTCTTTGCGCTCATTCCAAAACATCTGACTTTTCTAAAATGAGGAGTCCAAAACCCGACTGCAGTACTCGAGATGCAACTTGACCAGTTGCCTTATTCAATGGGATAAGCGTCTCTTTCAATGCCTTAATCAATGAGATAATCTTCCCTCTCCTCCCCCGGTAAAATTCTTGTGTATTATTGACAGAACTCCATTCTCCGTTCTAGAAGCCCATCTCCACTAGTCAGAGAACTTATTGTCAGACTGACTGCAGCTATTTCAAAGCACTTGATGCTGCCTTTAAGTTGTAAAAATCGAGAGACGTCTAGTGACTAGCTGTTTACGAGGATCCAAATTCATTCGCTCCCTTCCTCCTCAAGGGGCTTTAAATATTTTAGAATTATGTATGATAATATTAAATCTTTTTTCTTCATTCCGCAAGCAGAAAGAGCCTTGGACCACAGTTTACACACACACACAAAACGCTTCAAAGACTCCGAGTCTTAGTTGCAATTCGAAACGCCAACAACCCTTTTGGTCATGGTGTCTTAATTCATGTACTCTTTGTAGTGTATTCAGTAAGTGACCTACAAAATTTTAATCCTCTGTGAGTTTATTGAACGCTCCATCCTGCTTTATTTAACAAACAGGGCTTGTTACTATTCTTTTTTTACTATTGACATAGTAATAATACAGTCAGAATGGGTGGACAGTAAAGTGTTGATTAAGAGTCCATTAA
This sequence comes from Mastigoproctus giganteus, assembly GCF_048544385.1. Lineage (NCBI taxonomy): Eukaryota > Metazoa > Arthropoda > Arachnida > Uropygi > Thelyphonidae > Mastigoproctus > Mastigoproctus giganteus. The sequence continues at coordinate 144,647,423 of NC_143587.1, forward strand.
TTGTCCTTCAAACCACCTGCATATGAGCAGCTTTAACGATTTGAGTATAATTTGACTTTCATCTGTTAAAAAAAATTCTAAATATCAACTTTTATCAACTCTTAAGAACGATTTTAGCTTAAGAATTAAATTATTGTGTTAACACTGAAATGCTGGTCTGAAATTAAAATCTGATGGAGAGTTAACAGTCTGCACAATCTACAGATTCTCAATAAATTCCTAATAAAAATGCAAAAATATTCTATTTCACATAAAAATAATCGGGATGCTAATCAATTAGTGGAAACCCTGGTCCATTTTCTCTAACCACTCAACTTAATCATTGGCGTAAGGAAATGTGCCCAAATAAATTGCACTTTACAGAAGAAGAAGCTTAAGCCAGTGGCTATTCTCATTTTAGGCACTCCAGTATACCAAAAGTTGGCTTTCACAAAGATCTGGAGTAAATGAAATCTCTCCTTTTCCTGTACGAAAAAAATTTCAGAGCCAAATGGCTGACAATCAAGAAACAGTCACAATAAGCAACACAGCAACATTATGAAACATGTACAGCTATGCGTCTACCACACCCTCACATATTGAGCAGAAATATGGTCAGGAACTCCACAAGCCACATATAAAAAAAATTCGTCTCTCTCTCTCTCTCTCTCTCTCTCTCTCTCTCTCTCTTGAACACTGAGTCCCAAATGGTTAAACCCCAAATTAGGATTTCCATTCATAATATCCTTACAGCAAATGTGCCAGAACCTCAGGCCATCTATTCATGAAACAGGCGAATGTATCTATGGGAAGTAGCAGTTTCTCCCAACGTTACAACCACAGTCACTCAGAACACATGGACAAGGCAACTGTACATCTGAACAGTCTCCAACAAACGGGCGGTCTATTCCCAACTGCACTTCAGCTAATTAATCAACAGAGGATGGACCATCATAGCTTTGTCACTAGCAAATCCTACAGACATGAGATAGCCAACCTGGTCAAAAACCGCTGAAAGCTTCATCACCCGAAGTCCTGCTAGAGAAGCGTCACCTTAATATTATCTCCAAATGCAACTGAGGACTAGGTGCCAAAGATTTCCCATTTGGTATTAATCTACTTTTACAGCACCTGTGTTTTGTTTTATGTGGAAAAGAATTCTGGGAGAGGAAATGGATGATGAGTGGATTAAATGAAGATTTAATCCACTTGAAGATTTCTTGGATTTAATTCTATGTGGGGTTCATGGTCATCGCCCCTCCAGATGCTAGTAAAAAACAAATTTTGTTTCTCACTTAAACCGGTTTAACTTACATTTTATTTCTTGGGATTATGAAGAGAAAAGCTTTTTATCGAAATTTCTGCAGTTAGCGAACATCATCAAAAAAAAAAGTCTCACATTGCTAACGTGTTCGAAGTTCATAACTTAAAAAAAGCATCGAGAGTTACGTTCTTTAATTGCCCGTCAGGTGAATTAATGACAAAGTTAATACTTTCAGTGGACAGTTTCAAATTATACGGACGTGCGACCTCTCCGTTATTAGCACGAATCGATCGCACGATCTCGATAATTGCGCCTTAATGAATTTTCTACTGTTTCTTTGTCTTTTCAAAGCTCTTAGACAGTGAGCGGTGTCAAATTGTGATGAATTCTAAACGTAAAATAGACTAACCTCTGCTTTTTAAGTGAAAAAAATCGGAGAAATTAAATATTCACTTTTGAAACCTTCACTGGTTTAGAAAATATTTCTGCAACTTGGTTTTTCGCATGAATTCGTCTCCATCTCATGGTTCCATCTGCAATCATTAACACGCGTTTCTGTTATCAAAATGATAATTCAGAATTAATGTCAGCAACTAAATTAAAATCTGAACCAGTGGTGTTAAACGTGCTAAGAAGAATTCTCTTAGAACTCTGGTGTTAATAAGATTTATATGTTCTATTCAAAATTAAGAAATTACACTGGCTTTATTCAATTAGTAACATTACTTGATTCCTTATGCATTATTATTTCTTCTTTTTAAAAGGACTCAACGTCAAGAATTGCCAGTTTTCCTAAGTGTTTATTTTTCTAAGCTTAAACCATATTTTTAATCTTCTCTGGTAGGTAACTAAATGAAATTTGTCTGGTGGCTAAAAGAAACGTAAAATAATAAAGTGTTAGCAGTGTGGATCTACTTTCGTTTATCAAATTGCGACTGAATTCTCATCGCTAATTTGTAACATGTTACTAATTCTTATTCCAATAAATGCAAACGTTTGTGTTAATTAAATTACAATAAGGAGGAAGTATTGATCGTTGGAGAGCTTTCTTTTATGTGAGACCATAGAAGAGGAACAAGTATATGTTAATGAGCTGTGCTCAGTTGATTGGGGAATGTGGGAAATGATCGACTTTCTCTACTGCATTTTGGAAATCTGCTGTACCTTTCAGTCCTAGCAGGTCTCACATCGTGTAACCTTTCGATAACTTCACTTCATTATCGGCTATACAATGTATTCTCCTAAAAATCAACATCTTATGTTTTCCACGAAAATACGGGACCTAATATTTTGCTTGGACCGTTATAATCCTTTTATATGGAATCATTATCCTCAATATTCTGAGTTAGGTTAGCTAACATGACCTTAATATAGGTAAGTTAACTTGATCTATTTTCTTAATTTAGATTACCGAAATCTAATATGTAAGAGGTATTCCATGGCATTTAGACTTAACTTTAAAAACAAAAAAGCTCAAAATTCTCCACTACAAGTTAATGAATCCTGTAGTTCGATATGTTGATTTTCCTGGACTTCGAACAGAGCTGCCCTCACGTTTTCCACAGTTTTATCATTCATCATTTTCCTCCAAGTTTTTTAGCAAAACAGTCTTGAAATAAGAGAATGGTTTCATGCAGAACTGCTCAAGTGAACTATTTTGAAAGGGAAGAAGCAAATAATTAACTTCAGTTTTAACTTGCTTATAAAGTAATTCCTGGAACTTTCATAATTAATATTTAATTTTGAAGTCGTTGCAGACTATATATCACACCTTTACCTTGATTGGCAGTCTGATATCAAATATACTAATATTCCTGTAGGCTGCACGTGGATGAAAAATTTAAATCTTGGAAATATTCGTGTCTTTGTCTTCCTTACTCGTGTTATAAATTTTACCGATGTAAACTGAATGTAAAGAATAAAAGTTTGGATCTTGATAGCCTTGTTTTTTTTCTCGAAATGGAGTTTCTCTTCTCAGAGACCGTGGCTAGCGCGTTAGAAGAATCTTATTAACATTTCTTTGAAAATGTTTGAAAATAGGGTTGTTCTGAAAGTTGATTTGTTGCCAGAACTGCCTGAAGTTGAAATATCCTTTTGCATTTGCTGTATACATATCTCAAAGAGAACAAATTAAAAATCCAAATTAAAGAAATACATTCATAGAGAGAGAGAGAGAGAGAGATGTAATAAACAAACTGCTGGGAGTGTCAAACCGAGAAAGGTCGCGCTTTGCGATAGCGAAAAGGTAATTAGGAATTAATGAATCCAGCCTTACTGACGTTTAGAAATTACAAAGAAGGAATAATTACAATTTAATTGACAATACTTTTAACGTGCCGATAAAGCGTAGAGAAAATGTAAAGAATTTATGAGATGAAAATCATAAATACAGACAATCAGTATATAAAGTAAATAAAGCTAAGTAGCTGTTTTAATTACCTTTTAAAAATATTTGAAGATTCAAAGATATAGTCTAACGTAATTGAATCTAGGTTTTCGGGAGTCGTCGAAAAAAGTAATTGATATTGGTAGTTCAAAAGTCAGTTTGCTCTGAAAGAAATATTCGAACTGAAGACTGCGCGAATCAATTTTATTCACTAAAATTTTCAAAAGCTTTTTCTCAGCTTGTTCTGTTTCAGTCAAATAGTCGCACTCCGTATCATGTTCAGATCGTGTTTTCTTATAAAGTCAAAAGTGCATTTCTTTTTAAAAATTTGAAAGTGAAAAGTCTTTTGAAAAATGAGTTTTATTTCTCTGAAAGAAACCAAACTCTCAGAGATATTTTTTTTATCTTTTAGAAGAATTTCCGAACAAAAAAAAATAACAAAAATCGGTTGTACTTCTTATCCATGACACAAATTTAATTACTCAGTTATTGGCTCTACAAATTTATTAAGTTGGAACCGTGGTGGTTTTCCTTCCTTAATATTTCTGTAAATGATGGCAAAAATGTTCGCCTCCAGTTATCCTTGCAAAAAATAATTAAAGCTCAACTCACGGTTCAATTTATGTGCAAAGCATGTAAAAAGTGTTCCCTGAGGATTTTTCAGAGAGAATGTTTACATAGTCCCTTGAGTTTTATAGCTTCCAGGTCTGCTTTTTCGGTTTCTTCCGCTTTCATCGACTTAATTAGTTTAATCAGTCGGATAAAAAATGTAAAATAAATTCGAGTGCTGAAAACAATGAATCTCTTTTGCTGATGTACTGGTTCCATGGTACAAGCATGGCCAGTGAGGAAACGCAGAGAAAGAGAGAAAAAAAATGACATGAAAATATTCCTCATAACCGTAGATTACTTATCGGATAATGCTTGTTGTAATTATGTTGTAACTGTGCCGCTTAAAATTATCAATTATGTAATTGATACTAATTAATTACTTATTTCAACTTCTGATTTAGTGTTACTTTTTTTTTTGCGAAAATCTTTATCTTGAAAGTCAATTTTGTTTCACGTAAAATTAAACTATATTTTAATTTTAATATAATTAAAATATTAATTTATTAACGCAATATTTGTTAGTTATCAGTTATTGTGTTCAGTTTTAATATAAGAGATTAAAATGCAAAAAAAATTACATCGACGTAAGTTGTTTACCACTTCCTTTTTTGCCTTCGAGGGTGGCATAGTTAATATAATCACCATCTATCTTTCACTGGGCAGAAGAAACCTAAATTAGTATCTTGAGTTATTTTTATTGGCCTTTTTTCGCAATGGTTGAGTTAAACGAGCTTAGGCGAGTTCAGCATGGTTTTTTCTCCCGGAAATTCGGGTTTTTGGTCCAGCAAAAGGCAAATCGACCACAGAACATACGCAACTTATAGACATAACGTGTATGGCATAATATGGTCTAAGATGCACCTAAAATCTTACTACAACAATTTCCTTTTTAGCAACTTCTGCGTTTCTTAAACTTGATAATAAACTGTCAATTTTCTTCGTTATTTAAATTTAAAATACCCCAACAAACTCATTTCACTTTTGCCAGTAGTGTTAACATACGAAATTGTCCTTGTATCAGAATGCAATCTCAGTTATTGAAGTGAATATGAAAGTTTCATTTAGGTTTAATGCCATTTCTTCCTTAGTCTTATCTTTCCTGAGTTACTAGGAAAGTATAAGAACAAACGTTTTTTTTTTTTTTGTGTGCAAAGAAAAACGTTTTAATTACCATAACTAGAACACGTAACAGCCACAGGTTATCTACGTAGGTCATACCCGCCAACATACTTTCCAGTGTTTCCTCTTGAATATCCTGAAGTTGTCCACTAAATTTGCACGAGACGATAAGTGTCGTCGAAGACTTCAACTCGAGACCTTGTTGTGAGTCATGGTTTTGTTTCAGTGTACTTACTGTTGCATGTATTGGAAGCCCTTTCTAGAAGGTAACGTGAAAAAAATGCACAGTTAACAAAGGTTCCTTAAAGATTGAAAGGAAAATCTAGAGATCTTTAAATCTGACTTCTATGCTATAATCTTGGTAAGATCATAGCATAGAATTAATATTCGTGTTATAGGCTTAGAAATTTGAAGTTGCCTTTGAATTCATTAAGAAAAATAAAGCCAAGAAAACCTGTAATATCCATCTAATGATTTTCGCTATGATCATGAGAATAGCAACTCTCAAATGAATTTTCCGGCTTTGACTTTCTGCTTGTTGTGTGAGCTTGCTATTTATTTGGCCTTTTTTTACAAGAAATTTGTACAGCGTGTTCTGTTTTGTTTACCTTTGCTTCCATCGATTAATATTTAGTTTAACAAGTGTGCGTGCTTTCTGTTTACTTGTTATATAAATATGAATGAAGACTCAGTGCTTGTTTTCCCTGCGGACCATTTTGATTCTGATGGTCGGATATTTGAGTTCTAACGAGATAAAGGCGTTTTTATTTGTTTATCTAATAAACTGAAAAATGCGAAGCGTCAGTTTTATTATATTTTTAAGCGTAATTTAAAACATATAACTTTCATTTTTGAAATATCAGTAAAGCAAATTTGTTATACCACCATCTGAAATTTTAAAATGTTTTTGAGTCTTACGAAGAGAAGGTTTTAGCCAATCTCCACCCAGTACAGCAATGCTACAGGGTGGAATCACTACCACCAGAAAAATTACTTTGTAGCAATCGAATTAAGCTAATTACACGTTTGGGTGCCCAAATTACTTACGGTAAGATTAACCTCACTTGAAAACTCGCAAAAAATTCTTCCACCACTTGCGTCATTCAAGTCTATGAGTTGGTATCATCCAGTTAACGTTCTGCCAATCTACAGTTAGCAGACAATCTTTTAGAATTGTGATTTTATTTAGTAAGGATACAGAGGGAAAGGGGAGGGATCCACAGTGTATTCGCCTTGTGTTGGTTGACTTTTGTATTTTCGTTTAATACTAAATTTATAAGACTCATCACAGTGGTTGTTTTGGTTGTTTGGTTTTTTTAGGAGCATTAGCAACTAAGGCCATATTGCTCCGGGATATGCGGTGGTCATTCCCTGACCTTTCCGCATCCTCCGTATTTGGTGGTGACGGGCTCGAACCCCGGTCTAATCAAGAAGCGTGTGCTACGCACTGCTGCTCCTTCCCACCTGGCTACGGAGGCGCCCTCATCACAGTGAATATGGTCACTGTTCTTCCACGCTATGCGTTAAGGGCGCAGTTAAAATCCGCCTAGAGAGAAGGAATTTTTATGGGCTTTTTGCACACTGTGGTTGAGGTTTTCTGAGGCGAGGATTTAACGACTTTTCATCCCGAAAACCATTAAATTGTGGATTCTTTAGTAAGAAACTCTGGTTTTTTTATCCAAAGAAACAAATGAACCGACCTCAACAACACAATCAGTGTTATCTTGCACTAACACAATCAGTGATAATTTAGATGGCTCTTGTTAATTAAGAGCAGCTTTGAGTTTATACTCAAAAAAGTTTGAGAAAAGCACTGCGAATTCTTCATTATTATTATTATTTTTTTTGTACTGAATTCTTGGCATCTGGTATGAGAATAATCTAAGATTACTTTTTCGCTGGAGGAAGATGAAAATTACCTCTAAAACTCAATAATTTCAAATAAATGAAGAAAATAGCGCATGCGCCGAAAATGTGCGTCGTGATTGGATTTCTTAAAATTAAAAAAAAAAAGCTGTTGCTATCGCTAAGTGTTTCAATTTCTTAACTTAATAAAACTTTCCTCGTTTTATTCAGTATGTGTGCATGTGTTGACGCTAGTAAGATTATAGGTGGTCTGTTTTTTGCTGTGGAACTTTCTTTTAAACCTATTACGGTGGAAGCTGCTGTTAGACAGAATCCTTAATTAGCTAGAGTAATTTGGAGTAGATGTAGATGTATCTACAAGGATAGCTTAAGAAGGAACTTAAGAAGGTAGAGAAATCAGCTTCCTGAATTCTAGACATAAATGAGAAATCGCGCTATTCGCTGGACTGGGAAGACTAATGCGTTCATGCAGTGTTTATTTATTTTTTTTTTTGCTTTGTTTTTCCCGTGTTACTATTTTGAGCAGTCGTTAGTTTCAGTTAATAATAATTAATCACGATTAATTATTAAAATTATTTAATCCACTTATTTCTTTGAAAACTCTGGACATTAACATCAAGTATACACTCTCAGGGATTTGGGCTTTATTAAATATTCAGGTACCATTAACTCGAGAATATATCCATGGCATGGTCTTCAGTTTATGTAAATTTTTAAATTAAGAAAAAAATGGCACTTGTCCGTTTTATTTTTAAACAAAGATAAAAAGGACAAGTTTTTAGTTTGGTTTCTCTAATGGTGGTTTTTCTTAATGGCAGTATTAATCTGCTGTAACTCTTTTTAAATTATGAAATGGTTCCCTTCACTGACAAAACCATCAGTACTTTTTTTTTCAAACTGAATTCAGAATGTTTTCAAGTGGATATTTTTCTGAGGCGACGGTTTAATGTCTTTTCATCCCGAAAAACAGTTAAACCCAGGTTTTTCATCCAACACAACGGAAATCGAGAGAATATGCGCAATTTACTGACATAATGCACTGGTGATTACAACTTTAGTTACCCTGGTGCAAAAAAAGTACAACAACCAACTTGAACTATCTAACAGTATTATCACTTAGCAGATCAAGAAGATATTTCTTCGCAATGACACTCGAATCAGTGTGGCTGCGTTTCACTGGTATTAGGACTATTAAATTTTTATACTAGCGAAACAAATGAACCGTAATCATCCTTTGATTATTTCATGAAAGATTTATAATTGGGACTGGCATTGAACTGAAGTAAGTTCGGTGTAGGTTTGACATTTTTTTTTTTTGCTTGCTGGCTTTCATAGTTCTATTGTGAAAATCAACAGAAATCTCTGTTTTTTTATCATGGATGTAGTATGTCATATTTTTAGTTATAATTGTCGTTAGAACTCATAAGCAAGAAGCTTATGCGTTCTATCGACGATTATTTATAAACAGCGATTTAAAAATTAGCTTCTTATAAAAGAATATGTTTAAGTCATTCTAAAAATATGCATAGATTTTCAAAGATTTCATTCGATTATATCATCGCATTTATCTAAAATTTTTGTCTTCCGTACGGAACATCTTATGAAAATGGATTTCATATATTTTGGATTTGGTTACGTGTTTTCTGTAATAATACAAGCGTTTGTGTTTCACAAGTTATCAAAGAATATCAATTTTTAACAATCCGTACCTAATAAGAACCTATTACGGCTCTTACTCTTATTAGGCATGGATGGTTAAAAAGTCACGTTTTAATTACACACCCTTCTACAGCGAATTATCTTAAAAGCTATGAGTAGTATCTTACGTAATAGGTTTGTCTCTGAATAATACAATATCATATTATGAATACTTCAAAATAACAGAAACAAAAATATTGGCCTTAGAAATGGTCCTCTAACAGTGCTCAATAATCTTTCTCGCAGTAAAGGGGTGCATAAAGCTTGTAGCACAGAGGTAACAAAGTAGAACGAACGAACGAAAAGCAGAGATGTTCTCAGCGAAGATGTTATAAATAGGTAATGAACAGGTAGCTGTTTAGATATGGTAACCTTTGCAATTGATATTTTGCAAGTCTCCCAGGATAATTAATTTGCTTCGCTATCTCTCGTGTGCTCCAACGTTAGACACAGTCCACCGCCGAAAACAGACTTAGTTTAATTAGCACAATGATATAAATTATTCACGTGCCTCATACCATGACATTTATAGTCCGCAACTTAACGCGACTGCATCAGAAATTAAAGGTTCGTGCACACCAAGTGGGGCGTAGCTCAAGCAGGCAAACATCAGAGTTCCTTTTCGCTTCTTGAATACTTAAGATTATATGGCACGGGGAACACCACTTAGCACCTCTACTGGAATGTCTTTAATACAACACCATTTACTAGAGGAATTTGCTTCACTTCTGGGTGCTGGAAAATATCCACTAGATGACCTCCAGTGCAAACAAGCTAACTCGGGCCATTTAATAAGTAATCTAAGTACCAATCCAGTCGTTTAACTGGTTACACAGGTTACGTGTATAAAACACTTTAGCCAATATTTTTCTCATTACTTGCCCAATTGAAACATATTGGCCAAACGAAAATTAAATTCTGTCCAGACCGAATTCCTCCATTCCTCGTATACAGGAATGATACTCATGTATACAAATCCCCCGCTGACCATATTATCACACAGATGACAGTAACGGAATATAAATCTATTTTTTAGTCATCGACAAACTTACTCAGAGACAAAAATTATGGGTGAAATGATGCTTGTAGTAAAGCAAAAGAAGAAGAAATAAAAGAATAGGTTTCATAAATGCTCCGTTACTAATGACCTTATAAATTATACGAAACTTTAAGAAAACTAAATGGGGAGGCCAAGAAAAAATCATTTTTACACTTTGCTTTAACCATTACAAAAAATACAGATATTAGACTAACTTTGAGGAAAATCCCACTACAAAACGCTAATTATCCATTACCTCCTATCCTGTTTTAACTCTAATGAGCAGGAGGAGCTATCCATCCTTATGATGATAGGAAATGCCTTTGCTGAAACATTTGCTCAGATTTATATAATATAGAACGTTTCAAACTATTAAAAAGACAAAATAAGAATAAACTATGAATCCATGAGCAAACCAGAAGAAAGCACGCAGTCCTCTCAAAGATTAGTGGTCAGCTTCGTTAATTTGATAAAGGGATGGGATTATTATTGGCATTGTCTATTCACTTCCTTAATTTAATTTTTTTCTCAAATAGAGCCTGGTCTTTGAGTGAGTAAACAGCATTGAAAAGTATTTGATTTCAATTTGGTTGTGGAAGCCCCCAAAGAGCAGAAGTCCCAGATGTTAGGATGTGAGTAGACCCTACTAACATTGTGGCAATGTATATTGCTCTTCTTTCGTTAATAAAGGAGTAGAGCCTTCAATTTTACAAGACGGTTGATTTCAGTGGTGATGATGATAATAGGGCTGAGATGGCATTGGCATACTTCAATAGCTAGTACTCTCCGGCATAGATTACCTTGTTGTTTGAGGGAGCTGCCGAGACCTAATTTAGCCATACAGAATTTCTCTGTATATAGTTATGAATAGAACCCTTGTGAGGGTGGGAAGAGGTCGGTACATGAAGTTATGGCTGCTTGGCGGCTGACCCAAGGCCTAATCTTTCTTTTTTCATATAATCCTTTTACGATATCTGAGTTACAGGAATCGATGACAAAGCGCATTTTAGTGCACCGGTCCAGATGGAGTATGCATATTATCATATTCAGAAACAGCTGGACAATGCAGTAGTACATGCACTACTCATTTTAAATATTGTCGTCCAGGAACATATGTATCGTAGCCGTAATGGAATTCTTTTGTATTAGCTCTCCTGAAACCAGAAAAAGACCACTCGCTTCCAGTCAGTTGTTGACCAGTTTCATCAGCCAGTTGTTTAGAGAAGATGCTGGAATTAACTGTGGGTTCTACAAAGCTGGTACGTAAAAACCAGTTTGGGGATCCAAGAAACAGATCTGCATTAAATTTGTTGAATAAAGCAGAATCAAACAGTTTAGTCTGTCTATCTAAAAATTCCCGCCGGTAAAATACCCTCACAAGATTCAATACTGAACATCCTAGTACGCTAATAATTGCCTTGGAAGGTTTCAAACATCCCCTGTTCACAGTCTGAATATATTAAGAGATACGAAGTCCCATTCGATATTTAGAGAAAATTGTTGTTACTCAGTCAAAATAGTCCTTATTTTCATTCCCTCAGGTCATGCCTATTTGGGTATGACCTGATGGAAGTGTACTATGGCACATAGTAATAAACGAAGTGGAAACTAGCTGAAATCAGATTACAGGAATCTGTGCAATTCTGGAATTCACATATTTTTCAGAAAACAAAAGCATGTGAAAGGAATATATGCTGATCCGTGAGAACTGCTTTCGATATTTTCAGCAGGAAAATAACAAGCTAGCAAATCAGGAAACTTTGTGCAGCAAACTTTGCATCGAAATAAGTGTTAACAAATACAGGGGGTAGACAAAACAACGAAAAACACTTGTAATAATAGTTACCAGTATGTATGCACTAATATGGTGTTGGGCCACCCTTCCCTTTTAAAACGGCTTGCATTCTACGAGGGATAGATTCAAATAGATTTCGAACTGTCTTAAGAGGAATATTGGACCATTCTTCATGGAGGACGTTTCCAGCTCCTTGAGTGGTGAAGATGGAGAAAATTTGCTTCTCAATCTCCTGTCCGAAGAGAGGCAAGAAGTCACATTGGCTTAACAACGCTTAAATTTGGTAATTACGCAGGCCATGGGAGATGTCAGCCTCAGTTTCTTGTTTAGTTTCGGGTTCTCCTCAAACCAATGCATCTCAAATCTCATCTTGAAATATGTCATCGTTTATGGGAAACGTTTGCACACTATGGGATGATTCTGGTCTCAGAATATCAAGGTAATTAGTGGCAGTAATTCGACTATTCATGGCGGAGGAGGATCAACGCCATTGTTGATCCTCCTCCGCCATGTTTGACGTTGTCACAAGACAGTCAAGATGATGCGCTTCCTTTGGCATTTGCAAACGTAAATTCTCCTTGATATTGAAAAAAAAAAAAGTGTGAATTACCAATAATCAGAGTTACCAATTTACGATTAACTATATTGGATCCAGGTTGAACCAACCACAGTCCGTCTCATTCGCGTCTTCTTCCCGCTACTTGTTCTTCACTAAAATGGATCAGAACCTCAGCAAGCAAGAAGAAACTGCGAATTCAAATTGAAGAGAATGAACCTTATTTTTCCTGTTTCTACTGAACGGCAACTTAAAAATTTAATACTTTACAATCATAATTTTTAATCGTAAATTGGTAACTCTGATTATTGGTAATGGTAGTACTCAAAATATTCAAATTTGTAACTCTTTCTATTTTTCTGCTTCCCCAACAGCTTGGTCTGATGATGGGTATCATTAAGGTACCTGAAACGTCATATTAATGTATAATAGTGTAGGCGAACAGCCTAATAGACTATATTGTTCATTTTCACGCGGTACAAGAGTGGTTTTAATATAATAACAACCTTAATGGAAATTAATCATGTAACGTCCTTCCCTAACTATATTGGTGTCTATAAGATTCTGTAGCAACAAATCCCATTCTTCTGCCAGCGCAGACCTTAGCACACCGAATGATTGAAAAATTGGCTACCAGCATAATATGCGAGGGGATGTGTGAAGTCCCCAAGGGTGTCCGTCTCACACATAGATTTAAGGCTAGTGATCGTGCTGGCCACGGCAGTCTTTGGATATCTTCAGTTTCAATATGTTCCATCACTTAAGCTCTGTGTGCAGTTGTCGTGCATGAAAAGAAAATCCTGGCCAACCGCGTCCCTAAATAGTTGCACATAGGGTTCGAGGATCTGTTCTCGGTAGCTCTTCACAGTTACGGTAACCCTATCAAAAACATGAAGAGGTGTGCGGCCGTTGATCATTATTCCGCCCCACACCATAAGGTGACGGATGGTGATGCATTTCTCGTTTTTTTAGATGAAATAACGTTTCTAGAATCTCTTTGTAGGCTAAAATGAGATCCATCAGCAAACAGAACTGTGCCTCATTTCTCAGGGTTCCAAGTCACGTGTTCATGGCACTAGTTCGGCGAGCTCTGCCATTCATTCCTGAATCAATTTTTTTTTTTTTTTTTTTTGGATGGATTTTAAAGTATAACTAAAATCAATCAGCACTTTTCATCTTAATCTTAGGCTACCAATCAGATATAAAAATATGAAAATTTTGAACTAAACTGCCTTTGTATATCTACTTCATGAATACATGTAATTAATTTTAAATTTTCACGTTCCTATGCCTACTTCTTTCAGATTTGTGGGTGGACCGAACAAGAATCATCTCGTAGTTCAGAAAGCACATTCGAAAATAAGAGACTAATCCGATTCTTTCTCTTATTTTAAAAATCTGAATCACTGCTACAAGCAAAATAGTTCGAAATGTCAGAAAACAAAGAAGCTTTTACCGGTTTTATTTGTAGGCATTTAATTATGAATAGTTGAATCTGAACGAATTAACAGAAAGTTAATTAGAGTGATAGGTTGATGTCTACGCTGCAGAAAAAATTCAATAAATAAGTGCCTACTAAAAGTGAAATGGAAGAATTAATGTAAATATTACCCGAGTCAAGTTCTCGTGCATGCAGTATACCCTAAGGATTGCACAATTAACAGTAAGTGAAAAGAGAAATGATGATTGCGAAATAACAAAAGCGTACTTTACGCCCATCTTGAAACTCAATTAAGATAGAAACTTAAAGAAAAATAATTAAAACCTGAAAGGACTTTAAACAATAAACTAAAAAAAAGACATTCAAATTGAAGTAATGCCAAGAATTCCTGTATTGCTTTGTGTCTGGAGTATACAATGGCGACAATTAAAATGCAGTATTTTATGGGCCTTTCGTTCATCTTTTCTCATTTTAAAATCTGAATCTTACAGATTTCCACTGGACAGCCCGTGCAGTTATAATCGCTGTCCTTTTTACATAATGTGAAAAAGACCTGTGTGCGAATCCAATCAATGACTCAAGAAATTTTTTTTATGGCCCAGTTAGTCGGTCTCGGGAAGGGACATCTAATTTAAACATATAAATTATTTAAATATATATATATATTTGAAGCGATATATTTGAAGTTAAACCAACGAATAAAATAAGCAATAATTTTAAATAATTGACTGGATTTTGCCGCTAGATGGAACTGTTTGTATTGAAACGAATTGCATTGTAAAATGAACATTTTGGTGTCGTTACATTGTCTAAAGAAAACAAAGTGGTTTTTACTTACAGACCGAGTTCCGTGGCTTAGGTTTGATCTACTAATCCCCAGAAACCTTTCAGGAGAACGTATTGATCTCAAGATACGACAGGGCTACCAGAACGTATTACTTACAGTAAGGGCAAGATGGCAAAAACAATAACAAAAAAAGAAACAAGAGAAACGAAACTGTAAGTTTCCTATTGAAAATAAGAGGGTTCCACTGACGGTACGTGCTGATGCTTTTTATTGACCGGATGTCCCAATACATAAATCTGAAACAACTTCACCGTAAAGCGTGCACTACTTGTTTCCCAGACGTAAGTGAATAACAGAAGGAAGGGGAAGCTGCTTGACGGATTCTTGTGTCAAAATGTCATTACGGCAGAATGTGGCACCCGTTCGACAGCGGAATGATGGACAGCGGGTCACCGCGCTAGCCAATAATGTCAAAAATGCTGCTCGTGTTCGCAGCTGGTGCCTCTCCTGAATTTAAGACAGCCTTCAAATAATGCTTCTGCTCTCCATCCGTTTGCCTTGCCTTCGGAAGAAAAAGGAAATCCACGTTTTTGTCCTGGTAGAAAAATAACGACCATGCTGTAGATAAATCTCTGGTCGGATTCATCTAAGAATTACAACCGCGAATATTAATGGGCAATGACCCAGCAAAAGGATTCATTGATGAAGCCATTCCTTATTTCAGGCTAATCACCACTAATCTAATGTGAATTCCCACTGTTTTTAATTTAGATTTTTTTCAGTCTGTATGTGCAGAATAAAGAGGTACAAGAACTGTCACAAAACTAACACAAACGTTTGATGCCACAAAACCCTATTATCGTGTGTTCGAGACCGAAAACATTTGACAAGAAAAGACTCGGACAAGAAATGCATTCCTTCGCTATTTCTCCTTGCTCTTTCACGCTATTCTGACTAAATAACCTTTGCTGATGCTGATTTGTTTGAACAGACAAATTGGAAACGTACAAGTATTTTAATACGGATGTGTCATGGAAAGGAACTATTTTTAAGTCTTGAAGCTTTGGAAATGAGTTTATTTTCTAATTAAAGCAATGAACTCGGTGAGTAATTACTTTACTTAAAGAAGAGAAGAATCTGAGGCAACGTGTAACGAGACTTGATGTCTTTTCTTGGCATATTAGTTCCGAATAAGGTAGTGGAGGTATTTTTCATGTCTCTGTGCCGAGATTGGTACCGAATAATTGCGGATCACAAAGAGAAAAGGAAATGACGTGGCTTATCATGCCTTGAATCCGTTAAAATATTGTAACAATTATTCAAAATTTCTTATTATTTGAAAACTTTAAAACGGAACATCATCAAAATTAACAGCAATAAACTTTTGATAAGATGTATTCACTTGTATGTTTGATTAAATTCGATAATATGCGAATATCATATAAAAATTAACTTGGAAAACATTGTGTATATGAATGTGTCGTTGGTAGGATCGCCGTCCACCCCATATCGGGTGAAAAAGATCTCAGTTTGAGGCCCGTTGATGACGGAAGGAATTTTTGTGGGCCTTTTTCACAACGTGGCTAAGTTAATCGCTCTCAGGCAAGGGTGCCATTGTTTTTTTTCTCTCGGAAACTCGGGTTTTTCGTCCAGCAAACAGAACATCGACCTCAGAACACACGAAATTTACAAACAAATACACGGAGCAACAAGGATTTAGTCGCCGATGCTCCTAAAACCCAAGAACAACAGCGCACGAAAAGCAGCTGCTATTTGCCTAGGCATTGACTCCACTAGATGTCTGAATACGTCCGTAGGAATCTGCAGCCGTGCTACCTGTAGGGTTTTCCGCAATGTCGGAATTGATGCTCTTGTGTGTGTTCATCCACCTCACTTCCGTTCTAAAACATTCTGCAGGTGTTCCATTGGATTGAAGTCAGGAGAATTTGGATGATATTTTCATTGTGTTTCTGGAAACACTCGTGCAGAGTGCGAGCCCTATGACACGTCGCATTATCGTCTTGTAAGATTCCTTTCTGTTCAGGAAAAAATGCAACATGGCAGAGTGAACGTGGTCTCCGAAGAGCTGCTGATAGACCTCACCAGTGAAACATTGGTCCATATGCACTAGGGATCCTAGTTCTTGACAACAAAATACCCCACATAAAGCAACCACCGCCAACTGGCTGGACAGTAGGCACCATGCACGATGGGTCCATGGTCGTGTTGCTTGCGCCACACACGAAGGAGTCCGTTGGCGTGTTGCACTATGTATTTGGACTCATCCGAAGAGCACATCCGTTTGAAGTCCTCCAATGTCCAACTAGCCTATTGTTGACGTCACAACATTCACCATCGACGATGATCTGGGTTAAGAGAGGGTGTCTCTTGAGTCACCTGGTGTGGAATCCCGTATGTCTGACTATGCAGTGTATCGTCATTTGGGATTTTGTTCTTGCATGTTCCCCATATTGTATTGAGATGTCAACTGTTGCAATGACCTGCCGTTGAGCCCGTACAATGCATGCGCTACACCCTTCGCTCACTACGAACATCCACCTTGCATATCCTTTACAGTTCTGTTGGCGGGAGTTGGTTTGACCCGTTCGACCCATTTTTTGTAGTACTTCTTAACCACAGTGGGCCGTGTTGTTGTTGGGTTTTAGCAGCATCAGCGGCCAAGGCCATGTTGCTCCCTGTATATTGTCCCTAAATTTCGTGCGTTCTGAGGTCGATTTTCTGTTTTCTGGGCGAAAAACTTGAGTTTCCGTGAGAACAGACTATGCTACCCTCGCCCTTTGGATCTTATACAAGCATTTTTTGAGAAACCCAAAGCTCTTGATGTTTAATTTAATTATATGCTTTTTTAACGGGGTTGATAAGTTGAAAAAATTCTTAAAAGTTCGTGTCGTTAGGAAGGTCCGAATTTTAATTTTTTTCTTCCATTTTGGGCAATCGTTTTCTTTAAAAAAAGTCCAACTATTAAAAACAAGAGCGATATATAGATTTAATAATCGATATATTGATACTACATAAAGCAGATTGATTGTCCCTGTTGAACTGAATTAGTTAACATCGATTTTGATATTTATTATGGATATTTTGACATGCAGTTTTATGTTTGTTCCCGTTATAAAAAGTTCAATTCACTCGATTTTCATCCAGCCGATTTATACATAAAATCTTAATGTCCACAAAAGAAAATAAACCTGGTCAGCTGAATCTGTCTCTAGGTATAACAAAAAAATATAAAATCCTAGCATTTTGACCAATTCCATTACAAATGACTGTTTTTAAGACTGACTGAAATTTAATATAAACACACACTTAACCTTTAACCATTAACTCACACGTTCTTCAGTGTTTTAGGGCTTATTGAAGATTAATCTACTCGTCCTTGAACAAAAGCTGAACTAACCGTGCAGCATATAAAGTTCATTGATCACTTTATTAAAGTTAGATTACAACCGGACTTGGCCGGTTTGTTTCTTCAATTTTTCTTCCGAAGCGTAATAATCTGTACAACTTGTACAAATTTAGTTTTGATTCGAACAGAAGAGTAAAAGGAGAAACTAAAATTGCTTTTTTAATCCCATCAATGCCGCCGACAACATTTCTCTTTCTTCCAGACGTAGTTAACCCAACGGCATCTCCGAATGTAAGAAGCAGAAAGCCTTCCCTGGTGGCAGCGTACAACTAACAGCAACTCTGCGCTATTGAAGATATCAGAAGGTAACCACAGCTCAATGCAGAAAGTCAAAAATACTCTTCGTTGTTGTAACTTTGTTCATTAAAATGATTAAAGGAGATTGGATGTGCTTTATACTCTGTAAACAAGTGAACTTAAAACTTTACTTTATGAAAGAAAGTGAGTGACGGGTTTCAAAAGGCATCTCTTGAGCTTTGATCTCAAAGGAGTCGTAATAACTTTTGCTTCTGCAGTTCTTCCTTATTTCAGCGTCGACCTAGAGAAAGTGTACCGACCTGTTCGACAGCTCTCAGTGAAAAAGAGTCCGGGTATTAAGATCAAAATCCTGCCAGTCTTATCAACAAGACACATTCCTGCTGCTGGCATTATTTCACCGCCTCCTACAGACCGGGGTGGGGTGAAAAAAAAAGAGAAGAGAATGCACCGCGTTCGATGGAGGATAGCGATTGATGCGACAACGTTGCTAGGTGACAGGGAACATTACAGCAAACGAGATGTCTTCCGGAAGAGTAGATCGTTACATTAACTAGTGAAGGCGAAAAAGGTAATTTTAATAGTCGCAGAATTCAACGAATTTGGACTTCGAACTCTACTGAAGTTCTGGCTAAAGGAAGTATTGGGTGTACATATAGAAGTTCTGGGCTTAGAAGAATTCTGACTGATGATTAACGAACTTGTTATTACAACTCTTCAATCTTTATGAAAATTTCACAGTTCATTTTTCACAGTAAGTTGGGAATGTAATCTAGAATAATTGAACTCGTACACTCTGTGGTATTTAAACCATACAATCAAAATTCTAGCCCCTAAGTGATGTAGAAATATGAGGAAGAAGATGATATTTGAAGACATTAAGAGGAGAACGAAATGAACCAATCCAAGAGGTTCATATCCAAGATACTAGATTTAGGCTCTTCCATTAATGCGTTTAGTTTTAATTTTTATATTTCATTACTGATTGTTTTTAATTTACGAGGTTAATATCTTGATTTCTCTTAGTTATCTTAAGTTTATTTTCTAGTTAATTAATGGAAGCTCTTTTCAGTTATCGCATCCGGATAAAATAATCCTCATACTAGAAAATCACATCTCAATGGACAGGCCCACGTTAGAACTGGATGAGTTGTTTGTGACAAGGCTTGAGCTCTGTATTTCTTAGAGTTGCACATTTTGTTGACATCTAGGAACAGAGGAATTCTATTGACTGGGAAGAAGTGTTCAAGGCAGTCCAAGTTATCAAGGGCGGTCCAAGGGGATATCAATTTCCTTTGTTATGAATTGGGACAAGGTAGTGATGTCCCAAAGTGATTTTTGCTGTCCCAAAAGTCATCCCTGTACAAAAAGCAATTTCAAAACACATGTATGCTCATAAGTCAGAATTTTTTACTGATCTCACGAGATTCAGGCGTGCATTAAGTTGGTCTGTATACAGTTTCACATTTTCATTTGAAAGAGTTCTTCAGTATACATGCGAGGCGACGTTCTGTCCCTCAGATAGTGGATGGGGATATCAGTGTGAGAGTCTAAATCAGGGACCATATAATAGCGGAACCAGTTGGGCCAGTGAACGGCTGCAATTGCGATCCGAAGTGAACTTCTGGAGATCTATTCCGATCATTAGCAGGGCTGTATATTGTTTGGGAGTGTTTAGTATATTTGGGAGTGTTTAGTATATTATATGATAATTTTGTTCATTATATTAATTGTATGATCAATATATTAAGTTCCTGTTTGTTTTTCTAAAGTCTTCTTTTCTGTTTAAACATACTGCTTGTTAGGTTAGGATAGATCATCCTCCCATCTTCTTGGTCTTCCTCTACTTCGTTTGCCAATGGGTCTCCAGTTTTTTACTATTTTTGCTCACTTATCGCTATCCATCCTATTTATATGTTTCCCCTTACTTTTTTTTGTTCTATTATATATCCATTCATTAATAGGTTGTATTTTACCCAGTTTTCTGAGTTCCCCAATTTTAATTTAATCTCTTAATGTTTATTTAGTTATTTTCCTTAGTGTTTTCATTTATTTGTTTTGTGGGGAGTTGATTTGATTCATCAGAATAGATAAAGGGCTTGAGGTCATCAGCGCATGATGGCATATCAGGATGATTAGAAAAGAACATCTTAAGTGCAACAAAAACAATAGGGTGGAGAAATCATAATCTTGTAGAACTCCTCTTATAGTGATGTATTCGTGGAGAAACTGTTGGTAGGTGACTGAACGGTGCCCCTTCAAGAATATTTTCATGTACGTTGAAATATTCAGTATTTAGCAAATACTATTATACACTGCCCTACCATTAATATCCAGACACCCTTCCATGGATGGGGAAACAGGTCCTATGCATGCAATAAGTCACAGAACCTGCTATAAATACGCACACTGGGCTTTGAACAGACAATTGCAAAAGTCTGCATGCAAGATGACACGTTCAACAGAATTGATCACCTCAACAAATGCTAGACGCCGAATAACAAGGTGTAAGGAGCTCGAATCCTGGATTGTAGAGCAGTGGAAAACAGTCTTATGAACAGACGAGTCGAGGTTCGCACTCTACCAGTGTGATGGCCGTTCCTTGGGTGTGGCGAATGCCAGGGGAACAGTTTCTTCCTGATTGTATCCTCCCAACAATGAAGTTTGTTGGAGGCAGTGTCATGGTATGGGGCTCCTTTCATGGTTTGGCTTGGGCCCATTAGTCGTTATCGACAAAACCATGGCTGTGCAATACCAGGACAGCCTGGACAATTATGCACATCTAACCTTATGGCAATACTTCGGGGAAGGGCAATACCTGTATCAACAAGATAACAGACAACGCGCTATGCCGTACTGCTCGGGTCGTAACAGAATGGTTTGAAAGCATGGGTGTGGAAAAGTTGTATTGGCCAGCCAGAGTGCTGATCTGAACCCTATCGAGCATCTTTGAGATGTATTGGATCGTCGGGTACGTACACTTCGAGATCGCCCAAAGAACAAGGCCGAACTGGTGGCTGCGTTAAAGGCCGAGTGGAGGAACATACCACCTGACATTTATAAAAAGCTGATTGAGAGTATGCTGCATGTTTGCAAGTATTAAAAATAAGAAGTGTAAATCATTAACTAAAATTGTTTTATTCAGTCGATATTTTAAAATACAAAATCAACTGAATTAATAATAAAAAATATTCTTACTGAAGTCTCTGCTTATGAAGATGTGGGTGTCACTTTAACCTCAAATAACAACTTAATTATTAACACTGTAAATGAGAATTACTGCCTTCAGGACTTTTATCCTTCCGTAGAACATTATGTACGAGTTGTGATCAGAAATTTTGGGGACTGAATTAATACTGAGAAAATTACGGGGTTTACTGGCCATTAGTATTAGTAGTGACAAATGGTGCAAGAAAGCAAGATTAGACAGCATTAGTCAAAAAAAAAAAAAAGCCAACGCTTCCCATATCATATTTCTGACTTTAATTTTAAAATGTCTTTTGATTTATTGTCAGGACATGTGATATGTTGATTGAGAATGATTGATTATTGACTGTGTAATTTCGGACCATCTGTATATAATATATATGTATAACAGATTTGTCAGTTTCTGGCTAAGGGCCACTGCTTAATGAAAATGTAAAAAAAAAAGTGTCCATCCTTCTAGCAGGTTGACTAGGTCTTCCTTGAATTTGTTCAAACTACCCACCTCTAGAACACCAGGTGGACTTTATTGCAACAATCGACCTTCCGCTGAATGAAAGAAAAATTCCGCACATCCACCTTAAAACCATCCTTCCTTAGTTTGAAGTTATGCCCTCTCATTTGTATATGGTCTGAGCAAGGAGGATTCCATCGGCATTGAATTTATTCAAAGCCTTAAACTCCTCATTCAGATCTCTTCGCAGGTGCCTAGTCTCCAGGCGCTGTAGTTTTCGAACAGAAGTCTCTCCTGGTAAGAGTACCCTTCTGTTCTCTTTCACTAATCTTGATGCTTTTCCTCTGCACCCGTTCCAACAGTGATCGACATTCTTCCTAAAATGAAGTCTCCAGACATGTATGCAGTTCTCAAGATGTAGCCTGATCATTGCCTTATGCAATGGGATAACAACCCCTTATCACTGCTGGAAAAAATTCTCTTGACAAAACCCCATGAGCTGTCCTGGCAGCCTGTCTTCACTGCTCAGGGAATTTCATATCTGATAACGCAATTACTGCCAGGTCCTTTTCATTTTCTACTAGCCTGAGTATGGCACAGTTGTTACGTTAATCTGGGATTACTGCTCCCCATATGAAATACCTTGCATTTGTTTACATTAAACTTCAGCTTTGCTTCTCAGCCGATCTCCTTAATTTGTCTCGGTCTTGTTAGAGTAGCATAGCTTGATTCCTGTAATTGATCACTTACCAGCCTTCGTATCACTGCAAATGTAAACTTTAATCCTGATATGCCTTCATCGATATCATTAATGAATGTGTAAAACAACAAGGGGCCTAGCAGTGAACCCTGGTGGACTCCGCTAATAACATTAGTCCAAAAAGAGCAGTGCCCATTGATAACCACTCTGTGTTCTCCCACTCAACTATCTCATTATCCATAGCAGTAACTTTCTCTTAATGCCACACTGCTCCAATTTGTACAGTAGTCTTTTATGTACTACAGTATGAAAAGCTTTTCTGAAATCAAAGCTTATGATGTCAAATTTATTTTTTACGTCCAGTTCCTTTGTTACTGCATCATAGTATCCAGTGAAATCGGTCAGACAAAACCACTCCTTAACAAATTCATGCTGTGACTGCAGTATAACTGCATTATATCTTTAACCAGGGTCTCCATAAACTTATGGGTATATCCTGACACATGAGAACTCACCGCTCTCTGTGATCATCAGTGTGGAATGCAAAGCACAAACATGGCTGTCTTATTCCCAGATATGTTAAATATTTTTTTCTAATTGTTATGTCAATTGCTTTGGAGAATATTCAGCAGGATGCCATCAAGTCTTTGCTGAAACTTTATGGTGAGATTCGATTTATAACGAATTGTTCTTTGCTGGTCCTCGTGTTTCCTATGAAATCCTTCACAATAAATGTTTCTTTGTTTGTACCTTCCAGCCTTTATGAATCTTAGTGTTGCTGGTCTGACTAGACACGGTAACTTGTTTTTATCTGCATGGTCACCTAACTCCGGTAAAACGATTAATCAATGTAATAATTGTTTCAGACCTGGAAACATTTCTGAACTCCATACTTCTTCAGTCCCTTATATCAATAATAAAACGTTTTGTCCAGTTTGGGATCGTTATGGTTCTGATTCCATTGTATCAGTTTTATTGCAGTAAATTGTCTTAGTCTATTGCAGTTGCTTTGCATTGCACATGACATCATTGTACTCGAGCTGTGTATTATGTTTCATGATGAAAGATTTAAGGACCCCAGCTCCTTCACGCTTCTATAGACATATCAAAGCATATGGATGAAAGTTGATATTATTCCAGTCTTCAACGGGAAACGAATCCAGACCTTTCCAAACGAGTGGAACGGTCTGGATTCGTTGACGCACTGCCTAATTGAATTTATTGTTAAACTTTGAAAAATTTATGATGTTAAATGCAATTAAAAATTGACAGCGAATAATTAGTTTATTTTTTACAACTTTCCCTGGTAAAGGTAGAGACTTGTTTTGTCTTCTACCATCGCTTTTGCTCAGTTGATAAGTCAAGACTCTACATTGCCGATGCTGAGAGTTATGACATGGATGAACTGCTGATGGAGTTGATCATTATGAAAATCAAAAACAGTACCAGCTAACGATTTTTGAGAGAGGAGAATGACTCTACTGATTGGTAGGAAAAGGAATTCTTTTCCCAATACATAGGAGTTCAGTTTTAAACATGATATGAAATCAATCCGTGTTACTCTAAGTTATTCGGTGTTCTTTGAAATATGTTATTTAAAAATGCTGGAAGGTTTAAGATGTCGAAATTGGAGAAATGTCTGTGTCTAAAGGATAATATCCGGTAGTGTTTCGCTGCTACTGAGAACTGCGCAGCATTTTCTGTGATCCATTGAAAGTCTGAGGAGAGGAAATTCTTATTTAATTCAAGCATCATTAACTTATTTGCAATTCAGATTTCCTTTTCTAGTTTACAAGTGAAAATGCATGTGCTTTCAATTGCATCGTGATGTTAACATAACGCTTTATTCTGCTTTACCCTCTTTTCTGGGAAATATATTACCTTTCTCGCTTTTTCTTATGTTTTTCTTGATGGTAAATTTTAACTGTTTTCAGTTTTAGTTCCTTATTTAGCAACATAGTCCGAGATATCTTAAATGGACGCTAATCTCCCACTGTCACACCTGAGATGTCTTATATGGCCTCTTATTTTCTCTTTCTTTGTCTTTGGCTTGTAAGTTATTTTTCTTACTTCAGTAAACTGGAATTTCTGCTGACCAAGAAACTTAACCACGTGAAACAGCCGATCTATTTTTTTTTTCTTGTTATTTTTTGTCTATCTAAACTACGTCTTTGTTATTAACGTATAGTAGACAAAGAGGAGATTATGCGCGACTCTTTGGATTAACTGTTAAAGAGGATTATCGTAAGAGACAGCAGGTATATAAAGACAGTACCAGCAAGAGGAAAAACTAATTTTTGTTCCAACGTGCTTATTCAAACAAAGATACTAAGTGAACAACAAAGCAAATTACTTTTAAGTCCTCTTTCAAAGAGGAAAGATCAAAGCGTAGGGGCTTAACATTCACTGTGACCAGTCAAAGAAGGGATTTATTCTGCTTTAGCACTGTATCACTGAAGTTTCATGGACTAAACCATGATGAAAAAACAGCCTCTTTGTACCAATTAATGTATTTATTCACTTCAGAAATACAACGATTTTCTAGATCAACTCAAATCGTAATTGATGAAACACATAGAGGATAATTTCACATTCACTTTTTCACGCTTCCTTCTTTGATGGGATCTAAAAGGCTATCAGTTAGAAATAAACTTAAGACTGGAAGTTGTTTATTTAATAACGCTCAGCAATTTTAACTGATGAAGGAAATATAAACTGAGAGAAATCCGGATATCGCTTAAAAATTCAGGTACGAATAAATAAAGATCAGTCATCAGCTGTTGATAACGAATGGTTGAATTTCTCAGAGGACAGTTCTATAGAAATACAGGAATAAACCTGGCAGACTTCAAAAATATAACTGGATTAAAGAAGTATCAAATTTAATTTCAGTTATAGGACATAACAGCCTCATTCCCTTCGGCTATTAATACTTGGTGAACATTAATAACTGAACGAGCGAGGGCTTCTTAATTAAATCTTATCCGAAATATCCCGAAGTCTCAAAAATTTAACAGGAAGTTCGAAAGTGTCGCAGTATTACCTGAAATTCACCCTGGGGATGGGAGAATGTGCGAGATAAGAGATATCTGTGTTATCATCCATCAAAAATAACTTCATTTTCAGAATTCATCAATAAAAATAAAAGGGAACCTTGATAAACTTCAAGGGAAGAAGGATCAAACCTTTAATTCAATGAATAAAAATCAGGCTTTAAAATTTTAAAGTTATTGGTGTAATTTTTCTTTCTGATTGCCCGCTCCTTAATTAAATTCTTGTATAATTTTTTCTGCCTGAATGAAGAAATAAGTCTCTCTGCCATGTGTCTACAAATAACAACGTTATGCTTTTTCCTTCTCTCTTTCTGGGAAGGGACACGACTCTAAGGAAGGAAATGGTATTGAATACCATCATCGAATGGAAGTTTTTGTTTAACTCTTCGATGGAAGCATTAAATGGAGTCTCATGAGACTTGTGATAATGCCCACATATTCTAAGTAAAAATATTTCTTTGTTGCAATGCACAAGCTCTCAACGAATCTTCACGCCAACGAGTCATCACGGACCCAGGAATACTTAATTATAATTTATAAAAATGAGACGGTTAATTAGAATAACAATTAATGTTAATAAGGTACCTCTGAATGCGAATATTATCTTTTCATTACGTAATAGGATGCTGTGAATGGTGTAGAAACTGATCATTTTTCTCGTTTAATCGCAAGTAACATCAGCTAAAGTTAGTCACACATTATTATGTAAATAAAAAGAAAACTTAACGCATTTTCTAAATTACATTAATGTTTTAATGGATGCGTATATGTATAAGTCAAAATAAAGAGCGTATCCATCGAGGGTGAAGGAAGATCGTCAATCAAGTGAATGGGAAAGGATTTTTAAAGTAATCTGTATTGTACGAATCTATGAATGCTGCTTGAAGATTCACATTTTACGAGCATTTAGTTTTATCTCCCATTAGCGAGTACTTTTAAATATGCATCTCCTAAACCAAAATTCCAGTTCTTAATCATGTGATTTGATTAATTCATTTCGTTTATAATTCTCAAGTAACTTATATTTAATGCGGAGATGTGGAAAAGCAATAAACACAAAACAGTATAATTGCAGATAACCTTTCTGGAAATATAAACAGATTGCGTTTTTTTAAATTGAAATAATGTTTCTGTTTATAGTCTGGAATTGACACATTGGGTTAGAAGCTTTAACGAGATATATGCCTCTCCAGTAACTTTTAATTCCTTTTCAACATTTAAGTTCCTTCTCGAGAAAGAGAGATGTCTTTAAAATGTCATCAGCTGTAACACAACGATATTGGCCACTAATGATAATGAATTATCTTTAGCTTCTAATATATTTCTTCCCGAACATTTGCAGAGTCAAACAGGTTTGAAAATGTTGGGGTGGGAGCGGCTTTGCCTCCTGTAATGCCCTCGGTGCACTTTCTCTCAGATTTAAACAAAAATACTTTTTTTTGGAGAGGAAGGATTAATCTTTCCAGCCAATCCTGAACATCTGTGTCAGAAATTAATACGAGTATGTTCTTTCTTTGGTTTCAAGGTTCTGTTTTGGATCTTGCCTATGGTGCATTTTAAAATATATCTACTGCCTATCATAGAGCTTTTTCCATGGACTTGTCCACATCAGATGATTCCAGATACCTAACCGCCTAATCGAAATCTCGAATCCCAACTTTCTAAATCTTTTCAGTTGATTAGCGTCGTACCGAGCAGTCGGTACCACGACAGCTCCACCCTCTCATCATGCCGGGGATTTATTAGAAACTTGGATCCTTCCTTTTCAAGATTAGGGTAAGAAACCGCGTTGCTAATATGTAATATATTTATTAGTAATATTATAATAATAAAATAATTAATAATATGCATAATATATTCCTAATAAATATATTTATTTATTAGGAATATAATATCTATATAATATATTTAAAATTTAGAAATAGAAACTCCTCAATGAAAAAGTGGTATTTCTTAGTACCAAACTACGGATAATTTGCAGTAAAATTTCAATTTAAGAGTTCAAAGACAAGAAGTTTTGAAAGAGACTTCGCCCTTTTCTAGATAAGATTGTAAATGGGTGTAATTCCTTCACTGGAATTCTTAATTGCGCGTATAGCAGGATTCAAGCTAAACCAGCTCTTTTCTTTTACTTTACGTTTTCCGACTATTTTCACCCTGCTCTGTTGTTCTGAAACCAAGACTATTAAGCGCCAGTCTTTTCTTAGACCTTTTATTCCATACACGTTTTGGCCAATTCTCTGCTGTGAGGGAAGATCATTGATCGAATTTAAAGTTCAGCTCCAGCCAAATGAAATGCAATATCGCCCAGTTGCTTAGCAACAAATAACGTGCTTTATCGTAGAGTTAAAAAAAAAAACACAATCCGATTCTGGTAGCGAAAACTTTCCCCAAAATTCGGTTTTTAAATGAACGAATCCGGAGGATTGATCTATTTGAAATTCCAGATAAAGTTCACGATCTTTCGAATAATTCATATTGCTAATTGATAATATTTATTTATTAAGCTAAAAGACTGTCAATTTATTCGATTATTTTTTGGATAACTCTGTATAAGTCTCCATTGTGTTCCTAAATTCCCCAACTTTAATAAGTCATCTTTTAATAGATTTTTATGGTTTACAACAGGGATCCATCGAGTGTATTCAAACGAGGGATAGAGAAAAATGAAATTCCTTTGCGCAAGTGGCCGCTACGTTTTGCAATTCTTCAATTACAAAGTACAGAATCATCCTGTTGATTCTATGAAGAGTATGGATTTTGATTCCAACCATTACACAAATACTTTTAAGTAGCTGTATTTAAAACCCAGTTACTATTTTAACATGTTTAGTAACCGATAGCTTAATATTAGAATGGAAGTAGTCAGAATGGGTTTACTGCTAAAGGAACCATCTTCAATATCCCCAGATTCACGAATTAATACAGAATGGCGTGCTCCATTGGTGTTATTCGCAAAAAGCAAAGGTGTTTCATTTTCTTTTAAGTAAAGACGTGGATTTAAATGCTTAGAGTAATCAAGAATAATAAGAATGGCACAATATTATCCGTGCTGTGCGATTTCTTTCATCCCGTAAAGCAATCTCTGAAATTCGATTCTCCAAGTACTGGTCTGTAGTCGATTGTGTACGTAGAAACAATTCTACTTTTGTGTGAATAAAACCACCGCTACAGCCCGAGGGTTAAATGCGCTACTGAAGAAAGAAGAGAACGAAAATGCAGCGAATCGATCATTGCTTGCTTGCTTCTAGGAGGCAATGTACTAACTCAGTTATCGATACCTCAATTTACTAATCTTCTTACTTGTTTAACTTTTACCTTTGTCTTGTATGGGCAAACGTCGTATAGACCAAATAAACACAAGAGGTGTGAATTACAGATGAAGACGTGATAATGAACTTGCTGAGAAAGAAAAATAAAAGTAAAATGTACTCCAAATAAAAACGTGTGAGATAACAAAGAAAAAATAATTCAATTTGTCCGTCTAAGAATAGTAGTGCTGGAAAATAAACTTCGATTTGCATTCGCAATTTTTGCATTCTGTACAGGACGAAAGCTAATAAAGTAATCATGGAAATAGTCTCGAAAAGCCGAATATATTGTAAATAAATAGAACATGTATGAATACCCTAATATTCAACGAGGACAGTTTGAATTTTGGAGTGTTAACTTTCAAATGTATCTCATCAGTGTGAACTGAACATATGGAATTAAGAATTGAAAATGCAGTTCTGTTGTTATTGCAGCAAACTTTTTATTTGTGCGAGTGGTAAGCCTTGGAAACTAGATTATTCTTTACTGCCTTATTTCTGCAAGTTATTTGCTTAAAATATGCTATTTGCACATGTAAAATTGATACATTTGCATAGAATCGATAGTACAGATACAGTGTACAGATAGAATGATACCATGGATATTATTGAGGAGTTTTATCTGCTGTTTAGGAAACAGCAAAATTATTCGAGACGTATCATGCAAAGCGCTGAGTCCCATCATGGATTTCCATAACATTATCTCTGTAGTTTTTGTAGCCTTTATTTAGAATAAATTAGTTCTGGAAAAATCAACTCACATATAAAAGAAAAACCTTCCTAACTGAAGGTTTTTCTTTTATATTCCGATATATATCAGACACTTTATAGATAAATATTTATGTTGTCTTCCTAACTGCTATAAATCCCCGCAGTTGAAACGTTTGTAACTTGACCAAGATCTCCCGTTCTAGATGGTGTGATTCTGGGATAAATATCTCCTATTTAAATCTTGCAAGAAAATCAAATCCAAATTTCGCTATTTTCTGAGTTAAAGTGGACTGAATTTAATATGGATTCTGTATGATCTGATCTTATCTGTGCAGAAAGTTTCTCGTTAGAAGATTTCGCCTGAGAAAGAAGCAGAATATCTTCTTTGACGAAACCCTTTATGCATTTGTAATTTATTGTTTATTTGCTGTTTGTGAGATAGTTTCAAAATGCATCATCGTGGTATAATTAGTACAGTATTGTGTTGAATACATTGTGATATTTTGCTGCCAATGATTCCCCTTTGAGGCATGCGTTTGTTGCTTCTGTGGTATGCATTCGAATGTCACTCTTGTAGATAATACTAATTCGGCTGATGATCCTCCTCTATTTCCCAGATATTGTGTGGCGAGCTTTAATTAACCTTTGGTGCATTACCAAATGAGACCGAAATATTGTGAAAGCTGGTTGACTCATCCACAGTGAAGTGAAATTAGGTACATATCAGGGATTCAAGTATCCAGTAAACTGCGGACCTCGCGGGAAAACTGTCAAGTGCATGCTGCTCTGTTTCAGAAGGATGTAGTTCTGTTGAGGATTACTGTTCTAAAGGAAACGGATAAGATAAATAGAAATGAAATAAAGATAAATAGGAAACAGAAAATTAATAGAACAAAAATAAATAAATAAATAAAATAGGATGGGATGGGACAGTTCTAGAAATTCTGAGACATACAATAGTGATAAGCTAATCTGTAGTAGCAGTACCACATAATTGGTTAAGCTAGAAAACCTCATTATTCACCTTAATTGTGACTTCAGGCGAGATGCTTAGTTTCCAAGTCCTGTATTCTCACCAAAAGGTTGTTTGTCTTTGGAACTTTTTTCGAGAAGTTCAATGTCTTTTCTCTAAATTGGATACAAAACGAGGTTTCCTCATTGACTTGTATAATAGAACTATAACCTCCCTCTCCATACACCCAAAGGTTCGGCAAATAGCTGATCAGATTGTGTGCGCCTTCCTTGGCCACCTGCTTACAATGCACGGAAACCTTCATATCTGCCTGTATTAAAACAGTCAAGCCTTTTTTCATTTTACATTCTTTTACTCTTTTCCACCTAGTGTTCAAGTTATTATCGAGTTATTATTCCTCAAATGCAAAACCTCACATTTGGCAACATTAAACCGTAGCTGCCATTTATGGAGCTTATCGAAATCATTATGGAGAAGTTGAACGTGACTTACATCGCTGAGTACTGCCACAAACTCTGTATCACCATCTGAAAATTTGGACAGCGTACCCTTTATTCCTCAACTTGAATGATGTCCTCGATATCATTCAAGATAAGAAATAAGAGTGACATAATCAACTCAGTCACTCTGAAGAATGATAAATTTTAATAACCTTCTGCTTCTTGCTTTATACTCATCCTTTGATCCATCCACCTCAGGATCTTTCCAGCAATACCAGCACACTGGAGTAAAATGGTGATAATCATCGCCCTACTGGTGGAAAGGCCTGGGTTGCAAGCGATTTGTAATTGACCGAGTTCTCTGCCTTAACTGCAATTCTTCAAACTGACTAGTATTATCTTTAATTTTCAGAGTTCGTTAAATTTTATTATTTGAAAGCAGCTGTCGTTGCAAAAGATTCTTGAAGAGAGCAGGAAAGGAAACTTCCCTTTCTTTATTTTTTCTACCTTAATCACTAACACTTACTAACTTTCGCTTGGTCACACCAGATACTGCTCCTGCCTCCCCGTGGCGGGGCAGGTGACCTGGACAGAAGAGTCAGTCCCCAAAGGGCTAAAAGGAGCCAAATGGATCCGCAGTTTTTACTAACAGTGGAGCCCAAGGGCTCAACATATCGAGACTGAGACCGATTGCGACGACCCAAATTTAGAAAGAGCGAGAAGAGAAATGAGCAAACAATATCATGCACCATTTCTCATGCAACTATAAATACCTCAAAGGGAGTCATAACAGACTGAGATTTAGTAAACGTATCTGAAGAGGAAATAGTGCAAGAACTGCAAGAACAAAATGTCATACGTGGAAAAAAGAATAATGACTGAAAAAGATGAACTTGTGCCTATACGTAACATCATACTTACATTCAATACCCCGATTCACAATAACAGTAAAAGCAGGGTATCTCTAATGTCGTAATTGCCAACGTATACTAAACCCGATAAGATGCGATGTGATAAAAATTTGGCCATTCATAAACAAATGCTGGGGATACTCAATTTGCTGCAACTGTCGGTCCAAGGACTATACACAAGAGAACTGTAATGCAGAATCGCCTTGTTGTGCAAACTGCAAAGGCTCTCATCCAGCATACTTAAAAGCCTGCGAGAAGTGGAAATTAGGTGAAACATCCAAAAGTACAAGATAGAACGTAAAGTTACGTATCAGGAAGCAAGAAAACAAGTTGTTGTTGAAACTCCAAAAAGTACCTATGCAGCAGAGACCCAAAAATATGAAAAATAGTAACACAGACAAGTGGTATATTCCTCCGAATATATCAATTGTTGAATCTCTATTGGCAGATTATCAGAAATTTTCTCAAAAGAGGATGTCAGATCTCCTAATACTCCAAATCCAATACACTTGTTTCTCCCTTTATCAAAATGCACAAAAATCGGAAAGAGGTAAATACTGTTAAAGTAAGAAACTCTTTCCCACCACATTGATGGAAAAAAGGGCAGATGCAAAAATGATCGATATTAGCAAACAGTCAACAAAAAGCAAGGAGATCCACCTTTCACCTACAAAACTAAATAATGGAACACATCCTACAATAGAATTTTAGAGGACTACGTTGCAATATTGATGACATATACGAACTTATCGCTCGAACCACTGGCTTGTAGCCGTGAAGAGTATCGTGTACGGCGTGTGCCTTTTGTATGCAATAAAGAGTTCTTATAATCCTGTAGGCATATGCTTGCAGGAAACTAACTTGACTTTTCAAATGTCCCCTTCTTTTAAAAATTGTAATCTCTACAGAAGAGACAGAGATGAAACAAATACAGCTCACAGAGGTGTTGCCATCGTGGTATGTATTTAGATGGAATCTAGAATTCCATCCAAACACATACCACTATGTGCTCACTTAGAGGTCGTTGCAGTCCATGTTGCTGACACCGTCTCATTCACTCTTGTCTGCATACACCTCTCACCAAAATCATACATACACTGAAACAGACTTAGATAGACTCATTATGCAGGTAACTACTCCACTCTGTTTACTGAGTGATTTTAATGCACAATACCCACTTTGGGATCACATCAAATGGAAAATGGGGTAACTACTTGAAGAAATAATTGCTAAACACAACCATATTGTTCTTAATCTGGTCTCCATACAAGGTCCACTTTCCTACACAATCAACCTCTGCCATTGATCGTTCCATCTGTTTGCCGGCATTATTTCCAACCATTGATTGATTGGTCAGTGACCTCTACAGCAGCAACCACTACCCAATAGTCTGTAGAATTCAAACAACAGCCATTTCAGAAACCAAAAGTAGAATAAAAAGAAGTTATCTGTTACAAAGAAGGTTGAATAAATATGCCACTCACATTGTGTGTAACACTAAGGCCATAGAATCCAGCACATTGATGGTGCAAAATAACATAACTAGCTGTAGCCTTATTAGCAATACCGCGATCACTTGTAGAAAAACGAAAATCTTTTCCTACTAGCAGGGGAAAATCCTCTATAGTGTATTCACTGCCACGTCCAGTTAATTGCAAAACACATCATTATAGACTCCCCTCTTAACAACACTGACAGAAGAGAGAGCAACCTTCAAATATTTGTCAACATTATCTGTAACGTTAGCACTGAATCACCTCATAGGAAACAATGCCAATCTGACAGAATTCTACAGTTAAGAATTCACCTATATAAGCGATTTTAATTAAACCCTGTTTGTTACTATTATTACATAATGAACAGGCGCAACATGCCGCTGCAGCCCTTGCACCATTAAACCTAATAACAACTGGTGGGGAAAAGGCCTGAGTTCGAATTCCGTCAATGAGGACACGAGGAATTTTTATGGATTTTCCATTGTGGCCGAGTTATTCGGTCTCAGGAGAGGGTTACAAACTGAACGAAGAATACACGCAATTACAGAAACAAAATATACTGACGCCTCTTAGAGTAATTGCTTTGGTGCGTAACAGACACTACCACACAATCACCACAAGACCTTTCCATGTGGAACCGTGTTAAATGCTTTACTGAACTCTATGCTGTAATTTCTTGCATTTAGTTCCTGTGTAACCACATCGTAGTAGTTAATTAGGATGTTAAACCATGATTTTTCTTTACAAAAAGCCATATTCTGATTCAGATATTATACTTTTCAACTGGATCTTTTAATGAACCTTTGACCATGGACTTTGCTCACGAACGCGGATAAACTGACTGATCTATGGTTACTAATATGATCTTTAGTTTGCCCCCCCTCCTCTTATGCATTAGCGAGAAGGTGGTACTTCTCCAATCTAAGAAGATTAGCCCTGAGTGAATGATGACCTCATGATTATAAAAAATCTCTGCCATTCATTGAGTTTCATTTTGAGAAAAGTGGCGAGAGAATTCATTATACTGTTAAGGTCAACTATGAGGAATTCCCCCCGGCCTCCGTAGCCAAGTGGTCAGGAGCGGGAGTGCAGTAGCACACGCTCTTTGAGTAGACCGGGGTTCAAGCCCCTGACTGCTGAATACGGTCGATCTGCCAACCCGAACTGGACCAGCGTGGCAGATTATGGTCCATTTCCCTCAGCATGTACAGTTGAGGAGGCTTCCATCCTGCAGTGGGTTGATAATGGCTGCACTTTACCGTTTTATGAGGAATTCATTGAAATTCAGGGATCATTTCCCTGACTGGAGGAGCGCTAATGTACCATTAACCCCTCGTGCAGATGTGAGAAACCACATGTGGTGCCTTACCCTAACACTATGCACACTATGTATCATCACCTCATATATGTGGCTTGAAGAGAGAAGGAGTAACTATAAATCAGGCAGTTCGTTTTATAAGCTGTATCATGGATCCTTAGATGGATTACTACAGGAGAAGAAGCAAAAGAGTTATAATTAATCTTATTCTTCGGAATCAGGATATTGTTAGGTGTGAAGTCCCAGAGGGGTCGATGCTGGGATCGTTACTATATTCTTAAATGACATTAATGGAGGCACAGGAAGCGTTCGTATATCAAACGTATTTAATCTTAAGGAGGAATACACGGCAGAATGTTAAAATTTTCCTTTAATCATTCTCCCGATAAGATAAAGATGGGAGTGGTTAAAGATAAGAGCCAAGCAGCGTTTCCTTATTGTGACTTGGAGAGGCTTCAGGAATGATCACATAAATGATAGATATATCACTTCGGATATAAAGTATAAGAATAATTGACCTACCTGGAAGGAAGAACCTAAATCAG
Organism: Mastigoproctus giganteus; assembly: GCF_048544385.1. Taxonomy (NCBI): domain Eukaryota; kingdom Metazoa; phylum Arthropoda; class Arachnida; order Uropygi; family Thelyphonidae; genus Mastigoproctus; species Mastigoproctus giganteus. The sequence goes on from NC_143587.1 coordinate 144,682,763, forward strand.
CAAAGGAAGTAAGGGATTTATGGATCGAAGCAAACATGAAGTACTCTTGTTGGTGCAGACGTGCTGAAAGACGTTCATGATGTTGAGGATTTATGAAACAAGTTCTTGTAGAAATTCGCTGGTTATAATTCCATTGTATAAAAGCCAATAGCGGGACTGCACTTGGAATACTGTGTCAAGTATAGAGGTCGGATCTGAAAAGCGCAGATTGAATCCATTTTCTATGCGATCTGTGGGAGAAACACCAAATTTTCTGAAAAGAAACTAACAACTAGTTGAGAATAGTTAAAGCACTGAGAAGAAAATTTCCTCTACAGAATTTTGCTATATTTATTATCTGTAACTCGAAGTTCCAGTACTCATACTTAGCTAAGGAACCCTCGCTAAACCAATATATATATATACGGCAAAAGATTAAAAAAAAAAAAACATATTTAAGATTTAGTGATTCGAAAAAGTTTCCTTATACCGTTCCACAATGTCGCGAGTGTGGCTCCTTTTGATGACATTTTGATCTATTGCCAATGGAAACTTTCAGAAGGTCGACGTGGTCCTCAGAAAAACCAAATCACCGTGTTTGACAAGAAATCTGGCTGCGTGGTATCACACGTACATCGGCAAAATGTACACCACCCTTGTCAAAATGAACCTTTCAGCGCCGAAACACACACATAGAGAGAGGACAAAAAAAACTACAGTTGTTTAACTCGTTTGGACTTCCACTTAAACCTTGTGGCTGTCACCAGGACAAGGGGAAAAAAGTGAAAGTTTTGACACTGAATGATGGGCCCCATCCTCCGTGAACTTCGTGGTTCAGCTTAATACAGACATATCAGTTCTGTGTTCCGTTGATCGATTGCTTCCTAGTTTGCTGGTTCCCCTCCGGTTATGATGCATGTAACACCGACATGCCGCAGAGATAATGACAGCAGTTCTACTTGCACTTCATTTTTTTCTTACCCAACTCTTAGATCTGCTTTTCCAGTTAATTAAACGAAGAGGAGAATACCACATCGGACTTAAAACTGAAATATGCGGACAAAAGAAAGCTACTGAAACCGCGTGCTGTTCATCAACGCCTGCCGGGAGAGAAAGAATACCAAAGATAGAAAGAAGACAATGATAATGAAACTCGACCTTTATGGGCCTTGTCTTATGGGTTAATTATAGATACACAAACTGAGTCATAAGCAATATCTCGATAAATTTCACTCAAAGTTATTCGTGTTTTCATTTAATCTTTGGTTTACATATGCCTGTGGGGATCACTATATATGATCACCACACATACACTGTGCTGCCACTTTATTATGTACACCCCTGCTGTGCACACAAATGGTTTGTCCCACAACGTTGCAAGTCACATGACCACAGTTCTGGATATAAATGCAGCAGAACAACCTTTCTAGTATCAGTTAAGCGTAGAAACCGTAGCAAGAATGAAGAAAAGGAGTGATCTAACGGACTTTGAACGTGGCATGGTAGTAGGTGCAAGACGTACTGGACAAAGCATCTCTGAAACAACAGTTCTCCTGAACTTTTCACGCACCACATTTCAAGGGTATATCCAGAATGGTTCAACGAACAGAAAACATCCTCTCAACGGCACTGTTGTAGAAGAAAATCGTTTCTTGATGAGAGAGGTGAGAGGAAGATGGCTAGAATTGTGCAAGCAAACAGATAGGCCACGATGTCGCACATCACGTCAGAATAGAACCTTGGTGCGCAGAACAAAATATCGGAACGGACCACTAGTCGCACTTTGTCACGAATGGGCTATAACAGCCGAAGGCCACATCGCGTACTTTTGTTATCAATGAAGAACAAGAGAGCACGCCTCCTGTGGGCACAGCAACGCCAGCACTGGGCTATCGAGGATTGGAAAACTGTTGCTTGGTCTGGCGATTCGAAGTTCCTGGTGCATCATGTTGATGGAATGCTCAGAATTTGGCGAAAACAACATGAATCCATTGACCCGTCATGTCTGACGACTACTGTGCAAGGTGGTGGGGGCTGTGTTATGATGTGGGGAATGTTTTCTTGGCACACGGTGGGTCCATTGATACCTATAGATTCACGTCTGAATGCCACATCGTTGCTGACCAAGTGCATCGGTTCATGTTGACAGTTTATCCTCAGTCAGATGGTTACTTCCAGCAGGATAATGCGCCGGTACACAAAGCCCGAGTCACTATGGAGTGGTTCCAAGAACATGACAATGACTTTTCTTTGTTGCAGTGGCCCGCTCAGTCCGTGGATCTCAATCCTATTGAACATCTTTGGGATGAGCTGGAAAGGGCTGTTCGCTGCAGGCCTACACTTCCGTCGAATCTCAAGGAACTGCGTGACACACTCATGTCTGCATGGTACTCCATTCCTGCACAACGTTTTCAGCATCTTGTTCAATCCATGTCTAGATGAAATCAGGCTGTTTCGAAGGCTCAACACGCTACTAGGTAGGTGTACCTAATAAAGTGGCAGCATAGTGTATATGACGATGCTAAATATGTTTGTGAAATACTCAATGTATAACGCTTAATAACTTGCACTGATCATTGAAGATAAAGTCATAATGCATCATATAATGATGTCTTATGGCTTTTGCGTGCTGTAAGGGACCAATAAGGCCTTCTTTAAGAATATAGAATCTACGGTTTCTTCAGTCCCAACAAGAATCTAATCCAGGCTTTTTAAACACAGCGAAAAGAACTATCGTATTCACTGTCCAAACAGCGTAGGCTTTCGAAGAGCACACTGCATCGGGTATTACAGTAAAGGCTTTTAATATCTTCCAAGGTCCAATGTTGGAGAAACTGAGAAGAATGTCCTAATATCAGAGGCACTATCAAGCAGCAACCCTGATTCTCTCCAGGCCATTAGCTTATCTTATTAAAGGAGAAAATATTGCCTTACTTTCTCTCTCTCGTTCCAGAGAAGAACAGTATTAGCATCATTAGATTAATGCTGTTATTCTCAGACTTGCTTGATGTGAACTTAAATCCATTCCTTGCTAATAACTGCTGCTATATGGAAATCTGAGGTAGTACGGAACCCGCCCGGGATTTCACTTATCGGTAAGATTCTCAGTGAGAGGTTGGGAAATGATTTACCTATGAACTACACATAGTTTAGAGCAGTTTTCTTCAAACGTTCGCGTTTTTCACTCTCACTGATCGGGACACTGACCTCAAATACTAAATGACATGTCAGTATTTATAAATACTGAATACCTGAATGATAAATACTTATTCCTGTGTAGGGTTATTCAAAGTAATCAGAATAAATAAAGTTATGAAAAATACGCACATATTAAAGCGAAAAAAAGTGTCCTCTGTCTGCCTCAATATATTTTAATCGGAAAAGATCCATCAATTGGACATTTAGGTCTTCCTTTGGTTATCCAACTGGTGTCACTTTTACTGTGTCAACAAAAAAAAGAACCCGTCCTTCACCTGTTAAAGAAGACTGCTTCTTTCTTACAAGCGTCACCGCTCGGTCCACAACCATGACGGTTGATGAATGCTTAACTGTCAAGAGTAAAGATGGTGGCGATCATGACGGACGCCCGGGACACATTGTGCAGAGATGAACCAGTCCTGAAACTTCTATGCCTTATGGTTAGCTTCTTATCCTTCTCGGAGTATTCTTTAAGTCGTGGAACGTCATCCAAGAGTTTCTTCTCTTCTTTAAGACATCAATCATCTGCGTGACCACAAGTAAAGATGCCAAGATGTTGGTTTGAATTCTGGGGAAGAGACGTTTGTAAAGAAGTTAGTTGAACAGAGTCCCCGGTTTGTTATGGTCACCTTCGATATAGAAGATTGAAAGAGAGTGTCGTAAGCCAGATCTACCATGAGGAATTGTGTTTATTGTTGATAATTTTTTTATATTATTTGGTATGTTTTCTTCTCAATACAAATGGTGGATCGAGAAAAGTCTGCATCTTTTCAGCCTATTGATATACCATTTTGAGTTATTTGATAAATACATTAAAAGATGAAAGACATATTAAACAACCAATTTTGGAGTGAACTGTAATTAAAATTCAGTTGGACATGTACTGTTGCTGATATAGCTAACGGACGGATGTATTACAGGAAGTGGTTTTCAATTTCTTAACATTTCAGTCTTTGAAAATAGGAACATCTGCGAGTTTGGTATTACAACATCTAATCAGATTCGTCAGGCATTCGCTAGCTGAATACTGAGTCTGATAAATCACTGTCAGAGCCAGAGACACAAATTTTTCTCAGTCGTTAAACTAATTTTTTTGTGTCAGTTTCATATTCAACCATGTCTCATGTCTAGCGCCTCATTAAGGGTACAGGATACTGGAAAAACAGTTTATCATCATCAACATGTTTTTCCCTTTCTCACTTGGACAATTTCGGCCAATGCTCCCATTTTGGGATTTCTGTCTTTTTAGCAAACCTTTTTGTTTCTTCATCTGCATTTTTATTTCTTCCTCTTCGTTTTCTCTCTCTCTTTGCGAACATGAAAAATGTATTCATTTCAAACAAACTTATTAATGATAATATAAAAATAGCTAGCATTTAACAAAATGTAGGTTAATTGTCTACATGAAATGAGAAACCCCTATTATATTTTAATTTGACTATTGATTTACCAATCAACCTCGAGCGTTGGGTACAAGAAACACTTCTTGATATTGAAGTAGTGTCTTAATCCTTTTTCGTACGAAACACCAAGATGATCTAGTTTAAATACATCACGAGTTCCACAGCTTGGAGTTGTTGCTATACGCAGTGGGAAATATTTCTGAACTTTTGAAATAGCATCCAGTATCCAGGACCACTGATTAATTTTACTTTTGTAAATTCAAGTCATCTCAATAAACAAAACAGTAAGATTGTAAAATTGTCTGTGACATATCATTGATCATAAGCTCAATGATATGCCACATATATTCCCCCTCATGAGTGCGATGGACGCAGACCAAGCCAGATTCAGAAAGAAATGGCAACAAGTCCTGAAACATAGCACTAAGGAAAGACTGGTTAAGAAGTCATAAGCATATTGATCCCTCAGCTCTTCTACTTTATACTTCAAAGAAGCACACCTGAAAATGTTCAGGTACTCTGCTGTACTGGAAAACCCGCATTAAGCTCCTCAAACCATTGCCCACTTTGCATAGATTGTATTTCAGGTAGAATATTTATAACATTAAGGTAATACTGTTCTTTAACTGTAATCTAACAATCTATCTTCCATATTTTTTTCTTGATGACGTTTTCTAGTATTATTCTCCTTGCCCTCCACCTCCTACTTTTGCTTAATCCTGCCACCCCATCCTGCATTTTCTTATGCCCTTTTCCCAGTAACCGAACCACACCTGGAAACCCACAGCGAGTGAATTGCTTCCTATGGGACTTGCACTTGGCACAGTAGGAATATTTTCACACTGCCAACTGGCCCATTAATTTTATCTTCTCACTGGAATTCCGATCGTAAAAGAGTTCCGTTAATGGAGTTCACTAATGAAGGTAATTTTTATGTCGTACATCGTTAAGCTACATTTATTCCCGGTGATGCATTCTGAGTGATGGCTGTCTTGGAAGAGTAATGCTAGTATTAATGTCAAAGAAGATCGTAAAACTAGTTTTTGAGGAGCTTTTTTTCTTTTGAGTTAGTGGTGCAGTTTTACGTCCAAATTTGCCTCGCATCTTAACAGTGAACGATAACCTGATTTTTTCAGGAATGAAGGTGTTGTTCCTCTAGTAACATAAATCAAGAGAAAATGATATAAACTCGGTTTCAGATTAATTTGCCATTTATCGCACTCTTGATATATCACTTGGTTTCCATCTTCTAAAGTAGATCCATTAGCCTTCGTAGCCCGAAGGAGCAGATCATTTCAAAAGAGGAAATTTTATCAATGTCCATGCACAGTTAGAATGTACCCATTTGCTTATTTTAAAATGAGTAATTCTATTAGTATAATCTTAGTTGTGTTACCATTGCTTTGGCTTTTAATGCAGCAAGAAGCCCTAACGCTATCTTCCTAATTGAAGCCTCCCCTGAATGTGCTTAAAGACTGATTCATTATTGGTGGGCAACCCAAAACACGCAAGATGGAGTCAATGATTAATTCAGGATCATTTTAACAGAAATGAAATTATATGGAAATCACAGCATGAACTTGCTAAGGGGCAATCCTATCTGACCAATCTAGTTAGGCATATGACACAGTAATGAAAGGAATTGGATGCAAATAATAATTTTGACAACTTATATTTAGATTTCAGTAAAGCCACATTGTGGTACTTCTGCCACTCAACCATCCTTTTATCCATAGCAGTAAATTGTCCTTAAGGACAATTTATTGCTATGGATAAAGGAATGGTTGAATGGAAGGAGACAGGGGGTGATTATAAATGTGCACCACCCTTCTTGGGCCAATGCTATTAATGGAGTCCCGCAGGGTTCAGTGCTTGTTCCTTTATTGTTTACAGTATTTATTAACGATACGAATCAAATCATATCAATGTTATTGTCTAAGTTTGCAGGTGATACGAAGGTTGGCAAGTGCGGTTAACGAGAGGAATCAAGACATGCTATTTCAGAAAGATGATAAATTAAGCAGATGAGCTGAGATATGGCAATTAAGGTTTAACATGGATAAATGCAAGATAATTTTAGAATAACAAACCAATTAGGTGGTATCACACTCAAGGTGGTGGAAAACCAAAGAGATCTGGGTTTAATTGAAGAGTTCGACAATTTCTCTGAGTAGTGCAGACAGGCTGCTAGGACTGCTCAAGGGTCAATGATATACAGGACCTTTTCCAGCAGGAAAAAAGAGGTGACTGTCGCATTGTTTTAGGCAGTGGTTAGGCTACACCTTGAGTGCTGCGTGCAGGTCTGGAAGGCTCATTTTAGGAAGAATGTGGATCTGTTGGAAGAGAAGAGCAACCAGATTTGTCAAGAACACAAAAACTAGAAACTAGGCACCTGCAACGAGACCTGATTGAAATGTTTAAGGTTTAAATGATGGTTACAGAATAAATCTGTGAAAATTTGCTTTTGGCCGCAGAGTGATTAATGGTTGGAAGAAACGCCCAGATGGTGTGGTGTGGTGGAAGTGGGCAGTTTGAATAAATTCAAGGAAGAATTAGATATATTATAAGATGGAATAGGCAGGTGATGTGTGTAGTGAAGGTTTCTTTTGGCTGATACTGTATAACCTTGTTTCCTTGCATCATTTGCTACTATTAATAATAATAAAGATGCGTTGTGTTTTTAGTTGCTTTTGAAATTAATTTATACATTCAAAGGTATGCGTAATCTCGTGAACTGAGGCGGTCTCTTACTATGCTTGATTGTCACTACTGTAATTGAGCCCAAGATGGTGTTTCTGAGAGTTGGAACTAACCCGGGAACTTAGAAAAAATCTGCAACTTGTAAGTCTGCAGTATCCCACAAAAGGCAAACGTCTTGGATACTTCTTCTTTAGACAGCCTCGGGTTTTCTTCCACGTCTTAAGTTTCTAATTTTCTATACCAATACAAGAGGTCACTGTTATGGAGTTACATAATATATCATCGATAAAACAAGATGTGTCTACTGTACATTTTATGCGCATAAAAACATTTATGTAAATACCGGAACCCATTACATCAGCATTACAGGGCATTAGCTCTTAAACGTGTACAATAAAGTATTTATAATTTACAGAACAGTGTCTCGGAGATATTTTAAAATGATGACAGATCGCTACCGACGGGTGTTTTCCATAATGGAAGTATGTATGGAATGTGGCGTGAGCATCGGACAACTCTATTGGGATATCAAATGGCAATATGCACACACACCCTGAACGTGCAACGATACTGACAACGATCGACCAGATTAGCATCTAAAATGCTATCTAAGAAACAGGATCACTATCTCTATATCTTAATTATCATTCATATCGTTATCGATTTGTTCCTATCTAATTCCTATCTTAATTACTAAGTCTGATATCCTATTACCTCGCCACTATTTATCAACTTGATGAAAACGTAGCACATCAGCTGGCGGCATATTGGAAAGTTGATGTGGGAAAAAACTAGGTGTCTGTGGCTTGTTGTACAACCGCACTGCCATATTCTTAAGCGTATAAATTACTGCAGCGGTTCATCTTTCGATGGAGATGATTCATTGCCCTGCGAGCCCATTTAAACAACTCGCTTCGTGCTACAGTAATTTTATTTGCTTTCATTCAGGTAGTCATTACTACGCCCAGCACGGGTAGGTCTTTATTATACTCTGTGTCGATCTTTATCTTCCAGCTGACTTCACTCATTCGCGAGCTTAACGCGGACACCACATTCAGTGTCAATATCGTGGAGAATTTCAGTGTAAGAAGGAGGTGGGGGGATATCTTCGATTAATTCCTTTGCTTCCCCATCTTTTAAAAAGTCTTCGTTGTATTTTCCCTCGTGTGTGTATCCCACTTCTAACCAACTTTATTCTATGAGATAATCACGCTGCTAATGAACGTTAGCTTAGATTAATGAAATTTAAGTTTACTTCTGGCATAATGCCAGAAGTAAATTGTCTTTTGTCTTTACCATGTCCGTCCGTCCTTCCGCATGCAATAAGTCGTCTCTCAGTAGGCGAATTTTCATGAAATTTTATTGTTGGGCCTTTCATTAAAATCCTGCCATTTATTATTTATTTATTTCCGCCCTTATATAATAACACCACTTCCAGTGGATAGAGTTTCATAAAATTTTATATTCGCGCCTTTTAGAATGTTTTTCCTAGCCATTCCAACTTTTTATTTTTTTAAATCATGAATTGTTACGTACAATCTTTAATTCTTTTTTTTTATTGTGACAGTTTTTAGATAGCTTTTACGATGTTTTTCGCATTGCTATAAAATTTCTTTGAGTTTTTTCTTCTTTCTTAAGACGAGAATCTTAATAAGCTCAGAATTTCTCTGTTTTTTTTTTGTTCCTTTGTGTCTTTGCGCTTCCATCGATCTGTACCATTTTTGTATGTTTATTTTGCATTGTAAACAATTGGTTGATTGTCTTGTCTTCTCTTTTTTTTCATCGTTCTCCCTTTCACCGCGCATGAGTACTGTATATTGCTCCTTTCTATTAATCGAAACACGGAGAGCGAAAAGAGCAGCCAGTGAATGTCTCAGATATTTTTCTATTCCCGTGGCGCCCTCCATATGTATATTACTGAAAGGTACAAAGGAAGCATTTTATTATTGATTTTAAGCAGATCTGTAGCATATTCTTGTTTCTGCTTATAATGAAATTCAATGTAAGCTGCGTTTACTACAGTAGATATCACCAGCGAAACGTTGATACACAAATACCAAGGGTCCTAGTTCTTGTCAATAAAGCGTGCCCATATTAAGCAACCACTCATCTGCCTGGATAGTGGGCATTATGCACGATAAGTCCATGGACTCGTGTTGCTTGCGCCACACACGATGGAGTCCGTCGGCGTGTTCTACCAGGTATTTGGATTTATCCGACCAGCACACTCATTTCCATTCTTCCGGTGGATGTCCAACTAGCACGTTGTTGACACAACAGCAGAATGCTGTCGACAGTAATCAACAGTGAGGAGATGGTGTCTCTTGGGTCTTCTTCTGTGGAATGCCATACATCTGGGCGTGAGGCGCATCGTCATTATGGATATTGTTCTTGCATTCCCCATATTGTATTGCAATGTCAACTGTGATAGGTGACTTGCTGTTGAACTCGCACAACGCGCTGCACCTTTCGATCAACACCATCCTTCTTCTTATTGTATTTCTCCGTTGTATCAACAGTTATCCTCGATCTAACTTTTTTTATAATTTAATTTTGTTCCTCGACTATTTTCTCTCCTCCCGACTCCATTCTTCAATTTCCTCTTTTCCGTAGCCGCCCTCACTCCTTCTATCTATGTGCTTCTAGGTTTTCCTCTCCTTTTCCTTCTGGGGGTGTCCATTCCATTGTTTTTTTAGGCGATCTCTCTTCTCCCATTCTCATAACATGTCCATACCATTCTAATCTTTTTTTGTTCTGTTTTGTCGATGATGTTTATTCGAGCGTCCATTGTTTTTCTTATGTCTTCATTATTAACCCTTTCTAGTTTAGATCTTCGGGCTGATCTCCAAAAATCCATCTCGACAACTAGCAATTTTCAGATGATAAAATTGCACAATTGAACAGTTTATCTGCAGTAGAATATGCTTACTTTGTGCAAAACACTCTTTACAGAGCTTTGACTGAATCCACTAAAAGGAAAGTTAGGAGACCTGGCTCCACCCCATGGTGGAATCCCCAGTTATCTGTTTTGAGAAGACGGGTTATAGATGCAAGGAAAAATTTCCAGAGGCACAGATACTTAACAGAAACAGACGTTAGGCGACTAAAAGAAGTCTATTGTCAATTACGTAAGGAATATTTCGAAGCTATTGCGGAAGCCAAAAGATCCTCATGGCAGAAACTAGTGTCCCAGACAGGAAATTCTGACCCATGGGGATTAATATACAAAATTTGTCGTGACAAACTTGCAACTCCTGAGATATATAGTTCTGTTTACTCTAACGGAAGTCTGACTACTGATTGGCTCTCCACGGTTGAAGCTATTATAGAGAGACTTTTCCCTGATGATCACCCAGAGCAAGACACAACCGAACAAGCTCACATAAGGTTCGTTAACGGATCTTACAAGGGATCAAATGACACAGAACTATTTAGTCTAGATGAACTTGCACTTGCAATTTCTAAAATCAAGCAGTCAAAATGTCCTGGAATGGACTTAGTTGAAAATGTGGCAATCAAAAGATTTCACCAATATTTCCCACATATATTGTTGAATGTTTTCAACAAATGTCTATTAGAGGGGACTTTTCCAAATTTTTGGAAGATTGCATTAGTAAAGATGCTCAGAAAGCCCGGAAAATTGGCAACGGATCCCAAGGCATATCGCCCAATATCCCTTCTAGGAAATCTTGGAAAGCTTTATGAGAGATTATTAGCGCCTAGGATGCAGAAGGTTTTGGCTGCAAGTAATGAGTTCTAATTCACAATTCGGCTTTAAAAAAGGCTCCTCCACTGAAGATGCCATCAGAAATTTGGTGAATCTATGCAAAACTACGGATAAAAAATACATGATGGTTGTTTTTATCGACTTTGAGGGCGCTTTCGATACACTCTGGTGGGAGAGCGCCCTCAGGTCACTTCGAGAGGCAGAATGTGATGTTTTACTATATCAGGTTATGAGATCTTATTTTTCAAATAGGCAGATAAAAGTCATCTCACAACACTTGGTATTTTCAAAATTCATTTCCAGAGGATGCCCACAAGGCTCGGTCCTCGGGCCTCTCCTCTGGAATTCTGTCTTAGACCAGTGGTTACTAAAAGAAAGTCAAATTTGCAATAAAATAGCATTTGCCGACGATTTAGCGCTGTGCATACCAGGCAGGTCAAGACTTATGCTAGAAACACATGGGAAAGAAATCCTGGATGATTTGCTGGAATGGTCTAGAATAAACAAATTAAAAATTTCTCAGACGAAAACTAAAATGATGATCTTCAACAATAAACTGGATTATAACAGACCTCCTAAACTCCATATTAACAATGTCCAAATTCCTTATGTTTCTCAAAATAAATATCTTGGTCTCATAATTGATGATAAATTTTCTTTTATCCCCCACGTAAAGAACTTAGCTGAAAAGATTAACAAGTTTACTGCCAATGTGATTAGGCTCTCAAGAGCAGAATGGGGTATAAAGCACAAAACTTTGCCATTATATTATAAGGCTATATTTCTGCCAATTGTAGTATATGCGGCTGCCATATGGTTTCCTAGGGTTACTCACGTCACAGTGAAGGCCAAACTCTCATCATTGCAGAGAAAGATGATATTGGCAACACACAGATGCTGCAGAACGACATCAACCAATGCTTTACAAGTGATCTCAGGTTGTATTCCGATCGACCTTTATGTGGCATACCGAGGCATGATTTCTAACTTAAAGAAAGGATTGGCAACTGAAATCCTCGACATTGCAAGTAATCCGGCCACGGACATTCGGCAGGAGAAAATTAATCTTTGGACAAAATTCACTGAGAAGTGGAAATACAGATGGCAATCCAGTGAAACAGGACTCACTACCAGGGAGTTCATTGAAGATGCAACATTTGCTGTAAATAAGAAAGTTATGGGATGGTTTTATCCTTCTATGACTACGTCATATTTAATTACTGGACATGGTTCACTACGGGATAAATTGTGTAAATTTGGACTTGAACCTGACCCTTTGTGTTTTTGTGGGGCTGTAGAAGATTGGAGGCATATTCTGCTTTACTGCCCGGCTTATGACGACTTCAGACAAGAACTAGTTAACAGCACTCAACCTATTAGGGAGGCGCCTCCGTAGCCAGGTGGGAAGGAGCAGCAGTGCGTAGCACACGCTTCTTGATTAGACCGGGGTTCGAGCCCGTCACCACCAAATACGGAGGATGCGGAAAGGTTAAGGAATGACCACCGCATATCCTGGAGCAATATGGCCTTAGTTGCTAATGCTCCTAAAAACCAAACAACAACAACAACAACCTATTAGGACTGATAACCTCGATATTTTGATTCAAGATGCCAAGAACTTTGCAGCATTCCAATCCTTTTCTGACAAGGTGTTTAAAAGAAGACGCACCTTGTTTACAAATTCTAGAAGTGGACAATAGAGTGATGTGCTCATGAACTTAATATTTCTACCTTACTAGGTCAAACAGCTGTTACCTTAGAAACTAACTGTTGTGTTCTTAAATTAGTAACAACATTCAATGTATATAATGGTATTAACTATACATATTTATATTTTATTTTAACTTTTTTTTTTTTTTATTATTACTATTATTTATTTATTTATTTATTTATTATTATTTTTTTTTTTATTTATTATTATTTTTTATTGTTTTATTTTTTTTTTTCCCTCGGGTTGGGCAGCCTGAGAGCTCCTGTCCTTTGGTATTGCACTCCTTCCACTGGACGACAAATTGGTGCAGCAGCACTAGATAATAGAAGCAGGCACAACTACTCATGCTTAGAAATGGGCAGTGGTTGACAGGGTGTTGATCGCTGTAGAGTGTAGACAGTTTCTCTCTCTCTCAACACAGATTTTGCAAGGTGGAGTTCGACTAAACGTCTAGGTGCCACCCAAAACAAGTACATCCGCATACATACACACATAGTATATCTTTTATTGCTTGCAAGTGAAGCTGTATAATTAAAATTGTTTTGTTTTTTTACACAGAAAGCGACGATTGTAAATAGAAAGTGTTTGTATCTGTGTATATATATGTAATAAAAATGTATGTATGTAAATAAATAAAAAAAAAAAAAATAAAAGCAATTTCTTCCTTTGCCTTTCCTTTATAATCGAAATCTCAGGAAAAAAATAAAGAAGTAAGGACTAAAGTAATAGATCTGCAGCATGGAAGGTGCTGAAGAGATTGCGACAATTACATAAACAAAAGGCTAATCTTGGTGTAATAAAATTAGAAGAATGGTATAGATATTATGGAGAATTACTGAGTGAAAACAGAGAGGGATTTAAAGATAACGAAGTTGAAACTTTCTGGACAAGAGAAGAAGTAAGGATTAGCTTCGAGGAAGTGGAAATAGAAGTAAAAAGGGGGAAAAATGGAAAGGGAACTGGAGGAATGAACATGGAGCTGCTGAAATACGGAGGAGGGAAAATCATCTCACTGCTCACGAGACTGTTTAACAAAAATATGTAAAGGAGAATAAATACTATCAGAGATGAGACTGGGATACATCACTTCTGTGTCCATATAGTAAGATACTCTGAAAAATTGCATTATATAGTAATCGTTTGGTTTTTGGGAGAATGTTATTGCTCCATAATATTGGATTCAACATTCCCAAGTCCTTTCTTTCCCCATTAATTCTCCTTGTAATCTCATATTCAAATGAACTATCCCGTAAACCAGCTCCTAGATATTTAAGCTGCTTCACATTCTTTACCTGTGCTCCATTTACACTCGAAATATCCCCTGTTGAATTCATATATTCCGTCTTATTAAAATTTATTGTCAAACCCCATTCTCTGTATTGTTCCAATAGCTTTCGCTTTCTGCTCATATAGTCAGCACCCTTCGCATCCTGCGCAATCAGAACCTAGTCATCTGCGAACAAAAGGTTTGAAAGGTAAATGTTTTGAGCCACACAATCCCATTGGTCTGCATCTTTGGGACCAAGCTTCCAGAGTTACTTAGACTTGAATAACGTGCGGGATGAACAGCTCCCTGTAGCAAGCCTTTGAATGTTTTGAATTTCCTTGATAGTTCTGACTCAATTTTAATTCAGCAAGTGTTAGTTTTGTATATTTTTCTAATTATGTCGATCAGTGGTTGTCGTATTGACATTTTTCCCATGACACTCCACAGCATCTTTTTTGAGACACTGTTATAAGCTTTTTCCAAGTCAATAAATACTAATCCTATATCCTGTCTAGTAGCTTGACCTTGAATAATTGAATACAGGACCGTCCAGCTGTAAATCCACACTACTCCTCCGAAATCCTTATTTCTCTAGTTTAGTTTTCAGTATCTCATTAAAAAGCTTTTCAATTGGGTTTAAAACACAGATTCCTCTGTAGTTTGAGAAAACATAGGCAACCTAGTCCATGAAGCGTGTTTCCCACACGAATTTGTGCAATCATTAGAAATTACACATCCAAGAGAACCTTGGAAATCAGAGATATTTGACCCGGTAGTCGTTGCTCAATATTTATCCCTGATACAAACAGGAAAATGTTATGAGAATGCACTTAATGTTTTCTTAGTTTTCACTGCACTTAAGCACAGCAAAAAAAAAAAAAAAGATATTCTACAAACGATCATCGTCAGTGAGTGGATTTAAGAAAAGGAAACGCGAGCTTTTTGTGATCCCCGCTGCAGACGTCGATGTGTAGGGAAATCTGACCTCCAGTTGAACCTTCTCTGAATATACAGATAAAACACCACAGCCAGATGTTGCTTCAGTCGAAATGATCCTTCTGTTGGTTATCTTTAGATGTACATTCAGCGCACGATGAATCTGATGCTTCTGTAGTACATATATCTCGAAAAATATAACTCTCCGAGGGCAGATGCTTTGTATGAATGAACCACTCCCGTAGTCCGACCCACAAAAGAGATAGTCCTTTGGAAATTGCAGGGCATTGATGTATTTCATGTGTCAGCTTACACGGTGGTCAGGACCTCCCTGGAGATGCATTGCGTTTATCTGAAAGACAGTCTGTTTTCTTAAGAGCACACACTGTATTACTAGCGATTTCCATAACTTACATATTCCGCATCGAATCGAACGATATCTCGTTATCTCTTTTAAATATTCAGCAAGGGTCAAGGAGTTTAGGAGATAAATTAAACACTCGTGTTCCATTCTGTAGATTATTCTCAATTTAAAGTCGCTGTGGTACTCGTATTATTTGCAGATTGCTTTTTCACTTTTAAAGTTTCTGGTTTTTATGTCACAGCTGGTTTTATATATCACGTCAGAGTGCTCGCAGCTAAAGGGGTTTCACTTTTTTTTTTTAGATTAGAAATCTTTCTTATAAATGGAATGATTTGTTATGAAAGGATATTAACAAAAGATAACCTCGCTATAGAGAGACTGAATTTAAAGAACCCACACACCAAGACTAAGTTTAATAAAACTGGTAAAAGATATTGCTTGAAAAAAATTCGTGGCTAGGATATATTAATGCGTGGTGAGTTTAGTATTCAGTTTATAGACTTGAGGAGGGTTTATTTTTCAGGCTATGAGCGTATTTCAATATTTGGTTTACTCTAGTGGTAAAGCTGTAATGGCTGCCATATAACATTATGATCATAGCATGAAGGGATATATTGGAAAATTCAAGGTTATTGGTTTTTAGTGAGAATAAGAATATTTTACTGGATTGAATATTTGTAGAGTAGTGCCCCTTTATGGGCTTAATTTACAGCTACACGTGCATAGCACTATTTTTCGTGGACTTTGCTTCGTTGTAGATTTATTGATTTATTACAGTTTTCAAGGTCAGGAAGGTTCTACTGAATCAACCATTTTGCCTTCTCGCACATCAGTGAAACAGAGCTAGAGTGCTGCCACCTGCCTACACCGAGTATGCTGCATGGAAAATTAAATTTAAAAATATATATTAATACATAATTTATATTTTATATGGGTACTCCAGCGGGAAATATTAATGAACTGCAATGGTGTATACAAAATGAATAAGAACAGCGTATTGGTACGAAAAAGGGGGGGAAGTCAGATCCAGGGCAGCAGCCCATATTTGGGGCTTATGCATATGTGAAATCTCGTGGGAATAGTCTGTCATGTAGTGAAACCTTATTGGTATTTCAGGGGATATTGGTGGGTCAGGTCGCCCTCCTGCTCAGGTGTTGATTGAGAAGCATAAAGGAGCTGGTATCAATTATGGATTTACCGAAGAAGATTGATGTATTCCCTGACAGTCGTGCTCTTCTACCTGACGGTGGGTGTAAGATCCCAAATCTTACTATATTAATTAAAAGGCATAATCTTATTTTTTATGAGTTGGGAAAAATTTCTCTAACCAATTTTTCCAATTCTTCTTTGTAGTTAGCTGCAAAGAATCTAAGATAGGGTAAGCTAAGTACTTTTGCATCTAAATTGGCACAGATATTCATCTGCGTAGATTGCTGATTAGTTATGCCAATGCAAGTACAGAACAATTGGAAAGTGACAATGGATGGCAAGTTTGAGTTCTAAAAATATAATGGTTTGGAACGCAGGAAAGGTATGTTGGGAAGGGAATAAAGTCATCGTCCCAAATTATCCATTAATCCTAGTAGGGCACGTGTAGAGAAATGGACTGCGACCGTGGTAATGGAAGATAAGCTTCTGGAATACATTTGGGAAACAGAAGAGCGTCTGTTTCTGACTATGAACAAACCAAACCAGATTAACTGAAAGTACAGTTATGGGAATGTTCCAGAAGGAAGTGGCTCCGCAACCTTTGTACTTCGGGAGGAGGGATGCCCAGCCATACAGCACACGACGGAAATAAAGTTTTGAGATGAAGGACGAATTAGAGTAGAGATGCTAGAAGAGAAGGTGATTGTGATTGGTTAAGGAGAATGCGAGAGAATGGAAACAAAAAGTAGAAGTAGGAGGAGAAAGGGTATAATAGAAATTTTTTATGGTGAGTGGTGTCTGAAAATAGTGTTGTAACGTCGTGTCGGAAAGAATGGTCAATTAGAAGTGCCTGTGTTTGATGTAAAGGTTGGAGGAATGAAGATAGTCGCAAAAATGAGAAGTGTGTCTGGTGAATGACTTGCTGAATGCTTAAGGAGCCCGAGCCTCGTCATAACAAGAAAGCAAATGGATGCAGACCGTCGCCCATCGATTCCTATAGGGGAGAATCTAGGAATGGTATGCTTGTAGAACCCTTAAGCCAAGCACAAGGAAGACGGCAGCGAAGGAAAACCAGGCGGAGGACTAACCTACTGTGGTTGCGGAAATAAAGAAAGGGCAACGAAAAGTTAGTCCCCGACAATTATATAGGTTAATGGTTCGAATTCGCTCAGGACTGATAATATAAAGGCATTGTGAAGTTGTATATGTTTGTAACAAAAAAAGGGTTGATTGATGATTGACTTCAGGAATAGGATTTTTGTAAGTCTAAAAGGATTGTTTTCAGAGAGTAGTATAGTCTGAGACTATTAAAGTAAATATGTTGTATATGTTTTAAAAAAAAGGGGGAAATTAAGATTAAATAAGGATATGTATGAAGAATATGTAAAAAAGGAGGTAGTAGGAAAGCTTTTATTGATCCTGTAGTTAACCTTAATTTAAAGTAGTTTTGTACAAATTGCAGAAGGAAAGTGGAGATAATATTTCTTAAACATTAAATGAGATAATACTCTGTAAATTTTGATATTGAAATAAACCTTTGTTATGTTTAGAAATTTTAATAAGTGCTTCATTATTCTAAGAGAAGTTACTCTAACCTGCAAGATAATATGATGGTTTTCTTGAATAGTGCTGAATCGGAGCTGGGTAGTTGCACTTATAATGGTTTTTTTATGGTTTGTTTGATTCCAATTTGAGAGGACTCATACCGATTTGGACAGCATGCAAAATGTGTGAATGGCAAAGTAAATCGGTGTTCTGACAGCGAAAGGGAAGATTCTGTATGCAAATTGGACAGTAAAAGCTTTGAGATCTTAGAGCTGGTGCAAGCAGATGTGAAATGTAGTCAAACTATTCGAAGTGGGCTTGCAGCTCAAGGTGGATGACAGTCCTTGGTTAAAACGACTTCTTCAACGGTAGCTTCTTCATCCTCTCTAATGGCTAGTGAACAGGTTTCTAGAACATTTCGGTTTCAAGATTCCACTAAATCACGTTTAGAGCGTTTGAAACGTTCTAATGACGTTCTTGTTGATTCTATGAAGAGAATAGTGAATCTATTGAATGAGCGCATGACAACTCTGGTGTCATCTGGTGATATAGATCAGGTTAGTACGCTGTTAAAAGGACGCAAGCTCAGTAAACCAAGAATATTATTCATTGAGGCTTTATATAGTCATCATAATGATTTTTCGGAATGCATTTAAAGTTGAAAATACTGTGAAACCTGTATGTAGTGCTGAAATTAAGCGTATTTTATTGGAGGAATCTGAGTCATCGATACGTACAAAGAAAGTTAGTGCTAAAATTAAGATATTCATCTTAATTTCAGCATTAACTTAAGTTCTTTTCCCCAAGGGGAATAGCAACATGGGCACAGGACGGTGTCCATACTTTCCCAAAACAGATAAATCCAAGCCCTCAGCATTTTGGAAGCCGCTTGATAGACCCACCAAGCCAAAATAATGGCTAAATTCCTGTAGCGGAACTGTCGTGGATTCCGGCAAAATACTCTAAATCAAGGCCCTCCGGCAGAAGCACGATCCAATTTCCTTTTTCTTGCAGGAGACATATCTTAAGGCAAATGAAGACCCTTTCTTTCGTTATACTACTATCGTTCGTAAGGACAGGACTTGGGATGGATCTGCCCATGGAGGAATTGTCATCCTTTTGGGCAGCCGACCCCATTCCAATCTGTGCCGCTTTCCACTAACTTAGAAGCGGTGGCAATTCTTAAAAGGTTGTGTTTTTATTAACAGTCTGCTCTATTTATTTATTAAATAACAAATAACATTTAGCAAATAACAACCCAGTGCAGCAGTGTAAAGAGACATTTTAGACTGCACAATTCGTCGAACCTTATCAGAGATAGCGTATCACAGCTGACGACCAAACCGCATTTCACTCCTGTCTGCAAAAAACAAAGCATTACATTTGCAATCCACTCAGGAATGTATAAACTGAACAAAGCAGGACTGGAAAACATTGGTGGTCTGATGAATTCCGGTTTCTGCTGTGTTTTCTTTTCTTTTCTTTTTTTTATTTTTGGTGATGGGAGGGCCACAATATGACAAAAACAATGCGAGTCCATGGATCTATCTTGCCAGTGGCGCAATGGTGTGGGGAACTTTTTCGTGATGTATATTAGGCCCTTTGATAGTAGTGTATCCATCAGTGAATAAATTCTTCCAACAGTGTAATGCTCCATGTCACAAAAATCCACAATCTACAGAATTGGTTCCAGGTACTTGTAATGTATTTGGGAAATATCCAAAGTTAAAAATCCGTTATTTTAACTCTGCAAAATAGAATCAATGTACTCGCTTTACAATGCAGTATGTTTCCACACGATGGCTAAAGTTCTTTTTGCGCTAACCCAAAACATCACGCTCTAAAATTTAACTTTTTATGGAGTAAACCTGAACTTTTCTCACGATGCATTTTGCATCCCAGACTTCAATCAGTTATTAGCGTTCACCATTAAGTAATAACCCACGAGGACCAGCATGGAATACCCATTATTTTTAAAGTCCTTCGCTTAACCCCGTACAAACCTTTTTTAAAACTACTTCTCAATAAATAACCCTGTCAACGTTGATGCAATACTTAGACTTCAGCCAATGTAAATAAAGGCCAGTCTTCAAAGTAAATATTTAAGAAATAGTCCAAGTTACTTAAGTTTACTAGGAGAAAAGTGATCCACTAAATTGTAGTTTTTACAACGTCTCTGAATACCAAGCTGTGTCTATTTAGGGCGCACGCTGGGGGAGGGAGGGAGAGAAGGGTAATCCTGGAATTATTTAGTAGAGGAACTCCTAAAAGACAACACCGTTCGTTTTATGTTAGGGAAAGTGATAGTTCCAAGAAGAAACTTCTCGCGACTTCTTTTACAATAACTGAGCTTGAAAAATTTTCTTCTGGTCTCGTGACAGCTGATTGTAATTTAGAGGGCCATTTAAGTCCGTCCCCGTCATCCTCTGATCCTTAATAGCTGTTGTAAGTAAGTCCTTTGGGCACACTGTACATCTTTATGGGGAATAGCGTTGCTAACTCTACCCCACTTACTTAATGGGCTGCCTGGCTTCTGCCGCTCGAAAACTAGACTCGCAAGATTACAAGAAACTCTCCGTGAGTCTTTCTCGCATTCTTCTCCATCAGATACTCAGTTAGGAAACAAGAGAACGCAGACAGTAAAGGAATAAGAAATAAATACTCCGCATGTAGCTTTCTTAGCAGCGCATGAACTTCTAAAAGAAACCAAAAGTGAAATCAGAGCGCAAATCTAACACCTAAACAACTCTTATTAACTGCGGCAGCCGCAGCTTGTTATAAAAACGATATTGCTCTACATGAATAATTATTTAGTGGGAAAACTAGTAAGTGTAAACCTTCCCTCACTATTAATTCAATTTGTACTTATTTTTTTCTGTACAAAGTAGGCCGGACAGTCAGCAGACGTTTCGGGCCATACGAACTGGACCTTCTTCAGTGTGACTAGTTATGGACACAAGCGAACACAACTAAGTATATTTGCAAATTTTCTAAGAGCTGCAGTAAGGTCCAACGTGTGAATATTTGGCCTGAATGAACAAATTCGAAGGTGAATTTGATTGGACAATTCAGGGCGAAGGTAATTGCTTTTTCCCCCTTTTTTGTAAATTTAAAAGTAAGTGAAATCAGCTTCTTACATAACTAAAGAGATGTCATTAATATTAACAAGAAAGCTGACTTTAGTGTCTTATATTTATTTTAATATACTTAAACGACTATCCAAGCTTTATTGAATAATTAGATATTTTGAATATTCAGATCGGTTTAAGTGAATTATATGAAAAATATAATTGAAAATGGAATTTTAAAAGTCACTTTGATTTATACAGAATTATTGGACAAATTCGTTGGTCAAAGGTAAAAAAAAAACCGAGTTATCTTTAAATTTAGCTAATAATAGTATTGCTGTTATAAAATCCATTTGGGAAAACAAGGCGTAAAGTTAAATGTTGAATAACTAAAATTCTTATATTATTTAAGTTAATTCCCTAATTAAATAAATATTCAAAAGTTATTAGAAAGTAGAAGTTAAAACTATTAAATAGGTAGGAAGTTGGTTAAAAGCTAAAAGTAAAAAGTGAAAACTTAAAAGTAAAAAAGAAACAGTTGAATGTTGTATAAAAGTTATTTAAAACTGTAAAATTTAGTTAGAAAGTTAGATAAAATTTTCTAGTTAAAGTTAGAAAATTTTCTACATATGAAAATATTTAGTTACAAAATTTTCTAGTTATAAAATTATAAGTTCGAAAATTAGTTAGAAATTAAGTAAGAAAATTAGTTAGAAGCTAAGTTAGAAAATTAGTTAGAAAGTTAGAAAATTTATAGTTGTAAAATTAGTTAAAAGTTAGAAAATTAAAAAAAAAATTCTATTTATAAAATTATTCAGAAAGCTAAATTTCTAGTTATAACATTAGTTAAAAGTTAGAAAATTATAGTTGTAAAATTAGTTAAAAGTTAAAAAATTTCTAGTTATAACTTTAGTTAAAAGTTAGAAAATTAGAAATTAAATAAGAAAATTAGAAGTTCGAAAATCAGTTAGAAAGAAAATTTATAAAATTAGTTAGAAAATTATAGTTATAAATTAGTTAAAAGTTATAAAATTAGTTAAAATGTAGAAAATTAGTTTGAGATTGAAAAAAATTATAGTTATATAATATTAGTTAAAAGTAAATTTGGAAGTTAGAAAGTTAAAAAAAATTTCTAGTTATAAAATTAGTCAAACGTTAGAAATTTAAAACATTAAAAAAAATTCTAGTTAAAAATTAGTTAAAAGTTAGAAACTTAAAACATTAAAAAAATTCTAGTTAGAAAATTTTAAAAATTCGTTAGAAAATTAGTAAATTAAAATTTTTCTAGTTATATATAACATTAGTTAAAAGTTATAAAATTAGTTAGAAGTTAAATTAATTAAAAAATTCTAGTTAGAAAATTTTTCCACTTATAAAATTAGTTAGGAGTTAGAAGAAGAAATTAAATTTGTTCAAAAGTTATTATTATATTATTTATTTAATAATTCAGATTTGTTGACGCTATCGATCAAGCAGTGTAAGTTCCAGTACTTGGTAGAGCAATCAGTCATGAACTGTCTCGTTGCATTGCCCAACACAATGGGTTAATAAATTCTAGACGTGGTTGTTGCCAGCAATAAACCATTGTGGTTAACAAAGGAATATTTGTATGGAGCGGTCTTCGACCACACTGACAAAAGCGACATGGCAGTAACTCTTAAGTGACCACTGTTGAAACTTGGATGGATCACAATGCATTATTATGGCGCAGCAATTAGACTATCACTACGATCAAAAGGCCCTAATTATCCGAACAATTCGCTCTTAAGTAAATATGCTCAGTTACAGTTTAACACGTTATAAACTTGTCTTAGCTTAACGTTAGCATTAATTACGTTGTTTTATTAAATATAACACGAAACAAAGGAAAAGTTGAATCAGCTGTTTATTAAATACATTACTTTAATGTCCAACCGGACTCATTAATTACGAATCAGTAATCATCCGAATGAATTAGTGGCGTCATCCACCATAAATGTAAAGTCCTCCTCAGTGAAAGTATTCGAAATGGATTTTGTTCTACACTTCAAATGTCTGAAATTTACCGTTAAAATTGCATTGTCGTACAATCTTTCGGGAAGATTCAGTGTAGCAATGGTCAGGATTTTTGTTTGTTTTTTTTTAAGAGAAAAAAATTGAGTTCTTTTTATTGTAGAACCAATTTAATCTAAGAGACTATCCGTCTTTATCGCTTTTCGTCCATTTTATAATCAGTCCCTTGCACCATTTTCCAATTTTCCCTTGTGTGTTGGGCTCTGAAGAAGAGCAAAGATCCTCAGACAGTGCTATGGCAGTACCACGGAGTTTAAGGTCTGTCCCAGCACACCTTAATCAGTAGGTCACTTAAAGTTATTTAATAATGCAGCGCAGAAAGGGAATTCTCTTCCCTCGGAAGTTCTGCATTAATTATACACTGTACTGTTTTCTACGAGACAGGTCGCTAATGGAAAGAAACACTAAGATCTTGACCACCCCTCTTGTTTGTTGGAAGAACGCCTATAGTGAGGTATTACGGTGGTTCGGGCGCTAGGAGCCGGATGATTTATGGAGTGCGCGGAAAGCGACGCCCTTTCACAGTGAAAACAGGACCCATCGGAGATAAGGAAATGCGAAAAAAATCCCTGGCTTTGTAGAATGTTATAACAGTTGTAAATACGTCCAGCTCGGGACAGAAGTGACGAGGGTTTACGACAGGGATGAGGGCAGTAGTTGTGTTCCGACATCACCCCTTAACACTACGATAACAGGGGTGGTAAGTAGGCACGCGATCTGCGAACATCCACTTTCACGGCTTTCATGTGGGCAGATCTGCGAAGAGGTGATGCCCAGTTGGTTGACCCGATGAGTGAAAAACGGGAGGAATGCTCGTGACGAAACCAGTCTGGCTTTAGCACGCAACCGATAGTCGATGAAATCCAGGTCACGGTTATAGCAAATATTAATTTTTAGAATCATTAAGAGAGAAATAGAAATACAGTAGAATGTGTGCATTATTATAAATGGACTTTTCATCCAGGAAAAGAGGAACACAGACAGAATACGACCTTTATTTCCCTTATCGTTAAAACAAAACAAGATGGTGAGTGGTTATATAAGAGTGACCCGTGAACTCTGTTATTTGAACCAAGATGGCATTTTGTCCGTCAAAAAGGACAGAAATAACACCACGCACACATAACACCATACTCATTTCTGGCCATTTTACAAAGTTCTGTTTTCATCACAGTGGTACCATGGCAGAGTTTAACTAACGTTTAGGCGCCGCTTTACATAGGAAACGACACCTGTCACCATGGCAGCAGATAGTAAATAATAGGTGATTGATTGATTGCCTTCTTTTTTTGAACGGTGGTTCTAAATTAATGACCACAAAACTGGGATCGTTGAAGTGCATCGGCTACTCCTTTATCTCTTTGAATAGCATAAAGTATTCTACCTTAAATCATGTTTTGACATTGCAGACATGGATTGTGTTTATTTTCAGAGATGTGTATATGTAAGGACTTTATAAAATAGGCTAGCCGTTCTCAGAAGCAGCAATCACTAGGAAAGCTGCTTCTGAGTACTCATCCACACCACAGGAAGGTGGGCAAAGTCCAGTAGATGGAACACTCTTATTGTCTCAGATGACACAAACAAAAAAAAAAAAAAAACTCTGGTGTCTCCATCCATCAACAGCATTTCCCTCTGGGTCACCAGAGGAAAATGCTGTTGATGGGTGGAGACACGAGAAGAAACTGTTAACATTAGAAAATTTCTAGAATGTTCCAGAATATTCCAGAAAGGTGTAGAAGATTTGTGAATGTGGCAGAACTTCGTTGATGATTCTAGGATATTCTAGAAAGTGGGAGTATTGTTTCAATATTATAGAACATTTTAGATGATTCTAGATATATGCAATAATATAAATTGAAGAGTAAAAGCTGTAACTTATAAAATCGAACTCTTGTCGTTCAGAAAGAGTGTTTGGTGTAAGTTTGTGTGCTTCGTGATAAATATGGCAAGAAATAAGGAATTGAGTGTGGAACTGTTATAACTCTGTATAAAGAAAGTTACTCCATGAGAAGTATTGGTAAAATAGAAGCACCAGGTAAGACGATAACACTGATTTCTAAACGCAATCGAAGACTTACTGCACTTAAAATCCGAGCTGAGTTCAATAGGAACAAGGAACTTCCGCGTCTACATCCAACGTAAAACTTCGTTTTAAAGAAGCAGCACTTTATGGTCGTGTAGCGGTTCGACACTCTTATTAAAACCGGAAAATCGAAATAAACGGTTGGCTTGAGCTAAGAACCATCAACGTTGGACAGTATGTTTTTCCACTTTTTAAGAGTGGAAAAACGAACTGTGGATGGATTAATCCAATTTTCAACTGTTGGATCCAAGCGTATAGTTTATGTGAGACGATAAACTGAAGAAAAAAATGTGGCACCAAACAGACGAAGTTTGTTTGATGCCTACAGTCAAGCATAGTACTGGTTCCATCACGATCTGGGATTACTTCTGTTCTTCTGGGTGGCCTTGTCAGAATTAAAAGAATTTTAAGAAAAGAAGGCTATATAAAGAAGGCTATGTCCTCTGGACTTCGATTTTGTGGAAGAAATTTTATGTTACAACAAGACAAGGCACAAAGCACAGCTCTAAGCTGTGCAGGAACCATATAGCAACTAAACAACAGGAGGGAATATTGTAAATTATGGTGTGGACACCGCAATCAATCTAAGCTGTGCAGGAACCATATAGCAACTAAACAACAGGAGAGAATATTGTAAATTATGGTGTGGACACCGCAATCATCTCACTTAAACCCAATGGTGCTTTTAAAGGATCATCTAGAACCGTCAAGTCTGTGAAGTCTGCCCATCTTTACAAAATTTATGAGGACCTTGGATCGCTTGGAATAATGTTAGTCAAGACCCAATTATAAAATTAATCGCCAGAAAGCCACATCTGTGTAAGGCACTGATAAAATTTCTGGAGAATATTTAGTGGAAAATCAGCAATGTTAATATTAATCATTGCTGTAAATTTTTCAATGCTTAATAAAAATCTTAAAATACTTTGTAGTGTGTTGTTTTTTCCATTAAAGCTTTCATTATCGTAGCTAATTTCAAAAAAATTAACAAAAACTGTTGTCATACGCTGTGATTCCCAATTTTTAGGCGGGCGCGTACATCAATTCGCAAAGCCGAAGGTACAGTCCCTCCTTAACTAAATTATATTTCACTACAACTTTCAATTATGTTAATTATAATTATCATTAATGAATGTAATACTAAATATTAATTAGTCACGGAAGCTGAACTCACTGGGTGCTATCATTTGCAAGTGGTATCACTGACAGTGCAGCACGAGGCAGTAACATTATGTGGTCCTCCGAGAAATAATAGGGTATCAAAAGGTCCGTTCACAAGTATTGCCGCAGGATGAGATCGGGTTAAGCGTCTTTAAGTTTCCTTGGAAAGAAGTGATGACGGTGTTCCATGTCATAATTTGATTGATTCACCTCCTGTTTATCTTTCCAGCGTCCTCGACTTCCCTCCAGCTACTACCGGTTACAGGGCGCTCCTTGTACACTGAATGCGGTGTTTTGGAAGAAATAGAAGAAAATGACAGTTTGTTGTAGGAAAGGATTTTGGGTGCAGTCAATGGGGGCACCATTGCTTCACCTTTCTTTTCAGCTGCTGCTGCTCCTGAAACAGCTATTTGCTTGGTTAGTTGAACATCGAAAATGGCTACGCAAAAGTAAAAAGCATCTTTTTTTCAAACGCCACTGCTTCGTCTGTTTGGTAAATGAAAAGTCAGTATTTGTTCCTCTTCACATGCAATCTTGAGAAGCTAGATGAACGAACGATGAAAGCTAGATGAAATAAACAGAAGTGCCAATGATTAAGACCACCGTAGTGAATGTTATCTTACTACTAAAACAGTTATTGCCTAATTCTTTACTAATTGAGGGACAGACTGGTTTATAACAGTCCACAAAATTCACCCGTGTGGGAAATTGGTGATTATAAGGCTAGGCAAGGTCAATATATGATTAAAGATTGTTGTTTTGATTTTGCCCCAAGGCCCATAATGTCGTGGGGCTTCAGTATATTATGTCTGTATATTTCGTATACTCCAAAAGCAGTACATCTGTTTGCTGGATGAAAAGCTCCACTTCCTGAGAAGATAAAACCCACATTAACCCCTCCAGAGTTGGTGTAGGACCCATAAAGCCCATTAAAGTCATTAAGCATCAGATATATAGGTAATACATTACTCATAAGAACACACGAGGTACTTCTCTTGCAACTTGTTAGTAGCATAATGCCGAGGCAATCCATTGTGATAGCCTGGCATTATGAGAAGTTAATGCCACTGTATTAATATTATTTTAATCGACCGAACAAGGTGTTGCTTATTCTGTTTACTGGTCTCTTTCTAGGAAGTGCATAAAAATGCAGCTCTTTATATAGTCCATTTCGATCTCTTAAGGTCAGTAGTGTAAGAGAAACTAAAGGCGTGAGATAAGAATCGATAGGATACTAGCTTCGTAAACTAAAGGAAACTTAATGATTAACGATCTTGAAAATGTCTGAAAACCCCATCTCCTCAGGCTGACTTTACAAATAGTGCTTTGTCGTTAATGCAAGACATTTGGGTGTGCCCAATGCGAGTAGTAACATTTTCAGATAATTTATGTCTAAATACCAAGCGACTGTTGGAAGAGACTGCATTAAGATTCCAGATGTAATGCGGATAATGGATCCTTGTCTCTCTGCTAATGTCCTGGCTACCTATGGAATGTGTTAATCAGAAAATGGTTACTTTTAGATTACTTCCATCTCATAAATCTCCTTAAGAAATTAATCTACTGAGAAGAAAATAGAACTTCATCGTGAGAAAAACATTGGATTGCAGTTATAATATTTGTTGGATTGTAAATCACATCGGAAAAGCCACCTTTGCATCCATGCTTTGCCCTGCTGAAAGGCTCGTTTTTCTGACATCTGGCGGCCTCTAGCGATAACAGTATGCATCCGAAGAAACGCGTGGACTATCAGTTAAGGAGGATAAGTACTCTGCTAGCGTTAATTACTTAAACTGAAACATGATGTGGCAAAAGATGCAGAGATCAAGCACCCTTCTATCTTAAGGTTGCATCGGCGACAGCTAATGCAGAACCACTTGATAGCGAGCAACTTCGAATTATGTATTACACAATGAATATCAAGTTTCTTTATGATGCTGTGCCCATGTCGGCGTTCTTTGAACTCCACCCTATATCTTGAGGCGAGTTTTAACCTAAGAGCTTTTTTGTCGAGCTGCAGCCTTGCCGAGAGGACTGCTAAAAAGTCTGTCTTCCAAATAAAGAGGAGGGGGAGGAGGGGCTTGAAATGTATTACTTATGTCTTCGAGGTGAATGGGTTAGCATAAGTACACCGATCAAGAGCTGAATATCGCTTGTCTTTTTATTGCTATTTCGTTTTTACCCTTCGGAAAAACTTAAGGAAGTTAAATGACGGCTTTGATGTTTAATCTCAGATTGTTTCGAGAATATAAAGAGGGTTCTTCCAAGAAAAAATATACAGTATATATATATTAAGGTGTACGTAAAAGGGCACACGTTTAACTTCTTAGAAATATGACTGGCCTAACGAGGACATTAAATGCGCGACAAGATTTCGTCGAAAATAAATCTTTAAGCCGATGATACTGAGAGAAAGATAAGAAATATGCATAATTAACTCATTGCACGTAGGGATTAATGAAGCCACTTAGGCCAGAGATTGATTAATGTCTGATTTGAAGATTTTCAAAGTAAATATTTGGATTTAGAATAAACGCTGTTTGTTTTTACAATGGTGATGCAAGCAGGGGCGTGGTTTCCAGTCAATCTGGATTAGAATGAGACAGCAAAGTATGCGAATAATTTTTTTCATTTATTTCGGAAAATTCTTAGGGCCGGGCACAAAATGCAGATTTGCTGAACCCACACGATTATTATTATTAAAATGTTTTCTCCTTAATCGCCACGTGAGGGCGATTAAGGAGAAAACAGCATTTGACTTTATGCTGTAATTAATTGAAGTAATGAGGACTGGACTAGTAGATAAACCAGTTCCTCGGAATAGAGTTCCTTTTTTTTATCATCATGGACAAGACATGCCCTGAATTGTTAGCATCGTTCTTGTCAAGAAAGGATAATATTGTGTTTCATCAATAATTGGTTTCTCTGGGCTATTAGAACTCAAACAGGTAATTTCCAGTCTCCTTTCCCACACAGAGAGGGGAACGCCTCTCCCATCAAAATTACTGCATACTCATATTCATTCTCCTAAGTATTAATTATATAAGCCGTTAATGTGTTCTTTAATTTCGTAGGCAACCTATCCTTCTTCAAAACACAGACAGCTCCACTCTGCTGATCTTTGATAGATTTCAAACATAATGCACCAAAGTTTGATTTCAAAAGCCGGGTACCAAACGCCCTTCATTTCGTATCAGACACAGATATACAACAAGCATAATTATAGATCATTGAAAACAAGGTCAAACTTATTATTTTATTTATCAAGACCAGATTGGAAGTTTAGGAGTAAAATATGGGTTAATTTACCCTAATTATACGCCTAAAACTGCTTTATATTCAATTCCCTAATTCTTCGTGGCGCCAGCTCAACTGGTTCGTGCACTTTCACGAAAAACGCCCCGTATCAACGTCAATCAAATCGTTCTTCGGAGCCCTAAGAGAAATGTCATTTCGCTTTTTTATATTATGTGGAAACTCCGTAGTAACCTTATTTGGACAAATCGGTGGAAGATTCCTAGGTATCATGTCACTGTTACGTCACATACGAGTACACTGATCGGATGGAATATAATATTTCCATGGTTGAAGAAATAGGAGATACAAGGGGACACTTTTTCACAAAAATTCGGAAAGAAATCCTTCGAAGGAAATTTAGAAACATAAGACCTTATTTAATCTACAAAACAGGTGTTCAGTGTGTTATTTGGGATGAAAAACCATGCAGTCCTCTCTCCAGATCCGCTAACTTTGGCCCCAAAGTAAAAAAAAGAAAAAACACGACAATGGTTCCTCCTGTCTGGTGAAACTCGTAACCCTTATTCCACACAATCGAAGAAGAGCAATCGTATCGCTTGCTAGCAGCATGGTCTAGACTTTATTACGATTTATGGCTTTTCTCTCTCTCTCTGAGAAAAATATCGGGTAAGGGTAATGCAATCCTAAATGAAAACGGGAACATGGTGTTCTTTATTAGTAATTAAAATGATAACTATCATGGTCCAGTGCGTTAGACTAATTGGAAAAAATATTACCATTTTGTTGGGATCTACTGTTATTTGTGTTTAGGCCAAAGCAACTCAGGGCCTAAGGCTTCAGTGTATTGCGCCTGTAAATTTCGTGCGTTATATGGTTGGTTTGTATATTTGTTGGATGAAAAATTGGTATCGGTAGATGGAACCTTCAATCATTGCCCAACTAACTTGGCATGGTGTAATAAAAATTTCATTAAAATACTTCCCAACTTTCCGTATGGTGCAAAAGGACAATGACTTTGTGGTGTTACTCACCAGTGTCAGATAGAACCAAAGAACTAAGTAGTTCAGCAAATCTTAATGAACCAAACCGAAATAATGGGTATGATAAAATTACATTTGGGTGTTGAAAGAAAAAGTGCTAAAATTAATATCCTTCCAAAGATAATTTCTATTTATCATAAACCACCCACGATTCTCTAAACAGAAACCCTGTACGTCCACAAGTGCTGTTCAGGACAGTGTAATCAATCAGAAGAGAAAAAAAAATAATAATAATTAATAATGATGGTGAGAAATCAACACCAGGGGCGAACTGTTTATTTATTTTAACAGGTGATTTCATTTACGTTCTATTATTAATTTCTTTAGTTTTAATATAGTTATAAATCGGCTTAACTTATCCGTATTAGTATAGTTATTCGAGAGAGAGATGAGGTTGGACAGAAAGTTTTTTCTTTGGTGTCAAGAAGTCTGCAGGCAATGAATTCCTTCTTTCAGCCACTTTTTATGTATGTTATAATGGGTATCTCTAAATACATTTAAAATGTAAGAAAAAAGTTTCATACAGTCCATGAAACGAATGTGGTTCTAAATGACTAACGACTGGTTGCGACAGGAAAGAATTTATCATGATTATAGTCTGGTTGTTGGCCTTACCAGTAAAAGGGGAAAGATACTTTAAATCTAATTTTTTGCCCTAGGGCAAGGGAATCAGCTTTGAATTACTGTTATATCCGACCTACGCCCTCCCAATTAAAAGCCAAGGTGAGAGAAGAGAAAAGCTGATCTGTCTTTGGCGGTCATCCAGATTTATGATCTTAAGATTTATATCCTTCTAAAAGGTTGTAAATTGTAGATCACTAAGAAATGTTAGCTCACAATGACTTTTGAATTATTAGATCAGAGATGAAACTTTGAATGCGTAATCGAGATTGTATGTGGAATTCGCGTCATAAAAAATAAATAAGAATAAAGGCCGAAAAATATAAGAAAGAATCATTTCAGTGTTCTCCTTATTTCTGTACTCAGTTTCTTTACTTAATTTCTTAATCAGACTTGATCAGTTGATGAACCAACTTGGTTCATCAACTGGTTGACGCCTTAACATAAGTACGGTATATATTTAGGCTAAATTTGCCTTAGGAAAGGATGGCCCGGGTCTCTTGGACATCTCAATGCTGTTAAAATGGAATGGAATTTATTTTAATTTTAATATAGATCTCCTTTGTCCATATGACGTTGTCCATGATGTCCTCAGCATTCCAAAGCAACAACAACAACAAAAAGTATTCCTGTATTGTAAACCTACACACACACACACTGTTTAAAACTCCTGATCCCATCTTAAAGAGTAATCACCGATTTCTATCTTGCAAACTCAATCCATTCACTCATTCAGTTTCTGTTGCATTCCCTTTATGTAGATATTGTCCACGAACACCGTTTCGAGTCCACACCAATAATTCCCAACATTTGTTAGCATTGATTTATGGTTTATCTCCATATTTATTTAGTTAACTTTTCTTCTGTATGAATTATTTTCTGGAAAACACAACTTGCAAAGTTTCATTTACAATATTAATGATATTGTCGCAGGAACGTGTGAAATCTCTTATTTATTTGTTTTATGTGCTAATATTCTTTATAGTACCTTCAAAATCGTGAAAGTTATTTTAAAATACAACCTCGCACATACACGTATCTCTGTATGGCCAATCTCCAATTTACGCTTAATAATAACAAACAAAAAGATTCAACATCTCCAGTGTGTTCCATAAATATGACATCCCTGCAAAGTCATTATTTAGAATGGGATTTGAAAGCAAACAGAATCCATGAGTTTATCGCAGAAAGAAATATTTTCCAACTGTATCATTTGATAGATTGCACCTTCAGACAGGGTGAGCATTTGATAAAACAAGGGAGGGGCTTTCAAAATGTGAAGTTCCTATTGGATGTAGATTTTTTTATCGGAACTATAAACACGGTAATTCTAGGAAGTACACACCCTCACACGTGCCAGTCTACGTTTTTATATCAACACCCAGCTACGCACGTATCTCTTCTCTACATGTTGTTGATGGCTGTGGACGTGAACACACCTTTTTTTGCTATTTTTTATAATTTTTTACGTTGTTTATTTATCATATTCTTGCCTGCTCAGTTCTGGATAAATTTGCGAGAGACTCTGAATCAATATTTATCGCTTGTTTGCTCTTCCATTTTTATCGAGTGGGCAAGTTGACAGTTTAACAAAGATACTGTCATATACAAGTCAGCTCATACGATAACTTGTCTAAAGTGCACATTTTTCAACAGTCTTGCAATGCCCCAACCACTACGCTGGCGATTTAGACGAAGAAAATATATTCAAATAGCTCAAAGCATTAAATACTTGTTTTTCTGATAAACGTAAAACGCACTGTTGGTGGGAACAGAACTCCAGATGGATTCTATTCTAGACAGCAATAACAATTTATTGTAAAACTAAATAGTAATAGAAAGATAAGTAGGCAAAGGGCGCAGGAATTTAGACTTTATAATAATAATAAAATATTATTATTATTATTGATCTTTCTCCTTATAGGATTTTTTACCATCCTCTGACGGGTATTGGTACCAAGTGCATGGGGTGGTTGGTTGTGTCCGGTTATTATTATTATTACTGTTGGTTGAGGAACTCTCGAACTATCCAACAAGTGTTCAGGATCGCAGCTTTCTGGAGTTCAATGTAAGTGTTTTGAGCGAGGCCTATTGCTGTTAGGTTCTCATGGACGCTCTTTGGCACAATGCCGGTGGCTGACACAGTGATCGGGATGGTAATCAGGATTTGGGAAATAACGGAAGTTTATTTCCCAAATAGCCGAGGCCAGGAAAGTTCAATCATTCATTGGAACCCATAAATATTGGTTGCCCTTATCGTGGCTGGAGCCAAGATACGGGCAACCAGATTTTCAAAAGCCACAGTTTACAATGTACAGCCTGTGTTCTGTGACAGCACACATGCTTGAACCTGCACCCTCCATAACCCTGGCAGTTCCAGATATGGTTATTTTTTTTGTCTGTATCAGATTCACAAGATGTCATATGATATGGAATCAGAATGGTCTGTAGTAACCTCGATATGCACCTTCACTAATGAGTTGAGAGATGAATTCATAGTCTTTGATAACTCCTAGGGTAAGTAAGAGCAATTTTTGTTAAGCGCCATAATTAGAATAAGTTTTCGATAAATTAGTAATTATAGAATATTGTCGGCCATTTTGAACAGTATTTAATATAAATGAAATGCAAAATATTGCTTGTATTGACCTTTCTAAAATTTTGCTGTCCAACAAGAATTACTAATACCAACTGTTTTTACTATTAGAGAAAATAAGAAACGCTGAATTTCTCATATTGCCTTTTTATTTATCCATCGTTCAGCGAGAATTATGCGTAGATTGAAATGTTTAGTTGATCAGTGTTATATCATTTCTCAATGTCTTTGGAAACACGGGTTTTGCCTTGTTTGAAATTGGTTTACAAATTTCAAGCCATCTCTAGATGTCTTGCTGTACCCATCTAGAGAGAATTTTTAGTCAGTGGTTAGTAAGGATTTTCTATAGCAAGGACAAGAATATAGGGCTGATTAACAGGCAATTGAGGCTTATGCCATATGAGTAAAAGAACTGCTTAAAGAGACTCAATTGTGTAACTCAATAAGGCCGTGAGACGTCAGTATATTGTGTGTTCTGTGGTCGATTTGTCTGTTTGCTCAGGCAAGGGGTTCATGATTTTGTTCATCCGATATTGTGAAGTTCTTAGTATAATTGATGGGATTCGAACTCGGATCTTTCCATGTGATTCGATCCTTTGGACCTTTATGAACAATAGTGTATCCATTTATTTACAAATCTCTCTTTTTTTTGAAAGACAATGTTTATAAACTTTTTTTTTTTATTATTATATGGTGGTTTTATGGACATTTTATTCTGGAACAGTGTATAAAGAAAAGGCACAGCAACCAAGTGTGGATATTCTTGTTGACTTTCACAATCAATCAAACGGTACAGGCAAGATTACCACTACTTTATCGATTGTCAGAGTTTGGCAGTTGTTTCAGTATGGAAGTTGGCCAAGTTATTTCTCGATTCCTAATGAATAGTAATGTAAGATTGGGACTGAAATCGCTTGCTCACACGTTATATGGTCGTAAGCGCCGGTCCTGATCATCGCTTCTCTTTCGATTATCGTGTTGGAGCAGATTTTAATTGTTAATCGTCAAAGTAAATCGCGCTGCCGGCCATCCAGAAAATCCGATTATATCTAAGTCATTCACCTTCTTTATCCGCGAGGCTTTCTTAAGAAAACCTGATGAATTATTTAATTTTTAAATGATGTGAAGGAATAAGAATAGGATGAATTCGGAGTAATAGGATAATATGGTATGTGATTAAGACGACGAAATTATATTTTAATGATATTTAATGCAATAGAGTTGTGAATTCATCTGGGTTTGAATGTTTTTTTTAATTGATATACACACACTGATCAAGAAATACGAATCTTTGTATTAAGACACAGATAGCAGAAAATGGGGAGAAAAATCGGGATCTATCAGACTTCGAAAAAAGGTCTTATCGTGGGTGCACGTTTAGCTGGAGCCACGATTCAAGAAACGAAAGACATAACTGGTTTCTCAAAAGCATCCATCTCAAAAGGTTTCTAGTAGCTGGAAATCAAGCGGTTTTTCTACATCTCAAAGGCGCAAATATGGACTATGCAGAATATTGCAGTGGTGCCGAGGACATCGTGATTGGACAATGGAACAATGGAGGAAAGTCATGTGGTCAGACGAATCACGATACACTCTGTTTTGCGCTAATGGTAGGCAGAAGTGTGGCGAGAACCTCATGAAGCGAGGGACCCTGCTTACCTTGTTAAGACAACTCAAGCATCTGGAGGTGGTATGGAGAATGTTTTGTTGGCACCGACTAGGTCTGTTAATAGTATTAGAAGGTCAAATGTCATCCAGGGAGTATCAGATCTACTGAACCCTGCAATGTTACGCTTTTATCCCGAAGGTGATGGCCACTTTATGGATGACAATGCAACAGCGCATCGTGCAAGAATGGTTCGGAGAATATTGTCATCCATAAAGTGGCCATCCCGAAGGTGATGGCCACTTTATGGATGACAATGCAACAGCGCATCGTGCAAGAATGGTTCGGAGAATATGACAAGGATTTACACCATTTTCTCTGGGCCCAACATTCACCTGATCTCAATCCTATTGAGAATGTGTGGGATATGCTGGACAGAGCTATTCGGCAATGAAGTCCTCTTATTTCAACTTTGAAGCTGCCATGCGAAATTTTGCCGAAAGAATTGTTAGACAAAAACGCAACAAAATAGAATCCATTCCGCACCCCACATTTGCTGTTATTCGAAACAAAGGCAGCTCTATTTGATATTAGATAAAGATTCGTATTTTTTGTCCAGTGTATTAATATTTCATGGAAACTCTGGGCACGAATATTCAGATAAAACTATTAGTTATTGTGGTAGCAGAGAATATTAAATAATCGAGGATTAACCAAGGACACAAAAGGCACTCTTACCATGAAAGAGTTAAAGTTCTGAAAATTGCTGCGCTTGGAACTACACATCCGAAAGGATATATATGAAGTGTTTAAGGCTTTAAATCGATTTAGTAAACTAAACATTGATGACATCCTTTTGTCGGACAACATTCATTAAAGGGATAAACTTCAAATTGAATAAGGATGGCCATAAACCAGATGTATACTTGCCTTTGGGCAGCGGGTAGTTGTTTTTTGGAACAAACTTTCATCAGGTGTGGTGGAAACGGGTAGTTTGAATAAATTTATGGAAGGATTTGATAAATTATTAGAGGGGATAGACAGATGAAGAAGGTAGTTGAATGATGCCGTTATAAGCATGTCTTCTTGAGTCAGTTGCAGCTATTAATAACCCTCTGAACAATTGAACTTCTACGTGAAGGTTCTATGATGAATGGCTACTGTCAGCATCTTTGTCTCATATATGACAACTGAATAATGAAAAAAAAAAGTAAAAACTAAAGAAATAGCAAATTCTGCTTTTCACCTAACGGTTAATAGAACATGCAGAGGT
Source organism: Mastigoproctus giganteus (assembly GCF_048544385.1). NCBI lineage: Eukaryota > Metazoa > Arthropoda > Arachnida > Uropygi > Thelyphonidae > Mastigoproctus > Mastigoproctus giganteus. Next base: position 144,719,503 of record NC_143587.1, read on the forward strand.
CATCGCTTCGCTCTCACGCACGTTCCGTCAGTCTGCGTGATTCCTTTAAGTTAGTGTTCAACTTTTCTGGGAACAGCAAAAGTTGGTACAGCAAAATGCAGTTAGGGCCGATTACGGCAGAAACTGATCAATTTCATGAGTGAATTCGTGCCAGTGTCTCGTGCGACGATTGTTTGCCGAAGACACACGCCCGCCTTCACGTTTTTTAAACATCGAAACGGTCACGTGCTGGTTTACAACGAGGCTTCCTAGCCTTAGGGATCATTCTACCCCCCGGGGTTATTTCTCTCAATAAACGCAAGTGGTGCTGGGGACGGGTGGAGAGGGGGAGGAGTTGTTCACAACCGAGTTAAAGTCGATGACAAAAAAGGGACGGTGCGATGGAGTTAGAGATACACACAGTAATATACTTTTATTGGGAGTTACTCTGTAATCCTCATTTGATGTATGCCCGTGAGAAGTTTCTAATGGATGCATGCGGGCCAATGAAATAACGCCATCTATAGTCAATATGGCGACATATTAAAGCTGTTATTTTAATGCCAATTTATATTTAATCCAGTTTAGTTCCTTTTGGAAATTCTGAAGCTGGCATTTTGTATCATTTAACTTCCTCCAGAGGGAATTAATCTTTTAAATTCCTGTCTTCTGCTTCCCTCATCTGTCACTCTTCTCTTTCTTGCGATTCGTGTCATTCCGTTGCTGCTTTTTCCCCCTTTCCATCCTGATCCAGTCCCCCAACATTTTCCATCTGCCGTAATTTTAAATGAAGAAGGGAGCAATCACTTCACCTGCAGTGGTGGGTCTTACCAATTTAAGGAGCGGACACTAATGAAGCAGTTTATCAAACTAATGTACCTTCCCGTCTTCCACTAACGCTTCCATTAAAGTTGGTTAGAAATTTATAAGCTAGGCGTGTGCTAATGTTTAAATAACAAGTACTGATCTTTTTCTACCCTCTGTAATTCTTAGTGTCATTTAGAGATGCCTTCTAACACTGCTCCAGCCCCGAGTTGAAAATAACTCCATTTGAAACAGTGTCTACGTGGAACTCCTCTTCCCCTTCCTCCTTTTTTTCTATTTAAGGTTGCAGTAATTCTTAAACCCCCTCAGCTTGAGGGATTTCGTGTCACAATGCACTCTCTCTCAAAGGTAATAAATACTGTTGATGATTTCTAAAGTCCAGCTGCTGCGCTGAAAATTTAAAACACGACTACTGTTCATTGGGCAGAGAATAAAAACAGTTAAAATAGGGATTATTTAGCTAAAATCGTCTATTTTCATTTGCGGTAGGCTGAAATGACACTTCTTCAGAAGGGTGAAGTTAACTTTGTTTTATCGTTGAAATAACCCTGCTTTTATAGGTTTATTTACTTTGAATTTAAGGCACACGTTCCATTTTAATATGCCTTATTGTTGTTCTGGTGTTTTAGGCTCATCAACGATTTAGGCATATTACTTTGTATGTATTATTCAGTTCTGTGGTCGACCTGTTTTCTGGATGAAAAACCTTAGTTTCCGGGAGGGTAAAACCACATTTCTTTAGCCTGAGATTGACTAATTCAGCCAATATAAAAGGTCCATAAAAATTCTTCTTGCCATTGACGGGATCCGAACCCAAGCCTTTTCCAGCGAGGGCTTAATGCATATTTGAATATTACATCGTAGTAATGAAGCTAGAGACAGACATGACAATGTACAGAATTAAACTACAAACCAAGTGGTTGGAACGGCTCCCGACTGTTCAGGTCACCGAACAGCGAATAGTAGACCAGAGACGGACCATCATCAACAAGAAACTGATAACGCCTGGAAAACATCGAGCAGGATGTGACCGACCAACTACAAACAACAAATACAGATACAACCGAACCAGAACGGGAGGAGGAATAACAAGTACAAGAACTGCAACCTGGAGCAGATGAAGTGAAAACAGACGAGATCGCAATATCCAGAATAGAAGAAGAGTGGAAGAAAGACAGAAGAATTCGAAGCAGACACCAAAAGAATCCTGTGGCAAGCTACAGACCACCTCAATAAGCGAATAAAATCAGATTATCTCAACAAAAACGAAGTAACAGTACACACCATCCGTACAGCCGTTTACTGTCTGCTGTAGCAGCCACCAGGATTAACGGAAGGGAAATTAGAGCTCAACATAACACAAAATGCAAAGATAAGAAACAGCCAGCCTGGTAAAGAAGGCTATAGCAGAAGATAGAAGAGACAAGGGTGAGGATAAGCCAACTGATCAACGGGATAACAAAAGTAAGAAGCAGATCGGAAATATGAAGGCTATCAAGAAAGACAACACCCACAGCAAACACGAAGTAATCAATAACACCAAGTACGGGTATACCCTAAAAGAAGGGAGGAAGAACCTGTATACCATCTCTCACTTGATGTACGTGGATGATATCAGATTCTATGTCACAACCGAGAATCAAATCTACCAGCTACTCTGGATCACTGCAGAGTTCAGCACTGATATCAGGGCCCTCGTGATCGCTCTCCTCCCCGTACCAGGTGGAAAAGATCTCAGAATCGTGTTGACGACCGAAAGAATTCTTATGGTTCTTTTCACAACGTGGGTGAGTTAGTCTCAGGCGATGGTAGTATGGTTTTTTCTCCCGGAAACATGGGTTTTTCGTCCAGCAAACAGAAAATCGACCTCAGAACACACGCAATTCACAGAGAGATAATAATGACCAAGAGGCACCAATATCACCCGAAGTTGGCCATCGAGAGACTGACCATAGCCCGTAAAGAAGGAGGAAGGGGATTGACTGACCTCACTGAACAAGAGAAGAAGGCGATTAACAACTTGCGCGACTACTTCCAGGAAAACACGCCACCAATCTACCAAGCCATAAAAAAAGATCGATAAACTGCACACAACACTCAAACTCAATTACTGGGACAACACTCGCACAGACAGAAGAAACAATGACAGAAAGATGGGCGTTGAAGACACTCCACGGCAAACACTGCAGTGACTTCCATCAAGACTCTACAGATATATGGCTTTCAACGCATAGCTCACGAACGGAAGGTTCTTCCCCGCAACCGAAGGACTCATGCTCGCCATCTGGGTAATGAACACCAGGAACCGGGTTTTGTACCGGGATGCAAGATCATCACAAGGACAGAGTACGCTTACAGACACGATCAGATCGCCAGGATAATACACAAAAAGGTAGCGAAGAAATACCAGTCCGTCAAAGAAAGTACATCGTGTTATAAGTAAAGAACCTCAGGCGGTACTAGAGACCACCCCTACTTATAAACTAAACTGGGATCTTGACAAGATGATCGGTCGTAACCCTCACCGACAAGAACCACAGAACATCTACGAGGAAAACTTCCACATCTCTTTGACTTCCTCTCTGAGGAAGTCAAAGAGATATGACGTATTTAAAAAGGAACAACTAACCTGATCAGCATGAAAAACATTAAGGAAAAATTTATCAACAAGTTGTTGTCGTTGTTTGTTGTTAATAACACATTGGCATACAAGGCCATCAGCAACACGTCCAATCTTGTCCAGCGTAAAAGACAGTTTGTTGTTTCCATAAATGTGAATGAAAAGTGGTCATTTGCCTATTCGTACAATCTTGCCAAAAATTCGTACAATATGCATCTCAAGCCAATTTATTTGATCCGTCTTCTCTCCATCCACAGACACCGATCATCTTACAAGGGTAACCATAGCTACGTTTTGTAAACTACGACCTCCTTAATTCGAATAACTTCAAAAATCCGAAATTCTGGTAGTACACGTAAGAGAAAAAACAGGATTAACTTCCATATTTGGACTTCGTGCTAATGAGAACAGATTACAGAATAAAATACGTTTATCATAAAAATGTGTCACATTAATCAGCTTCTTTCTGTCTATTATCTATAATATATGAGGACGATGGCTTGTTTAATAAGAAATGGGCGGCTTGACGCTTATAAGTCTTCCTTCCTTCCCTCAGACGCCGAAGACTGCATATGTAGATCTATTTTCTCTATCTTTCTCTCCCATAAACACAGTTTCTCGTGGTGGGTGTTTCTGCCGAAAGGATAAAGCTATTAATTGTCCAGGTTAATTGTACGATGTTATCTGACCCCTCGGTGTGGGGCGCGGCCGTTTTCGCCACACGCAGACCAGACGGATGGTCGGACGGACGGATAATCGCGATTCACGACTCCACCCGGAACCTGTCGGAATGAGGAGAGACGTGTGTCGCCGGACATATGGTAGCAAAATGCGTCTGTTTGCTCAGTACCGTTTGCCGAGGCCGGACGAGGGTTGTCCGACTTGTTCTTTGTGGCGAAACTGAAGCGGGGCCGGAGAGAAATGCCCGTTTATCCTCGTGGGTGAATCGAAAATGGCGCATTTATAAAACAAGCGGTCCGTCTCGTGCGCCTTAAAAAGGTTTGTTTCCCTCGGCCTTTTAAACTGCTGGCAGCAGATAGGTCACTCGTGAGGCAAACGAACAATGGCAGAGAGGCATTCGTCGGCTGCTATTTTACAAGGTATTGCGTGTCCTTGGCTGCTTTTGTAGCTGTTGAAAATATGCCAATGTTTAAGGGTTACTGCAGTTATTTGTAATTTTAATTCTTAAGTGACACCCTTATCCGGGGCATTAAGAAACAGTGTGGGTGCAGCGGATAAATAGCTAGAATGATAACAGTCTTAGACTTTTGATTTGTACAAGAATTCATTTAAAAATTCGTTTGTGGACGGATGTATTGTTATTAGAACTTAAAAATAGACGACGGTTTTTCCTCCATGTTTTAGAAATGGAAAAACATGCCAAAAGATCAGAAAGGAAAGAAACTGGCTTTCACAAAATACATTAAGAAGACTGCCAGAGAGAGAAAATAATTATTTTGAGTATTGGCGTACATAAATCCACACTTTGCAAAAGACAAACGGAACACAATTGCAATTTCAAGGTTCAAGCCAGCATTCACTGATAACCTTGAAATAGATCAATACAATTACATTGGTGTTCAAAATTTAAGGCCAGTCAGGTTTTCACCTGTAGCTTTTCATATCAGTGGCCTTGATATGGGAAAAGCATACCAAAGGAACCTCGTGAGGTACAGAAATGATGAAGGAAACAACATCGACACAACAACGAAAACAAAACAGACAAAGGGACTTTATTTAAAAATGGCAACAAACAGATGCATCACTGCCAAAGAGGGAACAAAGGGAAGAGGTGGTCCTCAGTAGGAGATATGGCCACCCCTAATGTTGATACAGGCTTTGCACCGCCTGTCCATACTTAGAACAATGTTTTTGATAAGTTCTTGCGGTAACATCGTCCATTCCTCTGTCAGCGCCATCTTCAGCTGGTGAACATTTTCTGGTGGGTGCGGATGTGCCGCTAGGCGTCTCCCCAGAGCGTCCCATATGTGTTCGATGGGATTTAGACCGATAGAACGGGAAGGCCAATCCATACGAACAATGTCCTCACTTTCCAAAAGCATATCAACAGCTGCAGTGCGATGGGCTGTGGCGTTATCATCCATAAACACGAACTCGGGGCCAATGGTACCTCGGAATAGACGCACATGGGGAAGGATTACCTCAGTACAGTAGCGTGCACCGGTTATAGTACTGCCTTCCAGTATCTGGAGTTGTGTACGTCCATCCAAGATAACTCCTCCCCAGACGAGAACACCTCGACTGCCATATCGATCCCTTTCAGTGATGTTTGCGGGATGAAACCGTGTGCCGACCTCTCGCCAGATTAGCATGACGTCCAGAATCGCTGCTGAGACTGAATCTATTCTCATCAGTAAAAGTACCTTAAGTAAATATTTTGTGGTTGTAGCCTTCAGAAATAGTGTTGGTCCTTAAGTTTTTCACACCAGTGTATTAGAAAGAACTAGATGATATGTTTTAGTATTGGCAACTAGAACTTAATGTAGCTTGCTGATGAACATATATCGAAAGGAATAATTTAGAACACTGGTTTAACAGAACCCATGGATTCATTGAACCTTTAAGACATCCATTTTGGGTAGAAGTGTGACTCGTGGAAATAAAATATATATGCAGGGTGAGTCAGAATTATGTACACACATTTTAAGAAGCCATCTGGGGTAGCACAGTTGGTCGAATTGCCGTCCTCCTGCACACCGGGTGGAAAAGATCTGAGTTCGAATTCCGTCGAGGACGTGAGAAATTTTTATGGCCCGTTATCACAATGTGGCTGAGTAAGTCGGTTTCAAGCGAGGGTACCATGGTTTTCTTCTCCTGGAAACTCGAGTTTTTCATCTTGAAAAACAGAAAGTCAACCGCAGAACACACGCAATTTACAGACAATATGAACGGAACATTATGGCCTTTGTGGCTGATGCTCCTAAAGCTCTACAACAACAACAACACTTTAACAACCTGAAATTAATGGCGGTATGTTATCTCCTGTTGAAAAAACACATCATAATTCGTTAAAATTTCAAGGTTACTCTCCTAAAACTTTCATTGAATATTTAAGTTCCGTTGATGCCGTAAAAGGAGTTTCCCATCCACACAATTATCCCTGGCAGGTCAAAACCTTTCTGCGTGGGTTGTGGAGATTTTCGTGGGCCCAGTAACGAACAGTTATGGCGATTCAAATGTCCATTTAAATAATCTTTTATTTTACACAAGCAGATACAGTCGTCAATAAATACCCATCATAACCTTACAAGGCTGGAGTTTGACAAGTTGAATATACACTGCCCTACCATTAATATACGGGCACCTGCCTTTAGACAAAAAAGTGCTTTTATTGTAGCATTTAATATTTTGTGCTGAAACCTTTTGCTTTTATGACGGCCTTCAATCTTCGCGTCGTACTCTCAACCATCTTTTTATAAATGTCACGTGATATGTTCCTCCACTCGGCCTTTAACGCAGCCACCAGTTCAGCCTTGTTCTTTGGGCGATCTCGACGTGCACGTACCCGACAATCCAACATATTCCAAAGATGCTCGATAAGGTTCAGATCAGCACTCTGGGTTGGTCAATTGAACTTTTACACACCCATGTCCTCAAACAACTCTGTTACGCCCCGAGCAGTATGGCATGGCGCGTTGTTCTGGTGATACATATATGGGCCTTCCCCGAAGTATTGCCATAATGTTGGAAGGGCATAATTGTCCAGGTTGTCCTAGTATTGCAGAGCATTCATGATTTTGTTGATAACGACAAATGTGCCCAATCCAAACCACGAAAGGAGCTCCATACCATGAGACATTGTTGTTGGGAGGATACAATCAGGAAGGAAGAAACCGTTCCCCTGGCATTCGCCACACTGAGGAACGGCCATCAGACTGGTAGAGTGCCAACCTCGACTCGTCTATCCATAGGACTGTTTTGCACTGCTCTACAGTCCAGGATTCGCGCTCCTTATACCATGTTAATCGGAGTCTAGCATTTGTTGAGGTGATCACTGACTTGTGAACAGCTGCACGACCATTGTAACCCATATCATGAAGTCTCCTTCTTATTGTACTAGTGATGACATTAGTCTCGATACTATCGCAGAGGGTTTGTGTGATTTGAGACAATGGCGAATTACAATTTGCGCGCACAGTTCACAGAATTCTCTTGTCCCGTTCTGTTAGTTTTTGAGGTTTACCAGGCCGTTTTCTGGCAGATTCAGTCCCATTCCTCTCCCATTTGCATATTAAATCACTAACCGTTGACCTATTAATTTTCTATGCATGCATAGGACCTGTTTCCCCCCCATACAATTAATGGTAGAACAGTGTATATATAAATATACAATTAGAAATTAGCAAAGAGAAAATTAATAGGTTAACAGTTGCAGTACTGAAAAGTTATGCGTCAAATAAAATAGGAAAACCTATTTTATATTACGCATATAAAATTAAAAGGACAGTATTTTAAAAATATATATTGTAAATATTGGCAAACGATGCAAACAAGCAATCTTATACACCATCAACTTAACATAAGTGTTTTTTCAATGTGATTGTGAAATCGTAACTTAGGGTCGAAGGCTATTCCTAAGTCTGTGTGCATTAGCACCTTTACTGTCTGAGAGCCTTCAACAGTGGCTACGGCTTGTGTTGGATTATTTTCAGTGAGAAGATAATCTGAGCAGATTTGGATGTGCTGATGGAAAGCCTGAATCATTTAAGATATTTTTCGAGGTTGCTGAGATTTTCAGATGTTAGCGATTTCAGATTTTCAAAAACTCTATCACCTTGCCTCCTGGACTGATTCGAGTTACTATTTTTAAATCACCGACGTAGCATATGATGTTGAGTCTGTTCTAAATGAAGGGTACAATGACGGTTGTGAATAAAATTCCAGAAAGTGCCTCCCTCTTGAGGTACCCCTGCGGTAATAGTTCTTGTAATCGTGCAATCGTTAGCATGAAGGATTATGATTCTGTTGCGAAGAAGGGTATTGATGAACCACAGCACATCACCCATAGATTTCAAGATACTATTCCAAGCGGGTGATGAATTCGGGATGTGGATGATATCGAAGTCTGCTTGGAGGTCAAAGTAGATGATGGCTAACTCAGCATTTTCCTCAAAAACTCTAAGAATGACATCTGTCATATTGGGGCCATCCAAGAGCTATCTTAGCATATCGTTTTCCGTCACATCTATAGGTTTCAGCCAATCTGAAAAATAAATAATACAAATGGTCCTCTAATTCTAATATATATATATATATATATATATATATATATATATATATATATATATGTAAAATCGGTCCGGTGTTTTTTTTTAAATTAATCTCATTTCCTTTCAATTAATTGGATAGTTTATATACAGAGGTTGACAAAATAAATGGAAACACCTGAGATAAGATTTACAGGTATGCACTAATATGATGTTGGGCCACTGTTTGTTTTAAAACAGCTTGTATTCTACGTGGAAAAGATTCAGACAAACCATAAACCACCTTAAGAGGAATAGTGGACCATTCATGAGGCTCCTTGTTTCTGGCTCCTTGAGTAATGAAGATGGGAGAAATCATTTCGCGCTCTCCTCTCCAAATATGCCGACAGTGACTCAAAAACATTTAACTGGTGATTATGCAGGTCATACAGATGCTTAGTCTCAGTTCCATGCTCCTCAAAACAAATTTTGCATTATCATCTTGAAACACGGCATTGTTTGTGGAAAATAATATTTGCACAAGAGGATGAACCTGGTCACTCAGAATATCAAGGCAATTAGTGGAAGTGCATTCGACCATGCAGGATAATGATAAGACCTAAAGAATATCAAGATATTTCTGCCCAAACCATGGTTGACGGTTGTCACACCATTGCCTGGATGATGCTCTTCCATTGACATTCGCCAAATGTAAACTTTCTCTGATGTTTGAAAACGTGTGAATGGTGATTCGTCTGAAAATATGATTTGTTTCCAATGAGTGGCCTGGCAGTATCGGCTCTGCCATAAATTTCAACTTTATGAAGTTCTCGCTGAACTGTTTTGTATAAACTGGATTACTGAGACTCATATTAAGTTCTGCAATTATTCTTGAGGTAGAAGTTTTATGTTTTCGGGCTAGAATCCTTTCTGTATTATGTTTCCATTATTTTGTCCACCCCCTGCATATTTTATATATAGTGAATTACGCCTTCTGTACAAAACATAACTACTTTCACATACTTGCAGTTTTATATATAAGGTACACGTCCCTATTTAAATCTGAGTATCTGCGATACTTACACTCATGAAGAAAACCAGAAGTCCATTCAAGTGACCAGTATACTCAACTGGCCCGTGATTTATGGCTTAGATATCAGCGTTCCCTAAGTTTCTTATCGGCCGACAGCGAATAAGTTCTGGGTTTTGTTTTAGCTCGCTAACACTCACAAAAAGACCTTGTTTCCGAAGCCCTTCGCAAAAACGACTTCCGATTACAGATAGGTAAGGACATTTCAGCGGGAACAGCAGATAAAGGCTTTCGTGTGCACCACATGCTTACTCAAACGATCGAAAAAAATATCCCCGATAAGGTTTTTATTCTGTTTTTCCTTGTTTTAGAAAGTCATTGGCGGATTGATAAATGGATATCTAGTGCCGCGTTAACTGTTAGAAATATATGATTAAGTGCCACTTAAATCCCACTATGATCCATCACAGGTGGAAGGGGAATCCATCAGCTTGTGCAATTCTAGAGAGCAAAGTGTGGTCTAAGACCTATTTCTTATCACCGGGACAATCACCGACAGAGTGCTACATCCTGTGGAGTGTCCAGAGAGTATCACAATATTTAAAATTACCATCCTCACTAATAAGAATTACGTCGATACACCTTTTTCGTGATGTCTCAGATTTTATTGATACAACTTAACTTTGGACAACACCGGTTCATAAATATTAGATTGTGGGTTAGTTTATTCAAGGAGTTTATACGTCTATAAGGGAGGTGTTATTAGATCCCTAGGACACTGTTATAATTAACACTACAGTGAATTCGAATATTATGTATATTAGTTTGTCAGTCTCAGAATAATAGTCAATGTCCAGTTTTTAATAGAAGAGACGTATTTTAGCTGTATGGTATCATGGACGAGACATATGAGGATAGAGTCTTTGTTTTGTTTGAGAAAGGAGGTTAAAAAGATGCAAACAGCCCTTGAACGTCGTTTAGATACGACTTTACCATCAAGGTCAAAGTTGCACTTGATAGAAAAAATATAATTTGACATAGTCTGTAAAAGACAGCATATGCATTGGACCCATGCATTGTTTCCAGTTCCCTTGCGAAGATTGAGATCGATCCAGTTCCCTTGAGAAGATTGGTCAGCCTATTGCGTCTTAAATGGCAAATATTCTATGGTCATTTTGCATTTATTTAAACCGCCACTTTCTAGGAAGATAGCCACCGAACAATTGGTTTGATTACTGAAGCGATTCGAACTCAGTCCTTTTCCACATGGTTTGGAAGGACAGCAGCGCGCTGACCACTGTGAACCTTTCAACAGGTTCACAGTGAAAGAGTCAGTGCCTTCCAACAGGCATTGAACTGACTCTTTCATGTCGATTACGGTACCTGTACTTTTCAAATTAATGATTTTATCGTGTTTCTATTAATTTTCAGCTCATATTGACAACCTATTCTTTTTTTCCCTTTTTCTTTTGAAAAATGGATTCTATTATTTATAGACTTGAACACCTTGAGTGGAGCATTATTGTCTTCGTTGCGAGTGTGCCAAAAACTTGAAACAAACAACAAATCAAGCTATTAAATTACACTCACTGTTTCACCTGAATCTGAATTTTCATCTTATTTTATTAACATTCTTTCTTAAAGGACGTTAATACACCTGAATAGATTTTTATAGAAATGAACTAATCTTGAAATCAGGTATCTGCCTTTTCTAACGTGGATTTGATGTCACTTTTCATCCCATCTAAACGGAATTACAATTTATCCATCCCATACACAATTTTTCAGCCTAAAACACACGATGACTAATCATGCTGTAATGCGCTACTATTGTCTTGAATCCTCTTCTAACGAGATTCTAGATGAGCGGTGTGTGGCCATATATTCCTTGGATGAATGTTCCTTGTTTCTTGGAAAAAGGAATTGATGAGTAATTTAAGGAGGACCTACATCGGTGATGAATTTGCAATCTGAAGTCCCTAATACTTCGTGCCATAAAATATCATTTGGTAGTGAGACACATTGCAGATGACTATTCTTCGGGCTGACAAAGAAAGCCTTCGCTAACAGTGAGTTATACAGAGCACCATTCCATCCCATTTTCTGGAGACGTTGTGCATTTGTTCTGTGCCCGCTTGTAATCTCCACACTGGGGTGCTGCATCTTCGCTTGTCACACACGCACACACTTTACGCTGTCTGTCTACCACCGTTTGTTAGATCGGCACGTGCCTCCTTCCAATCCCTCTGTCACTTTTACTAATAAAGCCAATAACAGCGACAATAAGTTAGTCTTTCAGATTCTCTCTCGCTCTCAGTCTATCTATCTATCTCTTGGCGTTGTTCGTAATACAATTTTAAGGTCTCCACATGGATAATAACATAAACTCGCGTTTTATTAGGCGTCGACACAGAATGTCAACGAAATCCCATAATAATTTGTTCGTTCTGGTAAATTGTAGGTCATCCGCTAGGAAACAGCAGAAACGCGCTTCGCATACAAAATGTTCAAGGACATGCCGGCTGTAATGGTTCTTTTATCTTCCCCCTTTTTCTATCTCAATATATCTCATTTTCAAAAGTGTGTTCCGGTTCCTTCACGTAGCAGCTAAACATCAGGCATCTTTATATTCGCCTCCAGTTGAGCATGAAAAATAACGTAGGAGTTAGTCAGCTTTCATAATGGAATTAGGTGGTACATTGTATTTTGGCTGAGTCACATCGTAAATTTGAGTGGAGTGAAGCGCTTCTGCGGATAAATCGAAAAGTCTTTGCATATAGATGACTACTGTTGTTGGATTTGTCAATATCTGGTTATACAGTTGACTGGTTTTGTTGATGTGGTACAAGGCTGTTCCATCATTGAACTGTTATGAACAAAGCGAGTAATATTCTCCCAGATTCTCAACTGTTAAAACATAAGGGGATTAAAAGTAGAGTTTAATGGAGTAATTTTACTATGAAGCGCTAATCTGAATTCAACGTATCCTTCAGTGCCTTGTTCCATCAAACATCGATGTGCTGCAGGTTGGTAGTTCCAACGTGCACTGCATTATTTAAGTAAATAAATAATCCATTATTTGGTAAACAGCGTATACGAGAACAACAAAGTCATCAATGAGTATACAGTGGAAATGGAACTACTAAATATCGTAGTGTACACGGTTGGACAAAAGTTAAAGTATAGATGACAGACGTGTTATAATTTTCCGAAAAAAATTATATATGTTGAAAAATCGGCTTTAAAATCCTGAAATATCAGTAGCCACCAGCCAGTGGGAATAGTCGATCTCAAGATTATTCCTGATTAACATTGACAGCATGGTAACAGCACTTTCAGCGAGTTCTCAATGAGTGGTAAACTCCATGCTTGCAGATGAGAAATCTGTAACTCATGTAAGTTTTTCGGAGGTGGTTAAAGACTCGTAAATTGTCTTCCAAGATCAGCAGTGGTCAACCGTTTCTAAATAGGTCTTTATTGATATTTTAATAATGCTTGAACATATCTAATGACAACTTTTTAGCAGCATAATTTTTCTGACAATTACACTAGATTTTCACCACTAAATATGGCTGATAAACCAAAAAACAAATATACCTTCAAATTAAAAATACTTTATTCAGAGTATTTGATGGGTGTCCGCATGACTGTATATTTTCCTATGCATGGCACTGGAGGCACGCGTATCACTGGTTCGCCATTGCAGCCCTAGAGCAGTCCATTCTCTCATGGGATTCAGGTCTGGTAAATATCCTCACTCTAAAAATTCTCCACCACTTGCTCTCTGTGGAAAAGGGCATTGCCAGCCTTTAAAAGGTCTATTGTAACTTCTTATAAATTAATAGCTCGTCAATTATCAGTCTGTATTCCTCTCAGAATTGCATTTATTCAGAGATTACTACTACAGAGTCCAACTCTTGAGGGAATGTGAGTGGAAAAAGCATATTATTTTACTTAATCCACGGTCAGAAGATGAAATATTAATGGCGCAGACCTTTAAAAGACTGAAGTAAGTTTCTCTAGAGGGCGCAAGTCTCTTCTCTGTCTTAGTGTTTTGGGATTAAAATAGATGAATACCACATAGCCAGTGGCAAACAACAAACAGAAAAAAAATTAGCGCAGAGGTCATCTAAGTATTGTGGCATTTAACCCTTTCAGCCGTGCCTCCTGGTAAGTTAACTTTGTCTTGTTGCACAGTGTGGCTTCGGAGCGTTTGATGTTCCACGGGGGTGTCCACAAATAAATCGAGGACATCATACATATTAAACAGTGACGGCAACAGGCTTAAGGAGACTTCAAGCCAAGCTGGTACAGCCACAGTTATCGCATCACGTAGATTTGAAAGACACTGTGTGTGGTTGCTTTCACTCAAACGTTTTATGGTAGACAAGATTTCCGTTGTGAAGTAACGAAGCCATATAAACCCAGGGCCGTGATTTAATGCCCTTCCTAGGTTTCCCGCTGTTTCATTCGGCAACCTTTTCACACTCTTCTCACACATTAGTTTGCATGTTCACTATATTTGATAAAAAGACCTCTGGAAATCAGCGACTCCTTTTGTTGGTATTCAAAATATGTTTCTTGTATTATGAAAATGTTGCATTTAATAAAAACTTTACTCAAGTCATAAAATTTTAATAAAGGACAGCACGAAAACCACCATGCTAGAACGTCAAGGGTAAAAATGACCATAGAACGTCAGTGCATCGCCATTTATAGATGCCATGCGCTGATATCTCGTGGCCAATCTTAAAGAGATAAACTTGCTGAATCCAGGAGGAAATACATTACTTATTTCCTCCTGGATTGTTAATACAATTGAAATTCCACACGTATATTATACACATTAGGTACCTTGAAAAAAGAATCCCCCTGGAATGTGACAAGCAGGTACGTGTTTCCTCTCAGTTATGCTAGAGGACCCTCTTATGATTGCAGTAAGCTCTTACCTGCCTAGTGTGCCTAAATCCAATGTATACTTTGGGTGCTAGAGATGTTTGGAGGTACCAAATTCGATGAATCACGCGAATGAAAAAAAATGGTGGCAAATCCTTTCTCCTAAGATAATCGAAGTCAAGAAACATCATGCAGCATATAAAATGGTTCTTTAAGATCCTAAATACCATCAATCATAAATATTCGCCTTGTTCGGATGGTAGCAGATGTGTAATGATCCCCGACTCGTCGTAGCGTATCATCAACTTTCTAGTGTTCCAAGTAAGGGTATATGTAATAACACCTAGGCTTCATCTAATAGTTTTTTCTTAATTATTCTAGAACAGTTGTCACATCGGGGATCTCCCGTATAATTTCAAAATGATGGATCAGCAAGATTCTAAGTTTCCTCACCCACACAAATTAATACCGAGGCAAAAAGGTGAACTCCTACGGATAATTTAAAAGATGGGTTAGAGCAAAGTTCTCCACCCAAGTCAGGGGTCACAGTCCTGGTAGCAAAAATGCTAATCATCTCTTTCCACTACACTGGTTGGTGTGTGTGTGTGTGTGTGTGTGTGTGTGTTGCAGAGCTTGTAAACACATTGCTGTGAGCAAAAAGGTTGTATCTGTTGGTGTATTTTGTACCATCGATGTTGCCAGACTGTCCAGACCATTTTTTTTTACTCCCAACGGGTTTTGTATTTTAATGTAGAATCCATAATTTTGATAGCTAGAGAATCTAGATATTTTCGCTATTTAATTTACGCCTTTGGCTGCTCGCCTATAAAAGGTGAACAGCTTTTCAAAGGTTCTTCATCCGATTGATGATCATTTTCCTGGAGTTGTATCTTATGCTTACAACAAATTTAAATTAAATAGACATGGATTCGAATATTCATATATTTAGGAGTAACCCCTCAACGTGGGCACCTGTACGTTGTGAGGGGACCTCCCAGTGATGCTGCTGGTTTTCCAGATTAGCATCACTGGGATCCAACGCCCATACCTTGGTTCCAGGGTTACAACATTGGAATCCGGCGTGTGCAGCCGTGCGCCGCGACCCGTGGAAGCGGAAAGGGGGATCCTGGTGGTTGAGGGGCCCAGCCTTAATACACCACTTTGGCCCCTGCTTCGACGAGACGGGTGGTCCCGGACCGGCTCGACTGGGATCAATCGGCGGGTGGTATTATACTGCTAGGGTCAACTGCGTTCCAATAAGTCTCCCTCCCTATGGTCCTGGGACGGGATAAAGACTTATTGGTAACGTGGGTATGGTGCTCTAAGCGAACTCGGCGTCCCATTCGTGTACGCAGTACCTGCTAGTTCACGAGTGGGCGTCCCCTCGTAGGGCTCCGTGGTGGGTGAGGTACTTAGGCATCAGACATTTTCTCTTTACTCATATGAGTAATTTAAATCCCCTTTCTTCTGGGGGCCCCAACAAGGCCCCTACCTAATCGAAATGAAGACGCAGAAAACACCTCTGCAAAAAGAGCCAGGACTGAGGATACACCATCATCATCAGTGACACCACTTTTCCTCATTCTCCATTCCACCGGAGAGCAGTCCATTGGGAAGATGTCACCCTTCTTTATCCAGAAAGGATTAGAAGGGTTGGCAGGTTCACCTAAAACTGTAAAAAGACTGCGTTCTGGCGACCTTTTGGTCGAAGCTTCTACCACCAAGCAAGCGGAAAAAATCATAAAGTCTACATCCATAGGGGGAATACCTATCATCGTAACCCCTCACAAAACTCTAAATTCTTCACGTGGTGTCATATCAGAGTGGGACCTTCTTCATGTTTCTGAAGAAGAGATCTGCTCTGAATTAAAAGAACAAGGAGTGACAGCTGTCAAAAGAATATCAATGAGAAAGGATGGGAATCTCGTCCCTACCCGAGTTCTCATCCTAACGTTTAACACCCCACGGCCTCCAAGTTCCATCAAGGCAGGCTATCTAAACTGCCCAGTGAGGATTTATATCCCAAACCCACTGCGGTGCTTTAGATGCCAAAAATACGGCCACTCACAAACATCTTGTCGTGGTAATCCTGCCTGTGCTCGATGTGGTGTTAAAGACCACGAGAGCAAGGAATGCTCAGCTCCAAAACCTATCTGTGTCAATTGCCAAGAAGAACATCCTGCCTACTCTAGAGCATGCCAGCGGTGGAAGGATGAAAAAGAAATACAAAAACTGAAAACAGAGCTGAATATCTCCTACCCAGAGGCCAGAAAACGTATCCAACCAGTAAATAGCGGGAAACCTTCATATGCCCAGAAGGTTTCTGCTAAGTGCACTATTGGGACACAAACTGAGATGACTATACCACCAAAAGAGTCATTCACCCCAATTGCACGCTATTTATTGGGTTCTCAAAAGCCCACCAAAAAAACACAGTCAGTTGCCACTCCTATATCCGTACCTCCTAGTGCTCCACCACTACCAAAACCAAGTGGTAAAGAGCCTCAAGTAACAACAGAAAGAATGGATGTAGAGAACAAGGAGGCACAGGATGAATCAGTCTTGGAACTCTTTGCGGAGGAAGAAATGGACACGGGACAGCGTCCATTCTTCCCCAAAAAAGATAAAGCCAAGACTGATAAAAGTAAGCCCTCAGCACCTCGGAAGCCGCCTGATGGACCCACTAAGCCAAAATAATGGCTAAATTCCTACAATGGAATTGTCGTGGATTCCGGCGAAATACAGATGACATCAAGGCCCTCCTGCAAAAGCACGAGCCAGTTTGCTTTTGCTTGCAGGAGACTTATCTAAAGGCAAATGATGATCCCACCATGCATAACATCACAATCTTTCGTAAGGATAGAATTGCGGATGGTCCTGCTCATGGAGGAGTGGCTATCCTTGTGAATAATCAGACCCCAGTTCAGCCCTTGCTAATTACAACCAGCATAGAGGCTGTTGCAATTCGCCTTACAGTGGGATTTCTATTAACGGTCTGCTCTATTTATTTGCCACCTGGGACTGACATCTCCCAGGAAGACCTTGATGATCTTGTAACGCAGTTGCCTCCCCCTTTCTTACTACTTGGGGATTTTAATGGACACAATACCCTGTGGGGTAGTGCTAACATCACTGGAAGGGGACGGGTCATAGAGCGTTTGCTCAATGACAATGCCCTTTCCCTTTTAAATACTGGAACAAACACCTTTTTCCACACGCCTACCCGTACTTTTTCTGCCATTGATCTCTCTATCTGCTCCCCTTCTCTACTCCCTTCACTCACTTGGGAAGTGGAGGAGAATCCATACGGAAGCGATCACTTCCCTGTGATAACCTTGTTACACAGTGGGAGACCATGTCTTCCTTTTAGGTTACCACGGTGGAAGTTTGATCAGGCTGACTGGAATGCCTTCCAACATCAGGCAAATTTTGACCTGAGTACAGTCAGTCAGGAGCCTATCAATGACGCAGTAATGTACATCACAGAAATCATTGTCCAAGCAGCTGCGAATGCTGTTCCAAAAACATCTGCCCGGTTTCCACCATTTCCCAAACCTTGGTGGAATTCACAATGCACAGCAGCAAAAAAGGCTCAAAATAAAGCGTGGGGGATATTCCGTCGATATCCTACCACTGTTAATCTAATAGCCTTCAAGCGTGCACGAGCCAAAGCACGCTACATTCGCCGTCAGAGTCAAAAGGAATCATGGATCCGTTTTACATCATCTATTAACCAGGCTACCAATTCTAAGGTAGTCTGGGATAAAATCCGGAAAATGAAGGGAAAATATACATCCCACCCTTCTTCAATCCTAGATTATAATGGATGCGCTATTGCAGATCCAACTGCAATAGCCAATGCTCTTGGGGAAACATTCTCTAACATCTCCGCAACATCTTCGTATTCCCCAGAGTTTCTGGTCCTGAAACATAAAATCGAAAGGCAGGCACTTAATTTCAAGTCCAAGGGCCTCTATCCCTACAACGGGGCATTCACTATGCAGGAATTGAAGAGAGTCCTCACTCTTTCTAATGCAAGTGCTGTTGGACCAGATGGCATCCATTATGAAATGATTAAACGTCTTTCACCAAAATCTATGGATTATCTGCTCCTTCTATATAACAGAATCTTTATTGAAGGGCAGTTTCCAGACTCCTGGCGGAAGGCAATCGTCCTTGCTTTTCCTAAGCCAGGAAAGGATCCAAAAGTCACCACCAATTACCGTCCTATTGCTCTGACTAGCTGTCTGTGCAAAATCCTGGAGAGAATGGTTAATTCTCGTTTAATATGGTACTTAGAATCAAATGACCTTCTCTCCAACATCCAGTGCGGCTTCCGAAGGAACCGGTCCACTTTGGACCATCTTATTAGATTGGAAACATCCATCCGGGATGCTTTCCTAAAACGCGAACACTTGGTGTCGGTGTTCTTTGATATGGAGAAAGCGTATGACACAACTTGGAGATTTGGCATTTTAAAAGATCTGCATAGCCTTGGTCTTAGGGGGCAACTCCCCATTTTTATTAAACAATTTTTAGCCAATCGATCTTTCCAAGTTCGTGTGGGATCCTCACTCTCTCGTTCCTTCAGCCAAGAGGAGGGAGTACCACAAGGATCAGTATTAAGTGTCACGCTTTTCGCCATCAAAATAAATTCCATCATAGAACAACTTCCTCCAACTGTAAACAGTGCCCTCTATGTTGATGACTTTAGCATATTTTGTCAGTCATGCAACATGAGGGTTATTGAAAGACAACTGCAGAAAGCCATTGATCGTCTCAATTCCTGGGCACTTGTTAATGGCTTCAGGTTCTCGCCGGAGAAGACCGTTTGCGTACATTTTTGTCGCAAGCGTAATCTTCATCCTGAACCTGAATTAAGGCTCGGACAAAATGCTATTCCAGTAGCACCGGACACAAAATTCTTGGGACTCATATTTGACAAAAAGTTGACCTTTCTGGATCATATCCGTCAACTCCGCACAAAGTGCACAAGAGGGATGAATATTCTCCGCTTGCTCTCCTCTACATCTTGGGGAGCAGACCGATGTACCCTTCTTCGCATTTACCGTGCACTTGTGCGATCCAGACTAGATTATGGGTCCCTGGTTTACAATTCGGCCAGAGACAGTGTACTTCGTTGGCTGGATCCTGTCCATCATCTGGCTCTCCGTACCGCTATTGGAGCATATCGAACATCTCCAGTCCAGAGCTTATATGTCGAAGCAAACGAACCGCCGTTATCGCTTCGACGTAAGCAGTTGTCTCTAAACTACGCTTTAAAATTGAAATCCCTGCCAGACCATCCTACGTGGCTATCCGTTTTTGAGCCACGATGGGAAAATTTGTACAACACCCGTAAGACTGCCAACCGACCTTTTGGTATTCGTCTCCAAGAGCTACTCAAAGAACTTAATATCAAGGTAGGCAAGGTTGCCCAAACACCGAAGCAACCCCTTCCACCCTGGCATGCTCATTTCCCGGCATGTGACTTGTCCCTTAGGAATTGGGGAAAGTCGGACACTCCATCGTCTGTCTACCGGCAGCTTTATTCAGCACACCGAGCTGAATATTCTGACTTCGCGCCAGTTTACACAGACGGTTCGAAGTCGGAATCATATGTGGGATCTGCTGCTGTCTTTACAGACAGCACTACATCGGAGCAGATTCCCTCTGAATGCAGTATCTTTACTGCAGAGCTGCACGCTATAGAGTTAGCCTTGGAACACATTAGTGAATGCCAACACCAACGGTTCATTTTATATTCTGACTCTCTCAGCGTGTTACAGGCTTTAACATCTGTGAGGTATAATCCTCATCCGGTTCTGTCTTGCATTCAGCAGAAGATTCACTTCCTCCGGGAACGTGAATATGATATCCGCTTCTGCTGGATTCCGAGCCACGTTGGGATTAAGGGAAATGATTTGGCTGACGCCGCAGCCAAATCAGCAATCCCCAATAAAAATCGCTGCCTGTCAGTCCCCCATACAGACTACAGGCATACAATACAGCGGAAGATACACTCCCAATGGCAGGACTCGTGGAATAGACAGACTGGAAATAAACTATATCGTATAAAGCCTGTAATTGAACCGTGGCAGTCTAGTCTGCGCGGGAATCGTAAGGAGGAAGTTGTTCTTGCCCGGACCCGCATAGGACACAGTCATTTGACTCATTCGTTTCTGCTGAGGGCTGATGACCCTCCTATGTGTGTGTCCTGTGGCACAATTTTAACTGTGAGACACATTTTAATTGATTGTCCAGATTTTGGTAATATCCGTTTTACCGCTTTTAATCATCTGACTGAGCCGTATACACTCAGTCAGATTTTATCTGACAATGACCATGTGTCTGCTGTTTTTACCTTTTTAAAGTCAATAAACATTTTTGATCTTATATAAAATTTACATGTTTCTTTTATACATCTTGACATAGTGACCTAACTATGTAGGTCACTGAAAGTTTAAAAATTTTTTATATACGACTTGGTCTTGGCGCATTATAGCCTCCGTAGCTAATGCGCCAATAAAAACAAAACAAAACAAAAAAAAAATTTAGGAGTAGAGTGAAGTACGCGTATTACGCACCGAAGCAACTAAGGCTATGAGGCGTCAGAGGTCGACTAACTCATCTACGTCACTCAGACCTCTTCTGCTTGTGGGGGAAGAGGGTGATTATAGCTGAGAGGATCGTTTAGAAAGTAGGAACCCCAAATCAATATGAATATGTACGATGAGTTACTTCTGAGAATATCTCAGAAGAATAATCTAGGGGTGTGAGTGATAAGCCTTGCCGTTCTCATCATGACTTATCCGGTGCATAGATAGTTTCAAATGACTCTTAAAAATAACAAATACATTACTGGATACCCTGGCCAAAAAAAAAAATATGAATAAGAAAAAATATGAATAAGAATATGAAAAAGTATTAAGTCAGTCACAGACAAAATAAATGCGAATAAAAGCGAATATATGCAAATTGAACGCTGACGTAGAGTGATGATATTGCCTCGCTGAGTATAAAGACTGAACAGGCCTTTCGACTGCAGTAATATCGTAGTCGAAACTGGGTAGTCGTCCGAAGCCAGAATAGAAAAAACGCGTGACTAAGAGGCTTTGAAAAGGTGGGTGCACGTTTAGTAGAAGCCACGATTTACGAAACTAAAGACATAACTGGTTTCTCAAAATCATCCCTCTCAAAGGTTTTTAATGACTGGAAAGCAATGTGGAAAAAACAGTTCTTCCATATCTGCGAAGCCGTCGTAGTCTGAGGAGGACTGCAAGAAAAAATAGGACATCCACTGCAACAAATAACATCTGAATTCAACCAAGTCAAGGGAATTTAAGAAATTGGGTAGTCGTCTGCCTATTCAGAAAAACAGAAAAATCCGCTTGCAGTGGTGCCCAGAACGTCATGATTGGACAGCGGAACAATGGAAAAAAAAGTCATGTAATCAGACGAATCACGATACACTTTGTTTTGCACTGATGGTAAGCAGGGGATGGCGAGAACCTCACGAAACGATGGACCCTGCTTGCCTTGTTAAGACAACCCAAGCATGTGGAGGTGGTATCATAGTATGGCGAAAGTTATGTTGGCATGGGGTGGGTCCGTTGATATCTGTGGAAGGGCAAATATCATCCAGGGAGTACCTGAATTTTGGATCAGATCTACTACATCCTGCAAAGTTACGATTTTATTCCGAAGGTGATGGCCACTTTATGGACGACAATGGAATAACGCATCGTGACAGAATGGTTTGGAGAACATGAAAGGAATTCGCCACCATCTTCCCTGGTACCGACATTCACTTAATCTCAGTCCTGTTGAGAATATTGGATTTGCTGGAGAGAGCTTTTAGGTAACAAAATCTTCCTCCTTCAACTACGCGGTAGTGTGTGTGTATGTATAGTACTTACAAAAAATGAAAAAGCGATGTAGTTATGTTTATATCTCTGATGCTCGCACCTTAACCACTAATTTAATCGAAACAAAGCTAGACTTCACATGAGAAAGAGAGAGAATAATTCCCCTTAAGAACAGTGTAGATATAAGTTGTTTTCGTTTCGGACATACGATGCTACTGCATTAAATTATATGACAGTAAACCCCTCTCACAGTCTGAGGCTTTTTAGTCCTAAATCCTATATGCATCCTTAATCTACATCCCACTTACCATCTCATATTGTGAATTTAATTCACAACTGTGTTGTCAGCTGTTACACCATTGGGGTACCTACCCACTCAGAAATGATGGTCCAGATAGCTCTGAAACGGCCATCTGAGTGGTACTACCCACTGAGAATAAGTAGCAGTAGTGTTCTCTGTTGGGGAAGTATTACTTATTCGAAGTATAATGAGATGCCACTGTACAACTTCGGTTGGTTTACTTGTACAGAAATTATCTTATTGCACTAACTCATATGGCTGTTTAGGACAGGATTTGACCATTTATCACCCTCTAGCTTAGTTTAGACTCGCGGATCCTTTTTATAATTAGCAAATGAGATATTTGTTTAAGAATGTACAGTGGAACCTACGCTTTGCACTTTCGCTTGTTGAAAGTGAATAAAATCCTATTTAATTTTACCGATGATAGCACGCTACATTCAACCTTCCAGTTTGAGGAAAAACCTTGCTGCACACAAACAGTTTCAACTTCTCGAACTCTATACAGTTTTGAAATTCGCCCTACCGTGGAATATTGTTCCCACAGCTGGGATGGTACTCCATAACCTCACTTAGGCTTCTGGCTTAATTAAGAAAACACCTTTTACAAAATATTTCCACTCTTTGTCCCATAGACCTTGAATTTCTATTGATGCCTCTATGGGCGCTTTTCTTCTATTCGCCAAAGTTTTTCTTAAAAAAAAATATGCAAAAATTCGATTCAACGCTTCCACAATAATTATAAAACTAGATTTAAAATTTAATGCGTCGATCTCATATTGGAGGAGGCACTTCACCATAAGTTGTCGCAGTAGTAGTCCCAATTTAAATAATAAATTCCAAAGGTAAGTCTATCATCATAAAAGTGCGCGCTATCAACCAACATAAATTCATTTATTTGAGCATCCATTGTTACTTGTATATGATTTTGTTTAAAATATGAAATAATAATTGTAAAACTATTATTATAATCATAAAAATATTGCGCAATTATTTTAATTATCACACATCGTGATTAGCCCATTTTTAGAATTAAAAAATTGCCTTTAAATATCCAAAATTCAATTATATTTGGAGATTACAAAATTACAGCTGGTAATATAATTTGGTAACCTCGACATGATCTATATTTAGAGGTATTTTTATCTTCCATCGTTGTGTTCATCTAATTGATGAAAAAAATTGCAATTTTACCATTCTGTTATTAGTATTCCACGCGCAGTGTTTATAAGCCAATAGATTACAATCGGACGAAGCATTTCTGTGTAAAAGCACGTAGCGGATTACACCTGGAAGTTATGCGCCGGGCTGTATTAGACTTAGAACGGTACGAAGTTCATAAACGGTGCCAGTAACATTGATTACAAACAAATCGATCTCACTGAGGCACCGAAACAAAACAGAAGCTGACAGGTCATTCCGGTTACAACGATGATTCTATTTTCTGGTTCGTTAAATACCCATTTTTTACTCCTTTTTTTTGTTCAGAGGATTTTTACGATCACCATCGAGAAAGATTTATATAACAGTTTTCTCATACTGTGTCGTTAGCCACTGGCGCCATCTGGCAGGATATGTATCAAGTAAAGTAAACATTTTGCAAAACAACTCCACATAAACACATTGTTGTTATTAGTTAGCAATGAAATAATTTTACAACTTAGCATTTTATTTTAAAGCGTGAAGATCTAATAAATTGATCTGACACAAAAATAATAATGAAAAGAACTTATTTGTGATTTAATAGCTTTATATAATGATTAATGGCCACTTAACATTTAGACAATAATGGACATTTTTGTGTTTTGTATTAGTAGAGAGAATTCGCTCGTTAAATTAATTAAAAGATAAATATTTAAATACGAGAAGAGTAAGGACTCTTCAGTTTTAGTTATTTTACATAAAACATGCGAATAAAACATCGCTATTAATATAACTCAATGTTCTATGGAAGTTCGTGCATTTGTAGATAAAGACTGGCAGTAGAAGAGGAATTTTCCTCTAGTTGTATGCAGGAAAATCGATAAATCGCCTGCCTGGTCTTTTCAGGTGTCGTAAACACTACCATTCTGTGGCGTGGCGAGAAAATAACTAAAGTTGGTAGGAATTAATACACACTAGATTGACCACGTACCATGATAATCCTAAACCTAGGTTTCATTAAAAAGAAATCCTCTTTTAAAGTACCGTAATATGTACCACAGTTTTACACATGTGTGAGCCATCCATTAATAGTTCTCTGTCCATTGGTCACATGCTTCTGGATAGGGTAAGATATTGTTCAGTGCCAAATTATCAAAATAAGTATATAAAGGGTTCAAGTAAAAAAAAGACGTAGGACGACATTTACTGAAACCAACCCTCAATTAAAAAAAAAAACAACAGATCTATTCCTCTTTCCTTGCATATTTAGGATTATTCCTTCGATAAACTTCATCGCTTATGTCAAATAAAAAAGAATACACCGTTTTAAAACGATTTTAATCTGAGTACAAAGAATACAAATAGGTTATGTTTTCAGTGTTATAATAAACTAAATTTTATTACATTTAACTACATACAGATATTCGCCAGGCATTTGCTGGAAAACTTGGAAGAAAAGACTGATGATTAATCGTAAATCCAGTGCATGTGTTAAAATTTGTAAGCGACTATATGTACGGAAAATATCTTGTTGGAGAATAAGGTGGAAGGAAATTTGTTGAGCCTCAACTATGTTGCCTTAAAAAAAACAACTGCCTCGTGTATTTGAAAGCCAGATCAATGCCATGAATATTTCATACGCGGTATTTTAATTTTCTGCTTCTGAAAAAGTATAATTTTTTTCCGTAACATTTATTAAACCACAGAAAAGCCTTAATAGACACTTAACACGCTAGGCGAAACACTCAATTCAATAACCCTATCGCTTAATATTTGCAGAATCCATATTAACGCATTGGAATCATAAAGTAACCTAGTACATTAAGAATACTTTAAGGATAATTAATTAGTTTCAAATGCCATAGACTCA
Organism: Mastigoproctus giganteus; assembly: GCF_048544385.1. Lineage (NCBI taxonomy): Eukaryota > Metazoa > Arthropoda > Arachnida > Uropygi > Thelyphonidae > Mastigoproctus > Mastigoproctus giganteus. The sequence continues at coordinate 144,745,242 of NC_143587.1, forward strand.
TTCATCGTGCAAATAAGAAATAGGATGAATTTTCTACATTCCTGGCTCTTTTCCACAATAGTAATTGGGGAGTCATGAGTTCCAAGTAATGCCTCTTTAAAATAATGTGTTCAATCAGCAAGAAATGTTGAAAGTCGGCAGTCCATATTTCTTTATTTATTTATACAAATCTACATCACAGAAAAGCTCATTAAGTAGGGGCTCATATCAAATTATTTGTAGAGGTGTTTAATTAATATACTTTACATGGAAGTTAAAAAAAAAAAGCAGGACCTTTCTGTCTTCCACATTTCTTTAATTCCTCTTTAAATACACATAAAAATTAATGAAAAATTCGTGTATTTCTCCTATATTATTGAGAGAGTCCCATGCATTGTACTTGTAATCTTACTATACTGTTGGAAGAACCTGATATCCAAACTGCATTACAACTTCAAGGTCATTTTTAGTTTTGAGGATGTTGCACCTTTTGTTGGTAACTTAACTTGGAATTACTGCAACCAGGATGCGTATACTGTACTCGCATTTACCAACATTGAAGATTAATTATTTGTAGAGGTGATAAAGGCACATATAAAATAGTCTGTAATCAAGTCACACAGGAGGTTAAGCAGGCGAAGGAAGATTATGAGAAATCTTTGGCAAAGGATACAAAGAATTCTTTACTTATGTGAACTCTAGAAGGAAAGGGATGAATCAGATTGGACCACTTAACATAGCTGGGTTTACTATCGATGACATGCTCAGGTAGCTGATAAACCGAATGAGTATTTTGCATCTACATTCACACATGAGTTATTCAAGGAGGGGAATTCCAGAAGTTTATCAAATTCTAACATGGAGCTAAGTGATTTTGTAATAACTGGGAGCAAAGTGGAGGAGAAATTGTTGAAGTTAAACATAAGTAAGGCACCAGGGGTGGACGGTATCTATCCAGTTATATTAAAGAAGGCAGCAAAGGAAGTAAGCAAACCTTTAGATATAATTATGAGAGCTTCCTTGAACTCAGGGTAGGTCCCCATGGACTGGAGGTGTGCAAATGTATCCCCAATTCACAAAGGGGGTTCAAAAGGTGATACAAGTAACGGGGAAAAATAATGGAATCACTGGGTAAAGAAGCATTGCACGATCATCTAGACACGACTGCAGTAATAGTTTAAGACACAGCATGGGTTTGTTAAAGGGAAGTCTTCTCTGACCAATTTAAATGGATACTATGATGCGATCACAAAGGGACTGGATGCAAAGAATAATTTTGATATCCTTGCACACTGGATTGCGATTATATATATATATATATATATATAGGCAGCACGAGAACATGGCTACATACAAGAATCCAAAAACATAAAAGCAGTTTAAAAGTAGCCGTAAATAACAAAGAAAAAATAGACCGAACGGAAAAAAATAATAGTTCCGAATTGGTAGCTCACCACTTAGACACAGGACCCTTCCTTTGAAAACACGATAATAATTGACAAATAAGACACAAAATTTTTGTTAGAAACCGGTGAGACACTAGCAGTGAGATCAACAAACAGATCAATAAACATACATAGACCAATAAGAATGGGACCTAAAACAAATATTCTATAAATGCAACTTTAATAACAGAACATAACCTTCCCCCCAATCTAGGACCTCGACTAACGGGGACGGGTAGTCACCCTACTTCTACCCTACTTCTCCTCCTTTCGACTACTCAACACCCCCCACCACGCTTTTGAAACACGGCAATGGAACGTGCCCGGACTATAAAATATTGCCTACGACACGTATTCACTCTCTTTGAAGATGGTATTAACGAAAAATCCCCATCAGGCTTAAAAAGGACATCATCTCTCTTTATATCTATAATTACTCCCCACGCAAGGATTTAGGACAAAAGCTTGCTTTTTCCTTCGTCCCCCTTCAAGATATATGCTATTTCAACACCTTTCGAATTACATCTCACTCGGATGCAGCCGTTCCTCTGTCTTAAATTATACAACATTTCAAAAATTTAATATTCCAAAAATAGCCTATACTAGCCTTTTCGGAAAAAAATCCAAAAAGTTTATTTTAAATCCATAATGAGAATGCAGATCCACTAAAACGAAAAATTACAATAAATTATTAGCATTTGTCCGACTTTACGAAAATTAGCGGGTCTCGACTACTCAAGGTGTCTGTCCATACTTGGAATTTAGGAAAGCTTTTGATACTGTTGCACATGGAAGACTGCTGTACAAATTGGAGAGGTATGGCATTAAGGGCAAGTTGCTACAATGGATAAAAGGGTGGTTGAGTCGAAGAAGACAGAGAGTGGTATCAATGGACACGGCTCTTCTTGGATGAATGTTATTAGTGGAGTTTCCCAGGGTTCGGTGACAGACCCTTGTTGTTTTGTGTGTCCATCAATGATATTGATGAAGGTATATCAGGCTTAATGTCCAAGTTTGCAGATTGTACAAAGGTTGGCGGGGTTGTTAACGACGATAAAGACAGTATGCTACTCCAACTGAATCTAGATAAGTTGGGAAAATAGGCTGAGAAGTGGCAAATGAAGTTTAACATTGAAAAATGAAAATCACTGCATATGGGTAGCAGTAACCCAAAAGAAACGTACCAACTGTGTAGTACTACATTCAGGGAAGTGGAAAGTGAAAAAGACATGGGGTAATTGTGCATTCAGATATGAAGTTCGCTGAGCACTGCAGATTAATTCCTCGGCAGGTCATGGAATCTTGTCAATGATATATCGGAATTTTGCTGGCAGGGACAGGAAGGTGATTATCTCGTGTACAAGGCCACACACCTCACTGTGTACAGGTCTGAGGGCATCATTTTAGAAAGGATGTAGAGTTGCTAGAACGAGTACAAAGAAGGGCAACAAGATTGCTGAGGAGAACAAACGGGTGCTCTTACCAAGAATGGCTTATGTTCTGCAAATTGCAACACCTGGAGAGTAGGCACATGCAAAGTGATCTGATTGAGGTGTATAAGTCGTTGAATGGGTTGAGCATGCTCAATGCTGATGGGATTCTTCCTCTTGCTCAGGTTAAGAACCTGATGGGGCATAGATTCAAATTGAGGAAAGATAGTTGTAGAATAGATGTGCGGAAATTTGCCTTTAGTCAGCGGGTATTTGATTGGTGGAACAGACTTTCATCTTTTGTTGTGGAAGTTGATAGCCTAAATAAATTTAAGGCTGAGCTGGACAGGCATTAGGAACGAATGGAATGGTGAAATGGGAGTTTTTTATTTTATTTTTATTTTTTCTGATGCTGCATATGCTTGCTTTCTTGCATCGTATGCCTCTACTAATGCTAATTACCATTTTAGACTAGTTGTATAATTTTTCTGTTTCTCGCTGTGGAATAATCCTGTCCGACTTAATCACATCAGCAGATTTTGAAACAAAAACCCTGATAATACACTATCGTTAAGGAAAAGTAAAGCCAAAAGAACCCTGAGGGACCTCATTCATAACGCTCGTCAAGTACTGCCCATTTATAACAGCCCTTTGTCTTCTACTAGTTAGTTATCCCTTTATCCGCTGTAGCTGCCAATCCCCAATGCCATGCTGCTTACCAACTTATGCTCGCGATTTTCATGTGGGGTGTGTCAAAAGCCTTTTTGAAATCGAAGTAAATTATATGAAATTTATAGCGAGCAATAACTTGATAAAGCACTAACATTCATTTCGTTTCCAAATACTTCATAACCCCTTACCAGATTTGTGACAATCTGATCTTCCTTTATTGTTTTATTGCAGAGTTTTAGGGCATCAGCAACTTAGACCATATTGCGCTGTATAAAAAATGTGGGTAAAATGCGCTCCTAGAGCTTTCTCTTCTTTTCTTCTTCATAAGTATTTGGCTTCGGGGCACCCTACAGTCTCATGCCATTGTCTATGTTGTCTCCCAACAGATATCTTCCCAGATATTTTTTAATGTAATATATATTTTAGGATTCTTTGATTGTCCGTTCTCTGAACAATTATTGGGATCCTTTAATTCTTCGGTATATCTTGATTATCGTTTCAAGACTGGTATAGTCAGCAGTTCTCATAAATCCCATCTAGCAGCTCTATCATCTCCAGCTCTTATAATTAAAAATTTATTTGATTCTGAATAATTGTTAGCTGAACTATCAGTCTCCTTCACTTCCTGTATGACTTTAGATGAGAGCACTTGTTCAAATCATTAGCCATCTGCTTAGGAGTCTTCTATACTGATCTCACTGCTCCTCTTTAGTGAGCTAATATGATCCATTCCTTTGCCTTTGTGTTTACGTATGCAAGAAACTCTACTAACCTTCTTCGACCTCTTCGCCAAATCCTTTTTATAACCTGCCTTGCCTTGCCTTGTGTTTTCCAGTGGCTTATAGCCTGATCTCTTCAAAGATCAGGCTAAAAGAATTTTACATCAGAACGTTGCAATGGCCAGTACTGACCTCAATCCAACTGAAAAGTTTTGAACGTAACTGGAACGCAGAATTAGGACAAGGTCAGGATGGTCCTCTTTGTAGTAAAGCTCGCGAAGAATACCACCAGCTTTCTTCTAGGAATTACTAGAATTGTTGGACAACTAATTTCTTGAATAAATACACAGTTTGCTTATATGAACCTCCGCACCGAGTGGAAAAGACCTGAGTTTAAATTCCATCCATGAAGGGAGGAATTTTTATGGTTTTTTTTCACAACGTGTTTGAGTTAGTTGGTCTCAAGGTAGCATGGTTTTTTCTCCCGGAAACTCGGGTTTTTTTGTCCAGCAAACAGAAAAACGACCTCAGAACACATCAATTTACAGACGATATACACTGGGAAACAGAGCCTAGTCGCTGAGTTTCCTAAAATTGAAATAACAATTATATGAACAAAATATATTCGTGCAAAGAGATTAATGGCATGGAAGAACATTGGCCATAGCAACTGCTTCGATGCATCATGGAAGAATTTCTGCTAATATCTGGAAGAAAGTTGGTATTATTCAGCACCAAGGTGTCCCAGACTTTTGGTAGGTTAGTATATGTACCGTAAGTAAAGTGATCACACTTCCCTTGTTTGGATCAACACGTTACTCTACAACTATTTAAATAAAATCGCCTTTCCCATGTATGTTGTAAATGTTAAATGTTCATGGTTCTACTAGTTTTAATATTTGTTTTTATTTTCAAATGTAAATCGTTTTGGTGGACATTCACCACTAAAGCGATATTTTATTTATTCTGTTGAGACATATCAAATTCTAGCAATTTTCTTGATGAAATCCCAGTTCTGTTCCATACCCCGCCATGTTTCACAATAAATCTAATAGCTCTTCAGCATTTCAAGGAGAGGATTTGAAGAGGTATTATTTTTCACTTAAAGCCCACACAGTTCACTCTTAGCTTAAAATACAGCTCTTGCATAGAATCATCTAAACTGTTTGCTGAAGTATTTATAGTTCACGACTTGTCGGCTTTCTTGGAGTGTAAGAATACAGCATAAAAATGATGTGTAGCGCGTGGGAGTTCAGGGTTCATCACTTTTTCCTTGTTGACTATACAAAGAGCCTTTTCAACAAAAGAGGAATGTTACGCTTTTAGCGTAGCCTTCGAGCGTTGTTCCCTATGGTTCTCGCGCTTATGACCATTGTCTTTCCACAGCTGATAGAAAGGGTCTGGATTTAATTCCCGTCTTCATGGGAGGAACTTTGTTCATTAAAATCGGACAATTAGAAATTCATCAATTACTATTTCTTTTTTCTAGAGAATTTGTGCATAAAATAAATCTATAGATTAAATGAAGTTTTTAGCTCTAGATATAAAGGCATAAAGGTCTTGTTTGGAAGACCTTTATGCCAAACACGATTGAAAGCCTTTGGGATGTTAAAAGCAACTGCTTGTGTTTCACCAAACTTTTCCATTGAATTTGTCCATAAATGGGTAAAATGAGCCAGAACATCACCAGTGGATCGACACCGACGGAATCCATACTGGCGATCGTAGATCAGACGGAAGGTTTCTAGGTAGTTTAGGAGTTGGTGGTTAACTGATTTCTCCATTACTTAGAAAGAGTAGAAGTAATTGCAATGGGAGGGATTTGTCACATTTTTAGGAACTGGCTGGATATGAGCAAATTTCCAAGCAGAAGGAAAAACACCTTTGGAATAAGAAAGAGAAAAAAGGCGGCAGAGAACAGGGGTAAGTTCAGTAGCATAGGTTTTGAGAACTAGTGGAAAAATACCATTAGGACCTGGAGCTTTCTTAACATCAAGATTCGTCAAAATCCTTCTGAGAATTATTTTGACGGGAGATCACAGGAGGCATTGAATGGAGCGTGTTGGGAATGGTGTGAGGTGCTTTACTAAGATCATTAATACACGAGTTGGAAGAAAAATGGGATACTAGCAGGTCAGTTTTATCCTTGGCTGAAGTGACAATAGAATCATCTGGTTTTGACAGAGGTGGGAGCAAAAGTTGCGGCCAAGAGCTTTGACAAGAGATCAGAATGCTTGGCTATTATTAGGGCGAGAAGCAAGTTTTCTACTCTTAGCCTGTTCAAAATCTAGTTTGGATTGATTAATAACTGCTTTACAATTGTTGCGAGCTTTGGTTTAGGCAGAAAATGAAACTGAAGAATTGGAAACAAACCACTTACGATAAGCAACGTTCTTCTCTTGAACAGCCTTAGCACATTTATTGGAAAACCAAGGTTTAGATGAAGAACAAGATTTTAAAGTGGAGTGTGGAATAAAGGATTTCATTCCTACAAGAATAATTTCACTGACACGATCTGAGCAAAAGTTTACATCAGAAGTTTTGAAACAGTAATCCGACCAAAGAAAAGAAGAAAAGAAATCTCGCAGATCATCCCATTTTGTATTCTTATAATGCCAAACAATATGAGGTTGGGAATAGCCATGAGATAAACGCTCCATTGGAGAAGAGACAATCACCAAGTTGTGATCTGAGGTGCCTAAAGGACCACCCACTTCGACCGGATAATTGCGCAATCAGTATAAAGTTCTTTGAGCAGTGCAGACAGGCTGCTTGGACAGCTCATGGGATTTTGTCAATGATATACAAGAATTTTGCTAGCAGGGAAAAGGAGGTGATTATCCCTTTGTATGTTTGTTTGTTTGTTGTTATTTGGTTTTTAGTAGCATTAGCAACTAAGGCCATATTGCTCCGGGGATATGCGGTGGTCATTCCCTGACCTTTCCGCATCCTCCGTATTTGGTGGTCACGGGCTCGAACCCCGGTCTAATCAAGAAGTGTGTGCTACGCACTGCTGCTCCTTCCCACCTGGCTATGGAGGCGCCTATCCCTTTGTATAAAGCAATGATCAGCACAGACCTTGAGTACTGCATACATGTTTGTAGGCCTCACTTTTGTTCCCTTCTTTGCACTCGTGCAAAGAAGGGAACAAAAGGGTTCTTTTACCTAGAAAGGGTTCAGTTCCGGAAATTGTAGCGTCTGGAGACTAGGCACCTGCGGAGAGATCTGACTGAGGCGTTTAAGGCCTGGAATGAATTGAGTTAGTATTAGTATTATTAATGGCCGCATGGTGCAAGAAAGCCTATGGCTTCTGCTGCACCAGCCAAAAAAAAAAAAAAAAAAAAACCAATAAAACAATGATAAAATAAATAAATAAATAAATAAATAATAATAATTAATAAAAGAAAACGAAATTAAACTTATCTTCCTATGCGCTTCCCTGACCCGAAAGTACTATCCAGATGAACTTTGAATTTCCCCAAACTGTCAGCCTCTACCACCCATGTAGGCAACTTATTCCAGTAATTTATAACTCGCTGGCTAAAATAAAACTTCCTGCAGTCCAATCTAAACATTTCCCCGCGTAACTTGAATTTATGTCCCCTAGTTCTAGCATCATTTATAATCTTGAAAATTTTGTCCTCATTCATTTTACTGATGCCTCTCAGAGCCTTAAACACCTCAATCAAATCTCCTCTAAGGTGTCTAGTTTCCAAACCCTGCAACCCACATATTCGAAGTCTTTCTTCATAAGGACGCCCTTTTGCCGATCTCACCAGGCGAGTTACCCTTCTTTGCACCCTTTCAAGAAGCTCGATGTCTTTCTTTAGGTGCGGTCTCCATACTTGAACACAGTATTCCAAGTGTGGTCTAACAAAAGCCTTATATAATGGGATTATCACGTCCCTATCTCTACTTGCAAAAGTTCGATAGATCATCGATAAGACACCATGGGCCTTCCTTGCAACCTGTTTACAATGCTCAGAGAATTTCATGTCTGACCGTATCGTAACACCTAAGTCCCTTTCCTCCAGTACTGGGTTTAGTTGAACTCCACCAAGTGAATAAGTTTTTTTGGGATTACTGTTTCCCAGGTGTAATACCTTACACTTTGTTGGATTAAAGCACAGCATTTTTCTGACCATTCTTGAAGTCTATCTAGATCTCTCTGAAGAAGCTCAGCTTGACAGTGATCATTAACTACTCTACCAATTTTAACATCATCTGCAAATTTAGACATCACGCCCTCTATCCCTTCATCGATGTCGTTTATGAAAATTAAAAACAACAGTGGTCCTAATACTGATCCTTGGGGAACCCCACTTCTTACATTCTGAGGAATAGCCATTTATCACAACTCTCTGCCTCCTGTCCTGACGCCATCTTGCTATCCATCTAAGGATTTTCCCAGTGATTCCAACCTGTTCCAGCTTATAAAGCAACCGCTCATGTGGGACTGAGTCAAAAGCTTTGCTGAAATCTAAATAAACAATGTCGAAATTATTCCCTAAATCCAGCTCGTGAGTGACCCTTTCAAAATAGCGAACCAGATTTGCTAAACATGATTTTCCCTTTACAAAATAATGCTGAGTATCCTTGAGAATTTAAATTCGATCCAAATGATCGTGAATTTCACCCTTGATCATTGCCTCCATGATTTTCCCTACTACTGAAGTCAGACTGACAGGTCGATAATTTCGTACTTCACTCTTGTTAAGTAGGAGTTGCTAAACGTTAATGACATTCTTCCTCTTGCTGAGAATCATTCATGAGGGGGGAGACAAATTTAAGTTGAGGAAGGATAGTCACAAAATAGATGTGCAGAAGTTTACCTTCAGCCAGCGGGTGTTTGATTGTTGGAAAAGGCTTCTATCTGTTGTTTTGGAAGTGAGTGGTTTGAATAAATTCAAGGAAGAGCTAGACACATTCTTGGAGGGTATGAATAGGTGAAATGTGTGGTTTTTCTTTTTCAGGTGATGCTATATTAGTTTGTTTTCTTGAATCATTTGCTACTACTACTACTACTAGAAAGATTCTTTTTTCAGGTCATTTTAAAATTCTGCTTAGATGCTTCCATTCAAATTTTCCAAGAAAACGAAATGGGGTTGGAGTCCAGGAGGCAAAAGATCCTGTGAAATATTATCAGAGCTATATCTGAAATAAAGTCTTTGCCATTGAAAGTATCGACTGTCTGTAATAACAAATCCAACCATGTTCATTCGATAATTATTGCTGAATAATGTTTGGTCTTTGGAAAGTGGGGTGGAGGGTGCTAGGTGAACCCGTGGAATTTGTGTTAAAATACAATCAAGCAAACAAGCAGATTTTTCCTGCTTTATAATAAAAAAAGTCTCTGTTTTCGAGAAAATAGAGGCTGTTTTACGTAGTACATAATTATTTGTAACCTAAAAACCATTATTATACCTAACTTTTGTGATAAGATTTGTAAAAGGAAAATCATTATTATGGTAATATAAAGGACCTACTTTTTTATTACTACATGCCTTTTCCAAATAGTGAGCCTGCTGTTTGGTTCAGACGCTTGGTAATAATAAAAAAAGGTATGTCGTTTACATTAACATAATAATTATGATATAGCAAAGCATGTTTGGATTCGTCCCAATTATATCAGTAAAAAAATGGAGCCTTGTGTGCAGATAACTCTAATTGTCAAAAGGAAAATACCGAGGATATTTAAAGCACGAAATAGTCTATCCAGACTGGCATTAGCATATGGCACTTATTATCTACATCTACATTCTGTCTGCTACAGACTAGCTTCCAGTAGTTGAGTTCGTAAAAAATGAACAGACATTTTTATAGTCGTGTAAACGGGACAGAAAAATAATTTTATTAAAAAAAAAAACAGTATAAACGTTAACAGATTACATCTGAAAAATGGTGGGCTTTTAGACACGGTTATTTTCTCTAATCAGCAACTTTAATACGATTTCAGCTCAGCTGTCAGTAATATTCATTTAGAAATAGTTTAGGTTGATCAATCATAAGTTTATTCTTCTTTTGAGAAAAAAACGAAACTGTTAACCGTAAATTGTGGAATACTATAATTGTTAATAATTACAATTAGCCTCATTGAGTCATCACACTGTGTGGAACATTAGTAGCATTAACTATCCAATCACGTACTGTCTATTCACCTCCCCCCCCCCCCCCTTTCACTCTAGCAGTATTTTTTAACTTCCCAACAGTCGCAGGACATGAACTAACATGGCGGTTTTCATTTGATGGTGCTTCATCAGCTGAGGGTTTTTAAAATCATTTTTTGTTTGTTTGTATATAACTAAGTGATTCAAAATAGTGTGCAGTTCGCAGAATCTTCTTATCCAGCACCACAGCTTAACGGGAAATTCACAGGTGGGTTTATTAATTACTGCTCATTAATATTCATTATGCAGGTTGCTACCGTTATAAAGTAATTGACGCAATAATATGCACGTGTTGCTGTAAGTTACCATCGCGTGCAGATGCATATATTTATAAATATTTCATAATTACAGGTTTGTAACATGCATAATGAAATATTCGTGAAATTATTTATGCTGTTTTTTTAATTTAGTAAATTAATCCTGCATGTGAAGAAATTCTACTTAAATTATTTCTTATGAGTAGATTTAAGCTCTATGCACGATCTTTAAATATACGAACAAGTGCCATATAAATTGTATTTAGATTATTGCTTTAATTGGTATCATATACCTTATAAGCGGCTGTGTCGGGTATGATTGTAAAAAATTTGCATTCCATATTACCCCCCTGGGATATCTCAATAGTTGTGGGTCTCCAGATCGCGATGATCAGTAGCCTGATTATCGCGTTGTCAGGATTTCACAATTACCTGCAGGCATCTTATACGTAAATAAATGAGATGTTGGTTCTTTCTATCTGCTAACAACACCAGAAGCTACTACTCGAGAATATCATTATTTTTTCTTAATATTTTTAAAGACAGGTTCGAAGTGTAGAAAAAATGCCACGTGTGGGGGGAGGGTATTTTAATACATCCTTTCCTTCAGCTTAAAAGAATATCCATTACACGAATTTTAAATCTCTGGCTTACTGATAAATATTTCCACAAGTGTCTCTTGGTTTTTATTTCTGTTTTTATTAGATTATATATTTTATACGACCTACGTGTTTAACTGCGAGTAGTGTTTCGCTATACATGTGCGAGGAGGGATAGATAATTTACATCAGGGTCACCTACCTAATGGTAAAAATAGAAAGAGGTTTTTTTTGTTTACCTTAGTAGATATGTGGAAACGCATTCCAAAACCCATCGGAAAGTATTTTCATAGAAACAATAAAGAAAAACGTATCGTAAGATCCTCGAACAGGAGAGCTTCAAAAACACTATGAATTTTTTATTATCTTGTTTGCTTTCAACCAGAATAGGTTAATGATATCCGTCTGTTGGATATCCCTTTATAAAAACTACGCATCTTTGAATCTTAAATCAGGTTCCGGAATCGAATCTAATACCCTGTGATTATTTTTGGAAAACTGTATGGGCAGGCTACACTCGCAGTGATTTTCAATTTCCGCCACGCACATCGAAGCCACAGGCCGCATACAAAATAGTAGTATGAGTGCTTCCGCGTTTCCTGAATGTGAAAGAAAAACAGTGAAGAAATGCAAAATAAAGCAACTGGTTCAGCAGTTTTACTTGTTGCATGTTTTCGTCCTTTTATTTCTAGAATTAAAACGAGAAATTCAATTATTTTTAACGATAATTGTTTGCTCCTGAAATATTTATCTGTACTTTCTTGTTTGCGTTCTAATTATAATTTTTTTTTCACTCCACTTAACAGCAATATTGAAAGATTCAGAAATCTCCAAAAAGCTCCACGAGTCCCACAAATTTATCTTGTCCACCAACGATGAATCACATTGAATACTAACTCTAAACGCCCTTGTGGTCTCCCGGTCTGGATAGAGGCCACCAGTACTATGCTGGTCGCGATATATTCTTCATACACTGTACACGTAAAGCTAATATTTGAATCCTATAAGGATCCGTCAAGGTTAGACTGCAAAGAACCCTCCCCCCCATCTCCGAGAAAATGAAAGTATTTTGATGGGATCTGACAATACGTATACCGAGGGCCATATCGATAAAATTCAGAGGAAGCTGAACGTCGAGATTTTTCTCACTCCCTGCCAGATTCTTTTAGGAACCTGATTACCATTATTGATTTGATTACCAAGATTTTCTCAGTTTTCTTCTTCAGTTATTTGCATCTCTTGATGGCTGAAAATCAGTTTGACTTCGTGCCTGAATAGTCTACTGCTGCCAGACTATCCAGACTTTATCTCACTTGTTATAACTTTGGGATTACGATGTTCAAACTCATATTGTCCTGATCTCTAGCGCTAAAAGTTTTGGCCGATAAACTATAAAGATTTCCTTGCTGAAAAAAATTCCAAAGAATTTTATTTGTCCTGTCTACCCCGCTTTCCTTATTACCATTTTCCTTTCACCTTACCATATTGCAACCTCACACCTCTTGTTCATCGTGTGTATAAATGGAAATATGCCACATCTAAAGTCCATGAAAGAGAAGGCCAAAATTTTATCAATATGCCTGCTCGCTTCACCCGCAAAGACTGGGGTCTAAAGGGACCTGCACTCCACCTTCTTTATTCAGCTGTTTTTGTACGGTTCCATCGTTTGTCCGTCATCATCATCAGCACTAGGAATGTAATCCTGCAGATACAACGGTTGATGTTATTAAAAATGACTCGGGCTTGTAGAAAGATATGAACAGCACCACTACAAGTAATAACAGGCTGTATACCCCTTGACCTACAAGCGGCCTTCACAGGTCTTTCCCATACTATCAGAAAGAACAAAGAAACTTAATTCCTGGGTATAAAAACTATTGTCAATGTAAATCCGAAACAAGAACTCCGGGTTAATTGGCAGGAACTCGTTTCACTCTAGTAAATTCATTGGGATGATTCCACCAAAGGCAGTACTACCAAGCTATTTCTACCTAGTGTCTCCTACCTCAACAAACAAAGACTTGGCTGGATCTTCCCTAATTTACTTACTAACTTTCTTCTGACGGGTCATTCAAAAAGCGACTTCAGGACTTTGGGCTTGTAAACGATTCCCATAGTGTATGTGGAGAACTCGAGGACTGGCACCACGTAATCCACTCGTGTAACGTCTATCTGGACCTACGTAATTAACTGCTACTGGATCTAAATTTAACCAGACCTAGTCCGGAGAGCAACCTTTTAAAATCAAAAGAAGCGTTTGTAGCTTTTAGCAGATACGCCTCAGCAATCTTCAAGAGGCATTGGTATCATCTCTCCAAGTCTGATCCTACAACATAGACATTCAGACTATTCGTTCCTGAAACCGTTATGATCTCTCCTCGTACCTGCTCTTCCCTCATCATCGGCCACTATCAGAACAGAATGTACACCCAACTGGACATCTTCCTCGTAGGAATGACTGCACTGAACCGATAGCAATCAAACTCATACACTTCCCATTGCACCTACTGAACTTTGCAGACCCCCCCTCCCCCTTGTTCTGCAAGCTGTCTTCCTTTCCCTTGCCTTCGGTGGGCTCCCAGACCAGAGGCGATTCCTACGTCTCCCTTTCCACCTCTTCTTTCCTCATCCTTCTCCTTTTGCCTACTTTGACTCCACCGCTTGTGCTATCTTCCCCACTCTCGTTCCGCCGTTGTTTTTTTTTGCTTTTGTTTTTTGGTCTCTGTCCAGAAAGCTCAAGCGACCCTGGCGAAGATCAGCCGGGCTCACCTCCCAGTGGTGGTGGTGGCGGGCAAGATAGGGCCCCCACTAGGGGCCCTGTGGCCAAGTAGTCAGAGACACAACAACAGAACATAACATAATACTGCATAAACCAGACACTACACTTTTTTCTGCTTTATGCAGTAGTCCTGCATTCCATCACAGAGTACATACGGCACAGATGTGGGAAACCACAGGTGGCACCAAACCCTCAATACTATGCCACTACTTTCTGATCTTTTCTTGGTACGTTTTCTGAAGGTTGCTGTTGTTGGGCACTGCTATTGTCAATAAGGTAGGTAGTTATTTCCTTTTTGTAGATGAGGGTTATGGCCGTTGTGCGCGATTGTCTTATCTATCATTATGGCACGGTCTCGGTATAGTCTGTGAGTAGGGATCTCTAGTATGGCCTGAGGCTTGTACATGTAATACGGTAAACGTTTTTTTTGCTCTAGCTTCTGATGTATTAATCTAGCCACCTGGTAGAGTCTTTGAGTGTAATCCGTCAGCGTGGTCACCTTGCGTACTGCGGTTATGTTCTGGGGCCAGCTGGCATGGTCAACATGAGTCATCTAATATGGGTCCTTAGCGATGTATTCCCTGTAGTTCCTAATGTTGATTACCTGGTCTTATATGGCGAGAACGAATCCCCCGATCTCGAGAAAGAGCCTTCTTTTCGTGAGCCAAGCGTTGGAAACCATCTCATCTATGTAGTCTTGATGGAGGTCATTGCAACGTCTGCCCTAGTGTCATCTTCGCACATCTTTGTTTCTTCTGTTTGTGTGATTGTGGTCACCTTGTTGAGGTTGATTGTTGCGTACCGTGTGGCTATCATTCTTATGGCTTGGTAGATTGGTGCTATGTTTTCCTGGAAGTAATCGCGAAAATTGTTAATTACCTTCTCTTGTCGAATGAGGTCAGTCAATTCTCTTCCTACTCCTTTACGGGCTATGGTCAGTCTCTCGGTTGCCGACTTCAGGTGGTGTTGGGCGTCATGGTAATCATTATCCTGGTCGATCTCATAATCTCTTCTAGCTCTGTGTTGGTCCAATCTACGATCTCGAAGGAGTACATTAATAGTGGGACTGCATAAGTGTTTATGGCTGTGACAATGTTCTAATTCAGCTTTGATTTTAGCAGGCTTCTTATACTTTGATTGTATTTCTCAGTGAGGCAGGCTTTGATATCTAGGCAGAATGTCTTTGATGTCTGCCTCTATCTTTGTAACTTCGTAGTATGCTCGCATGATGACCGTATTCATATCGATGCTCTACTTTATGCTTTGGAATCTTCCCTGTTGAGTGGTTCTTAGCGCAGTTGCGCAGGAAGCACTTCCAGTTGGTTGTATTGGATGGCCTTGCTCTTCAGTTTCGGTAGCTATACGATAGACAACGCCAATCGCTTTACTGCCGTCCACGGAAGACTGTCTCTGACTTTTTGACCGGCCCCTCTGCCTGAACGCAAGTGACTTTACTTGCGCCACACACTCGATTCAGTATGTTGAGTATTTCTACAACTCATCTTCATCCTGCCATGGAGGCGGACCTGTTTAGCGTTGACATCCAGTTAGATGGTAGTTATGGGAGAAACACCAAATGGCGCCCCTCTCTGTCTCATCGTCACTTCGACCTTGTGTGTGAGGTAGGTCCAATGAAGAGACTTTCGCATTTTTTATATTATTATTATTAATCAAACAACCCTGTACTGGAATTCCCTTGGAGAGTGGCACTTACATCCCTCATACTTAATAGATAATAACATAAAAATAAATAAAGAACAATAATTGCATAGAAACAATCATTTACACTAATTGAATCACAAGAAGTAAATCTGTTGTATAATATTTTACGTCTTTTAAGGAGCCTTTTCAGAGACACTTTAAGCTCCTTAACCAATGTTCTACAGAGTTTACAGACCTTATTTTATTTATTTATTTTTTGTTGTTGTTGTGATTCCTCTTCCTTCGATTCTTTATTAAATTTGAAGTTTGGTGTACATTTCAGCTGCTGCAAAATTCCTATAGACCTTGTCTTGGCAGTACCTGTTCTTGTCGATTTTGAGGCCTCTAAAAAGTTCCGGAGTGTTAGTAGTGGGCAGCTCACATAATGCCTTTATGTTATGGAGAGCACTATGTAAGTTATTAGGTTCGTAAAGCCTGGCTTCAGGATGGGATCTGACCAAAAGGTTCTTAATTCGACAGGCATCTAAACTCCCAGTCAGAAGTTCATTGAGAGTAATTATTACATGCGTTGGAATTTTTACAAGTGCAGGAATGGATACATTATAAAAGTTGCCTTTATATCAAGAAATATGATATCAGTTTGGGCCTTTCATCTAGGGTTTGTTGCCCTTTGAAGAGGATCACCAAAATATTAGTAGTACAGCTTCTTTGTACTATGGCATGCAGTTAGAGGGACCTGTGCGCAAAACACTGTAGGGAGGATGGTTTTTTCAAAGAATTTTAGTAGAGTACAACTGGGCCTAAAGCTGAGGGGTCTTTAGGGTTCCTGGTTTTTGGGAATAGGCCTCACAAAGTAGTAATTCCATTTTTGAGGAGAGAATTCATCTTCAGGATGTTTTGGTAACACCACATTAATATAGGAGCTGCATATTTTTAATTTTAAAATACGGAACTCATCGATTATAGATTTGTTTAGCAGGAAATTTATAGAATTATAATGACGAGATCTTCTCTGTAACTAGTAAGGCTGGATATGCTTCACACAATCCAATAAACATGAAAATTCAATTCTTTGCTGCAGCAGAACATCCATTCTTCAGAATTGCCAATTTTTAGTCTTTCTTGGATGTACCTTTACAACGTTATTGATTTGAAACAAACCTGGAATCTCTGCTGTCTGGTTAACTCATCATCATCTTATTCAGGCGCATGCTCAAGGATTAGCATAGATATGAGTTCGTGATTTTTCTCAGAGGGTCAAAATCATTTATAAATTTTGTTTTAAAAGCAAAGTAATTTAAAAACAAATAAAAAAATAATATAAACTCGCTTTCAACGTAATATCCTTGGTGGCTTTTAAAAGATTGATTAACCGACTCAACATAGTTCATTCTGGTTATAAGCTCAAGCTTATGACCAGAATGAACTCCCATTGGTGGTGGCCTCTGCCACAACAAATTACGATAATTTGTGGTGGCAAAGGTCAGGCTAATAACAGCACAATAAAAGTTACAATAATAATCCCCAGGATTTAGACGATCCTGAGAAATGGAGTTGGGTGGAACTGAGAACTTCTTGATGCCACTTTGGAGTCCAAAATATTTTGATTGACTTTAACTCAAAATAGTAATAAAGTAGTAAAAATATGGACTCCAAAGTGGCATCAAGAAGTTTTCAATTCCACCCGACTCCATTTCTCGGGATCTCCTAAATCCTAGGGATTATTATTGTAACTCTTATCACGTGCTCTTATTAGGCTGACCTCTGCCACCACATGCCACGATCGAATTCATAGTGCCACTGTATAGCCAATTCCAGCCTAGGGTTCAAAGTCTAATTAATGTGACAGATTCCATTTCCGCCACCTTGGGGGTGTGGAAATTGGCCGTAATATTTTACCAAGGAATTCTTTCCGCTCCCATCTGCATAGTTTCCGTACTTTCTCCACCTAAACTGACATTCCTCACACGGCGAAGCGTTTAACTCGGACGAATGAAAGAAGTTTCGCCGTGTTTGCAACTTGAAGTTCGCTTTTTTTTTCTTTTCTTTTCCCACTGTCAGAGAACGCACCGAGAGGTTTCAACCTTCTCTCCCGTCGGCGAAGGAAATGACGACATACCTCGGATAACAGGTGTTTTCTTACTTCCACATTTCCGCAACAGGAGGGTCGCACGGGCGTGAAAAATGAACACATCTTCGCGTCAGACAGGTAAACGTTTCGGATGCTCTATCCGTTTCCCGATCTGACCCCTGACGAGAGAGATTTTGACCGATGGTCAGGTACGACAAAAAACCGTACAACGCCCGCCTCGTCGTACTCACGTGAAGGGAGAAGTTTTTCTCTTCAAATGCCCCGCCAGCAGCGGGAGGGAGTAGTTCCAGTTTGTAGCCAATGTGGAGCCGCACTCTTCAAGGTCACAGAGGACCGGCCCGGGATCTGTCCTGGATCTCTCTCTCTCGGAGCAGTTAGCAAGGTTTTCGTTTGTAGTGCACGGCGGCGGGATAATGTTGATCTGGATGCTAATACGCCACATCCCTTCGTGCCGCCGATGATGCGCTGGTGAAGGAGTCCGCTATTAGCAAAGTGGCTTGAGATCGAATCTGCCCAAGTGTTTTGCTACAAAATAAACGCTATGTCCCTGTCCGGAGTACGGCCACCTGTCGTTCTCCTGTTGCTTCCGCTCCTACTGGCGGCGACGTTGGCGACCGGACGCCGACAGAGATCACCCGCATGCCGAGAGGACCGTTTGGAGAAGCGTGAGGAATTAGCCAATATGGTATTTACTGGTACAGTGGAGAGGTTGTACCGATCCAGGGCTGAGGTGTACCGAGGGACTGTTCGCATCAAGCGTATATTGAAAGGCGACTACAACCTTGCGGACAATACGGTTATCGTGGAGGGTTTCGGTGATCCCCACATCTGTTACAGTACGGTGAGGGAAAAGGACACTCGCATCTTCCTCGTCCGTCAGATGTCCAACGGACATCTGCGGTTGAATTCCAGCCTCATCCGTGTCAGTGTCAACAACCTTGACCGCAGTCTGGCCGCGATAAGAGGTGAGTTCGTCTTAAGGTTGATTGGAATGCCCCGAGAGGTTGAAAATAGTTCTGGAGTAGTTTTCAGTTGGTTTACTTTTTTTTTAAATAACTCATTTGCAGTTTTTATTTATTTGTATTTTGAAATTTGGTTTTGTGTTTGCATTCTTAGTTTACTTATATGCTCTTTTATTTCTTTATGAAATCTCACGAGAAGGTTTAAGAAATAGAATGTGATTAGTGTATAATAGAGAAGATGAGATCAAATGATTGGAAAATCATAACTTCATATCGTACTGCTCACAATTTTGAATTTTAATGACAGCTTGTAAGTCACTGTACTTTTATATTCGTATTTTGATGTCAAGAATTATTAAAAATTTTAGAACTGAACTACAGAAGTACGAATAGATTCTTAAGAGTATTTGCACCTGGTTTGAACTGATTTAAACCATTTCGGCTAAATAGTTAAATTAATATCAAGGTGAGTGAGTTCAGAATTCATAAACTGTTTTATGAATCGACTTCATTAAAGAATAAACATTGTTTTTTTTTATTTATCTTGCGATTGTTATTTTTAATTCAGATAAAGTGAAAGTTATATTAATTGCAGTTAAATTTATTTCATATTAATTATTTAATATTCATTAAAATAATATTGATTATAATTCTGATTCATATAAGTTAGGCTTAGTTCTGATCAAGCTGTTCTGTTAAGAGAAGTAATTACTCATTATTTTCGTATTTTTATTTTTCCTTTTCGTTTTTTTTTCATAAATGTGCTGTCCATTACGAAAGGGATTTTTGTTGATCCCTAAGATTACGCTGATATAACTTACAACGTCAGGAATGGAATTATTTGGCTCAGATGGTGGAACATATTGCAATTACCTCATCCGTACTCTCACTACCCTTCCCATCTCTGCAATACAACAGAAAATAAAAGAGGGGAGGAGAAGAAACGCCCCTTTTCACTCAGATTTCTTCAAAGGTTAATGATTCATTGGGTGGAGTTAAGGCAGGCATTGCATTCTTTGTGACTGATATTTTCTGACTTTTTTTTCTCTCTCTCTGTCTGTTCTTAGCGTTTATGAAATAATTTAAAGTTTGGCTTCGTGCATTCTCCCCTACCGTAGTAGTAGATTTGTTATTCCCCCACACACATCTGGTTCTGCCCAGACGCCTACGTGTTACCTAGATTCTGCCATTTTAAGGTACATGCCCTGTGGTGGTCAGTTAACGCCCAGATGAGTGCATTTGGCATATTCATTTGTACACAAATCTAAAAGATGTAGGTCGAATCAACAAGGTCATATGTGGTCATACTTTGATGCTTTTTTTTATCCCAAGAAGGAAATAACTTACTTAATGGCAAAGTACAATTTTAAGATTACTTAAGATTAGTGTCTCTAGAAATCCAAAACTTTTTTTATTCTTTTCAGATTACAGGTTTTATTTTTATTATTTTGTTTCTGGTGTCGTTAGGCTTAAGTATAGAAAGAATTTCCATGGTGTGACCGGTATAAAAAATCGAATTACACAGAAGATATACTTCTGTCTTACAAAATAACTTCTTCTAGATTAAGGGGGGGGAAGCTTTTCTTTCTGTTTCCTTTGATCTCATCTAAGGCACATTTAGAAGAGCGGATCATTTACTCTCACTGAAGCGGAAACAGTCACTTTGGTGTACATGCAGAAATGTGGAATTTCTTGAGCAGTGCTCTCCCCATTTTGGTGCCCACCCATCCCCGGGTGTCTTCGAAGTTAAGGTTTAGGTTGACAGTTACTTACTCGGCAGTTACATCAACGCCCTCTATAATTTCACACCCAGGAAATTCGAAACATGTATACGGTGTAATTGTATCCAGGCGAAGGAATACAAAAAGAAAAAGAACTTTTAAAGAAGAAAGAATAGTATTACAGAGCTATACAATCTAATTATTATGGAGCACGGAGGGGTCTCTTCATATAATTGGCATGAGTCAAGAGGTCAGGTGTTAAATTCGCAGAAGGTTTACGAAACCAATTTTTAATAAATTGGTATTGACTTTTGTTCCATAGTGCTTGTGATATTGTTCCCTATTTTAAGTATCTAATCAGGATTTCCGCAAATGTCTTTGAAACCTTGTTACTTCTCAATATGGCAGAGATATAGTAGCTCTAATTAACGAGTATTTACTCAAAATTGCGTTTACCATCCATTAGGATGTAAAGAACTTCGCCAATCTAACAGTATGTTGTTAGTGGGACTCTGGATTCATTGTACTATAATCAATCAATATAATTACCCTTTGAAGGCTATATAAAAAGGCATTATACCCAAAGGCAACCAGGAAACTAGGTAATAAAAACAAATATCTGGGTTTTCCTCTTACACAAGTTTCTTCAATTTCATTTGCATTCTAGAATGTTGATTTTCAATCCATTTTAGCAAGTGGCTTCTACTTCACAGTTTTCAGCAAGTGTACCAGTCTGTAATTTTTCTGTTTGTAATGTTATTAATGATGTACCGTATAATAAAAATGTGATATATGATCCTATGACATACACTGACTGCACAGTTTATTAGATACCTGTCGTTTTCGTGGAATGGAGTGCTCTTTCATGAATAGCATCACAGTTCCATACCATGAGATGCAAAGCTAGTGGACAGAAACGTAAGGACGCCCTTACGTATCCATGGCAGTATAATGGACTTGTCACGCGCCGATATGAATATCTCGGAAAATGCACCCATTCTGGCATTTCCACGTACCATTGTGTCTTGTGTGTATTGAGTTTGGTCTGATAACTAAACAGCGAATAGCCAATTGTAGTCCTGTGGTCGGAACAGGTTGTTGATGCTAGGGATCAATTAAGACTGAATAGACTTAAGCAGGGTAAAAGAAAGGCTATGCTCAGTCAAATAACAACCAAATATAACAGTGATAACTAAAGAGGCATTTCGGAATGCATAATTCATCGTACTTTGTCATTGGAGTGGTATGACGACCAAAAGTACCGCATTCCACTGCTCCATTTGCCAGGTGTCAACAATTCAATCTGTTGCTAGCAGTGTGGTGTAGCCCGGAATTTGTTCATGGTGGACATTAGGCCCATTTGATACGAGTGAAGCAACGTTTGGATGCCACAGGTAATTGGCAATTGTTTCCTACAGGATGCATTGCTTCAGTTCAGCAATGCATACTTGAGTGAATAGGTTCTTTCAAGAGGATAATGTGCCATGTCACCAGAGCAGAATTCATTAGAACTGGTTCAGAAGGATGAGAGTGGATTCAGCACACTGTATTGGCTTCTGCTGTCATTGAATCGCTATCCAATAGAGCACCTGTGAGATGAGGTGAAACGAGCTTTTCGGTAGAAATCTGCAACCATCCAATTAAAGCTGTGGGAAACAACTAAATTATCATGGAGTAGCATCCCTGTGGCATGCTTTCCACTCCGCACTATGCCACAACGAAAGTAAGCGTTTCTGAAGGCTAAAGGAGGACTTACTCTATTAGATGTATCTAATATAGTGGCCACTTGATGTATATAAAGATACTGATAAAATAAAGTTAATATTATAATGGCTAAATCATACAAGGACATGTATACTGTCTTATGTAGGATGGTTGAACCCTGCCGTGGTACATTGTGATGATACAGAACTCTATAAAATATAATTGTTTCCGACTACTTTGCTATCAAGAAGACGACCACCAGAAACGACCACCCGGTTTAGTGGGCCACAAAATGAATTATATGTGTAACTGAATTAATGAAAATAAAATAAATCTGCAGCCATTATCAATCCACTTCGGGATGGAGGCTTCAGCAAGTCACATTAGCGGCATAATCTGCCGCGCTGGTCCAGTGCAGGTTCGCAGATCGATCCCGTATTTAGCAGTCAGTGGTTTGGAGGGGCCTCCATCAATCCCGTGCCCAGGGAGCCCAAGCACTAGAAAAATCCCGCCTCTATCAAAGGGTTGATGTTGATGGTGCATTTCCTATAGTTTACCGTTAATGATTCTACCAATGCATGGTCTGGCAGTTCAATGGGCTCTTTCATTTGCCTAGATGAATGCGGATATCAGAAAAGTTGATCGTTTAATAGTGAACTATAGAAGATAATGAACAATGTGTAACGAATGTCCCTTCTGAAAGAAATGTAGTGAAAGTATAGTCATAAATATTGGATTATGGGTGTTATGAAAGATCTGGAAAAGAAGTTGGAAAATTTAAAGCAAAAGTGTAAACTGGTGCCCAAGAGGAAAGGGGCATTATAATGAACGAAGGAAAAGAAAATGGAAACAAAAAGAATTAGTCTAAGATCGAAGAATGTTTAAAGTTTGGTAATATATGACTTGAATGGTAGAAGATTCCTAATCGTTAACAAAACAACAAAAATGGCATAAAGATTTTTGGATAAATGAAGAGTAACTGTCCTCGAAGAAGTAATTGATGATACGAGATTTATGATAAAAGGTTAAATCAAGAAATGGAAGAAATAAATAAGAAAAATAATAAACTGTCTTTTTTGGTTGAGTGATGGAGATTATAAAAATAAGAAGCAGGCTGCCTTGGAGATCTAGAGAGGAATATATTCCCTGCTGCAGTTGAATTGGTCTTTTCGGTTCGCCAACTTATACTCCAAATATTTTATACGGAAATGATTGAAATTAAATCCTTTTTTCTCCAAGTTTTGCTTGAGAATATTGCGGCTTTCCTTTGCCACTAAAATGCAAACTGTACGAGAATGGCATTTCTCTAAAACAAAATATCGGGATTGAGTTACTTTCCATTCTTACGGTTTGGTGGCGCTGTCACAGAGCTACTGAAGCGGTAGCCCGGTCCCTGAAAAAAAACACAAGCAGAGAGAGCGAAAAAAAAGCAGAGAGAAACGTAAGAAAGTGAAATGCAGAATTAATTAGGTAAGGTGACGGATCAATAGTGCAGATTCAGCGTCTTCACTGTTTCTTCCTGATTCTGCATCTTTACATCGCCTGTTTTCTTACGATAGCTCTTTTTCTGAGCGCTGTTACATATTTATCTTGTGCAAATCTCTCCCCCTGTCTCCTCCTCCTCGAAGGGTAAACAGGTAGCTTTCCAGTCTCTATTTCTGATTTTAGTACGTGCAGTAGCTTGGAAATCATAAGAATCTGCTTTGCAACAGCCAGTTATCTGCGCATGCTGCAGCCGACTAGCAGATGACTCCCAGAATGCATTATACAAAACACCATTGTCTTTTGCATCTCGCTACATTCTATCTTAACAAAAATAAGAGCTTCCGGTAGACAGCTAGCAAATAAACAGCCGGTGGGGGATGTGGAAAGATAGAGAGAGAGAGAGAGAATAGGGGGGAGTGTTAGATTTATGCATGCGCATACACACAAACTGAGATAAACAGCCAGATAGATAGACAAAGTGGTCACGTAGATGGATAAATGGTCTTACCATTAAAGCAATACGCATGCGAAGAGATTTCTTAAACTGACAAATGTATAAACGAGCTTAATACTCCCAAGATGGAACTGTCTTATTCGACACGCGGAAGTTTCTTGAATGCCAATTATTATCTTGTACGTCTCCTTGTTATCGCGTTCGTGAGTCTTAAATAAATTATCAACACAATGCTTTGCTCACATTTTAAATCCTGCTTTAAGACCAGCAACGCTAGCACCAAGTCTTGAATCTTGATAAATAATCTAAGATGCTAGTAGTAATTTAGAATAAATATTGCTTCTTTTGCAGCGATTTAGTTAAGTCTTACCGATCAAGTTTAATGCACAAACTGTGTTTAATGTTTATATATTTCTTTATTATATGAACTTGGCTATTAATGAATAATTGTGAATTAAAGCTTTATCAGATTATTCTAGAATATTCTTCTTAAGGAAGACGTAGAAGGATTCCCAACCGGAAACAAGTTTTTCCTTCTCAAAACGGAATAATTCATCATCAGAACCCACGCGAGGACTGATACATTTCCCAGGTATTTCATGACCACATTTGCCTTTGAGCAAATTCCAACTCTGTCGAAGTTATTGGTAATGGTGGACATAGGAATTTTTAAAAAAATTAAAAGCAGTGGCGCAACGGTTTCATAGAATCAAAGTCATTATTCGTTAGTGATTTACCACCAGGTTTTTCAACGATGACACTCGTTCTCAATCTGTTGATGTGTGGCCTGGTGTTGAAACAGGAAGTCTCTTCTAAACATCCCACGCTATTTTTCGGGGTAGTACAATTGCATAGTTGCCAAAAGGCTGACATAATACATTAAAAAAACTATTCGGGGTGGTCTCCCACGAAGACAAGCCTAACCAGTCCCATCGCTGATTGGGAAACGCAAGCGAAGGGGCAATTAGATGAAGTAAAATATTACTGGTCAATTATGACTTCACGGAATCCTTGTTTATTGTCAGTTCTTATTTATACGCAAATGGACACCTGATGTTCGAACTTATAATTTATATCACAAACAAGGCATTCTCCCTGTAATCTAGTAAACAAAGATGTGAAAGACCGATGGTGCCTTGTAAAGGCTATTGAAAATTATACTTGTATACATTGCTGGAAGAAAATTAAGGTATAATAGAGTTTGCTCACCTTATCCTTTATAAATCGAACCAGAACTGTGCACACAGATTAAATAACTGACGAAAATACAAATGAGCAATGTGCCTCGTTCTTTTATGCTAATATAGCTGGTTTTAAATAGAGCGATATGGAAGTCTATAAGACAGCGAAAGTATCCCAAAGAGCTCGTCCAGCTTTTTGGGATATGACAACCAACAGTTATCCATCTCCTCTATTTACTTAACGACGTATAAAAATGGCAATGTCTCTTCCGAGATTGCAGAACCCTCGTGGCCGAATATCTGTCTTTGAGCTGAATCCATATAGGGTGTGTGTGTGTGTTTGAGAGAGAGAGAGAGAGAGAGAGAGAGAGAGAGATCAATAACTTTTTCTCTCTAACTCACACACATAGAGAAGGTCTCGTTTCAACTGGCGTCGTTAGGGTGGCAATTGAATATAAGAACAGTGATGTTCAATGAACTCAAATGTAGCCTACAGTCCTATATTCGATGTCCTCTTCTGAAGGAAGCTGTAGAGAGATAGAAAAACCCTAAAAGGTACTGAAACAATGAGGAAAGGGACCACTGTTGAGGAGATGGTTTGATTGTTGTTGCAGGAACAGCAAGATATTGGGATAATGCTTTTGAATTCAATACCTAGGACATAATCCTCCGACGTACATCTAGCCATCTGAATCCCCCAAGAGAGTTACGAGTTGCTCTGCTAAGCTCTTCTCCAGTGTCACCAGGACCATTGAGTATTTACATTGTCCATCCTCTTAAAGTTTACAACTTGTTTTCTGGATAATTAATTTCAAGAACGCATAAGCAGATTTGCATATTTTAGAAATAATATATTTTTTTTTTCTTAAACTCACACAGACGCTACTGAGTCCTAACATAATGCACTTTTGTGCTAAATTTCTTTGACTTTAATAAATTATTTTGCAAACGTTGCATTGGTCTGCCAGTGCATAAATAGAAGGTTATAGATTAGTTTCTGTTCGCGGCCCACGTATCAGAATAAGTTCAGACTGCTACTCGGCCTTTCCTTCGTAATGACCAGTTGCATTTTGGCTGCCGTGTGCTGCAAACACTCTAGTGTATGCGTGGGTGGTCTCGAAGTGTAGACATCCGAAGAGTATGCAGACAGACACGCTTGGGAACGTTACACGGTATCGTGATAATGCAAAAGAGGTTGTGTGACATTATGCGCAGATGAATCCCTTTTGAGCATCAAACGTTAACCTCTACTCTCTCTTGACATTTGATAGTATGAACCAGAGCTATAATGCTCAATATTTATCCAGTTTTTCCTGTACAAAAACGGTAAAGTATGCACAAAATTTTTAAGGTTAAATGTTGACAACCCAGAACAGGTTCTATTGCTATTTCTGCAATTCTACTGGGGCCCATTTCTAGGAGAAATAAAAAGTTAACTTTATTGGTACATGGCCAAAGTGACAGTGAACTTAATTCAATTTCAGCTTAACTGATGGTATATATAATCTCATATGAGTTGAAACTATAGCCATGTCTCATACTCAATTTTAAGTTAAAATTTCCATAACTTTTCAGGTAATCTTAGCTTTGGTCTATCTTTAAGAATCTTGTTTGTTTCTCTGTCAAAGTGTGAGGGGCATCTAAGGTTCTATTGCACAATCGTGTTCGTCGGGGAATTAGCAAGTTTTGCGGGCTAAATACTCCGGAATATCCCACTGGAATAAACCAGCCTCCAACGGGATTCGAACCTAGGCCTTGCCAAACAAGTGACAAGCGGAATAACCACAATACTGTCACGAAGATGCAATGAAGGGATAAAGAATGGCCTATCCTCATAACATGTAGATAGTAGTCTGATAAACACCACGCTGTTTCAAGGACGGAGTTGAAGTCTTAAAATATCTTTCCATCCACTGTATCTTCATAGAAAAGGTAGATGAACTATTTTCGCAGTGGAGAGTTAGTCATTTCCATCAGAATGAAAAATCGACCATAGAAGAAGGCATCAGAATCTCATATACGATATACTGACACCCCATGGTCCTAGTTGCCCAGATGAATATTCTAAACGAAATAATTTTCAATTGTTTTAAATCCCAACTGGAGAAATTTTTTTGGGGAAATGTTATCCGGAATAGGACATCAACAATACTTCGAGTCTTTTGGTAACTTTTGTTCTCCATCAAATGAAAAACTGCAAAGGGTTCCCATCCAGGGAAACTGCGGTATAGCTGTCTGCCTGTTGGATTATTGTAAAGCAGGTGGTTATGGGAGCTCTTCCGGCTTTCTGAATGTGGACTAATTAGCTCATCGATCACGGCTGTTTCGTATATTTAGCGAAATATGGCGTCCGTTTTTCCACACAATGCTGAATTTCAATGTCTCTTTCGGATGCCCGGTGATGTGAAATACTGCTCGCACTCAGTAATTGTTTTAAGCCTTACTGCCGGCAGGGAGTGCGTGCTTGTAATTTATCGTTTTACTTGTGTTTACCTGTTGTAGCAAAGACAGATTAAAGGGCTCACTGTGCACGAACATCCACCGGTGCGTGACTTCACTCAAAACAAAGGCGCCTGTCTCACCGAGGGTGGTGATCTTCGTTCCCTCACAGCGTCCATTATCACTCGGTTGACGCTAACACAACGCAGGTGTATACGCTTTAAGAGGACGACGGAGGAGTTAGCGCGAGGCACACAGGCGTACCGCAAATAAGAAATGAGTGAAAAAAAAAAAAGATACGACAACGTCTTATCCGTGACGTTAGTTAGTGATACAAGAAAAGGGGAGACAGGGGAAGAAGTTAACGAGAGGGATGTCGTTGACATCCAATTTCTTGGAACTGAAGAATCTTGTTTGCTGAGAAACTTTTCTTTTCGGTCTACATTGCCTTTTAACAACTTACTTATACCATCATATCCTGCCAGCAGGACATGCACGTGCTACGGGCAGGATACTTAGTTCGGTCGATAGATAGACTGCTGAGGGACAAATTGACATAGGCGATGCCGCACAAATAGGGTAGTGGCAGACGTCATAACTGGTGTGACCACCTCCCATACCGAAGGGCTACAAAACCATGGCATTACCTTTTAAATGATTGTGTGCTCTGTGATACTCCCTTTACCACCTCACTAAGATGGAAAATACTCCGATTTATTATCCCTTTTCCAAATCCATCGTGGGTAAATTGATAGACAAATTCTGCATTCACCTGTAACTCATTAAGATTTAGTCTAAGTTAGTTTGCAGGTGAATATCGATAAGGGCAAACTGATGCAAAGAAACCTGACTTAAATAAGCATCAGCATTAAAAATATCATCTGGCTCCACCTAGGTATCTGCTTTTGAATCCTTCAAAAAGACCATAGGAATTGGTACACCATATAAACTGTTACCCTAAGGCCGAAGCAGTCATTATCCCCTCTTCCTCTAAGTTATCTTATTGCTCGGATTAGTTAATTATTATTATCTAAAAGCAGAATCTTATATTAACCAATATTGCACTTTTAATGATATTTTTCAGCCAAACCTTCGAATTATAATTCATTAAGACCTTGCTGAAGTGAGCATACTTTTTTATCGTTGTGATGCTCCCACCAATAGCTGCCATCAGACCTGTTACACCATAAATGCCAATTAATAATTAGATCTAGTACTGAATCTTCTGAAGCCCAACTGCTGACCTCGGTACACTCAGAGCAATAACCACATATAACCATTCTTTGTCTTTTTCACACTGTTTTTCCAATTTTTTTTATCACTTTACTACTGCTCTTCCCTAAGATTCCATATTCGTCTCCTCTGGTTGTGTCCGTCATTCGTTTTAGTAATCCCCCTAAGGGCCTTATTCAATTTTTAATCAAATTTCAATTTCAATTTTTCCTTGAGGTATCTTGTTAAGTTCTGCAGACCACATTTTTTTACCAATCAAGTTGCCCTTCTTTTCGCCTTCTCTGTCTTTCTTTAGAGTAGATGCGGCATCCAGACCTGGATACATTATTCCAAGTGTGTTGCACCATCGTCGTGATAATAATGGCCTCTTCCCTCCTTGCAAACTTTTGATTACTCATAGACAGAACATTACATGTTCTTCTTATACACTGAATATTGAACTTTGTGTCCCTGTCCGTCGTTAACCTCCCAGTCTTTCTCATCCAGTTCGCCCTTCTGTTCCTCTAATCTACAAACTACTCCTTGGTTTCTGTACCCCAATGAAATATTTCCCATTTAGCAACATTAAACTTTAGCTGCCATTTTTCAGCCCATACTTCAGTAGGTCCAAATCCTTTTGAAGCATCCTGACCTGGTTCTGATCATTAGCCAACCTTTAAGTAGTCAGAAAACTGACAGCTTTCCCTGTATTCCCTCATCTTATCTTTTAAAAAGATAAGAAACAAGAAAGGTCCAAACATGAGTGCATTTTGCATTTATGTACAAAAGAAATTCACATGAAATGGTAAATAGCTTCCTAGATCAGTTAGACAAGATTTCTCATTACAAACATGGCCTGTTTCTCGTTTTAATCCTTTATTTTGCAGATCCTGCAATACATTCCATGGATTTCGTAAATATTCCACATAGCGATTAAACTTAAAAGCTCTATAACTGTTCATTTCTTGATCTGGAAGAATTCTTCAGACTGGAGTACATCAGAAATGAATATTCTCCAGTCTACAAACATATTGGTATTAACAAAGATGAAAGCCTCTTCACACATGTGCACTTTCTCTCACGGTCTCGCGCATATACGTGCGCCCGAGTGTATTGCAATGGCATCATTATAAGGACTGCATCAAGAGCGTCATCTGTTAATAATCCATCATCACTCATCATTCGTTGGTGGAACTCATTTGTTCTCAGTGTCAAGAGACGCCGAAGAGCACAAAGAAATATATGAGAAAACCAGTAACAAGAACTACGTCAATCGGACGACCGAATTCTGTTGTAATAAGTTGATGGTTTCACTTTGCATGCAGTGACATGTGTAAGTTTTGCTGATTCACATCCGTGGGTTCACCTTGCATACGTTTTGTGCATTTGGAAGATTAATTCCAACTATACATCCGTTAACCTTTGAGTCTCTGCCGCAAGAGTTGATTTTACAGTTGCTCGGGTATTTATTATGTATAAAACCCAAGAAGAAAACAGTCTGACTCCCTAATGAACCTGCCACGACAGACAGGGGTTGTCAATTCTGGTGATATTTCATTAGTTTCAGTAAAACACAATTTCTTTAGCCATTAAAAATAAACATGCTCTAAAGTCTGCACCAACTGTTTATATTTACAGTTGGATTTCAACATATACGTTTAAAATGAAATGGACACTCCTTATTTCTCTGGTCTTCGTGGTTTCCAAAATCAGTGTCCACAGTGCAGATTTAGATTCAGAGGAGAGGAAGATTTTTATGGGTATCCTGTTCCATGATTTTATTTTTATCGGTTATTTTGAAACAAAATTTAAATGTCACACACTAAAGCGTGATTTGTTCTGTGGAGTTGACTGATTAAAGGTTTGAAAGTTTACTTTTGATCATTGGATATCTAATATTATTATTACGCTTTTAATTATTCGGTGTGTAAGAAAAAATTAGCAAACGGATGCCAGTTACATTTCTCTTTTTAAGAACAGCCATTTTATTCGAAACTTTCTTTTAAAGAACTCGTTAAAATCTTTCTAATAAAATTAACAATTTCGAGGGAGTTCTGAAAGGAAAAATGTTTTTAAATTCCTCCATACGGTGTCATACTTAATACTCAATTTTCTCGGAGAGGTTAACGTTCGACGCGTGAGAGTTAGTTTCCTTTAATGTCTTAGTTTTTATATCAAAATTGATGATACGTGTATAATTAATCCTGCAATCGTGATAAAACAACAAAAATCTCAGTGGAAGGAGAAGATTAGAGTTCCATCATAATTTACGGTAGAATGACATTGCTTTCAGAAATAAAGAACGAGATGGATCGGCTTAAAGGGGCCGGCTATTCCACTCCAGGCAGATGCCTCCTCATATGGCGATTATTAGAAATTTCTGTGAACAGGGCAAGCCTCATTCTTCTGTTTTTTTTAAAGTCCACATTGGTACTTTGCTGTTTGCCGAAGTGGCAAACCTGTTTCGATTTTATAATCCTTCAGCCGTCTTTCCCAACTCGTCTCTGATACTCGATGCGGTCACGTGACACGACAAATTAATGAGTTTAGCCAGAGAGGAGCTTCGCCGATTTTAAGAAAACTAACTTGAACCTAATAAGATATGTCGTGGTGGACAAACTCCCTCATAATTTGTAATCTTTATTGCTGACATATTTACCACTTTTGGATAATCCTGGAATGTTTTTGTTAAAACAAAAAATGATGGGCGTGGACCTAAATGTTGTTTAACCTATTCGATCGCATCCTGTTCTGAGAAAAAATTAAATAATAGTCATCGGTTCTAAAATCCAGCCCTCCCAGACACATACGAGGATTCCGATTTCTAATTACAGCTCGAGAGTCCCAACTACCTTTTTATACTAGATTTTTGAAACGTTTTGAAAGAAATATTAGACTATACCATCTCAAAAACCCTATGGTTTTCTTCACAATCGGCCATATTTAAAAATGTTTATAAATATTGTAAACAGGGGACAAATAGTGGGGTTGAGGGGCTGTTTCGAATTTTTGGGGCAACTGAAGTCATGAGGCATCATTATACTTTGCCTAATGCTTTTTATTAGTTTATCAAATATCAATAGCAGATGTTCAGTACATCCTATTGCTTTTTTTTGACTGATGGACCAATGATTCTAAGAGACTGGACATTTTTTTGTAAGTCCTGCAACAGAACTCCAAAATCCTGAACAAATGAGGGACATAAGCTTACTGGTTACTTAAATAACTATTTATTTAATATTCATTTAAAGGTTAACTTGATTTTCCTTCTGCCACATTTCCATTTTTTCCGGTAGTTGGAGTCAGCTGAAAGTTGCCTATTTATTTAAAACCACAACGCTGTCCTTTCTATTTAGAATTCCCACATTACGATGGGCAAGCAAGCCAGAACTTGATTAATATCCTTACTGTGGAATTAATCTCATTGATCAGTGCTATTTTGCATTTTTGCATCCTTATCACAAACCTGGGCTTGATGGATTGCCGAAAAATTCGATAAAAGTAATGTCTTCTGTTGAAGTACATCAGCTGTGACTATTAATGGCGTAATAAAATTATTTTGATGGTGAGAATGTATCAGTTTGCAAAATAGGTCACGTTATAATCTGATAATGACATTCTGTAATTTTCGAGACCATTCTGAACAGAGCAAACCCAACTCAACTCAACTATGGTTTCCTTTTATTAGTTTAAAATAAAAGATGGAATTCGTTGTCCGATGGTACTCAGGAACAGCTAATAGATATCTGATGAAAAACTATTGCTGGTTTAGTGAAATGCAAAAGGAAATTTACACCCGGAGTGGGAGCGACTTCTGCATACCTTGTAATCAACTCCAGTTAAACGTCTTCCAGTCCCTTTAATTTCCCGCCATCGCTGCTAGAATTATGGTGCCTCGAGGGGGTGCATTCAGGACCTAAGTAGGCAAAGGCTTCCTTCGCTTGTGGGAAAAGAAGAAACGTTTTAGCTAGGTGGGTTTGTAATGAGCGTTGGCAGGGGTAAAAATGTGCCCGGTTACGCCTTTTTAAAGATACTTCTTACTTTTCAAAGGCACCACATGATCTTTCATGGTCTTTAGATGAATTTATGGAAAATACGGCTACTGGAGTCGAAGAAAACAGTGTCCTTTTATAACAGAAGAATTGTACTATGTTGGAGACATTTTTTCTAACTTAGTGATAAGCAAATCTCGTGAAAATTTAAAGAATATCAAATCCCACTTTCTCCATTTCAATGAGAACTATTCAGCTTCTTGGGACTAGTCGGGGGTACATGGGTTGCACGCGCCTCAGTTTGAGTCTGGCAGGTGTATTACCAGTTAAGAAATGTTTATCCACTCAATATCCGCGAAGTGTTCCCGAGTGCTGGGATAACACTGAAGCAACTGCACAGGTCAAAGGTTATATACACTCGTAGAAGTAAAAATAATACCTGTGTAACATTAATTAGGCCAGAAGAGGAAAAGGACGTCTGGCATGCGTATCTGAATTCCTTTTAGCGAGCTCAATATTCGTTTATTACAGTGACAACTGCAACTTTCTCTCTCTATCTCTCTCTCTGTCTGTAAAATTTATGGAAGCAACGCTCGCAGTTTACCTTAGCGAGGGGGCAACTTACGGTGACCAGGTTTGAACACACAAGAACGCGATAATTGCCGGATGATAAATAATTAACATTTCTCACGTACAGCAGAAACGCCTCCTGTGGAATACCCCTGGCCACGGATTTTACCATCATCACGCGACATATAAAAACCCTCGCCTGATTATTATTCCGCACCGATGGTTTGACGCACGCACACAAAAAGGAGCACAAGAGGCCTCAGGAATCCTGCCTGTGTATACACGCGGAAGTGACGGCAGGGATTGTCGCACTCCTGCCACAAATACGCCGATTTAATTTATTTAGCGGGGCGATATTTAGCTTGGATCTGTCGGATTCCGATTTCTTAACCCTGCCGGAACTTGTGGCGGAAGATGCATTCGGGATAATGAAATTGTCACGGAGAAACTGAGGAAATCACTAACAGATGGTCAATGGCGGCAGTGACGAGTGACCCTACGTGACGACCAGGAACTAGCTCTCCTCCCCTCCCCATTGCTTCCCTGAAGGTGGAGTTGCCGTATATGTCCGACTCTGACACCAGCTGTAGCTGAGTTCTCTCTCTCTCTGTCGGGATTTTTTCCCGTGTGGTGTTCGTGTTTTTCTTTGTCCCGCCCGCTTCGGTGCGACCTCGGGAGTAGGAGAGTATGCAGGGGTTAGCACGAAGCAGCTGCAGAATATTAGCGACGAGAAAATCAAATGATGCGAAATGGAAGAGGTCTGTAATCGCATTAATGATGCTCTGAATATGAATGATGGATACAAAGAGTGAACGCTATAAAAGGTTCAGTTTTTATTGCTGGAATTTCAATGAGAAATCCGATCGTCGTGTTTAGTTCACGTTTTCCAGCCTTTCAGATCTCCATGTCTCTTAAATCTGTGTAGTTTTTTGCGCAGCATGCTTCTCATTAAGTTCATCTTTCGTACACGCAGTAGAACGCGATAGTTCCTTGCTTGAATTCTAAAAAACCAGAAAAAATTATGCCACAATCATGGACTTATTAAATGACTATAAGAATGAAACAAATGTCATCATACCCAGTCTTAAATTGGAGTAGATGTTGATAAGATTCGACGTGGTAGTCATATTGTTTGATACGATTACCATGGTGAATCCTTCCAGTGATTCTGTTTTTAGATTATATTGTGCCCCGAGGGCTTTATAGTGGTTGTATCCATCTCAAATATGGGTTTAGTGCCCTTAGAATTTATCTCGATTTTTTGATCCTGTTAAAAAGACAAACCGTCCTTGAAACACATGCATACCGATATGTCACACTTGGTATCTCATGGCGAGAATTTTCTGGCTCTAATTCATAACATTCCTCACCTCTAAATCAGAATACAAGTTAATTCCACTTGGAGTCTGTAGAATCCCATCCTCACTGATTGGAGAAAGTTTTTCAGCCAAAAACGAGTTGGTTAGATCATTAGAAACTGATCCAGTTAATGTTTTATAAGGGATAATTGGTATTTTTTTAGTAGAACGGACAAACTAATATCTTCAGATTCCCTACTCCACCTGCATTGAATACGCGTCCCACATCGTACGAGTTACGAGTGTTGTTCATAATTAGTTCAACAAAATTTGATGCATATCTGGACGAAATTTTCAATAATCTAGGGTGAGGCAAACCGCCTTGGCTTTGATCAGCTTATAGAGAAAGCGCAGGAGTTAAGCTTGAAGACATCGCATAGTCTTCGGTGTGCTAAGGGATGGTATTCCTGTAGCATAAGAATTTAAGAATCTTCTTTACGACTTTTCGATATTCTCTACCAGTGTGAAGAGATAAGGATTGTGGACAGCTGAGAATGAGTATTACCAGCAATGAGTAGACTACAAGTGGTCTACCAGATGTGAATCTATATCCATGCAGTCAAATAACGTCTGCTATTCTATATGCTGAGTTAGTAACTCGCAAATATTTATGGAATAACCCATCAGACTCCATAGTCCTTGAGCATCCGATTCTTTGGCTATTTTGAAAGATTATTTCTGGCATTTTGTAGGCTGAGGCAATTTCCATTCTTAGCTACGGTTGATTTCTGTGGTCATCAACAGTTCGCCTTCTGATTCATGCCGATGGGATGCCAACGTATTAACTGTGAAAAATAGAGGACTCAAAATAAATCCTTAAGAAAGATTTTAACTACCTCGTACTGCGGTATATTCTTAAAGGTAATTACTAGCCATATATTTCAATAATGATGATTTTTTTAAATTCCTGATAAGTGGCAATACTGGTTATCAGCAGGATGTTTTCTTTTAATTTTAGCTGAATGAGGAAGCCTGTCTAGAAGATGAAGAGTGCCCAGTGTTGCTGCAGAATAAACACTGAGTGATCATTGAATTATGAAAATTTCCTAATAATGTGTTTGGCCACGGTTCACAAGGATGACAGCCGCTATTCGCATAGGCACTAGAAGTCTAAAGACTTCCATAAGGATCTGCAGCCATCCTACCTCAAAACATGGCTGCAGTGCCACCACCATGTTGGAATAGATGATGATTCGTGTCCACACGCCTCACTCCCCGTTCCAAAACGTTTTCAGTTGCATTGAAGTCAGGCGAATATGGAGGTCAATCAAGTTGGGTGATTCTTCACTGTGTTCCTCGAACCACTCGTGCACAGTGCAGGCTAGCTCACACGACGCATTATTGCCTTGGAAGATTCCATTTCTGTCGGGGAAAGAAATGCAATGGCAGGATGCACATGGTATCCTAAGAGCCTGGTAGATCTTACCAGTGAAAAGTTGCCCCGTATGCACTAGGAGTCCCACTTCTCGCTAGCAAAACGTGCCCCATTTTAAGCAGTCACCGCCACCTGCCTGGATAGTGGGCACCATGCAGGATTGCTCCATGGACTCGTGCATATTTGGATTCATTCGTTCACAGCTCTCCAGTTTCCAACCAGCGTGTTCTTGATACCACAGCATTCACCGTCGACAATGATTAGTGGTGGGGAGGGGGTGTCTTCTGGGTCGTTTGATGTGGAACCCCCATGCGTCTGAAGTGTGCGGCGCATCGTCATTTTGGATATTATTCTTGCATTCCCCATTTGTATTGCCACGTCAGGTATTGCACAGTGACCTTTCGTTGAGCCCGTACAAAGCGAGGTGGCATAGTCCATTACGAATGGGGTTATCAAATTCAGTGATCATTGCGGGTGTATTTTTTATAATGCAAATTATATTATGTATTTTTTATAATGCAAATCTATTCAAAATGTTGAGCTAAAAGAATGACAATATGACCAGCTGCATCTATTGTCTATCAACTCCTCCATCTACAGTAACTTTTGTTTTTCAGTTCGATCTGAACGAAATCTATCGTATGCTTTCCACGTTGGGAAAAATAGTCTATTTTAACCAGAAGCACACCTACTCCGAAACTCTTAAGCCCAAAGTCCTTATGTCCCTTACTAGTGCATTCTTCTTGCTTATTCATCTGCATTCCCGAGGTTTTATTCTTGAAAAGGAGTCCAGTAACTGCTGTCATACGACAAATCGAAGAACCTGTGTGAAAGTCCACGCCAGCTATGGTAGACCCCTCCCCCACCCACCTTGACGGATACTGTGAACGAGGTTAGCAACATAAGACGAGACTAACAACTGCACACTCGCATCCGGCAGTCTGTGGATTTTTCCGCCAGGGCGTACACTTGGATACGTTGTCATTAGCTGGAAATCCTCAATCATAAGTCCAAATGAAGTCGATGGTCCACTACAGTAAACATTTCTCATATTACATTTCTCTGGATAGAGTACAAAAGTTCCCGATCGCGTGACGGGTTCGTGTTCCGGGCAAAGTTCCTGTTACAGAGATTTCGTTTTGACTACAACACCTAATCAAAGCGAAACGTTACTGAACTGTACGCTCTCGCATCCTGCTTTCGTGTGCCTTTGCTAGACAACCCACTTCCTGTTTCCATATATTACGATTTCCATACCTATTTAAAGCCACCTAGTGGCCAAAATGAAAAGCAAAAACATCGAGATATATCAATTCTTATGGTGCTTAAAGACAAACCCATTAATATCTTTGGAATGATCATTCCGGACATATAACTTAATTATTATATAGAAACAATGAAAATTGATAAAAATGTTGAATAAAACCTTCAAACGTTTGTTAGAATTACAAGTATCCAATAATTTGCAAAACAGAAATGCCTTAATGCAAAAGAAAACCAGTTATGCAAACATATCTCAAAATATTAAGCGCTAGTTGACAATTAGCGCCTCCTAACGTGTCAAAAAAAAAAAGTGAGCGCAAGTTCATTAAGTCAATATCCACGTAGGAATAACCTCGATAGCAGAATGGAGGTAAAACTGATACAGCGATGATATTTTTCGTAGTAATTAAAGAAACAATACTGCGCATGTCCTGAGCTTGATTATTGTTTCTTTATAAGGCTCATTACCTTCTTCTGTCCAGATAGAATTGCCACTTTCCTAGTAAAAATATAATCGCGCTATTAAGGTGGAATTTATAATTAAAGTGTCTAAATTGAGTTCGTGGACTATCACGTATAGTTCTTCTTTTTTTTTCTGAAACCGAACAGCGTATAGAATTGTGATTAGCTGCCATCAGCATGGATAGACTTTGGAAGTTTAGCATAAAAAAGTTAATTAATGTTTAAACAACTATTGAATTCCATTACTGGAACACTTTTGTTCACGATTTCAGGGAAACGTTTTCCAAGATAAATTCTTAATTCAATTGACACCAAAGTTGGAATTGTATGGGTTAATTAAACAAGGAAAAACAGTTTAAACTGGTTTACGTGATATTTAAATCTTATATTTTTGTTTTTGTAAACCCATTTGAACGTCCTTTAAACCGTCCTCGTGTTATTTTTCGACTGTTTATCGATTTTCTTAAAATTCTACATACAAATAAAAACCTAGTATTATTTTTTCCTTTGTCTGCCTGTCCGTTCGCATGTAAGAACTCCAATGGACGAATTTTCATGAAATTTTGAATTTGGTTCTTTTAGAAGAATTTGTCGAGCATTCCCAAGTTTTGCTAGTATCTATACTTACCATGATGGCATTTAAACTCAGTAAGATTGCGTCATTGCCTTATGAAAGCAAATCGAAACCCTCTCGTCTATATAATTGGTGTTTTTTAATTATCAAAATCGCATTACAGATTCCTTAATTAGAAAACGTAAGATGTTCTCATTCAATTCTAAGATTTAAACTCATTTATAACACTACCAAAATCAATGGTTCCGAGATCCTGTGAAAACAATACTCTGCTGTTCCCACAATTACTGGGTGTCTTGTTTGTATTACGACCGAGTTGTTTCTGATAATTTCACCTGCACTATTCCCCCTAGTAATTGTCCCGTAATCCCTCAATTAGATTCTGTATCTGGATCTGTGCGCACGTGTTCCATTAATTGGGAGGTATCCGATACTTGCAAGACCTGATTAATCATGATTATGGGCTTACTTTGGTATCCCATAGGAGTAGAAGTTCGTTGGCATCTACAAATCTTTCTCCACCTACAGATAACAGTATTGGGACTTCGCTTGTACAGCGAACTACGCGTAATCTTGAGGTGTGATGCTTCATTTTATTTACTCCTTCAACTGCTTAATAACATCTAATCAGACCAGATCTAATTTTAACTCAAACTTTTCCAGGTGTCTGCCAATTAGTTTGGAACATAGCTGTTGAGCTTCAATTCCCTCTAGCTGTGAATTTTCACTGTTCTGATGTTTATTTAAATAATTTAATTCTTGAATAGGTTTGGCAGATGCGCTGTCCAAAGTATTTAGGTGTAAATATCATATTTTATTATTTTTTAATAGATGAATGTTTTAGGTACGAAATATTCTCCAATAAAAACTGAGAATTATTTATATGAAATAAGTGGCACGTTTTATTGAAGTGTTTAAACAATCCTTCTCAAAGCCATTTCCTCTGAGCTCAATCCATTCATCCCAAGGTCTCTTTCCATTCTTTCATAACTTACTAGAAGTCATTCTTGGACAGTTTGATGAGGTGAGGACTGGACTGGATAATCAGAAGAGATTATCCAGTCATTCCATATCCTATCAAAAATAGGACTAATCTTTGATTTTACGTTCTGCATCACGATCCCCAAGCGCGCTCTGTCGATTTTGTTGATGTCCTAGAGTTGGTAAACCATCTCTTCTTTCGTGTTGCGTGTTCCACCCACGTTTTAAATCTTCTTTTTCATATCTCGTTCATGTATTTGGGGATATCTTATGTGGTCTGTTACACGCCATTCGTGCATTGCCATATTTACTAATCATACTACAAAGCGCATTTGTTTACAAATCCACGAGGGCTCCTTACTCATGAAAACCATGTATAGATGAAAGGTAAAGGTGATCGGCCTCATTCTGAGCCTTCATGATTTAGTATTTGTTCTCTAGGAGGAAGACGATGTATATATATTTTGAAGTACTCAACACCTCCGCTTCAGCAAGGTAACCATAACTCTCGGAGGAAACTCCAGGTGTATTTCATAACTGCAGACAAGTTTATGGTTATCTTCTCTGTAGGATGATCTTGTCGCACGTAGTATTAGGTTGTAAGCATCAACCCACTCATACTTCCCGAATTATGGAACTGCTTCGGGCATCTGGCCACTGCTGGATAATAAATACGATGACGTGAATTCCATAATGTTGCAGAATTTTTAGTACCACCCACACGCATTTCAACAAAAAAAGCAAAATTCAAAATAGATTGCATGTTATGTTATTTAAGTCATCACAGCTACTGGCCTTTAACGTTTTATTTTTCTTTAAAACTATTCTAAAGTAAACTTTAAACTTATAAATAGTTATTAAAGATCTATCGTAACGTCCAACTGGTTCCAAGTTAAAATTGAACTTGTGGATGGCTCAAGAGGAGTAGCCCACTTTTCTCCATTATACCCTTCTGTACGTATTTTGTAAATAACAAAACCGGACTTCAACAGCACGCAATGGATTGTGTCTATAAATTGCTTGCTTTTCTGTTGTGAGTTTGTAATCTGGCGTGTCAGGCAACACGCACCCGATGGACAATTTATCACGAATGCCAAATAGGTCTATAAGAAATTGAAATTAAAAGGATCGCTCATGGAACTTTGGGAATAGACAGTTCAGAGTTATTTATATATCACTCAAAAATGATATTACCGCTAGCTAACTACGTTCCCAAAAAGGATTCTTAATGTCTTTTATTAAATTTCAATTACGTTTTCCAGTGTCCATATGTTTATGAGCATTTTAATAACTATGCCCTCTTGTAGTTTGCTCTGTCAGCTGGAACTAAACAGTATAGACCATGACAACCACTGTAAATTGCGTTAGTTTACATCTCTTGGTAGCGTGATGTCGTCTTTGGTGTAGAAGGGGTACTTTAGTTGACCCATCCATGTTATACTTAGACAACGGAGACAGGCCCACTCAAAAATAAGTGGAAATTTGTCACATCTCGCGATGGCCCTGATTTAACTGTTCCTGACAAGGCGTGGGAGTCGAGCAGAAGATACGGTAGTGTCGGGTGACTGTAGCAACAGTAGAAGG
The DNA here is from genome assembly GCF_048544385.1 of Mastigoproctus giganteus. Lineage (NCBI taxonomy): Eukaryota > Metazoa > Arthropoda > Arachnida > Uropygi > Thelyphonidae > Mastigoproctus > Mastigoproctus giganteus. Next base: position 144,786,360 of record NC_143587.1, read on the forward strand.
TGAGTGTCTGTTAAAGTTATTACTTATGACGTCACCAGTGGATGGGGGAAAATCTCAAGTACACAGTAGGGGTGGTTAGAGAGTATGGCGACAGTGGACAGCCGAAAGCGATGAGCTGAAGATTAAAGTATTCCTTTGCCTTGAATTAAAACGCAGATGTGGTTAAATTAATGTCTTCTGTCTATCGTCTAGGTCAAAATGGCCGACACGGTCTTTGATTTTTGTTTCTTTTTTCTGATCTGCAGTATTTCTTCTAAACATAGAGCTAATGTATGCCCAAATCGAAAAGTGCAAAATGTCAAGGCAGTCGATGAATAACATCAAGCAGTATTTTGCAATGCAATTATTCATTCTTCAAAGTGGAAAGGTTTTTTTTTTTCTATTTTTACTTTAAAATTAAAACAATAACCGCCCACAGAACACTTCTGTTGATTTAGATTATAAACGTATATCCGCTTTGAATACTGCCTCAGAATACATTCAAGATGGTTCGTGACTAAATGCTCGTTTCTTTTTATAGTCCGTTGTAGACGTTGTGAAATCTGTTTATGTACATTTTGGGGACAATAAGGGGGTGGCAAGAGAAGTAAAGCATGCATCAGTAGTCTCCTGGAATCTGGTTTTCTCAGCTTCAGATTTAAAACAAAAATAAGGGAGATTTTTTTTTGGCTAACGAACAGATGGAGTGTATTTCTTCTTCTCTTATATTATATACTCTAAAATGGGTGGCCTTTTTTATATCTTTGAAGAGAAATTCACGCACGTATAATAATAAATAGAATCATCGAAAGCACGAGAAAATAAGTGAGTTACTAGTTTTGCTTTATCTTGACATGTATTTCTTTTACGGTCATAAAACTCTATCCTTGTAAGGAAAACTTCTTGGAAGATCGACTGCTGAGTATAGCTGACATTGAAGAAAGAAAGGGAGTTAGGCTAACTTATTCAACACTCGAAGTTTACACTTTAAGACTGTGTGTTTCAAAGTAGTCATTCGTCTTTTTATACACTAATGCGAGCCTTGTGAAGATTTTAGTTTCCTTTCTTACATGCCAAGCAAACGGCTTTGTCCTTTGTCTTAGTTATTTTGTTTTTCTTAGAGAAGTCGTGAGCTTCCAAAAGCCATGTTTTGTGTCGTCTCCCCGCGTTAAAAATTCCGTATCCATAGCGATAAAGAGAAGAACGTTTAGTGCTTTAGAGAAGCAATGAAGTTTAGTCCACGTGTCGGACAAGGAACGTAAGTATAATCTGGTTCCTCATACACAATCAGTTGTCGTTCTGGAAATGTCTAGACCCCCCCCCCCTCCACCCGGTCGATACACGGTCACCTTTCCCGCTGTTCGAATTCTTCTCTGAATTTCCGTAACCAACGAGATGAACTGCTTGAACAGGAAAACTTTAAACACACAGACAGACTCGGTTGGTTTTGTTTAGATGCAGTTGGATGGTAGAAAGAAGTCATTTTCTTTGAGTTTATTCGCGTGAGGGGAAAAACAAGTTCTCAGGGGGAATTGTGTTTGTTGCTTCATCTTCTGTTGAGCGATGGATCCAAGGCTGCCTGTCTGCAAGGATCAAAACATATATGAAAATATAGTTTGCCGCATTGTTTCACATCGAAGAATGAATATAAGGAATACAGTGGAGGGGATAGAGATCTAGAACGAGAAAACATAAACAAGAAACATTATTCATCGAGATAAAGAGAAGCGAAAACATGCAAAGCAGTCCATCAGCGTTTCCTTCTGCAGATTTATATTGAAGTGTTCCATTGTATAATAAAATATCGGGTCATCAATAATCTACTTCTTTTGTCACTTTCATTATACGAGTATTTCTTGAAATTGTTTTCTTGTTTCTCGTTTGTTTTCTTCAAGTGGTGAGCTGCAAATATGTGAAGAAATCTCGCGTGTTTATTCCCAGTAGACGAGGATTTTCTTCCATGGTAGATGGTTATAAAATGCGCAGTTTTCTCTCAGTAATTCTAAAAACGAAATAACCATAAAACGCATCGCAAAATGAAAGCAAATTGTGCAAAGGTTGTTGCAGTTCTGAATTTATTTTCTAGACTTATAAAATCTCCACATACACTAAATGATCATTGAAATATGAGCACCTACCTAATACCGTATTGGGCGTCCATTATAACGGATAACAGCTGCTATTAGCCTAAGCATTAACTCCACTAGATGTCTTGATCAAGGTTTCTTCACTGTGTTCTTCGAAACACTTGTGCACAGTGCAGGCCCAGTAACACGGCGTATAATCATCTTGGAAGATCCTCTTTCTGTCTGGGAAAAAATGCAATATTATGGGGTGTACATGGTTTTCAAAGAGCTGCGAGTGCCAGACCATAACAACAGAACCCAACATAATACTTCTCACATAAACTCCAGCCATTATCAATTCACTACAGGATGGAAGCCTCGTCAACGATTCATGTTGAGGGACCATAATGTACCACGCTGGTCCAGTGCAGGTTGATAGATCAACCGTATTTAGCAGTCAGGGGCTAGAATCCCGGTCTGCTCAAGGAGCGTGTGCTACTCTACTCCCTCTACTGATCTCTCGGCTATGAACGCCTTGCTTCTCACATACCACACACAATACTTTTGTCTGGCTTTTACAAAGTACTGTATAATTCACAACAGTACTTATGGAGCAGTCCTGGGAAGCCACTGGTGGCTCTCCTCCTCCCAAAACATTATGTACACTACGACCTCATCACTAAAACGTTGGTCCATATGCATCAGAGATTCTAAGAAACCGACAAGATATGCAGTTTCCAATATAACAGCACCCGAAGCACCTTTTGAAACTCCGTGATATCTTTACTACGTCCCATAACTCTCCAAACGAGTGTCAAGTAGCGAAATAGACCGTATGAAAAATATCGGACCAAGGAGATAAATCAATAGAGAAGAACTTTAATTGCCCTTAAAGTTACTACAATCAAATATATATTTTTTTATGTTAAAATCACTTTAAATCTTCTACTCTGATGAACAGAAAAATCACCACCATTAAAAGTTACGAAGCTGAAGGTGAAACCATCCATTTGTATGCCACGATAATAAATACTTTATGGATTTGTATTTGTTTATTGATCTCAAGTAATAACTGGCCGTTTTTATCATTTTAAGTATGGCAGTGAATCCTCCTACGGATTCTACGCTTTAATGCGATACGTTGTACCGATGTTAGAACGAAGTCGAGCTGCAACTGTCACCGAGAACATAAATCTCGGTCTGGTAATACATAAATGTCTTGGCAAGACTTAAATTATTGGTGGTGTAGACGCAAAGAGGGAAGAAGTATACGCATGCACGAAATACCTTAATAACTGCAACTCCTATAGTTCTAATTTATTTTAGAACCACACGAAGGTTAATTAATTAGACGATGATAAATTTGTCTTCCAAAGATAAAAATGATAGTTCATTTAAAATTTCAAAACACTATAAAAATGCGAACAGAGAAAAATGTTGTGTCACATCAGATATTTATTACACGGAATAATGAGCGCATCTCTGCTGTGCAAGCCCAATATTTACATTTAGTTCATAAATCTTCGGCTTCTTCGAAACATTTCTCAAAGAAATAGAAAATCGGAAGTCATCGGCAGTCCTCGTTATGTTCAGCGCCATCTGCAGGGACACTTATAACGTCTAGACAGCGTGTCTCACCTAATAACGGTGATTTAGACATGCCACGATTTTTTTCCTTTTGTTTTTTCTTCTTGGTTCCATCGCGTGTTGTAGCTAATAGCCTCTGAATTATTTCTGTACTACTGGGAAATACTTTTTGGACAGATTCTCTTAAGCGTATTTGCTTCATAGTAACTTTTCACAATATGACCTTTGAATTCTGTAGCTATTTAACGTTTAATCTGACCTAACTAAAACCCTGAAGGCAACAACGGAGATGGACAGATGAAATTCAAGAGTTCGTGGGCAGTAAATGGATGGCCATTGCACAAAACACAAGGAACTGGAAAGTTGGTGGAGAGGCCTTCATCCTGCAGTGAATTAAAAATGGTTGATGATGAACTGGACGCATGTCGATTTTCACAGGGAGTCTTCACTGCCATTCAGTTCAACTGCGTATCGGGCTACCTTTGGCCCTCCCGACACACTCCACCATCCTGGATGCTCTTCCCTAATGAAACGGTAGACATCAGCGGGTATATCTTCAATGCCTCCTGCAGAACAGTCATTAATTGAGATACTGATGTGGTAGGTGTTGGTCTGTTTTGTACTTGTGTCTAATTCATCCCAATTCAATACCAGCGTGGCATGGGACATTATTCAGTTAAAACAAACATCGGTCTGTACCAAAGAAACGTTACAGCGTGGGGGATTATGGAACTGTCTAAAATGTTAAGATATTGGCGTTCAGGGGTTCCATGAACAAGCACCAAAGGTTCTAGGCCACACCGTGAGAAAGAGGGCAACACCATAATCCCACCTCGAGATTTTTCACTACAGTGAACCGATTTCCAATGCTCTGTGGTCTAATCAGCGATTTTTAAACCATTCAAGGTAAGATCACTGATTGGGGTTGGTAATGTTGGCTCATGCCTCGCAGCTCTATAATGATAACCAAGATGGTGGAGCTCTTTATGTAGTGTGTTTGTAGAAACCTAGACCTCAATCCCTGTGACGTCTTAAACTACACTACTCTGTTTGATGTTTTGCAGAATATCTGACAAGATTGTCATACTACCTTTCCAGGTACTCCTTAGTCATGTGGAATGAGCTTCTGTGGTATTCTTGCACTCAGCTGGTGGTACTACTGTCACGATTCCATCAATTGCACGAAACAGCAAATCAGGAATATGACATCCTAAAATATTTTCCTCTCTAAATCAGTTCACTTCTCCTTATGCGCTGCCATGATGAGAAAAAAAAAAACTTTTATGGCGCACCTTATATACTGGTTTCAGTCACTTGTTGAGCTGGAAGGTCTAAATACTCTTTGGAGGATAGTTTACATTGAAGGCAATGTACCAAAAAAATGAGGCCCTTGCCCCATTTTTGGTACATCTTTTTCAATTAATTATTAACTTAAAATAATGATAATGGTTTGTTGAAGGGGTGAAAATATGCCCTCAATATACACTACCCTCCAAAAAGCATTCAGATGGGTTTCAGTCTCTTAGTTTTTCTCATCATGGCAGCACATAAATAGATAATTAATGAAAGACGATGTACCAAAAATGGGGCAAGGGCCGAAGACCCCCTTTCTACTTGTTTGTAGATTTCTTCTTATATAAAATTAAGCCGTTTTCCATAAACACACAGAAGTTTTCAGTGAATGGGTACGGTTGCTAGCTGGGTGCCAAGATTCCATGAAATATCCTTATCAAAGAGATGGGGCTGCCTTCCTGTTTATCCGTTCATTACGACTTGTAAAGTTGAATGTTATAATTTGAAGTAATCATTTAGAAAATACAATGGAGGAGCAAACACACTCCCGTTAATGGTCTCTAATGGACTTTGAAATTTTAATTAAAAGCAGGGAATATGTCTCCATCCTTTGTTTCACTTAAGATGGGATTATTTCTGATATACGCAAATGCTGCAGAACGAAATTACTTAAGAATGTTAAATGTTTTATTAATATTTTAAGACGTTGCACATTTTTTTCGCCTTGTTAATAAACGCTTTGTTTCTTTCATTTAGTCTTGAAAATCCCTCGGTGGTTCCATTAGAGAATTAAGATGGGAGAAGTCGCAAAATGGTTCTTAATTTCTTTCATTATATCCTCTTATTTAAGATAACTGGTTGTTTTGTTTTTGATTCTTATTTTCTTTCTCCCTTGAGGTTTTTATAGCCTGCTGGATTTAATTTGTACTTTTTCGCCAAATGGAAGAGAAATTCCTTGTTGTTATCGTTGTTAGGGACGGAACAGGGTCAGCGAAATCCCTGTTCTATTACATTTTCAAATTAACCAAGTAGAATTCAGCTACACGAAGGACCTTCATATACATTAAGAAATATTAATACCCAAATTACATTGGTGCTCAAAAGATAAGGAACAGACATTTTTTCTGTTTAACATGATTTCAATTAATTAATGTCGGGGACATCAATTACAGTTCTTGAATAAGGGCTGATGCAAACTCATTAAGGTATGGCTATTCATATCAGCTGTGCTTTCTTCTTTTGAATGTAATTGTTCACTAGGAGGGCTCTTGGGACATCCATTGTCGTATACAAAAAGAATGTCTGAACCAATCGCTGTACAGACATAAAAACTACAGATTCATCTTCGTACCATACAGATATTAGAACACACGGAGATGACTGACGTTCAAGTCCACGCAATTAACCATCACCACCTGCAAACGTGTCTCTTTCTGAATGTCAGAGGGATGGAATCCAGTTTCTCTTTCCCTCCTGATGATATTGCATCTGATTGAAGACTACCTGGACTCTTCAGTGAAGAGCTCCATGATCTATCGATTCTGGGGTATATTCAACATGTTGTTGGCACAAATTTAAGCTGGCTGTCTTATGGCTCAAGAGTTGATCGTCGTGCATAAAGGTCGCTCTTATGGAGACTTCTTTATAAACTTTTCCTGGTACTAGCCGTCCTGTAGCTCCAGGACACTCTGAAGTGAGTTGCTATATGTAAGGTCATTACGATTCCTTCTGTTTCTGACCATGATTCCCTACCTATACATCTTATCGGATTTAAGATGGCTTATTTTTTCCTAGGGGAAGGTCAGAAAGACTGTTAAAAGGGAATAACAACAGTAACGAGATGAGGGCTTAAAATTGACAATGGGTGGGGTAGAGACGGAGGTAGGTAGTGGACGGATCGAAATGTTATAACCAGCATTTCGCGTGACCGATATAATACGAGATTTGCTTCGAGTCCAGCTAACACAAGGACCAATATTGGGTAGTGGGGGAGAGGAATGTTTCCCGCAACAGAAATTAGCGCATTCACGTAAAAGTAGAAGAAGCAGAGGGTTACTCCATAATGGACCTCAAAGAAATAAAATAGACATTTTTTTACTATCGTTAACTCTTATCTTTGAGTGAGATCTCTACTGATTTTTACCTCTTCGAATGCCAAGAAAGGTAAAACCAGTTACTATGGTAACCAATTACTATGAAATTGGTTACTCACTAGTTACTATGGAAACGGAAGATGCTACTGAAACGATGTTCCCTTACGGCGTTCCGCTTTGCTATGCTACGTGAAAGAATGCCTAAAATATCTCCCCCCCTCCTTCACCACCATCTGCAGAGATTTTGATTTAACATTAAATACCTTTCGAGATATTCACAAAGGCAAAAAAATTTCTTTTTATTGCCATAGCAAATACTTGTGCATCTAATCCTAATACCAGTTTTCTTTTCTTTATAAACACTTGCGCCTCTTGGTCATAATTGCCTTGCTGCTTATCATAAACGATCCAACACACTCTTCTTTTAACTCCAGTTTTTGCCAATTTTTCCTTCATATTCGAGAGCGAAATTACAAAAAAGAAAAGTAAATTGAAAAGAGGAAGTGCTCCAGCTAAAATGTGTTTGCAATTTTTCTTAAGATTGTACAATTGTGTGCTCCCACTTCATAACGATTCCTACCTTTCTTTGCTCTCTTGTATTGATCTGCTACTGCTCGTTGATGCCGTTGGTTTACGTTGCTACACCGCTTCCTAGGGGAGAGTGGTTATAATCTGTACCTTTAAATAAATGTCTTAATTAACTCCATCATCGCACCGAAGAATCTTGGCTCAGTCCAAAGTGATGTCTGAAATCTTTCTTGCCTTCCCTTAGGCCATTTCTTTTCTCCTAATTGGCATTCATTTTGTTTCAACTTACTATTTGTATTCGTAATGTGTATTGCTGAGGACAAGTCAACAAGATGCAAGTTCGTTGCGGTATTAGAAATTTAACTCCCTAAAATTTAAAAATCGACTGCAGAATACAATTATCTCCTAGCTATACATAAAGTGTAATAATTTTTTTTTTTGGATCTGTCGATGAATTATGAGGCTTCCTTCAACTTCTTTTCCACTAGCTATGTTGTCATTTGTCAAGAATTCAGTTTTGAATCTCCCCGATACAGAAAGGACCTTATCGAAGTTATCTAAGCTGAGAGTTAGGCAGTCTTATGTGAAAGAATACGGTTTCTTCTAGGATTTCCATTGGGATTTTTCATCTTTCACATAGACAAACTGACCCTGGACACACTTAGTTCACGGACATGTGGCTTACATTTGCAATTTGCATGTCGCTTCTTAGCTTGAGTCGATAAACTACAGTAATTCCCAATTTACTCTATGCAAATGTGAGTTATCATATAGTATGATTGCAAGTTCTTTGGTATCAGATGAATACTGTACGCTTTTCTGGGATTTCTTAGTCGATTCAATCATGGGAAAGTCAAGTGGTCTTTCTCATTTTCAGAACGGTATTGTTTTTGTTGTTGGAGTATGTTTAGCAGAAGCCACAATTGAGAAAACAAAGGAAATAACTGTGTGTCCAAAGCAGCCATCTCAAAAGTATACAATGAGTGAAAGATGAAAGAGAATGCAGCTCTAAAGAGAAGAAATACGGCAGAAGGTCGATACTTTACTACAAGAAGGAGACCCCAGGAATTTAAAGAAAACTGTGTGTCAGAGTAGAAGGTCCAATTTGCAGAAAATGGCCGAAAAATTCAATTTAGGCAAAGAAAGACCCATTTACGGTCGAATTATGCACAGAAATTGGACATGAAAAGGGCGACTCCTAGAACTTCAACTGAACTACGCCTCGTGTGTATCTGTGAAGAACAGTACCATTGTAAAAGGGCCATATATGTGAATAATATGGGTTGTTCTGGCCACTTGCCTACCCAGAATCATTAGTCACTTGGGGAGATGATTCCGAGAAATCGTCCACACCACAGGAAGATGGGCCAGTCCCAGTAGAGCACGTACTGTCTCAATTCGAGACTCTATCTCACCTGATGGTTCCAAAAAGTGAAACAGATTCCTCTTTAGGCTGACTCCAGACAAGAGAGAAGGAAAAAAAAAATTGTGGTGTTAAAAGAAAGAGAAAGCCTGGAAGTCAATCCCAGGGAAAGAAAAACACTGGTAGTCTTCTTCAGAAAATAAAAAAAAAGAGAAAAAGAAGAACAAAAAAAATTAGTACACTGCTATCCTCATAAACACCTTCTATAATACTGTTCCTTGATCTCTTCACCATAGCCAACTCCTTCTTTCTTACTATACCACAATTATTCAACATCCGCTCAGCAATTTGTTTGCAGATAGACTCCAGATACTCATTGGTCATCACAATACAAACCACCAACAACAATAGTGACAGTAATTTTCCATAAATCACTTCAAGAAAGGAGAAAATCACGAAAAATTTAGTTCTCGGAAAAGAACTCATTAGATTCTAAACTGCTTAACTAAAGTTATAGTTATAGGATTCTTCTTCAGTGAGCGACATTCTTACATACAGTGTTTAGCTCCTCACTGTCATTTCTGAAACATGCAGTGTTCTTCATTTAACTAACCCATAGAGGCTAGTCTATTGTAAACTTGAAGCTGTATTAAATGATCTGTTCCATTAAAGATGTATTTTTATTTATAATTGGTGGCTAGTCTGCAAGTCCGAAGTAATGTCCTACAAAGGACATTACTTCGGAATTTTCCGTTTATTAAAGACTTCATTTGCGTAGGCATGGAGAGCATTTAAATTTTGAGAATTTTCTCTAAACGCAGGTTCTTGACCAGGAGAAATTATTCCAATTTGAGTTTCAAGTTTAGACATTATCTCTTGATAATATGCGCACTCATACAGAATGTGACTCCGGGTCTCAGTTTCCCCACAAAAACAAACAAAAAAAAAGATGTATGGGTGTAGTTTGTTGTTCAGTGAACCATGGCCAGTAATGATATAAGAGGTGTTCATACTCATAGAAGAACCACAATTTACGCCTTCCTTCCATCATAAAAGTGATCTCTGGAATGAATTGCTTAGTTCGTTGTTGGTGTGTCCCACCTTGATTTTAATAATCGTGTGCCTATACGAAAGCTACTTGTGTCTATAAAACTCGAAAGATTTGATTGGATTGGTGCCTCTAACGTGAAGACTGAACTGTGGAAAAGTGTATGAAGGTAGAGTGAAAGTGTTGCGTGAACCTCATGAAGCCAAACATTCACAGACCACTTTCAAGCAGCTGGAGATGGTATCATGGTATGTCCTCTTATTACCGACTGCATCCGCTCATTCCGTTAGAAGGTCGTGTTATCTACAATGAATATCTTTCTGTCGTATCGAACCAATTCACCCTGCAGTGCTTCATTTTTATCCGGATTGCGATGGATTCCTTAAAGACGACAATGCAACTATACATCTTGTAAAAGTTATATCTGAATGGTTCATGAAACATTTCCAAGATTCAACATCAATTTGGCCACCTAATTCTCCAGATTTGAATCCAATTCTCAATTGCATTCAGATGTAGAGAGCTGACAAACATTCTGGTGGAACGATGGTCAAATCTGGAGCTTGACTCCCTCAGAATCCAATATTAGTGGGAACCATGCCAAGACGTGTACGAGCTGTAATTCAGACAAAAGGTGTTCCTACTAGATATTGAATAAAGGTTCTTAATTTTTTAACCTGCTAGTACATATATCCGAACTTTTATTTTTGTTATTGTTATGGCTTGAGCAAGTGAGAATCAATGAATGTTATGTAGGAACTTGACAGTTGCAATTCCTTTGGAAATTAATAATTTCTTATGCTGTTTTCATTTCTAATACTTCTGTCTTCTTATTTGTTTTCCAGAATATGATTCCTGCAGACAGTTTGCATTTTCGCTCATTTCTAGAATAATTCTGCATCGATGAGGTTTATGAAAATGTGAGTGAATGTTTTTAGGAGTTCATGGCGAATTACTGTAAGGGTTTAATGTATTCAAACTTCAATTAAAGTGTTACTAACTAATCTGCAACTTGCACTCTAACTGTTCAGTCTCTGTTTTCATGACGCAGTCTCCTAAGGAGCAGGATACAGTTCCGCCTGTCAGGGCTCTCACAATTACCACTAATACCTCAGCAATCGCACGCTCACGTAACGAAGTACGACCTTCTCTTTCAACCCTCTTACGAAACACAAACCAAACCATGTACCAGTCATCACGGAGGTCGCTGCGTTGTCGCTACGTGCGGAAGGAGGTCAGGTTTCATGTATCGGTTTCCCTTTTGGTGTTTCCACATGCAGTCGTCGACCATCGATCGCTCTGGTCGCTTGGATGGTAAAGGGGTGGGCAGCTGTGGGTGGTATGTTCTCCACCCACTCATCTAAAGAAGTTATTATTATTATTATTAACTGTTCTGTACGTAACACAACCTGTCGATCTACAAATATCAAGCGTGCTTTCTCTGGAAACTCAAAGGTCGTTTAGTATCGCAGGCTTTTTGTGTACTTTAGTTTCGTCAACTGAGGTGGTAAGAGGTTACTGGAATATCTTAAGAGTTTTTCGAAGGGACGAGAAAACTTTCTTGCTTTTTTCCAATATTTGAATGGAAAATTTCCAGTAACTTAAAGATAGACAATACCAGTCAAACAAGAATTCCTGAAACGAAAAATCTATTCTTAAATGCCATACGTGAAAACGAACAACACACGAGGATGGTTTGTTGCATTCATGGTTTCAATCCTACCTTGAAATAGTTGGATCACATCTGAAATTTGAGAAAGTTTTTCTCAACGAATTTCCACTCATCTCCAGTGAAAACTTGTTTTTTAATATTTGCACTAGGGATCACCGAGGAATATCTAACTCGAAATAATAACATTGGTGACGAAGAATGCATACACTAAGCGGCCATTTTATTCAGAACACCTACTTTGTGGTGTAATGGAGTAGGGAATATTTTTGTGATGCATATTTCGGCCTCATGACACCTGTGGAGCAACACTTTGGATTCTACAGATCATCTGTAAATTGCTGCAGATAAGAAGCACCCCTTCATGGTTGCAATGTATCCAAATGCGAATAGAATCTCGCAACTGCATAACTTATCGTATCACAAGGCCAAAATTATACAGAATTGGTTCCTGGAACATGGGAACGAATTCGACGTACTGTAATGGCTTCCAGCTAACTTAATCCCCATCCATCTGTGGGAAGAGGGCTCTCCGGAGTAGAAATCTCCAATTTGCAACGACTACGGGAAGTAATTGGATCATCATGGACCAGTATCCCTGTGGTAGTTTTTAGACATCTTAATGAGTCCATGTTACGAGAAAACCAGGATGGACTGAAGTCTAAAGAGGCAATATGTGTACCTAATAAAGTAACCACTCTTTGTATATATCTCACAAAAGTAGCTGCCATCACTCGGTATTCTTTTCTTGTAGTATATTCCAGAAATTGGTTTATAAATTGGAAATTAATACAATGCACGCTACGTTAGATGCACACAAATGTTTGATGGATTCACGCTATAAAATTATAATACGAAGATCGTTACAGTGATTGACTGGAGTTGTTTCATCTGATTTGGCAAAGATGTCATCGATTCTACCAGTGATCCTGTGACTGAAACCTCTCTGATGGAGTAAATAGCGATCCATGTAAATTATAATCCCTAAGCCGTGTTTTGACACACAAAATGTGTTACAACACGCCTTAGGAATGGTTGGTTGGAGGATCCTGGGGGGTGTTCATGGGCCGATTTGATCGGAATAAAAACATGCAGCAACTTCCCCCACTTTAGATTAGTGAATCGCAGTTGTAAATGAAGAGACATTTTAAAAATTCCTTAAGTCTCCGACGGGATTCGAACTCGCCATCCCTCAACAAGTGGCGAAATTCCAGACCGAACAAGCCAGAGATCAATATACGGTATACTATGTTAGATACATTTAAAGATTCATCTGTTTATTTTAATCAGAAATGCGTGACAAAATGTTTAAATCAATTTTAACTTTCTGGTCCCACCTTAAATTCCTTCACGGTCAACCGGTTGAGAAAATTTGTATTAGCATATCCTGTTGGTAGAAGATCTGGCGCAGCTGTAATTTTACATTGATAACATAGCAGTGGCATGAAATACAGTACATTCCAGGTATTTGGGAAACTAGAAATTAATCTTTTGATCTTTGATATCTTTTGTCAACAGAAAAAGAAAGCCTGTATATTGAGATTTTGGACATAATGCACATTCCGTTTACTTTCTTCAGTATAAGAAGAATTGCACTGGACAAAATGTACCTAGTTTAAAGAACTTCGACTGAGTCCATGAAGTTCCGGTGCCAAATACAATACGGTAAAATCCTCTGGTCTTGTAAACAACAAATTTATTTGTTTTTATAACAATTTCTCACATTACCTGTGTTAAATAGATTTGCATTAATTTTTACAACTGACACATAAGTTATTTTATTTTTATTAACATCAAGTAAAAGTGGACACTCTTCCGAGCAGGCAGGGTGTGAGAAGGAGATAAGCACATTAGACGCAGAGTATTTGAGAGGTAAGAGAGATTTTACAATAATGATAGACCCCGAGGAATAGTTTTCAATCGATTTTTCTAGGGTGAATCCTAGCTACTAACGTACTACTCTTCTGATCGCTTGGTCCTTGGTTAGCACCGCTCCTGCCTCCACGTATCGGGCAGATAAGGGGAAAAGTTATCCTCTAGGGCTAAAAGGAGCAACCAGGGATTTAAATGACTTTCCATCTCTAGAGCCTTCAAGCTCAAGACCAGAAATATCCAATGACAATGACTTGAATCAACTTAAAGGCTTCCAAGGGAAGCACAGTGCCATGACATGTCAAGCTTTCTGGTAATACACTTCTTGTCTACCCAACCTGTTTGCAAGTTTTCAACATTTCTAATTCAAGGATGTTTGGAATCCATCGCTGGATTTCCAAAAATGGTGAAGCGACTGCAATCCACAGACCTCCTAATTGAAATAGCTACCTCAAAACATTCTGAATGGCTGCTAAAAACAACGACATTTGGTGGGCTGCCAGGATCTATTACTCACCACAATACCTTAAATTCATCAAAGGTATCATCGTGGATATGGGACCTACTTACAGTCTCTGAGGAAGAATTAATTCAGGAACTTAGCAGTCAAAAAGTAATCGGTGCCAAACGAATAATGACCAAATGGATATCTCAATTCTTATTAGATCCATAATTTTAAGATTTAGCATTCCTGAACTGCCGAATTCGTCCTCGTACATTCCAAAACCATCTGATATGCTCCAGTATGAGGGTTATGCAAAAGTTTTAATATGGAGGGAGGAAGGAAGGGAGGGGTAAATATGACTAACAACGGTGGTTTTCATCCCTAAAAACATGGACAATTATCATAGAATGCGATCACCAATTTTTGGTAGCAGTGGTTCCTCTTTTCGGCTTTCAGAATTCATCCAAACTACATATTGCTGAAGCATACCGTTAATTTTTAAACTTGTCATCAAGTTTTAATCACGCGTTTTATTATCGATATAAATTCTATGCGGATTAGAAAATCGATCATGGATGTCTTGGGTATAATTTCAAAACTCTTTCATTCTAAAAATTTTATTTTATCACGTGGTCTCTCTTTTCCTTCTTCTTCTCCCACTTCTTTCATTTGTTCTGTTTTTCATTGTACGGTTACCACCGCATCCACGTACGCAACTTCATGAAACAGCAGTTCATCCTCAATATTCTTTTCATTTATTGGGCAGATAACTTGAGTTTCAAGCTGCACTCCCACCCACCCCCCGGTGTCTCTGCAATGCAATTAAACTGAACGCGAGCAAGGAAGAGACAGATAAAGCGAAAAAGGGATAGTCAGTTGGAACTTAAAAGATAATTCCCCTTATTTTCCCGTGCGACTCGATTTCCCTCCCCCACCTCTTCTAAACACTGGTAGATAGCTACTCTCTGTTCGCAGGGGTCGTTTTTGTTTCATCCATTGTAGTTTCTGTCCGAGCACATCACGGCTAACCGATCATTTCCACAATTATATGATATCTCAAAGGCTGTATGGCTGACAGCGGAGATAAGACACGTGATGGATATGGTAGGGGCGTTTGGCGATGGGGGGAGGATGCGGAATCCGATAGATAACCAGAGAAAACGGAAAGTTATTTTTTTTCTCCTCCTGTGTCTGCGAATTCATATAGGTGTTTGTGAGCGAGAGAAGTTCTTTAACGCAATTTTTGTGTTTACCACTCCGACTTCCATACAAAGTTAAAAATATCGATAAGTTTGAAATCTCTTTTTAGGAATTCAAGCGAGGTCGAATAAAGAAGTTGGAAAGTATTTTGCTAAATAATTTGTCGGTTTATGTTTAGGAAATGGTTGTCGGATGTTAAAATCACGCGCATTGATTATAAATTAATATCTGTGCCAACTATCTGTTTATTATAAATTATTTAAACAAGAAGTCGATGGAGATTTCAATAAAAAAATTGCTGATCCAGAGGGGATTCCCAACACCAAATAAGTTTATTTTTACTCTGGAACAGCAACCTGACAAGAAGAACTTGTAAATTATTGATATGGCAAGATATACAACATTGAGGTCAAAATTAGATTTCACTTGTTTTCTTTTCTCCAACTTTCATTGGAGCACAATACATTTTTCTTTCTGAATGTTTCAGAAAGTTTCCTTCTTCCTCAGATCAATCCAAATAGCAGCAAAGTGGCGCAGCCCCTTCTTTTCCCTTTACGAACTCGTGGATTTCTAGATAAGATCTTTCCAAATGGGATGGGTGGAAGGAAAGAGGTGGCCCGATTCTCTTGGCTGGCCCTTTCTCCAGACTTTACACAATTGGATCTTTTCTCTCCTGAAGACTTCAGATGAAGATTAGGCTTCCTTCTGATCACGCAACATTTTGAAAACGAGCACTTCGATGTAGATTTTGATAGTAATGTTGCTGATCCAAAGGGGATTTCCAGCACCGAATAAGTTTATTTTACCTTTGTAATAGCAACCGGCCAACAATAATTTCTAACTTCTTGATATGGCAAGATATACAACATGCAAGTCAAAATTAGACTACACTTTTCTTTTCTCCAACTTTCATTGGAGCACATCAGAAAGCTTTTTTCTTCCACAGATCAGTCCATATAGCAAAAAGATGGTGCAGTCCCTTCATTTCCCTTCACGAAATCGCGAATTTCTAGATACGATCTTTCCAAATCGGTGGAAGGAAAGAGGTGGTCAGATTCTCTTGGCTGGTCCTGTCTCCAGACCTTACACAATTGGATTTTTTTCTCTGCTGAAGACTTCAGATAAAGATTAAGCTTGTCAACTTCCCACTAAGTATACACGAATTAAAAACAGACTTCTTTTTGATCACGTAACATTTGAAACGTTAGAGCAGGTGTAGGAGACCATTAACTTTAGTTGATAGGTGTTCCCATGATTGGTGCTTGTTCCATCGAAGTATTATGGTCGCCAATCAAAAATACAAGGGCACGGCTTTCATTGAGCTCTCGGTACGTTTAAGTGTGCAGCTACTTCTGAACTACTCCATATAATAAATGGATTGCTAACGTAGTAAAAAATCTTTTGTGGATGTGTTAAGTGCTTAAGTAGGTGGTCACGAATAAATGTGCTTGTTGTTTTGAGTAAATACTGTGATCTTACTTTACGTGCATGACTAACCGCATAGTTAATGTAATTTGTGTTATTAGAAAGAGTCAAAAAGAAAAAAAGCTCAACAACAAAAGCAAAATAAAAAAAGTTGATCGACAAGTGATCTTCCCATTGGCGTAGAAGTTCAATTATCCCATTGGTCAAAGGGAACACCCATGTTCTACATTCGAAGCTCGTATGAGCGAGATCCTCTTCCCCCCCTTCATCCTTACTCTTGCACACTCCAAGAGGACGTTCTTAAATACCAGTTGGAAATGAATGGACGTGTCAGGTGTGATTGCTTTCGATCCCACGTCGTGTGTTTGTTAATGACACCGAAGGAACCTGTTTAACAAACACAGCCGGTAAATGCAGCTCTGAATTCTAACTACCATTGCTGACTACTGATTGGTTTAGGGGCAGTGACGTTTGATATTCTGCGATAAAACACCGACTCCGTTGTACAAAATGCCGCCATACAGAGAGAGCGAAAAATTCCAGTGTTTAAAGACGTCAGCCAAAGGAGAGGTGTTGTCAGTGACCTTGTCTTGTTAGTTGATAGATACATCCACGATGCATAATGGGGACATGGTCCAAGTCATTGACACAAAGACACGCTGTAGAAAGGGGGAAGTACATTTCTATCCACTCCTTTCACGCCTGGTTCCTTCACCTTCCCACTTACAACCAGAACACGAGCGATAACTCAAACCGGCTGTCCTACAGCGGACATTTACGTGCCTCTGCGAAAATCCCAATGAGTCTGCAGCTGTAGGGATTAAAGAAGAAGAAAAAAAAAACCCTTCACATTCGCAATCTATCTACGGATGGATCTTCTTTTTTTTTTTGTCACAGGGATGAATATCTTCTCGGAGTTTGGAAAAATGGGCAACGATTCGCCGTTCCTGCACGCGCAGGCTTGCATGTAGTGAATAGTCGGGCACCGGTACTTTAAGATAGTTATGTTTGTGTGTTTTCTTTGCATTTTATTTATTTATTCCTTTTTTTCTTCTTCTTCTTTCTTCTCATCTCGGTGAGCGTCTCTTTGACACACCATTCGCCATCTGAAGAAAAAGTTGTCGCCCTAATCTGACGAAGAACATCGCGTGTCACTGCCGTATCAGTACACTTTGAACTAAGAGAGGAATGAGTTTCTAGAAAAGAAAAGATTAGTCGATGCGAACGATCGAAAGGATGCAATATTTTGCGCCACCGAATGGGAAAAAAAAGCTTTCCTTTTTTTATTATTATTTTTTGTTGCTGTTTTGTTATAATCCATTGAGCTTCGATTTTGGAGAAAAAAGAGATTCCGGACAACATTTTCACACGAAGCTCTAGTTTTAGGTGAAGAAAGAAACACAACAACCCCCCTTCTCAACACACAAACCTAACATGTTATATGCACTCCACTGAGAACCCTGATAATGTCTTTTTATCAACTTAGAGAAGCCATTAAACTTTTTAACGAACAAATTAAAATCTTATTGGTTTGCATTCTGTGGTCATCAATCCAATTAGAATTTATTTTGTTTTTTTCTTTGCCTTCCATTCTGTCCACCACCATTGATTTTGTTTTCTTAATGGTACGATGAACGCATATCCGATTGACAAACCGCCGAAGAATTCCAGTCGAGTTATTGGAATTCTTCACGCGAGGTATAGAATTTTTAGTGGAAAGAAGTGCGACAGGTACAAGAAGAATCCAAGGAAACAGCCGGTGAAATACGGACAGCCTTGAAGAAAAGGGACACCCTGCGAGGTATAATTTATCGCTATACGAGAGTCATGGAGACGATTTTCCTTCTAAATAGGGGCGTTAAACCCCCAGAGTCCTCGCAGTTGCCGGAATAATTTATATAAGGCTCAATGTTTATTCGCGCTGGATTTAAGCCACTGGACAATAGGTCTAATTTTGTTTAGGGAAGGGAGAGAGATTAGATTTTACGCTTCCGGTTATCAATCAAGATAATATATAAATTTAGACCGTTGCTTTATATGGATCTGTGCACCGAGGTGGAAAAAATAATGGAAACATCTGTGATAACAGTTACATGTATGCACTAATATGATGTTGGGCAATTTTTTACTTTTAAAATAGCTTGCATTCTACGTGGTAGATTCGAATAAATCTTTATCTGCCTTAAGAGGAATATTCGACCATTCTTCGGGGCGAAACTTTTCAAGTTCCTTGAGTGGTGGAGGTGAGGTGCTGAAACTGAGGCTCAGCCATGAGCTTAGCCTCTGTTTCAGCACCTCAAACCAAGATTCGACACATATCTGTGTATATTGGAGCATTACTCCCATGGTGCATACACTTTTTGCACCATGGGATGAACCTGATCACTCAGAATTAGTGATGTGATGATAGGACTGAAAGAACACCAAGATATTGCTGCCCAAACCATTGTTGGTCTTCCATGTCTTACGGTTGGCATAACATTGCCAGGATACACTTCTGCTGGCAATCGCCAACCGTAAACTCGCCCTGATGTTTGAAAAAGTGTGAAGGATGATTCTTCTGAAAATGACATATGGTAGAAAATGAAAAACACTTGGGGAATAATTCTGAAGTTCTCTGAGCAATGCAGATAGGCAGCCAGGACAGCTCATAGGGTTTTGTCAATGATATACAAGTATTTTTCTAGCAAGGATAAGGAGGAGATTATCCCTTTGTATAAGGTAATGTTCAGGCCACGCCTTGAGTACTGCATACTGCTCTGGAAGCCTCATTTTAGGAAGAATGTAGAGTTGCTAGAACGAGTACAGAGAAGGGCGATAACATTGGTGAAGAGAACGAAGGGGCCCACTTACCAAGAAAGACTTGTTCTGCAAATTGCGGTGTCTGGAGACTAGGCACCTACGAGGTGATCTGATTGAGGAGTATAATGCTTTTAATGGTTTGAGGGATGGGATTCTTCCTCTTGCTCAGATTACGCACACAATCTGTCAAACTCTGAATAACCTAAAAGTAAACTTCAGGAAAACAAAATGTACTTGCCCAGCGTTTTCATCAATATTTATTACCATTTTGGACTTTACAACATTTGAATAATCTAGAAACATCTAAGCAGAAAACCATTTAGCTTATGTGATTTTTTTGAGCTATTGGTTTCCTGAATATTAAGCTAATCTGTATACGCTGATTTACATCCTAATGACCTACATTTAAAGTTCTTAAATGCGCTCTTTTAATTGCTGTATATTTTAAATTCTGAAGCTTTTCTCAACTAGAGTATAGAACTCAGTACTCTAAATTGTCACTCCGAACTTTTACAGATAGAGTAATTAAGTGGCTGGATTATCCTTTCTTCTTTGATATTTGTCGTCTTCAACATTTCCTCCTTGGTGGCCTTTGCAGACGAGATCTAAATCGACGGTGAAGATCTTGGCCGGCGAACCTGGTTGGTAATTAGGAATTTTTTAGGAGCAAAATCTCTGGTATGGTATTCTGTTTTATAGATTTTCTGCGAGATTATTTATCACTGTACAGAGATATTCAATAATATATATGGGGATTTCGTGCGACAGTATTCATCTTTGTAGTGATATATTCATTTATACATACGGCTTTCCCTCCCTTAAATTATGATTTTTTATCCAGTAATAGAATAAACGATCGTGAAATATACGCGATTATACACTAGTCAGTCAAAACGTCATGATCATCTACCTAATAGTGGGTATATCGTATCCTCCCCTTTGCCGCCAGTACCACTACCAAATGCGGTGCACGGACTCTATAAAGACCTCAAAACATTGCAGGAGGTATGTTGCACCCATGTCTTCGGAATTGCGTCCAGTAGCTCTGCGATAGTTCGTGGGGGAGCATACAAACACCGGATCAGTTGATACACGTAACCAAGAGACCATATCTAGGATTCGGATTCCTATCTGGGGAATTCGGTTGGTCATGGTAGCACCTGGAAGTTATTTTCATGATCGGCAAACAATACCGGTGCGCAATAACCTGTTGGAATACCCCTATGTCATCCAGGAAGGTAGTCACCGGGAAGTGATGTAGCTGATCACTCACAATGGGTGATATATATTATAATATATTGTAATATAGGGATATATATCCCTATATTACAAAACCCTCTTCATCCCGGTAATTATATGAGGATCGCCAGTATGGATCACGAAACGTGGCGCTCCAGGTCATTGCAGGTGTACTACCCCTTGACCTGGAAGTTTCTCGCGTGGGACTAATGTACTATCACAAAAAAGCGATCCCAATTACAACGTGTGGTATAACCCTTGACGTGACAAGTGGCTGGAAGAGGGAACAAAAAAGGATAGATGAATTCCTAACAGAAACCTGGCAAAGAAGGTGGAATGAAACCACCAAAGGAACAGTAACCCATAAATTTCTTCCACTAGTGACAAAAATGCACCCGAAAGCGCCACCCTGGTTTTTCCCGGCCTTAACACTACGTATCTACTAACGGGCCATGGCCCGTTTAAGGAAAAACTAAAGATGCTAGGCATAACAGAAGATAGAAATTGTACTTGCGGAGAACTCAAATCATGGACTCATGTCATGCATGAATGTGCAAATTATGGCGACGTAAGAGCGAGCCTCATTACAAACATCCAGTACAATCCAATTAACCAAGAATCCCGACTCCTGAATACACAAGAAGAGTTTGTAGCGTTTACCAACTTTGCAACTCAACTATTTACAAGAAGGAAAACAATTATTGCACTACGACCTGTCCAGCAGAAAGACAACAACACTCAATAGAAAAGCCTAAACTTAGAAGGAATGGATGAACCAGAACAAGGGAGAAACTCAAACAAACCAGAATCAAAGAAGAAAATTCAACAGTAGAGAAAAATGCACCATTACTTCCTAAAAGACTAATCAGAGTTGCTCACAGGAAAAGGAGAAAACTATCTTGAGGAAAACTACCCCAGACAAGACAAATTCTCGTCACACTGACGAATTTCCTGAAAGAGACCAACACTAAAGCGTCCCAGAGTTAGAGTAGAGCGCTATCTGTCTCTCAGATCCTGTACCTGCAGGATCTTCTTTAAACCCCATTTCCTTGCAGGGGGAAAACCCTCTTCCCTCCTTCCGCCCTTCTTCAGGTCCCACTAGGGGCCTGGCGGCTAATAGGCCGGATGAACAAAGGGCACAACACACGACATAGCACATGAACCACACATTTAAAAAAAAAAAAAATCTCAGGCTTGCCCGAAACATAGAAAATACGCGGAGATGGGGGTTAGCTCAGGTACATCCCTTCAGAGTGCGGTCTGGAGATATAAGGACTCCAAGAGGGATTCCCATGGAAAAATCCACCCCATGCCAAAAGACTGCCGCCACCTGTCTGTTTCTGTTGGACCAGGACATCGAAGTGAGTCCTCTTCGCAGTTCTATCTACCGTTCACATGACGTAACAGGAAACGTGTTTCTTTTGAAAAGGCAACTTTTCTCCGGTCTTCAATGACGTTATTCCGATGCAAACTTTAATTGTTGTGAGCGATGAGTGACCATGATACGTTGACCATGCGGCTCACATGAAGGTGCTTCCAAGATCACCGTTCGTTGGATCGTAATCTTGGAAACACTGCTCAACGTCTCCCTGGTTAAATCCCATAGTCTGCAGTTTCACCGTTTATCATCTTTAGGCTCGTACAAAGGGGGTCAGCCTACGTCCACCATGCCCATCATTGGGGCGTGGTACTAGCCATTAGCCCGGTGACTGTTGTTCTGTCCACTATCCGTCCATTCATGAAACAACTTAACTGCAGCACTCCACGGACAGACAACAAGATTCGCAGTGTCCGCAATACCTTACCTTTCAGCCGGTACCTCACAATCATTCCTTTTTCGAAGTCCACATCCTTTGCAAATGTTGATCAAGTACTTCGGACCGCATGCTGTTCATGTTTTAATTTGAAAGTGTACTGGCGCATCACAGTGTTAGTTTCCTCGGGAAAGCTAACCGAACACAACCAAACTTACCTTTAAGATGTCTATATGTAGTTCCATTCAAAATTAGCTTGTTTACAGACCAATCAGCTGGCTTAACATCCGGTATTTTAGGTAAATAAATGTTCTGTTTATGCTCCGGGACGACCACATAAGATCAGAGGAGTTCACACAAGTTAGCACGTGCAATTTTGTATCCTCAGACTTCACCTTTTGACTACAGAAACCTTATGATCACTCTGCACAGACAGTTAATGGTAGATCTTCATTCCATTATTAATAAAAGCTAGAATATATACCTGGAAATTAAAAAACAAATAAAGTTTAAATGCGCTCTTTATGATGAAGCGTGTTATTTTGATTATTGGAGAACACATAAACAGCTGAAGACGTAATCTATCCCTAATCCACGGAAGGAATTTCTATAGCATTTATTTTTCTTGTCTAATCTGCAGTATGCGAGGACCTTTACTAAAATACAAGAACTTTTCTTTCCCCATAAATTATTTTACAGAAAAAAAAAAAGAAACTTTCGAATTTTAATTCTTATGGAAATCGTACTTTGTTGACTTTCCAAAGAAGAACAAAACGAGCAAAAGGTTCCTCGTGTTTGATCAGCGACGATGCCATTTGTTTGCAGCCCTGCTCTACTGACAGAACACTTCGTTACGTTGCCAGAATTGTGAACGCTGGTGATGCATAACACAAAGCATTCTCCGGAAGATTGATTACCTCAAAAGGCCCTGGTGATCTATAGTTTTGTGTAAACTGACCTTACGCTGGAGGAGGAAAAAAAAAAAAAAAAGACTTGGAAGAAGAAGCAGAGTTCTCTGTTTAGAGAAAATATAGAACTACTCCATTCTAAATGGCATCCGACCATTGGCCAAAGAGAATAAGCAATGGGATTCAACCAACAATAAAGAACTCTCTCTCAATGTCAATTCGTACTTCTTGGCTGGAGTCTGCGGACCAACGTCCATTCGGTCATCACCTGGAAACAACGAAAAGACAGAAAGAAAAAAAAGCGTGTTAATTTGCTGCACAATTACAGTAAGTTTCCAGTTCATGTAAAGGGGGCAATAAAAAATATAATTAAACATTCGGCGGTTTGCTAGGTGTCCCAGTTAAGCCTTATCTTTTAATTAAAGTCAACTGCAGTTGTCACGCCTCTAGGGTTGACACGCGGTGAATACACGTTACACGACGCTCGAGCACACGATACCGTAGTGGCGACCATTAGGAGCGGAAGCGATAAATGACAGACAACCGATAAAGAGGGGAGGGGGCAGGGGGGTATGGCGGGAATTTTTATGGAAGAGAAGTTTCCTCGTTCGAACAAAGTATCGTCCTCGCTCGGCGACGGTGGTAAAATGGAGTTGGTGGGGGTGAGGGGGGGGATGCGCTCTTTGACGGATGTACTGCGTCCGTAGAATGCGTACTGTTAAATACGGCGAAAGGTCGCTATTTCGCTTGGTAATTTGCGGTTCCGTGCGACTGCTGAAATGCTGGTGGAGCTGATCTTTTGGCCTCGGAGAGTTTCAGAGAATTGTAGAAAGGAAGGTAAAATATTGGGGGATCCTCCCAGTTCTAGCAAACACTCTGATCGTGGTTCAGTTGATTCCGGTATGTTTGCCGAAGGGTGATGGGTGCAGAGTCTTTAAAATAGTCAATTACTCTTTCCCGGGATTTCATCACATTTGTTTGGCTCTGGAGTTATACGTATTTGGAGTTTATCTCCATTTCTGATGTTTCAAAGAAGTCTACCCCTCCCTCGTGAAAATTTCACCAGAAATTTTCAGGGATATTTGGTCTGCGTTACTGGGACCATTGCAGTTAACCAGAATCTTCACGCAGAAACAGATATTGAGCCTCATTTGTGTATATTCAACTAGCACTTTTACATTTCCTGTCACAAACTTTGACTTATATCTGGAACTGGCCATATAACTCATGTTGAAGTTCCTTCTGTGTTTCAGAATAGCCAACGAAAAGATAATGTTCTTTATTGACTAACCTGCAGACAGTCCCGCTTTAAATTTTCTGCTGGGGATTAGGATGATTTAAACTGTCTGGCTTCGTTATTTAAAGCTGTTTTTATTAGCTGAAATAAATGGAGATAGACGCTATCATAAACCATAAAGTTATCTGTTTGTTGTCTGGAACTGTAGTTGTAGGACACATTTTATCATTTGGAAAACGTTTCGACCAGAATTTCTATAATAACAGTAAAACTTGTAGACCAGCTTCATCACGGAATAAAAATATCATCTCAAAATACTCCTTATACTAGCCATTGATAAATTGTCGCCCTCGCTGGTAGGACAGTGCCGGGTGATTAAGACCCTGTTTCGAATCCAGTCAATGACGAGAGGAATTTTGATTGCATTTTTCACAACATAACTGAGTTAGACGGTTGTTTGGATTTTTTGGCCAGCAAACAGCAAATCGATCAAATGTCTTTAGGTTCAAACGTAACTTCTTTAGTTATTTTTGAATAGTCTTCCTTAAAACACCAACTGTCTTTGAAGCCTGTTCCTCTCGATACACGCTATTTTTCCAACGGTGGTTTATTTGTAGCAATAGAGATTATGAACATGGGTGAGTTTCCTCTTCTATTCTCTGCCATCTGAGAAATAATCGAAATATGAATTTCATCAGCAATCCACAAGGGGATACCTTCGGTCCCATCCCACTCACCTTTGAACAAATTCCACTAAAAAGTTAGGAAAGAGGTCTGCATCCTATTGGCTACCTTTTGCAATCGGGAGGCTACTATGATTTTAGCCCTCCCAACTTTTTGAGTTTTTGTTCAGCTTCCTTTATAGAGCATATCATTATTAGGATCAGAATTCCCTTAAATGCAAATCTCCAGTCATCTTTGCCAATATTTGTACACATGAGCTCAATTCTTTTCGTGGATTAAACAAAACTCACGTCCTTGGCACAACCAAATCAGAAATACCTATTCTCCTGCATTCAAAAAATACTAGGTGTGTCCCATTCGTTTTTCTTCAGAGTACATATTAGGTCTGTACCTATCTCAATCCATCTTACCATTCCCATATGCTGGAGATGTGTCCCCAAGAACCATCTTTTATCCAAAAATTATAAATCGGTTAATCAGTGACTTTCCCCTCTCACAAATTTATCCCATACGTTTTCATTCCAGCTTTCTCTTCCTGCTGCAATGCCTTTACTAGAGCTATTTCCTGATGCTCTTCTGAAATGAATACCTATAACTACACCTCGTGTTCCTAAACAAGCCAGAATACGCGCGCGTGTTCTGAATCATAGTAACCAAATTAAGTTCCTTAATTTGGTTTCTCCATCAAGTATATCCTTAAAATTAGAGTCCCAAAATTCAAGTCCAATATCAACAAGTTCCATTAATCTTCCCAACCCTCAGCTTATCCAAAGCTAATCCTCTCGAAATTAAATCAGAATTTCAGCTAGGGTCCTTTTTATTACAAATTGACGAACTTCTAAATATCTCCATTTCTCACTAGGTGGCACCGCACGTAATATTAATATTTTTAAGTGGGAATATGACGTGTACTTCATATATAAATTATCGCGGTGGATCTCAAATGAAGAGTTATAATAACTATGCTACTCGCGAGATGTTTTTGCATTCAGGACTAAGAAAGCCTCCTTTTAAGAACGGTGAATCACACTAACACTCGCGAGTACTAATGCTAACGTGGGGTTGGGGAGGACTGTTTCTGTGGCGGCAAACGACTGAATAGCAAGGATCATTAAATGCACGTATACCGGCGGAAAAGTGACGTGCTGCAGCTCGTCTCCGGGAGTTTAATAGTAAGTCTCCATAACATTAAATTCTCTGGGCGGGCAGCTCTTGTGGTTGAAGCCTTTCCCTGCCCTCCCTCTCATTCACTCTCTCGCACACGGAAGTGGAGTGGGTTGCTGCACAAGTGCCTGGGATGGTTACTCCTCTCGCGCACAACGTTTCCCTTCTTCTATTATCATTATGTTGGGGAAAACAAATGAGCGTCGTACGGAAGGCGAAGTCAGGCGTGAAACAACCGGTTCGTATCTCTGACACCCGTTTTGGGTTACTGAGAGAGAGTAATAAATGCCACGCTGCACCTACGAGTAATGAACTGCAGGGAAAAGTGAGGAAGGCAAATATAAATAATCAGCCGAAGGAGAATCTACGAATATAGCCTAAGGTTGAAAATAAGCTAATAACTTCGACCTGTTTGCTCTGAGGAGAATGCTCCCGCCGCTTCAAAGAGAGTTCCGGAATTAAGACGTGGATCTGTCAATGGATTTTATGTTGGAAGGATTTTCTTTTGCTTAAAAATCCTTTCTCCCATTTGAATATTCGACATCTGACTGCAAGGAACTGTTGTAGTAAGCGTACAAAATAAGAAAATTCGAAAGGATGCTACCAGAAAATCAAACGTATTTAAAACAGGGATTCGTATTAATTTCTTTTCATCCAAAAATGTTTCTTAGCTCATCTTACAGTGCATAACAATGTGGAAGATATCAAGTTTAGTGGGGAATGTCAGTAGTAGTGATGGGCTTAATCAAATGAAATGATTTGAATAACTGAATGAGTTCCATAATTGAATGAAGTTCATTTACCACAATCGAATGAAGAATCCAGGCATGGTTTCATTTCCATCAAAGCAGGAGGAATATGTAAAAAGCTCGTAAAATTTCACTTTTATGAGCTTTTACATATTCCTCCTGCTTTGCGCATGTGGACTTCGGTCCTGGTGGCTTCTTTTAGGGAAGTGCCTAATATGTCCATTCCTCCTGCTTTGATCTTCCGAAAAACACAAGCCGCTCGCAGAATATACATATTATACTGGTAACTCCTCGGTGTCGCTGGCAAAATAAACTTTTCAGTGCTCTTTTTGGAGGTGTTGGTCCACGCTTGCATGTACTCACAGTTAAGCGTCAGAGGAACAGTATAGCCCTTTTGAGAATACCATCAGGGTCCACAGATTTTAGTGCAGCAGTGCATTCTTAGGATGCTCTGGGCAAGAGGAGGGCCGTTGCCAGTTACTGATCCATGGCCTTCGATAAACTTTATTGGGCTTGCGACAACAACGTGGAAATTAATATCTTCTTCTCAGTAGAAGAAGTTAACTACATGCCTTAATCGATCCTCCCAAGATAATGGTTTATCGATTGCATATTTGACCGCTTGTGAATTTATTTGCATAATTCTCAAACTTTTTCTCTAAATTAACTTGTGCAGTGTTTGTATATTATTAAGCAAGAATGCTTCTCTGACGATTTGTGCTTATGTAATTTTAAATGTCTTCCCACCACACAGTTCGAAAACCACTGCCCTAGACAACGCATCCATAAACGGGACCATAACAGAGGGGTAAGAAATTTTTCGTTTAATTACACCCGAAATTTAATTTACCATCCTTGCCAATTATGGTATTAAATCCTTGCCCATAATACAGGATTCTTTTACAGGATTACAGTGTAATATCTTATTTCAATTACTACAGGGTTAAATTGTGGAATGAATGACGATGATTCCCAAGATAAGCATAAGGTGATTTTCAGAAGCCCAGATGGGCTCTTCTGTAAAGAAGTCATTTAGCAATGTTTTAGGACGGGGCTTTTGGTTGCCTTTGGAGGAATTTTGTTCTCTTGCTTCAGTGGGCAAATTTCTAGGAGGAGGCCCTCATCATGATGATAGTTGAAGTTTTTTTTTCCTATGTTTATGAATATATCAAGCGTGATGGAGAGTGGTTACCATTCGAAATTTTAAGATGCAAGCAAAGCTATAATACCAAGAGCTTTTTGTGGTTTTAGCAGATTGTTCTTTGATTTTGGATACGCTTCCGAGCTCGTTCTTTAAATAGCTGAGCGATGAACCTTTGCTCTCAGTTAGCGATTTAGTAGCTAATTATAATGGCATCAGATCACTACTGGTTGCAAGGGACTTTGATACGCTGTTTCAATAGTTCAGGATGTTTGTTGTCCATTTAGAGATTGCAGATGATCAGTTCTACCCTGCTAGATGCTCCAGGTACTTTAGTTGTCCGACAGTGATACATTCTGGAACTTTTATTTCTTGAATTTTATAAAAACATTTCGAGTTTTAAACATTTTTCTATCCATTAAATGTTACTGAAATTAAAAAAAAAAAAATACCAACAGAAACGAAAATAGCGCCTACATGTTTATTTGACGTTAGAAAGCTAGGCTTTTGCTGCACCTAGTACAGTAATAAGTACCGATCCAGCTGGATCTTTGAATTTTCTCAAACCATTGGTTTCAATTATCCGTGGAAGAAACTTATTTCAGCGATGACAACTCTCTGGCCAAAGGAAGGTTTCAACATTCTGCTTTATATCTTCTTCCCTTTAGTTTGAATTTATGATCCTTGGTCTGCATCATGAAAATTTCCCCTTCATTGATTTTTAATGTTCATTTTCAGAGCTTTATAAATCTCAATCAATTCAATTCCCTTCTGAAACGCTAAATGACGAAGCTCTGTTGGCAGCCCACATATTCGTGGCCTCTCCTTGTGTGGGAATCCTTTTTGCCAATCTAAGAAGCTCAATATCTTATTAGGTGTGGCTTGCAGCCATGGACAGTATGCAAGTACGATCTCATATTTGTCTTAATAGCGAAATTTTAACATCCCTATCTCAACAAGTAGCGTAGCCGATTGAGAAATCATGGGCAAGACACCAAAGACTCTCTTTGCCACCAGTCTCCACTGCGCTCAAGATCCCCAAAATCAGTTTCTTATTTGAACGAAACTTATCCAAGTCGAGTGAAGAATCGTACTTGGAGCTGATCATTACACTCTCCCGATCTTCAGTTCAAATTTTGATATCACGCCCTGCTTCTCTTCTAATGTGAATAAGACTATCAGAAATGAGAGAAATAATAATAATCCTAGCGCCGATCCTTGAGGAACTTTTCTTGTAATCCTACTCCATTATGAAAAGTAGCCATTAACTTCGACAGTTTCTTCCGGCCGTATAGTTATTTCGCAATTCATTTAAGGATCTCATAATAGCTATAAAAATTGTGTTTTAAATACCATAAAATAACTTTTTGATCAAAATGTAAAATCATTGGTGCTAACAGTACTTGTACCGAGATACTGGTGCAGATTTAATCTTTCGTTATTTTCTCTCTCCAGATAATGTAGAAAGATAGAGAGATTCAGAAATAACCCGTAGCATCAAACAAAATGTCAAAATGGAGGCTTAGGACAAAATAATAACCAAAATAATGTCAGAAGCTTTTGGGACACAGTAGGCCTCGATTTCATCTAATGGATGATAATACTCTTCCTGACTTACGGAGAAAACTGGTGGAGCATGTTCTTAGAGTAAGGATGTTTCTCCAATGGAATGATATCCCCAATTCAATTGGGAGTGTGTTCCTAGGTATCCCTACTTGAATCCTTCAATCAAGTCCCCTCTAAGATTCCTCTTTTCCACGCTCTAGCCCACATAATCGATATCTTACCTCATACGGTTTCCCCTCTTGCCGATTTCACCATGTGAAGTGCCTACCTTTTTTCAGTGGTCTACATACTTGCACACATTATTCCAAATGCGGTCTTAAAACTGCCTTATACAATAGGATTATGACCTTTCAATCTTTACAGGATATTGTTCGATAAATCATCGGCAAGACACCCAAGAGCTTTCCTGGCCACCTGTTTACACTGCTGAGATAACTTCATAGTTGTCCATATCGTAACACCCAGATCTCTTTCTTCCTCTACTGTTTTTAATTCATCCCCCAAAGTGGGTAAATTGTTCTGGGGTTGCTGTTCCCCAAGTGCAGAACCTTGTATTTTGCTGCATTAAAACATAGCCCACCACATTTTCTAACCATCCGTGAAGCCTGTTCAAGTCATCCTGACGGAGTGCTGCTTGGCACTGATCATTAACGACTGTCCTAATCTTTTTGTTATCTGAAAATTTTGACATCATCCCATTTGTTTTGTTTATTTGTTATTTGTTTTTTATGAGCATTAGCAACTAAGGCCATATTGCTTCGGGGATATGCGGTGGTCATTCCCTGAGCTTTCCGCATCCTCCGTATTGGTGGTCACGGGCTCGAACCCCGGTCTAATCAAGAAGCGTATGCTATGCACTGCTGCTCCTGCCCACCTTGCTACGGAGGCGCCCCATCCCATTTATCCTTTCGTCAGTGTCGTTTGTGAAAATCAGAAAAACCAATTTTCGGAGGATCCACGTCTGACGTTACAACAATCTGAAGAATATCCATTAATCACAACTCTGCCTTCTGCCGCACAACCACTCTGTAATCCATCTTAGAATCTTTCCAGTAATCAAGACATGGTACTGTGTAAGCTTACACAATAGCATGTCTTAAAGACTGAGTCAAATGCCTTGCTGATATCCAAATAAACTATGCCGAAATTGTTCCTTATGTCCAGCTCATGAGGAACTGTGTCAAAATAACGTACCAGGTCAATTAAATATGATTTTCCCTTAACAAAACCATGAATCCTCCATAGTTACATCCTTCAGTATCTTTCAGAATGCCATTTTTATCTAAATGTCCCTTGATTGCACTCTTAATCACTGCCTCCAAGATTTTACCTACTAACGAAGAGAGACTAACCGATCTGTATCAATATGAATCACGAGGGGATTCATATTGATATAGACCGGTTATAATTGGGTACTAATTCACCTCGATTGATATACAATTCATATTGATACCGAATATAGATTGGGCATCGTTTGAATTACCATGACCATGGCCACGCTTCCATTACTTGAGACTTAGTCTCATGGTGTCATGGGACTAAGTTGCTCGGCGACGCCAACAGTTTAGCAACGCTGTTCTACAGAATTATAATCCACGTTCACATAGAATAGCCTGCACTATAGTGTTACGTGTCAGTTCACTCCTGTGTGCATATTGCTAACTATAGTAGGACGAATTAGTATGGGCTTCCACGCCGGTTCATCAATCTTATCCGAAACGTTCATTAATCATAATTCTCTACTGCACATTACAAATTTTAGTATATGTACGCAAGAGATTCGCTGTACCAATCCCACTGGGGCTGGAAAAACTATAACTTTATATGCCATTGGGTTGCGATACTGCTGGAATGAAGTCATTTTGTTTCGTCTCGTATTTTAGATTTATGAAAACCATAATTTTTCTCTGCTTTAATAATTTCGCCTGGGTATGGTTACTGCGTTGCAGTTTATAGTACTAAATTATTCGTGGAATTAATTTCACAACTTGCAGGACAAACCCATATCAGATGAGCTTAACTTTCAAATACTCGTCGACCACAATCAGTAGGCATCCACATCAAAATGGACTCCTAATTTAGCTGTACATTTTCGTAGATCACAACTACAGTAGGTTAGTCTTGGTGAGGATAGAGCTAATAAAAAGTATCTGTACAGCATTTGAGAAACAAATACCCAAAATCCACAATGGTCAAGAAACATTTTTCTACCAGTTGGTATTGCATTAATGAATAAATGTGCAATTAATCTTCCCTATTAGAAACTTAACCGCACTTAAAGATTGGCCTATATTATCAGTTTGGAGGTTCAGTATCGAACCTGTTATTGAGCTAGGAATCCGTTGTCATTTTCAGGTGGGGCTCAGTGAGCTGATCTGAGGGATTTTGCATCCCTCAGTAAACCGTATTCAGAGTATGAGCAGTTTATGCACATCAAGTAGTTATGGTTCAAGCTTATAGAGCAACTACAACCTTATAGAGCTAATGCTGAAGGTACAGTCCATCTTAGTTGAATTCGCTATTTCAAGCCGCCTGTAATTGGTATTGGTGGTTTTTGTCCTTACACATCATGCAGAAAAATCTAGTTCTTATTCTTACCGTGGATGCGTAAGTTGGTTTCTTGTGAGAGTTGCATCGATTTCTCTCCTCTGGAGACTCAGAGGAGAGAAATCCTGAGGCAAATCGACCTCATAATACACGCAATTTACAAATAATATACACGGAGCAATATGGCCACAGTCGCTGATGTTCCTAAAACACCATTACAACTATAAATCTCAGCTCAAAATCTAAACAAACCAACCAACTAAATAACAATTCCATACTACGGTTTTGGCCATGTTCACTGGTCATGTGCAGTGTTCCAGTATATCCATATATATCTTGTTCTAAAACTGTCCTAATGGGCATTTTTAGAAGTTTAAATTCAAAATTCTTTCTCTTGAATATTTATTATATTATTAGTGGCAAAATGAACCAACTCTTCAAAAAGATTTACACATATGAAATACGAAATTCATTTAGAATCCAAACGAGGAATTCAATATACATGTAAAGTGATCTTATACAAAAAAAAGCAGTGCTTTTGGAATGAATGCAACTTTGGTACCACAATCAATTTGTTGCTAGTGAACTTATTTCATTATTTTGATGGGTGTTTGGAATTTGATGCACTGGAAGTCATCGATTCAAAGAGTGAAAAAATCAGTATGTGTTTCATAAAAATTTACCAAATACACAGTGGTAGACAGAATTGAAGTCACATATTGGTTTTCGGCAATATTTTAATTAAATAGTGAATCAGTAGGTCAGAAAATGTTACTTGACGCAATTTTACTTGCAAATTCATTCCAAATATCCAATCGAAATTGGCCTACATTTATTGCGGTTTAAATTACTGAAGATCGCACTTCTGTGGCTGCCGACCCTCATTTAAATTAACATTATCACTTTGTATGGGCGTCCGTCCAGTAATTCATCTCAAAACGGCAAACCAATTTAGATGAATCTTTATGATGGAGAGATGTAGTGGGGCTTTAAGCAGGACTTTCGTAGGATGAGGTGTGGCACTGCTGAAAACGTCGAGAAAGGTGGCATTCTTTGGTGTGCTCAGAGATCATACCAAAGAATGCCAGATATCTTTTTAAATGATACCGAGCCAT
The DNA here is from genome assembly GCF_048544385.1 of Mastigoproctus giganteus. Classification (NCBI taxonomy): domain Eukaryota; kingdom Metazoa; phylum Arthropoda; class Arachnida; order Uropygi; family Thelyphonidae; genus Mastigoproctus; species Mastigoproctus giganteus. The sequence goes on from NC_143587.1 coordinate 144,819,834, forward strand.
TATTCTTGGACCACAGAACTAAAGAAACAGATCCTATGGCGCGACGAGTCGCATTATACAATGTATTGTACTGTTGATTGTGGGTGAGAACAATACACAGCGGTTGTTATTAACCGCTGTGTATTATGCCCACAGTGAAGTTCAGAGGAGGCAGGGTTCTGCAACTGTCAATCCAGAGTCCAGACCCGAAACTGATTGACGACTTTTCAGATTACCCAAATCACCGAACAGTTTGCCCTTTTATACAACCGAACTGTGGACTGCAGTGAAGAGGGGAGATTGAAAGAGAATTTCTCTGTGACAATGCCAGGACAGCGCAGTCGTATAAGGGGATCCGGGTTTTGTATACGCTTTGAGGACACCATTCTGGATCGGGACCCAGATGCGTCGCATTCTACGTACCCGCCTTTGCACGACCATGGTTAATGCTGCAACGAACTGGTCTTTATGCTCCAGGATGGATCGATGCTGTCATTCGACGAAAGGTGGGCGTACATCTTATTAATTTGTTTACTAAAACTGGTGTTTTTCCACGCGTGTGGCAATATCCAATTATGTATACATATGCACTCGTAAAATGGAACGGAATTCTACTTGATGAGTTTATTTTTGAAAGATGCTTTGTTCGTGGTTTTTCTTAAGTTATTTTGGAGATTATAATCTGTCAGCCAAAATTTTGCTTTCGATTTTAAGTATTTTATTTTCAGTTGCATATATTTATGGGCATTGCCGATTAGGGACTTTTTGATTGAGTTAATAATTGTGATTGTACGGAAGGATATGGTCCCACTCCCAGTAACAAACAAAAGAAAAAAAAGTGTCAGAAACTAGGTGAATAGCGTCGCTGATGATTGGCAGATGTCAATCTAAACATTTCCTATTTTTGGACGTTATTTTATGCTCCCTCTGATCCATGCAGTTTACCGGGCACGATGCATTGAACCTCTAGATCTTAGGTACCTCGGGGGAAATGGTAAAACAATCGCCTTCCCCTCAGCGCAGAACATTATTCTGTTCATAGCGAAACCAATGTCAGAATGTCTGCGCTTATTGAAAGATTCCTCAATTGGACAGTGCAGACCAACAAAAATCACATTTATAAAGTCATTCTTACTCTACACATCAGCAGTCGTGACCAGATTCTGTGGTGATTCATATCGGCTAATATGCATGTAGCTCAGCAGCAGAAAAGAGATTGCAGCTTCAGTTAATAATTCGTAATAACACGCCCCACCTTGAGAAATGACGACATTGATGTCTCTGTACCTGAACGTTTCATCCGTAGCATACAGAAACAGACAATCCTTGGAGACATAATCCCGTAATTTATTGGTGTTATCACTACGAGTACTGCCCGGCCCTGCCACGAACGACCGATAATTTCATCGGTGTGCGGAAAGCCATTGTCCAATCGTGGCAACTAAAATCCAACTGCCAGATTCACTCCAAAAGAGTTGAAAGTGCCCGGAATGTAAACTTCCACGTTTTCTTGAGGGACCTGCAGGGGGAAACCAAAAAAGGAGTTCCACGTATAATAAAGAACCATCAAACTATTCCCAGATGGACCAGAACATCCGATAATACCCGGTGTATCATGGGAAAATGCTACAGGTTCGTGAGTGATGACCCTTAGAACGACTAATGCGCACGGATTGCCTGGAGTCGGGCTGTCGGCGTCCAGTGAGGGCGTGGTCGGGTTTAGCTGTCGTTACTTGCCCTCCGGTGATCCGTTGAGATAAACTTAAGCATCAGTCTCGTCTGGCTTCTGAGATGTTTTTATCTCGACCGTGAAAACACCCTCTAACGGGGCCACAAACTTTTCAGAAAGGCCACAGTTTTCTGCTACTTCACACACAACAAAAGAACCACTTAAACATGCTGTCGACGAACACTGGGGTGTAGAAATGCGCGCGTGAGCATATGTATACCGCGTGCTAAGGGCGACACGAGGATGCACACCGAAGCTTTCTGCGCAAATTGGACCGCGGAGGTTTTTATTTTTCTTTTCTTCCTCCCTTCGCTTTGCGCCCTTCTGGATGGACAAAAAGTGTAAATCCTTATCATTCCCTCTCAGGTCTAATGTCTCCTAAGTTCCACCCCTGTGTATTTTACTAAACAGACGAAATATCCTCGAAATAGCGGACAGATGGTGCTGACACCCGGCGACCTCAAGGCTGGGGGTGCGGAAATCACGATCATAGTAACGGGTGGTCACCATGGATACCTTGTGGCTCATAAAATAGACACACGCATTCAGTAACGCGTGCGCATAGACAGAAAAACTCTTGGCAGCAGGATGGTGTGAAGCAAAGAAGATGGTTCTTGTAAGCTTGACAGATGCTACCCTTTATGGTGCCTTTCTTTTTTTTTATTCCAGTTCGCCTCCTTAAAGAAGCGCGAGTCAAGATCAAGGTATTTTAATGGTACATGCGTAGAAGAGCGTACTTTTTTTGGTTTTTCCTTCGTCCCATTTTATTTGTTGACCAAGTTTATTGGTTATGGTATTCAACCCATCAAAATGACCTCAGTAGAGTCTATAAAAATTTACACAGGCGTATTCGAAACTGAGGAAAAAAATAAGAATTTTAAAGTTGGATTCTCCAATGGAAACTGGAACGTTCAGTCCAAGTGACAGCTATAAATTGAGGGAATAAACGTTATGAGATGAAATAGTAAGTAAGCTCGATGCATCAACTATGTTTAGAGAAAGAAGAATGTGTTTGTGGACGTGGTTTTGCAAAGAATTCCTCTTTCTGGTAATGTGTGCTCTTTAATACTAAGGGAATCTGCTGATCTAATGAAATGGGTGAAGTTGAAATGGTTTAAGCAACGAATGAAACAAAAGCATTACTAGCTGAGACCACTTTAAGTGCAGACCATTAAAGAGCTAATGGTAGCAACGCGTCTTGGATGCGGTAAGTTTCGAATTCTCTATGATTAAGGAAGAATTTCACGAAGAACCGGTTGGATGATCTCGATTAGAAGAATGCAGTTTTTAAGAAGAAAGAGAACCCCCGTGGTTGCTTTTTTAAACACCTAATTAATGTTAATAATAGTAAAAGAATTCTTACAGCGTAGTACAGATGATATTATATAATTTATCTTTTTTCTATCCCCATTAAGTCAGAATATTTATTGTTTACTCCAATCCCGGAGTGAATCCATAAGGCACATATTTGACGCATTTTTAATCAAAAGTTGCCCAATCCTGCTTATAGGATTGATTAAAACGACACAATCCACTAAGATTCAAACAAACCGCAGGGGAGGGGGACGTATTCGTCTTAGCCGTTCCTTGTGATATATTTACGCTTGAACTACAGCACGTAGAATCCAGTTAAAGACTCTGAGAACCTTTCTAGTTCTGGTAACAATTAACCATATGTCTGTTTGTATTGTGACGAAAGCGCCACCATCATAGCAGATGGCTAATATATACAGCCGGCCATGACAGAAACATGTGTTATGAATGTAAACTGTCAGCCGAAAGTTCATCGACTTGGATGACGTCCTCCAACTCCTAATACAGTTTTGATACCATTATGACACGTCACTGTACTGCTGGCCAATAAGAGTACTCAATGGTGATCGGTTGCTAACCGGATGTTCACTGGGAAGTTAGGATTTGCTTCCTTAAGGTACCTCCTAAGCATTCAAAGTGCATCCCGCCCTGGTGGTTGCCTTCTCTTCATCATGACGCCAAGTCATCCCCACCCACTTTTATGGTGTCCTAACACAAAAATACATCTCGATGGGTTATGTCAGGGTTGTGGGCATCTGTCGAAGATTTAAATGTCAGAGAGGCCCCCATTAGGTCAAAATTTCTCCTCGTGCAGATGGGACGATTCATTAGCTTTTTTCATTAGAGTCATTAAGGATAACGAGGGTACTACTGGGTGATCGTTTCAGGAATACGCGAATATCTCTTCCTGTAAAGAAATCTGATAAGGTGGGGAGGGAGTTGCCACGTACTGTACCTTAAAGCAGCGGTTGTTATTCGGATGGCTATGCAAGAAGCTAATTTGTAGTCAGTCTTGGGATTTTAATAACGTGTTTTGCCTCATCTAATAACAACGTCCAAGATGGTAATCAAATCATTGAACCTGAAATGAAACGAAACTGATTATACCAACTGCTAGATTAAAAAATATTCTCCAAAATTTTAAAGAAAGATAATATGCAGCTGTCTATACAAGAACTGTTCTACGAAGCGATCCAAGAGTGGCCACTATAATGAACTACATTATTGTGGCCTACAAAAACGCAATTAATAAAGTTAGCAAATAGAGCCAAGATTTTGACTTTCTCCCTAGAAAATAACATGTATCAATTTTACCTCAATGCAATCTACACCCAATACCAGTGGCGAATAAACCTGATAGCTCTATTGCTTCGATTGTATTAGGCACCACTCAGATCTAAATTGGATTACGTGGATCCAGTATACAACGGAGTAAAACCAAGCGCCCTTAGATGGCTGGATCCTGTGCACCATGGCAAAGTGAAAGCATCTAGATTCGCATGGCCCTAGGTGCTTTAAGAACTTCTCAATAACTATTTTGTTTGTAGAATACAACGACCCCACCACTGTGTGTCATTCGTAAGAAATTAATACTCAAATATGTATACAGAATAACATATATATGCTTGGGTATCCATCATATACATCCTTCGCATCACCATTCAGAAATCAGAGATTGAAATTGATTTAATTAAACTGAATTATTAAGTTTTTAACTAATCTCATTTGCATAAAGAGTAATCATATGATTTCTCCTAGGCCATAGTGTTCATTGCTTCTGAACTAAACGTTCTGGGAGGGGGTTTAACCGTTAAGAAGGTTGTAATTAAGAAGCTACAAGTAGAACAGGAAGATGCATTAACAGTCTGGAGCTTCAATGGGCTAGGGCAGACCGAGTGTCTAATTACTACAGATTCATTATTCCACATGTCAGCGCCTTCGTATCATTCACATCCTGTTACACATTTCTTGTTTGATGGAGCAACCAAGAAGTTTTTATTATTTGTTTTTGCTGTGGCATAAAGCTCTAAGTGCAATGACTGGTCAAGCATTCCTCAGCTTTTAAACACGATTTTCTCCCAACTGTTTGAACATAAAAAAAGCAATATGGCAGTATTGTTAACGTTTTGGATTCATTTAATTTTTCAATATTACTAAAGAAAACTATAAGAAAAATTCCTGTAATTTTTATTCACACCAAACTCCATCAAAATTGCGTTTTATTTCTATATATATATTATGATATATAACCCTAAAATGCGGTATATTATTTATATATTTTCTATATTTATTGATTTCTTTTTAATAAATAATTGTCAACACTTGTCGGACCACAAGATATATCGCAGATGTGAAAAGTTACCATTCTATAAATTATTTATAAATGTTTCATTAATTCCATTCTGTAACCTGCAATTAATTCACACCCATTTAAATTCATCTGGAATGCTAGGTAATATTTAAAAGGATAATTTTTTTCAGACCTCCTCACTTGGTGAGCAGTCCATAATATTTAGCCCGTGGCTTTAATATACCATCAGAAGTTATTGGGAAAGAGGAGTGCCAGAATTTTCTAAGTAACCTTGGATGAAATGCAATACATTAGGTGTTAATAAATCCCAAAGTTTCATTGGTTTAAAGAAACAAAAATTATATCATTCTTAAGATGAATATAATATGCCCTTCAAAGACATGGGCACCAAAATCGAAATCAGATAGGTTTGTTTGGAATATATGGTTCTTTGTTTACTTCCTCAAAGCTCCCCGATAAACCCCGCTAAAGCATTTTGGCCTTTGCTCCCAGAGAGGGTTGTTCCTTAAAATTTAACGTACCTAAAGGCACTCAGAAATTAATGGAAGTCGCGGTGGGGTCAAAAGGTAAGGAATGTAAGGGTGCTCTTTGCGTGTCCCGGATGCAGCACTGGAAGCAAACTTCAATCAACAGGCCCAAAGGATCTTAAAGATTTCAGGGAACATTTTTGGGGAGAGTGTAGTCTGAGAAAAACAAGTGTCCATTTAACGAACTGTGTTAATGGAGGGGGTTGGGGAAGCCTTTGAAGTGGGTTAAAAACAAATGAAGTGTTAGTGTGAGTTGGCAAAGCATTTATTCAATTAAATATCTGTTAATTACCTGTTGTTATTGTAATGTTTGTCACAAAAGCTGAAGAAGAGAATCTTAATTTATCTAAATAATCCATGATTCATTTCTTTTAGAGAAATGTGGGTGGATCTTAAGGAAATATTGTTTGACTGTAGGGGCAGGGATTTAAGAAATGGACTGCGAATATTGTCATGGCACCACTATCTATCCAGTATGGTTGAGGAGGGAGTAATAAACCACCCTCCGGAACACCCTACAACCCAGTTTATTCTCTATAATGAAAGAACCAAAAGGATGAATGAAGTGACACAGTTGGGTGGATCCACAGGAAGGTAAAATGAAGGCTTACATAATTTTTAGTGTTCCATCGGGTGTTTCTGTAGCAGCGTATTTTGCTTTCAGTGAGTGTAGGTTCACAAATAGGGGGTGACAAGGAATATGTCCACCCATTGCAGAGGGAAGGGAGATTTGAACTACGAAACTACGCCTAAGTTGTAGGTTTACTGGAAAAAGTCCATAAATCTTAGAGTTTAAGTGAAGTTGCCGAAAGCGGGGGCACAGAGGTCATTGTTGCAGTTTCTGTCGAATGCCATGGCTAACGTGTAATGTGGCACTGGCTTGTGTATGAAGAGTTGTGTTGTAGGAAAGAGTAACTCTTAATTTCTACTTAGACTGAGAGTAGAATCTGTTCCTTTCTTTCAAGGGCCTTGATATCTACACTCCTTAGTGGTTATTTACGCTTATTAATGTTTCAATTCTGCATTAATTTATCCAATTGTGTTAGATGTACCCTTTTTTGCACAGCTCCTTCATATTCCTCCGCAGTTTCTTCTTTCTCCCATTCGTCTCTCCCTCCCCTTCTTTGCCAAATCCTTTAAACAGGCGTTAAAAACGTCTTCTTGAACCTTCCTCCTTCCTTTTTGCTAAAACCTCCAAAATTGAACAGTAGTAAATTGCACGTATTCAGCCTGACCCGAGTTGCTACTTTTCTGTAGAATTTTCTTTCTTTAAGAAGGGGAAACTTCTTAGACGGGGGAAACGGTGTGCTAATAGGTAGCGTAGATAGAAGAAGGGAGGAGTAGAGGGGTGTTGTAAATAACGGCATTCAGAGAATCGGAGTCCCAGTACTGGTTGTTGCTGATTAGATGGTGTGGCAAATGAGTAATAATAGGTTCTTTGGATTCGTATGCGAAGAGGGATGCATCCATTTGGCACCAGGAAACCCGTGAAACACAGGATACTGTTTATAATTGGTGTGCGACCAAGTAGGCTCATCATTGCAAACAGCAAAATGACTCTATTTGCAAAAAAAATATCCAAAAGAAACTTGCTGTATAGAAGATCGATTGCCTGTCACCTCTATTCACTAAGGACTGTTTTCTAAATTGTAACACAACGCTTAAAAGAACAAAATACTCGAGACTGGATCCATGAATAAAAAATACCAGAAAGTTTACGAAGTATCGATGATTGTTTCCTTTGAAATCATTTTTAATTTAAACCTATTTCCTGTCTTTTCAGACATCCTATAAAGAGAGAATATCCTCCATCGTTAAGCTTGCCCAAATTGAACAAATTGGAGACTTCGAGTCTCTTTCTGTAAGAACATCTTTTTGCATTCACAGCTACTCTTGTTGATGGTTATTGAAGCAGCAGTCTCAATCACACTTCAATCAAAATGTGTTCGGAATGATCTCGAGGGTCATTCCGAACTTGTGAAGCAAATCTGAAGAATTCAGAGTGGGCAGTGATTTATTTAGCCTATTATTTACCGAGTTAGCACTCCTGAAAGAGGATTGCGTATTTTTATTCCTTCAGGAAACTCTGTTTTCATCCCGAGAAACCGCAGAAAGCCAAATAACAAAATGCACGCAATTCACAGACCTCATGGCCTTGGTGAAAAATTCCAAACAGCTAGTAAATGGTGGTATGCATTCATAATTAGGCTAAATGACTGATAAAATGTGTATGACTCCATCTGGGTACATTAATCCGCAGATAATTTTATTTTTGTACTAATGAGAAGTGTTTATTTGTGCTGGTGCTATTCCCCAAGTGGATGATGCTTTCGGTATTCTATTACAGCAGCTACTACTGCATCGGGTCCCTTGTTTAATAGCATTTATCATTCATCCGATGACTCTCTAGATTTCTAGCACCATTTATACGATGTCATTAATCAATTATCTGCTGGTAATGACTCCGCTGAATTTGGAAATTTCAGTGTTAGCACATTACGTAATTGAAATGTTTGCAGGTGCGCTTTAATCGGTAGATAACAATGTAGTGACATTGCGATATGCCCGGCAACCACACAAACAACATTTAAGCAGGGTTAGAGCATTATCGATTGGATTCAATTAGCACTTTACACTTTGATCACGAATATAACGAATTCTACAGTGTGACGAACTCGATAATGACGGTATAATCAGTATTTTAGACGCAATCGCGAGATAAGAAAGTCCAGGGTTCAAATTCCGGTGGGTAGTTAGCGAAACCTTATTTTGGGGGATTTTTCAAAAAGTACTTTCGGTTGTTTCAGGATTTTATGCATATCAGACTTAATTGAGGGACTTACCATCTTCTTTACTTAACCGTCTGCCACCTTACTTTTCAAACAGCCCTCTTAGCGTAAATTCGGTCCAATGCAACAATGTTTCGGAATATGGCAAGCGACTCCAGTAGCCTGATAATAAATTATTCTTTCAATCTCTTTCATAAAAAGTCAAAGTACCATCCAACTGAGCTAAAATCAGCTATTGATTTAAAGATACGAGGTTGTTTATGCTAATCTTAACTCAATTTCGTGGTTACTTCAACTCGATGAGAAAAAGTAGTAATTTTAAACCTTTAAGGTTGCTCTTAGCAAGACATTTGACGGTCATGGTGTTGTTTGTGCGCACGCACTTGGGACGCAGGTAATGACCTCATTTTTTCCGTACCTTGAGTAGTAAGAGTGCCAATCTGTTAGTACAATTCCGGTTCGCTGTTAACACCCCAATTCTTTTGCTTATCAGAGATGGAACTAATTGCGTGAAATTCCACATTTGCTGGAAAAACTCGTCATCCTCGTTCAGGGATTTGACCCCGTAGAATTCCTTCAATTTCGGACGACTGGAGTTTTATTTTCAAGGTTCTTATCGCCAAAGATATGCTGTTGAATTCTCCTGACTCAACATTTTTTATTTATTTTTTTATCTTTAAAAGCGATCCAAACTAGCAGAATCCAGAGACCATGCTCAGTACAACTCCCCATAGTCTATATTGTTTTGATTTTGATATCTTATCCATCCCCTTCGTCTTCAGAGATGATCTGTTTTACAGGTGAAAGGGGGGATTTCAGTTATAAATGACGGAAGAAGGAATGCTCGTGACGCAAGAAGATCATTACAGAACGCTGTTATTCTTAATTATCAAGAAAGTTGCCATTATCTCTTAGAATCACGCTATAAATACGGCCAAAGCTTGTAGCGTTTTTTTTTTAACGATCATTTATGTAAACGATTAACTCATTAATTGATAATAAATCATGGAAAAGTAATAAACAAGCAATAACTTTTACAGTCTACGTCCTAACAAAAGAGCTTTTCCGCTGCTTGTAAATCTTGAGGTGTTTAATTAATCATGAGTGTAATTCGCAAGAAAATTTGCGCTGTCCAAAGAAGAAATTAAGCGACCCTAACGAACACGAGGACACAGAGAAGAGTTTATCACCTCATATTAATTTTATTCGTGCTGCGCCGAGCGAAAATATTTCCTAATACGTTTCCCGAAATGGTTTGATTACTGAGAGATTGGAAGGTGGAGGATGGGGAGGGAACTGCAGTTCGATTGATAGAAAGAATAAATAAATAAAAATAATAACGAGATCACGATGTACTCATTTAGGACGCATCTATGAAAAACAAAAAATAAACTCCAGAGTAATTCGAGGATTTCTTCCAAACGACACCCCTCGACGTGGGCACCTGTACGTGGTGAGGGGACCTCCCAGTGACGCTGCTGGACTTCCAGACTAGCATCAGTGGGATCCAACGCCCACAGCCTAGGTTCCGGGCTTACATCAATGGAATCCGGCGTGTTTGCCGTGCGCTGCGACCCGTGGAAATTCGGAAAGGGGGATCCTGGTGGTTGAGGGGCCCAGCTTCAATACACCACTTTGGCCCCTGCTTCGACAAGACGGGTGGTCCTGGAAGGCCCGGCTAGGATCAATCGGCTAGTAGGCTCGCCTGCGAGGGTCAACCGTGTCAATGCCACGCCCCTACCCTCATGGTCCGAGGGACAGGATTCAGGCTGGCGGTGGTGCGGGTATAGTGTCTGGGTAGCCCTGGCGTCCCACTCCCGAGCGCATTTATTGCATGCCGGGTAGTGGGCGTCCCTTTGGGCTCCGTGGTGGGTGGGGAGCCCGGGCACTGAACCACTTAAAAAAAACTCATGAATCCTGATAAACTTACTTCTTCAGGGGCCCCAACCCGGTCCCTATCTGAAAACATAGACGGAGAGGCAGATAATACTATTGCAACAAAGAGACAGCGAACTGAAACACCATCATCAGGGCCGGTCCCAAGATTTCTAATCATGCATTCCACCACTGAAAAACCGATTGGAAAAATGTCACCCTTCTTCATACAGAAAGGGTTAGATGGGTTAGCAGGTTCTCCCAAATCAGTTAAGAGGCTCCGTTCTGGAGACCTTTTAATTGAAACTAAAAATGACAGGCAATCTGAACATCTCCTCCGAACAACATCAATTGGAGGAATCCCTATAACAGTGACACCACACAGAACACTCAATTCATCGAGAGGTGTCATTTCGGAGTGGGACCTTCTCGACGTATACGAGGAGGAAATCTGCTCCGAATTAAAACCACAGGGAGTCATTGCCGTCAAGAGAATCACTGCGCGAAGGGATGGAAAAATCGTTAAAACCAGGAGCGTTATCCTGACTTTTAACACTCCTAAACCTCCTGATGAGATTAAAGCTGGATACATCAACTGTTCAGTGCGTCCATACATTCCGAACCCTTTACGGTGTTTCAAATGCCAGAAGTATGGACATTCTCAAATGGCCTGCCGTGGAGTCCTTGCATGCGCTCGATGCGGTGCAAAGGACCATGAAACAACAGCATGTTCTGCCCCAAAACCCACCTGTATTAACTGTGAGGGAGAACACCCGGCCTACTCAAGAGCATGCCAGAGGTGGAAAGAAGAAAAAGAAATACAACGGCTGAAGGCAGAGCTAAACATTTCGTACCAGGAGGCAAGGAAAGCGGTGAAACCGCTCAACATCAACAAGCCTACCTACGCCCAGAAGGTAGCAGGGAGGTGTTCCATCGGAACACAGACGGACATGTCCATCCCTCCAAAGGAGTCTTTCACTCCCATCGCGCGTTATCTGTTAAGTCCGCAAAAACCTGCACAGAAGGACCAATCAACTGCCACTCCTGTATCGGTACCTCCTAATGCTCCTAAAGTAACAAAGGCAATCACCAAAGAAAAAAATAAGAAAGGTGAAGTACCTCCTACTTCCCAAGAAAACATGGAGGTCGAACAGAAGGAGGTACCCGAAGAGTCAGTCTTGGAACTCTTTGCGGAGGAGGAAATGGACACGGGACAGCGTCCATTCTTCCCCAAAAAAGATAAATCCAAGACTGACAAAAGTAAGCCCTCAGCACCTCGGAAGCCGCCTGATGGACCCACCAAGCCAAAATAATGGCTAAATTCCTACAATGGAATTGTCGTGGATTCCGGCGAAATATAGATGACATCAAGGCCCTCCTGCAAAAGCACGAGCCAGTTTGCTTTTGCTTGCAGGAGACATATCTAAAGGCAAATGATGATCCCACCATGCACAACATCACAGTTTTTCGAAAGGATAGAATTGCGGATGGCTCTGTACATGGGGGAGTGGCTATCCTGGTGGGTAACCAGACCCCAGTGCATCCCTTGCTAATTACAACCAGCATAGAGGCTGTTGCAATTCGCCTTTCAGTGGGATTCTTATTAACTGTATGCTCTATTTATTTGCCACCTGGGACTGACATCTCCCAGGCAGACCTTGATGATCTTCTAACGCAGCTGCCTCCCCCTTTCTTACTTCTTGGGGATTTTAATGGACATAACACCCTGTGGGGTAGTGCTAACATCAATGGAAGGGGACGAGTCATAGAGCATATGCTCAATGACAATGACCTTTCCCTTCTAAATACTGGAACAAACACCTTTTTCCACATGCCTACCCGTACTTTTTCTGCCATTGATCTCTCTATCTGCTCCCCTTCTCTACTCCCTTCACTCACCTGGGAAGTGGAGGAGAATCCATACGGTAGTGATCACTTCCCCGTGATAACCTTGCTACACAGTGGGAGACCATGTCTTCCCTTCAGGCTACCGCGGTGGAAGATTGATCAGGCTGACTGGACTGCCTTCCAACATCAGGCAAATTTTGATCTTAGTACAGTCAGTCAAGAGCCTATCAATGATGCAGTTAAGTACATCACAGAAACTGTTGTCCAAGCAGCTGCTAATGCTGTTCCAAAAACATCAGCCCGGTTTCCACCATTTCCTAAACCTTGGTGGAATTCACAATGCACAGCAGCAAAAAAGGCTCAAAACAAAGCGTGGGGGATATTTCGCCGATATCCTACCACGAACAACCTTATAGCCTTCAAACGTGCACGAGCCAAAGCACGCTACATCCGTCGTCAGAGTCAAAAGGAATCGTGGATCCGTTTTACATCATCTGTTAACCAGTCTACCAACTCTAAGGTAGTCTGGGATAAAATCCGGAAAATGAAGGGAAAATATACCTCCCAACCTTCTGCAATCCTAGATTATAATGGATGCGCTATTGCAGATCCAACTGCAATAGCCAATGCTCTTGGGGAAACATTCTCTAACATCTCTGCAACATCTTCGTATTCCCCAGAGTTCCTGGTCCTGAAATATAAAATCGAAAAACAGGCACTTAACTTTAAAACTAAGGGCATTTATCCCTACAACGGGGATTTCACTATTCTGGAATTGAAAAGAGCCCTCGCTCTTTCCAAAGCAAGTGCCGTTGGACCAGATGGCATCCATTATGAAATGATTAAGCATCTTTCACCAAAATCTATGGATTGTCTGCTCCTTCTGTATAACAGAATCTTTACTGAAGGGCAGTTTCCGGACTCCTGGCGAAAGGCAATCGTTCTTGCCTTTCCTAAGCCAGGAAAGGATCCAAAGGTCACCACCAATTATCGTCCTATTGCTCTGACTAGCTGTCTGTGCAAAATCCTGGAGAGAATGGTTAATTCCCGTTTAATATGGTACTTAGAATCAAACGACCTTCTCTCCAGAATCCAGTGCGGCTTCCGAAGGAACCGGTCCACTTTGGACCATCTTATTAGATTGGAAGCATCCATCCGGGATGCTTTCCTAAAACGCGAACACTTGGTGTCGGTGTTCTTTGACATGGAGAAAGCGTATGACACAACTTGGAGATTTGGCATTTTAAAAGATTTACATAGCCTAGGCCTAAGAGGGCATCTGCCCTTTTTTATTCAAAATTTTTTAGCCAATCGATCTTTCCAAGTTCGTATGGGATCCTCACTCTCTCGCTCCTTTCGCCAAGAGGAGGGAGTACCACAAGGATCAGTCTTAAGTGTCACGCTTTTTGCCATCAAAGTCAATTCCATCATAGAACAACTTCCTCCAACTGTAAACAGTGCCCTCTTTGTTGATGACTTTAGCATTTTTTGTCAGTCGTGCAACATGAGGGTTATTGAAAGACAACTGCAGAAAGCCATTGATAATCTGAATGTCTGGGCATTTGCCAATGGCTTCAGGTTCTCGCCGGAGAAGACCGTTTGCGTACACTTTTGTCGCAAGCGTAGTCTTCATCCTGAACCTGAATTAAGGCTCGGGCAAAATGTTATTCCAGTAGTGTCAGACACAAAATTCTTGGGACTTGTGTTTGATAAAAAGTTGACCTTTCTCGAACATATTCGTCAACTTCGTACAAAATGCACGAGGGGTCTCAATATTCTCCGCTCTCTCTCCTCAACGCGTTGGGGAGCAGATCGATGCACCCTACTACGGCTTTACCGTGCACTTGTACGCCCCAAATTAGACTACGGGTCCCAGGTATACTCCTCAGCTAGAGATAGTGTCCTCCGATGGCTGGACCCTGTCCACCATCAGGCTCTCCGTATCGCTACTGGAGCTTTTCGAACATCTCCTGTCCAGAGCTTATACGTCGAAGCAAACGAACCATCGTTATCCCTTCGACGTAAGCAGTTGTCTTTAAACTATGCTTTAAAGTTGAAATCCCTGCCAGACCATCCTACGTGGGCATCCGTTTTCGAGCCACGTTGGGAAAACTTGTATAATACCCGTCAGACTGCCAACCGACCTTTTGGCATTCGTGTCCAAGAGCTAATCAGAGAGTTTAACATCATGGTAGACAAGGTGGCAGAAACACCAAAAGAAACTCTTCCACCCTGGCATGCTCATCCCCCACCATGCGACTTTTCCCTTAAGAAATGGGTAAAGTCTGAAACCTCGTCATCTGTCTACCAGAAGCTCTACTCTGCACACCAAGCTGAGCACCCAGACTTCCTGTCCGTTTACACAGACGGCTCGAAGTCTGAATCGTGCGTAGGATCTGCTGCTGTCTTTCCAGACACTATAATATCTCCGCAGATTCCTCCTGAATCCAGCATATACACTGCAGAGCTGTATGCTATAGAGCTAGCCTTGGATCACATTCGAACTTGTCAATTCCAAAGGTCAATAATATATTCTGACTCTTCCAGTGTACTACAGGCTTTATTATCTCTGAGACACAATTCTCATCCAGTTCTTTGTCGGGTTCAGCAGAAGATACATTCTCTTCATGAATACAAGTTTGATATCCGCTTCTGCTGGATTCCTAGCCACATTGGGATAAAAGGAAATGATTTGGCTGACGCTGCAGCCAAATCAGCAACACCCACTCATAATTGTTGCCTGTCAGTCCCCTATACAGACTACAGGCAAATAATACGTAACAAGATATATTCCCATTGGCAAGAACTGCGGCACAGACAGAGAACAAATAAATTATACCAAATAAAGCCTGTAATAGAAATATGGCCGTCTAGTCTGCGCAGGAATCGGAGCGAGGAAGTTGTTCTTGCCCGACTCCGCATAGGACACAGTCATTTGACACATTCTTTTCTGCTGAGGGCGGATGACCCTCCTATGTGCGAGTCTTGCGACACCGTTTTAACTATAAAGCATATTTTAATAGATTGCGTTCATTTTACCCATGTTCGCAATATATATTTTACCGCTTTTACTCATTCGACTGAGCCTTATACACTCAGTCAGATTTTATCAGACAACGACCACGTGTCGGCAGTTTTTAAATTTTTAAAAGCTACTAATATATACCCACATTTATAAATAACAATTTGACGAGGTAACCTTTTTAAAGGTTACCAGAATTTATCTTTATTGATATTTTAATCGTTTCATGGCGCAGTATAACCTTAGCTGTTTTTGCGCCAATAAACACAAAATCAATCAATCAATCCAAACGACTCTTCTTCAGAACAGACAACTTAAACCTGGATGAAAAGACTGTCGGAAGTTTTTCAGACCTTATATTAATAAGGTCGGACTGTATTTAACAAAGGAGGTATTATGACTGTAGTGTACCCGGACCGCGACCTGAAAAGGGCCATAAATCCCAACAAACGAGTTCCATCTCAATCCAGGAAAAAGAACTCTTCCTTGCTGCTTTTTTCCCCTTGATATTAATTCTAGGAGCGGTCCTGCTTTCTGGCCTTCTGTACCTATTTCTCGCGGTCATGCTTTCATCTGACCTGGCATCAGTATTTCTTACATCCTGCTATCAACTAGACCTGACGATGGAGGAATGCTCAACTTTCAAATCTCCAAACTAGCTTTTCATCCAACCTGAAAACAGGCCAGTAGCTTTAAGGATGCGCGAAATTTAGAGAATATCGACGCCTCGTGGCCTTAATTACCTTGGAATTCAATCAAACAATTCGTTCCAGTAGTTTTCAATCGGTGATTATCATTAAATGAATAGATATCCTCGTGTACATGAAATGACTTGGTTTTTATAGGCTTTGTTCTTTTAATATTTCCAAATTATTCTAACTGTAAGAATCTGGCTATTCTGCGTTGTAACTGGAAGATAAACAGCTAATTTATAATGAATTTGAAACGAGTGAATATTATATATGAAACGTATTAAAAATATACAAAAAAAAAAAGCATATATATGGCTATATAATCCAAACGTACTTCAATGTATTTTAAGAGAGTATACTGATCTTCAGAGTGTTCGATTAAGGTCATTTATATTAAAGCGCCATAAATTACGAGTAATAAATTACTAAAGTGCTTCAGTACATATTTATTGAGCGATTTATCATAATCGAATTATCTTTGGTAGAAGACTATAGATGGCAGCACTATCATTTCGCAGATCATCAACTGCCGATGAAACTTCTTGGAGGATTTCGCAGATGGCAGAGAAAGTTTTAGGAACAATATCACATAGAATGTCGCTGTACGTGAATAATATAATAAAGTTGACGTTGTTCGAGCTTACATGATCTTTAGATTGAAAAGGAAAACTTTTTTTAATCCATTTAACATTTCGGGATTTTTTCTTTTTTTTTTTTTTAATTCAGTTAGGTTTATAATGCGATTGTTGATGTGACATCAACAATCGCATAAGGATTTTTATCGAACTCTGTTTAATAATGCGAAGTTCTTCCAACTGCAGACGATATATTTAACAATGCGAAGTTCTTCCAACTGCAGAAGATATATTTCACAATGCGCAGATCTTCAAACTGCAGACGATATATTTAACAATGCGCAGATCTTCAAACTGCAGACGATACATTTAATAATGCGAAGTTCTTCAAACTCTAGACGATATCTTTAATAATGCGAAGTTCGTCTCTTTCGCAAAAGAAGGCACTAAACAGAGATAAAAGAACACAATTATCAAAATGCCTTCTGTGATACCGTGGCTTTTAATAAGCACCTGGAAGCATTTTGACAAAATTTAAGAAAGAAATTAAGTCAGTATTAAAAAGATTTGTTGAATAATGTAATATTTAAACAAAGATTTCCCTGTTCATTTATAGAGCCAAGATAATGTGCTAAAGGGAATTAATTATATTAAATTTAGAGGGAAAAAACCCTTAGCGCTTTAACTATCCCGTTTATTTAAGATAATGCCGAAACGTTATTTTAAAAAGAAATTCTTTTGGGTTTAAATAATACGGGAGTTTCAGAATTGGGTTAAAACTGCCTCTTTTTTGTTTTCCTGGCTGCACGGGTATTAGATAAAAATAATTTGTTCCTTAAGTTAGTGAAAACTCCTTAAATTAAACTCTTAAATATGCGTTCTCTTCAGAAAGAATCGTGTTTGGCAAAATGTAGGCAAATTTTCATTTCATTTTCTTTTTAGCAAGTTCTATAGAAAACTTTAATGAGATTCTTAGAGTCGGCGCAAGCAGAGATTTACAATTACACACGTTTCTATAGGAGTCGCCTGCAAGAGCAGGTATAAACAGTCTTACTCGCTTGCCGGCCCAAACACAATCAAGAAAGGAAATCCTGACGTAATCTATTACGCCTTTGTTGCACGTGGATTCCTGCTTCGTTAGCTAAGAAACTACGAAGACACTCTCGGTCATTTCTGTTATCAGAGAAGCGTACATTGGAGGAGGATGGTAGACGCTGGCGTCTCCTTGTTAAGAAGAAAATATTATCCAAAAATCGAAAGCGAAGCTCGAGTTACTAATACAAGTAGGTCTTCCATAATTCATTGCCCGGAATAGCTTTGGGAAGGGCGTTAAATGTATAGACAAAAGAGATGCAGATGTATGTAGGGGAGTCTTCGCAAGCTTAGGCTTCTTTTCCCTAAGGTTATTTCCATATTAATGTGTGAAAAGACAGAGTAATCTGTCGCGAACCTTCGTAGATTGACAGAGCACTCTTATAAGACAGCAAACATTGCTGAAAAGTGGGTAGAATCTCTGATTATTGTCTTCTTCTTCCTGTTCGCTACAGTAACGCCATCTGGACGCAAGCATAAGTTTCGAAGAAGCTCTCTCTTTAATCCAACAATCAAATTGTTGGCTTCTTTCAAAGTCTCTGTACGTTGTCTTCAGCAGAAGTAGGCGCCTCCGTAGCCAGGTGGGAAGGAGCAGCAGTGCGTAGCACACGCTTCTTGATTAGACCGGGGTTCGAGCCCGTCACCACCAAATACGGAGGATGCGGAAAGGTCAGGGAATGACCACCGCACCGGAGCAATATGGCCTTAGTTGCTAATGCTCCTAAAAACCAAATAACAACAACAGCAGAAGTAACAAAATTGTTGCGAATTCGGGACATTGAGGCTCATGTAGAACAAAATGGTTGTGAATTCTGGGACATTGAGGCTCATGTAGAACAAAATGGTTGTGAATTCTGGGACATTGAGGGAATGTGTTTTCAATATGCTTCGAATATTAGGCTTAGACTATTTTTCATTAGTAGAAAGCCGTAATGGCCATAGGAGCTTTCTGAGAATTGTGGGCTAGGCTACGTAATATTGCTGTGTCGGTTATTAGAACCGGATAGAAATCATTACAACTTTTAAAGTGGAAGAATGACAGGATCTCCACTTAACGCCACAGTCTGTCATTCCTTTCTCCGGCTATTTGTCGCTAGCGGCGGTTAATGTGCGGTAGTTGTGACCTTCATTGGTCCCACCCACAAACCTGTCAGCAGCTCCCTGAACCATGCGGGCGGTAACATGACAGCGGGCAAGCGTTTTCGACCCTCCTGTTTTGCTGGCTGAAAACTGCTGTCCCTTGCGATAGGAAATCGCTTTGGTATCGCGCCGGAGTCTTGCTGAGTATGGAGGGCTTTGTTTTTGCGCAATCACCCGCCCACCTCTGATAAGCAGCCACTAAATACTGGAAAACAACCCGAGTGGATAAACAAGGAAGACAGACTTTGGTAAACAGACACGAATAAACGTAAGATGCGTTACTTTGACATTTGCCACTTCACTCGCGTGCCCCAAAAACACGGCTACCCTTTTTGGTCTCCTCTTCCTCCCCCTGCCCGTTCCCCTATCCTTTCTTTCCCCCAAGGAACCGCTTGATAATCAAAAAGAGCCCACGAGATCATATTTTGTTTTAATAAACATCTCTCATATATTGCAAGACTATACCTGGAAAATACTGGCGTTTTAAAACTGTTCCTGTGTTCACCTGGAATTTCAGGGGCTCGCCTTGGGATATCTTAGTCTCAACACACATTCTTGCGATCTTTGGCAAGCAGTGGAGTGTTTACCAGATCGGTAAATACTTTTAGTCTACCAAAAGCAAAAGAATGGGCGTGAATTATTTATAAAACTAAGTTGAGGGCTCTTTGTCTGGTTAGGGGAATGAGAAGTGGTTGTTTTGAGTTCATCTAACTCCCTTCTTATCGTCAGAACTTGGTTAATCTCTGCATTATCCGAGTCAGTCTGATGTAAGCAACGTTCGGACAGGCTTGGAAACTTGGCAAGTTTCCAATATCAAAAATAAATTCAAACGTCTGTTTGTTTATCTTCACTGTTTTTGATATTGGAAAGTTGGCAAGTTTCCAATATCAAAAATAAAGTTGATATTTCGAACGTCTGTTGGTTCATTGTTTTTGATATTTGAAAGTTGGCAAGTTTCCAATATCAAAAAAAGTTGATATTTCAAACTCATCGTTTGATTTATCTTCATTGTTGATGTTTTTTTTTTTTTTTTTTTTTTCTTTTTTTTAAGTCGTGCGTTTTGCAAGTCAGATTTCGCTTAAAATAAAGCGGAGATATGGCCAATAGGGTCTGTTACTATAATTGCCTTATCCGCAGGGAATGACCTAAATGGCTTATTTTTAATGTTATTGCAGTTGGACGTAGACAGGTATATGGTGAATGTGTCTCTGGCGTTGTCAGTTAAAATAGGTCATGTTCAGGCTGTTACGGAACTGGAAAGTCGCTCGATCACCGTTGACTGACACATAGAGCTATTGAACATCTGCTCCAATCGAATCCGTTTCTTGTATTTGTATTTAACTTTGTTTCGTAGCGTTTATCCGAAATCCTTCTTTACTTAAGAATGAAATGGTTGCGCGTGAAATTAAAACTCGAGCTTGTATTGTTTCGCTCGACAAAGCTGTTCATTCTGTGATCTGCACTTGACAGCTTTGTATGACGTAACAATGGCACGGGGCTGACTGTTGTGTAATTCGACTTTGAATCAATATTCGAAATCCGCGCTATGCGTGTTTGGCTCGAATAAAATGATAGTTGGGAAGAGCGAAGGGTTTGCAAGAATGACATTGAAAAGAAATGCAGCGATTAAAATGAAAACCGAATAAACGTGCAATAATGGAGTTCACATGTTCATAAATGTAATTTTTTGGATATTTTGATATTCCTTTCGTGTTTTCACAAAAAAAAAAAAAAAAAAAATTGAATTTCTTCACATATTCGTGAAGAAATTATTCGTGTTATTATTTCGGGCCCACTTCCTTCTCATCAAAGTGTAACGCCCCATTTAAGTGCACTTCGTATACAAATTACCCAGTTGGAACGTAACTTCCTCCTGCACACTTTGGCTACAGGGACTGTTTGCTCTTCTATTTTTTTTTTTTTCTTCGTTTCTTTATGAGCGCGTGTTGACATTCTTTCTTCGCTCTACAGAATATAACGAGGACCGGCCACCTTAATTACGGCTCTATTGCGGATCAAGAGGCGATATTCTTCTGGTAATAGTGTCCCCAAGAATGCATTCTGCGATTTTCAAAGTTCGCGCGTGCGCACACGCAAACAGAATAATTACTTATGACGTACAGTAAAAACTTTCCCTTCTTGGCCGATAAGTTCAAGAATATTCATAAGATTTCTTAATGGGATTTTATAATTCATTACAATAACTTCATGATTTTGCGCCCTAATAGCATGATTACATTATTCGAAACATGATTCCGTGATTATTAATATGATTTAATGATTTATTAGTCGATTTCGTGATTTATAAACGTGATTGCACCCTTTATTGGAATGATTTTAAACATGATTTTGTGATTCTTAATATGATTCCATGATTAATCATTTAACCCAAACTTGATTAAGTGATCCTTAACTCATGACCTATTGTTATTTTTGTGATTTCGAATTTATTAACATGATTTCATGATTTTTAAGGACTTTGATGATTTATTATCTTCATTTTACACTTTATTAGCACGATTTCATTATTCTAAACATGATTCCATGATTCTTAATATGATTTTTTAATACGATTTCGTAATTTATAAACGTGATTGCACCCTTTATTGGAATGATTTTATGATTCCAAACAGATTCCGTAATTCTTAATAGATTTTATCATTAATCACTCAACCCAAACGTGATTAAGTGATCCTTAACATGATCTATTAATTATTTTTATGATTTCGAATTTATTACATGATTTCATGCTTCAGGTCAGCCACAAGTGTGATTCCTTAAACGAATTTCATGATTTGTTAACATCATTTTGTGCTTTATTAGCATGACTTCATGATCTCATATTATGATTTAGTAATTTACTAACACCACGTTTCATTTACATGATTTAATGATTCTGAACATGGTTCTCCGATTATTAATGATTATAAAAAATTATTGTGTGATTCTTATAACATGATTCGTGATTCTTAATATGATTTCATGATTAATCACTCAACCCAAGCTTGATTAAATGATCCTTAACATGACCCATTGATTAATTTTGTGATTTAGAATTTATTAACATGATTTCATGATTTATTAGCATGGTTTCATAATTTAGTAATTTACTAACACCATTTCACTTTTATTAGCATGACTTATTGATTTCAAACGTGATTTTCTGATTCTAAACGTGGTTCTGCGATTACTAATGATTGCGTTATTCTTATAACATGATTTCGCAGTTTATTAGGTTTCATGATTTATTAGGATGATTTCATGCTTCATAGCTATAAATATCTTTCACTTTAGTATGAATTTACTTTTGCGGTATATTTTGGGGTCCTTAGTTTGGAGGAGGGGTGAAAGAACTGATAGAGAAACCTGGAATATTGTTGCGACTTCATGGTTTTATTTATAACATTTCTTAACTTTTTATGATTTCGTGATTTGTTAGCAAGATTTCATGATTCTTAACATGCGTTCATGATTTGTTAAGATAAGTTAATGCACGATAACTATGAGTAGTCTTTATCTTAGAAAAAATTACAACAAATTTTGGGGACCTTATTTTAGGGGAGGGGATTTGAGAGAATTGGCAGAGATCCGGAGCTTTTTTAGAGTGGGAAAGGTCTTCTGTTTGTTGGAGCTCACAACGAGTTTGTTTCAAATGAGTTAGGTATCCCTCAATATCTGCGACATTGTTTGTTTATCGGCATCTTTTCAGATCTATTGTCCAATGAAATGGTAACATTGGACTTCCCTGGCATTACTTTGTATCTTCCCGTTGTATAATTTTTTGGATAATTTTTCCTGATGGATAAGTAGCAAATATCTGGATGAAAATCGAATGTGTATAATGTTTTGACTTCAGTTCAACGATAGGATTCTTGGGCCACACAACAATTGCGCTATTAAGATCACAAAAATCCATTTTTCATTTGCCAACGCCTTATCGCTTAAAATCTCAGCCTCCAGATGCAAATCCAAGAAGTATTCTTCTTCCGAATGGCAATGGGGAGCATTCCGATCCTTTCGAAGATCAGCTTTTCAAAAGGAAACGAAGAAAGATTTAAGTGGCTTCACTTTAAACAGGGAATCCGTCCCTATAAAAAGCACCGACTTCTAGGTATTGTCGAGCAAGGAACAAAGTGAACCCCGACCTTAATTTCCTCCTTTTCATGCCGCTCATTTGACTGTAATTACACAATGAGCCATAAAACACAGCTAATTAACTAACAGTAATTACAAGTCATTAGCATGTTATCTCATCACCCTTGTCCGGAAGTAGAACAGTTTTACACTTTCCGCTCTAACAAACCTCGATAACTTCCCCATTATCGCTTGATTATATTTTTAGTCCTTTGCCGACGACACTGGTCCTATTCCCTTTCATCTACAACACGTAACCCTCCCCCCTGTCCCCATCGTACAATATCCTCTCCCTTACGTGATAAATGAGTGTTAAACAAGTAAGACAGATTGGGGGAAGGTGAAAAGGACTCCGAAAACACACACACACATAAAAAAAAAAAAACATCTGGTGACGAGAATAAGATCAACATGTGTTGCCATGGTAACACATGTGGAAGTACTCACCGCTTCTAATCCGATGACGGAACACGAATAGTTGCGCATTAATTACCTCTCAACGTCTGTGTACAAAAGCATCCCCGTGTACAGCGACATCGTAAGTTGTTTTAAGAAGACACCTTTGAGGAATCAGCGTACGCCGAGTATTTAAATACAATTGTTTTTGGGTATCGAGAGTATTTAGGCTGGACATTTCATGGCATAGCAATTGTGATTAAAGTGACACGTACGGTACTTACAAACACGTATCGCGTGTTATAGAATGTCAACAATATGAATAATGCGGCAGAAGGAAATCAAGTATAGAGGTCGCCACCTCCACGTGGAATTCATATTTGTGCTATGGAGTTTTCTGTTTTGTTTCTAAATATTTTCAAGGATTATTTTTTCCCCTTCTACATCTTTCTTTTTAATGTTTTAGCTATTTCGGAATTATTTTAATCTTATATTTTCACTTAGAAACAATAAGTAACATTAAAAACATAGCAATAAATAAATAAATAAGAAAAAAAATGCGAAATAAAATATAACAATTAAAATCAACAATAAAAAATACAAAAATAAAACATAATTACAAACATAACAATAAAAAATACAAAAATTAAACATAATCACAAACATAACAATTACAAACATAACAATAAAACATAACAATTACAAACATAACAATAAAACATAACAATTACAAAAATAACAATTACAAACATAACAATAAAAATACAAAAATAAAACATAAAAACAACTAAACAAGATAACAATAAAACATAACGATTAAAAACAACAATAAAACATAGCAATAAAACATAACGATTAAAAACAACAATAAAAATTAAAAAAAAAACTAAAACATAACAATAAATTACATTAAAATGTTATTTATTGTTTATGGATGGAAATCTAACACTTTACTGCTAACAATAACGTTTCTTATAAAGGGAATTAATTTAAATTTCAGTTAAAGCATTAAGGTAATGTTGTCCCTTTCTTCAAGCCACGTTATCTACTCCTCTTTCTTCCCTACAAGATGGTTTCTAAAGTGCACGAAACCGTCTGCTATAACGTAATTTAACGTTGAAATGCAATCGAAGCGAACTTAATATTCCTTCGCTTTTAGTGTAATCCCCGGATGTTACAGTCCCGTCATTACCTACTGCAGGTAATGAGCACATTCTTCCCCTTTTTTCATTAGTCGTTTCCAACGTGTTCGGCGTCTTTACAAGGCGCGTAAACCTTGCTTAGCGTCCACGATATTTTTGAGAAGTTCCAGAACGCTCTCTCGCTCTCTACCTTGATGCTAATATGTTGGTTCCGAAAGAGGATCATAACTGCACTGATAGGCAAATGTGTTTAAATGACAATAATGGAAGAAAGTAGCTTATGGTCTATCGCCAGTAGATCGTGTGCGGGCCCGCGCGCGGGCCTAATGTCCTCCCCAGCTTGATGATGATTACTGTACTGCTAGATGAGGATTGTGATCACTTGTAAAGGGCCGTATCGACCCACCAAATGTTTGGTGAGAACATATATTTCCAACTTTCTTTTTTGCAGGGTTTCTTTATTCGATTATAGTGGTTGGGGTTTGTTTTCAATGATCCTCGGTAACTGAGGTTACGGGGATTTTTCTGTTCCATAATTTCTTAATAGTCTTTAATGCTAGACATTATTTAAGTGGGATAGTTCTCCTTACTGTGTTCGGAAGAACAGACCGATTTTTCTAGTGTAATGGTGTCTCTGTTAATCTTATCGGACGTAAAGGCACGGAGAAGGCATTAAGCTGTCGTAAGCAAAACAAAGTACGGAGTTAAGCAAATGGTCTGATTTTCCTCTGGACAAACTCTTCAGTTAATTAACCCGGCGCCAAACCGCGCTGGTGTGTTATCAACCCGGCGTTTCAAACACCAAGAGGTATCCGAGGAGACAGCGTATGGCCGACATTTTGGTATTGATTCAAATAAGAGAGAAAAAATAATAATAATAAAAATAACAGACTATTAGATCTGTGGTTTAATTTCTTATACTGAAAAATAGTCTGCGCGTGTAGCAGAATGGTTAAAATCGCCATCTTCCACAATAATACCAGGCGTAAAAGACCCGGATTCGAATCCCATCAACGACGGGAGGAACTTTGATGTGAAAGCATGTATAGCTGCAACTAACAATGGAATGTAACGAAAATGCGAGACGAAGAAAGAAATAGTTGACAAATACTTGTATTGTTGCAATCATACTGTTCAACAATAGACTATCAATGAACTGTTATCTTTTCATCTGTCTTCTGCCTATTCGATGAACAAATTACATCATAAGTTCCTGTTTATACACATGTTTTCTTATGCAAAAAATAATTCGATTCCAGTTCCCCTCTCTTCTATTACCAAGATCACATGCATTGGCCCCCTCCTCTTTCCCTCGTCCCTTAAAAAGAGAGTTCGAAAGCGAGGGAGGGGGAGTTAATAAATTTACAAAATCAACTCTTTTATATTAGTTTGTTTGGTAGCCTAAACAACCGAGGATATGTTTAATTTAAAGGAAGAATCGTTGATTTAGTATCGTTCTACGAAGGACGTTAAAATTTAAAATGGGTTTCGCCACCCAAATACTACGACTGGGCTGCTTCAGGTACAGCAATAACTTTGTACGAATTCACATTATACCCGGTCGCTACGTTCGCTTCAGAAACATTATTAGCTTACGCTTGCAATATCCCAGTTTTTGGAGCGAGATATATAAAAGGCATAAAAAAAAACAGATACTACGAATAACGCGGCCAGAAATGAATTTTGTTTCCTTTGCGGCTTACTTGAAACGAGCAAGTTTGTGACTCACATGTTGCGTAAAATTGAGAAACTCGTATCAAAATATTTCACCAATAGATATGTGTGGCGTTGTCTACTGCTGTATTGAGTTTAGCAAGTTTTTTTCAACAGTTGATCCTCTGACAGTGCGTAATCGGCTTCATTGAGTAATAAAAGTGCCTCCAGAAAGATTTAGGCGAGCTAAAGAGACCACATTAGCGCCAATAACTTATTTAGTAGCAGCCAAACACGTGAGTATCTTATTTTAGCGCTTTAAATATACTGGAAGTATTCATGCTAATTGTTAGGGTAATTCCTGTGACGAATCAGATGAATCCTCGTTTTTCAAGGACCCCTGTATACTAATACTTTTTTTTATCGCATACCCTTTGTGTTGCATGTTTTAACTTGTAGAGATGGAGAACAGAATAATGAAAACGCTAAAGAATCAGTCATTGGGCCACTGTGGGCAGCCAGGATGGCATTGATATAAAGTAGCTTGCACTCCAAAAAGTTCTGAGACTATGCTACATGATTTTGGCACCATTTGTCCTCTTAGAAAGCCACCAGTTCACAGACTGAATGGTTCCGTAAACTTTCACAAATCTGTGGACTGATGCCAGGTTGGTAACTTCCTCCTTATATTTGGATCGCTGGACAGTACGAATTATACGAGGTGTAGAATTTAATCCTTGAAGATGTCCATCTGGACCTGAACAAATGCTGCAGCTTCCCACAGAAAATTCGGCCATGCTATCCAGCAGTATGCACTCCCCTTCTGGTTTCTTGGTCTCAAGTTGCCCACGTTCCACACTTGGCCGGCGTTTTCTTGTCCGTTGCACGTCATGATCCGGATATATGAAGGACATCCCTGTTGTCAAGTGGGCATCGTAAATTGATTTACTTGGCGACGAGCCTTGGCAGCCAGTACGGTTATTACGATGGTTCTTGGACAGCGTATTGGAAAGTCCTGGATTCAATTTAGCCATTGATGTAAATTTTACTGAAAGTATTCGCACCATAGACGAGATAATTGGTTAGTAAAGTTCAGCAACACCCTAGGGTCATATGTTCCCCCTCCGAGAGGGGAAACATGTTAAATTGGAGTAATAAACTATTTTGACCTCGGTTATTATATTGCCCTCCTACAATTTAACAGTGGAATTAAATGAAACACTGGTTGATGGCGAAGACTTTTAAGGTAAGTGCCATCCACTCGATTAATAGAGATCTTTCAAGCCTTCAGATTATCAACATCCCTTAGAAAACTTTAAGAAAACAAATACCTTTTTAAATTGATATTTAGAGAAAGAAGCTAAAGATGGTTTTTAATTATTTTTTTTCTCTTTCTTTTGTGAAAGATAAAACGACATGAAAACGTACGTGCCTTTATCACTAAACAAAGTTCTCCGAGTATTTCTTATCCACCTGTTTGTGTTCCCAGAGACTACCAACATCACATGTATCGAGTTATTTGACAGCTCTCTGCTTTCCGGTTAATCTGAAAATGAAATCTTCTATACTGGCCAAGTTTTCGATGGAGTGACGTAAGCTTATAGAGGATGAGATTTTAGATTGTCTGCGTTAGATTTATCTACTTCAAGAAGGGATTTGTATGCTTCTTATGAAGCTGGTGAAAAGTAAGTCCGGATATAACAAAATGTGTTTCAGATATTTTATTTCATATTTGATATCCCTCAGATTCGTCATGGATCCAGGTATTTTTTGATTCAATACTACTTGAAGACGTTGCATCATTATTTTTAGCAATCGAGGTCAAATACCCAGAAATTATTTCATAATCAAACTGTATTAAAATAAAAATTGTACGAAAGGGCTTTGCACATCAGCATAATGTGAAAAATCAGAAGACAAAAGGAACTTTGGTTATTAAACCAATCTTGTAACCAACCAAGAAATTGGTCATCCAACAACATAAGGAAGAAGAAACAAAACTGTAAGATGGAAGTCTGTTATACCGCATTCTGTTGAAAAGCTTTTGAAATATCTAGAGTAACTGCTCGAATTTGTCTGAATTTTTCTGTGGCATTAGTCCAGAGATGGGTGACATATGCAAGAAGATTCAGTATTGATCAATAGCGACGGACTCCGTTCTGCCATCATTAATTAAGTGGGAAGTTTCAAGGTAGTTTAGGAGCTGGCTGTTAATCGATTTCTCCATTATTTCGGAAGGAGATGAAATAAGGTAAAGATTTATCTTTCTTCTGTAGGGGGATGCGGGGGGATTTATTGAATATTGGCAAATTTCTCCACTTTAGGAAAAAGTCAGTAAAATAGGAGTGTAAAGGATTAAGAAATTGGCGAGCACATCATCTCAGAAAAATTGAAGAACTTTCTCGCCAGTTTTGACGATAAACAGAAGGAACCATTGAAAATGGCCTTTGAGAAAAATAGGAACCTGGAAGCAAAAATATCATTGGATGCATTTGCAGAAGAGTCATCTGGAAGCAGGGTAGGTGGACCTATTGTTGAAATGTGGACTAATCGACGTCATCATTGGTTTAGGGAAGCACAAATACCTGATAATACTATATCCATTTGCATATAAACGTTTTGGCTTTTGGAAAACGATCTATTGCTGTAGCAGTAGATGCATCCTCGAAATCTTGAGTCACAAATCTAGATCGTTGGAAAGTCCGGCTTCTTTGGATAAAAATTAAACGTTGCAGGATGTACATGATACAATATATTTCTTAAATATGTTGTAGCCTTTCCGGCGAGCACAGTCCATGCCATTAGAATATTCCCAATACATTACCTACCATGGCTTGTAAAATATGAATCCGTTGCCTCATGAGATTGCCTTTACACTCTCGTTCTGTTGCCAAAGAAGAAAAAATGGGGTTCATCGGATCAAAATAACCCCTAAATATTAATGTACTGAACTGCGAGAATTCTTTTAATAGCATTCTCTTGAGAAAAATACTATTTTTCAGTAGATTGCTTCAGTCCATGCGTGTAAAAGGTGCACCACACAGAACAGAAGATTCTTTCCTCTAATAATGCATTGTTTATTGATTGCAGGGTGGCAATATCCTTTTAAATTGTTTCCATCTTTGATTAGAATTTTTGCATCTTATTGAAACTAGTCAAAACCAAAATAATACAAGTATTCAGAATTCATTATAAACATTGCAGTTCGGATACTGACTCCTAATGTTCGAAGCGGTATATGTATTTGAATTATTCATAGACGATAAGGAGGCTAAATTGTGGAAATTTGCATAAGAAAGGGTGTTTGGAGAGCTTCTCTCTCTCTCTCTGCTCTTGATAGCTTGGTGGAGATACCGTATTTCGTAATTAGCAATATGAAATGGGAACTTTTTTTCGATATCCAAAGGTGTAAGCAGCAAACAAAAGAAAATCCACGAGAGAGGAAGAGCCAGAGGTGACTGTTAAAATGTATAAAGACTGAATACGAAAGAAAGCGAAGTTTGTGTCAGAATTAAAATAAAGTTGCCAGGTTTCGCCACCAGTCATCATATGAGATAATATATCTGGATTGTCAATAATTAGTTTTAAATTCTCTTTTGATGACTCCACCTTGCGATGCTTCTCACGAATGGAAAGGGAATCCATCTTGCACAAACTTTGGACATTCCAGAATGCTCATGTAATATTGTTAAAAAGCTTACATGTGAAATGTTAAGTAATCTCTCAAGTTCCGACACTGTTTTATAAAAAATTATCTTCAGCGATTGCACCTGTTTCAGAATTGATTGCTTCTGCTGGCCGACCAGACCTCTGATCATCCTCAACTGATTTCTGCCCTCTCACCTCTGTCGACCATCTTGTAATAATAGCATAACTGGGCGATACTTACTTTCCAAAACAGTCTTTATTCTTTCATGAATTTCTTCAGTATTTCTGCTCTGAAAGATGCTCAGTTTGATGGATATCCATCCTTCTTCCATCTACCACCAACATTAAAAAATAGAAGTAACTATTTCTTCTCAGGAGTGAGGTGTCCAAGCACATATTGGAGAATAGTGCGTATAAGATAATAGCTGATGATTGAAAAGATATGATAATATCTAGTTGTTTCTAATAATTTACAGCCCACAATGTATCTTTTGTGAACGATTCTGTTAAGAGCAAATGATTGCCAAAGCTGTAGATTGTTTATTCACCTAAGCAGTTAAAATACTTTAAGGAACACATCAATTTAGAATTAGCAGTTGAAATAAAGATCCTTTCACTAGGCGTTCCAATATAATCGACACTCCCACATAATTTTAATGGTAGAGAGATCCTCCCACATTTTCCAAGGTGGACATACACACGAGTGCAATCTTTTTCACTACGATTACTGCCTTTTCAAATCGCTTGATTTGAACTGAGGGAAATTTGGTACCAGGCCATTTACAGCTTTTATTTAAAACATTACTAGATGCAGAGAAAGGCAGCACTCACCTTAGATACTCAGAATTTGTCAACTAAAGCAGTTTCTTTCCGCTCGAGCTTTTAAGACAAAGCAAGATTATGGGAGTAATGTAGGAAACAGATATTACACCTGTAGTCACTTCAACTACCAACGAATAATGTGTGTACGCAGCATCTGAAACCACTTATCAGTTGGACATTACGAGTGAATTTTATCTTCTTAAATCCAATGAAGAAATCTTCGAGTGAAGTATTTCTTCTTAACTAAATTGTCACGTCCCTTGGAGAATGCCCTTTAAACGACCAAGTGTGTACAAACAAAAAGAAAGTCGCCAGCATCAGTTTTAAGTGCTGGCCAAGCCCACCAAAAAAAAAAAAAAAAAAAAGCTCCACTTGCCAGTCCACTCCGCAGTCGATTTCTTCAAACACGACAGTCCTCGCGACGGAGATCAAGCCGATAGGGTTCGGAGCGGAAAGCACACGACCGCCGCTGGAATGACGGACGCAAACAAGATCCCCCGCAGAAGAGAATAGTGATCAGGGAGGACTAATTCCGTCTACGAAGCACGTGAACTGAGGTGGATTGGAAAGCTCGTATTGAGGGGGAGGATTTCGGTGGGGAAGAAATCGATTGAGACCGTCCATCAGAGAAGCTGAGCTTACTCTGTAAGGGAGGCCTTTGATCAGAGATGGAGGTACTCAGGAGCGTGAGAGAGACACACACACTAACGCTCAAGTGTCGAATCGCTGGACTGGAAATGTTCGCCATTGTTAGAGAAGGCAGGATGTGAACAGCGAGGATGGAATGAAAAATAGCGGGGAAGGCGGCTAATCGCTGTGCAGAAGTAGTGTCCGTATTGAAAACAGTGAGTTACTGCGTTGAGGAGGGAGGAGGGGAGGAAGAAAAAGGACAAAGAAAAAAATCTTTAATGAAAACGGCCTCGAGATTTCAGAACTTTCCTTGGGGATGAACGAAAGTGTGGACAGCTTTTGGGAAATCGTGGAATTTCCATGGGTTGTGGGAGGGGGGAGGAGAGGTAGAAGAAAGGAGAGAAAGAAGATAGAAAAGACTGCGTTATTCTTATTCAAAACGCTCTCTGTAGTTACTGAGTTTCCCACATATAAGTAGCTCGGATGTTACCATGAAAAGCGTGTGCCTGCAATGTACAGATAGACGCGTATCGATAACTCCTTTTCAGGATACACCCAAGGAAATTTTCACTTGGGCTTTGTCAAAGTAGAAAGGAAGAAGTGATCACCTATTACTACAGCGTCACTTAATCCCACCATCATTAATAGGTCTTTCTTTACCCCCATCTACGCGCGTTCATTTTTCATATCCTCTTTTTTAGAAATCAAATTTTTGTCTATCATTATCTAATCCTGCTTTTAAACGAGGTTTTTTTTCCCTTCTTTTAAATAGTAGTGCTCGTTATTTTAATTCACATCCATTTTGTTTTGTTTCTACTCTTTGATTTCTGCTTTATATTTACTCTTAAGTAAACCATTTAAAGTAGTTCTTCGTGAATATAAAGAAGTTGTACGTATCCAAATCAAAGGAATTGAGATCTACTGATTAATCTGAATCTCAAAAATATGCCATAATTGTCATATCGGTGGAGTATTAAAAATATTTCTTCCTTTTGGCATGTTCTGCACGCTCTAGTCGCAAAAATTACCTCTGCATTGCCAAAAAAAAAAAAAATTATTTCAGCTGCTGAAAGAGGAAGACGTCAGAAGGTGCCAAGTCAGAAGAATAAGGAGGGTGTGCCAAGATATGGTCCTAATTTCTGGGAAATATCAGTGTTTGCGAGAGCAGTGTGGACTGGTGCGTTGTCGTGAAGCAACAGCACGCCTTTGCTAAGAATTTCCCGTCGCTTTTCCTTGATTATAGCATGTAATTGCTTGAGTAAGTTGCTGTAGTAATGTGCATTTATGGTGGATATCCTTCTCTAGGTAATCTGTGAGAATAATGCCCGTCAGATCCCAGAACACCGACAGCAACATCTTCTTTTGGGAGTTGGTAATTATGGAGGTTTCTGTTATTTTGAAACTATTCATCCACAATTCATCCATAGTCACCAATAGGAGAAAAATAGATGAGGGTCACTGTCAGCAGAGCAGGCCTACCTCTTTTCCTTTCTGAAGACATGTGAGCAAGCGAGGAATCCATCATGCTGAGATCTTAATCATATTCAAATAATTGTGAATGACGCTCTCCACTGATCCATAGATTATCCAAGTCTCAGCAACTATCTGTTTAATTGTTAACCGGCGGTCATTAATGTTCAATTTTCTGCAGTCAGGTGTGGTTGGCCGCCCACTTCTTTCCTCACCATGGACACTCTCCCGGTCGCACTTGAGCTGTCTCCACCAGTGTTTTATTATCTCATATGATGGACAGATATTCCCATACATCGTAGACTCTTCTTCATGGATAAGTCCTTGGTTTTTTGCCATGAAAAACAGGAATTTGATAATGGATCAATATTCAACTTTATCCACGATGACACTGCCACATTCAGCTCTGTAGCAAGAGAAACTAAAGAGTCAGAGCAATGAAACTTCTGGTATATATTAATTGACAAACAAACAAACAAGATAAACTACTAATTTCTGTATTTGATCTTAAATATTTTTATCTGCGCAAGCATCCACTTTTGGTCGAATTCGTTAGCGAATAAATTCTACAAATTATGAAATTAACATAATTTCTCTGTGAAAAATTGGAGTATATCTAGAACAAAAGAGTATCATTCAAATGATACTTCATTATGCGAGTGTATTGAAACTAGATGGTCAGCGATGTTGGTTATTCAATTCACCCAACGACCTGAACCCTTTAATGAGAGGAAAATTAGTTCCCTCATCTATTTCGATTCTTTGCTATCAATATTGGCCAGACAATTTTCAGTGTGTTTTACAAGGCTTAGAATCCATTCCTTTGAAACAGCAAGTCTTCTTTAAGAAACTACAATTACATGATTTCCTCTAGTCCTGTCCAAGTCTCAAAAAATATGAGAGATCTCTGAACTACGTGTTAATTAAAGCTGGATTGGCATAACTGAGCACCTGGCTTCGTCCAAAGGAATCGATCAATTCAAATGTAAATATGGATTAATAGAACTTAGAGGATTAGCTACGAGTTAATCCTTTAAAAGTCTTTCCACACTTCTATATTTTTAGTGACGCTAAGCTCTTTTATCTAAACGATCTCTCCAAGATCCACGTCAAAGTATTTTTACCGATTTTTGTTTCAGAAAAACCTTCCTAACTTTTACTTCCTATTGAGTTTTACAGGGCTTTCGCTACAACCATCTTAATAAAACTAAATTCGCACCAGAATTTCTAGTAGCAAACATGAATGTCTTTTGAAACGTGCAGAATGAGATTAATCCTCTTTTCGCGTAGATGAAAACAATATCTCTTACAGAGATTCACAGAAGTTCCACGATTGCTAACTCTAAATCCGAAGAGAACAGAGAATGCAGACCTCGGTGATCTTCTGGAGAGAACGACCATGGGCGACGATTCCCTTGATAACACCATCACAGAAGATGAAACCTGGTTACACTTATTTATCAGAGTCGTAGACTGAAAAAAAAAAAAAACATGTTATTTCGGTTTTTGGGACAACAGTGAAGCTATCATTGTGGAGTTCTGGAAAATGAGTGGACATGATCAATTCTGCTGGCTATATGCTGTCTGAAGAAGCTAAACACAAGCATTGCAAGAGTGAGATCAGAGAAGAAAGGAAAATTTTCTCCTGCACAACAATGCTAGACTCCATACCAAAATCCTGATGAGGGAAACCATTGCGGCATTCGGATGGACTCTTCTGCCACGTTCTCTGTATGGTTCCGACCTTGCGCTATCAGACTTTCACCTGTTTGTGGTCATAAGTGCGAAGGATACCCTTTGTGGGAAACAATTCGGACCAGCCAGAGGGTTTTGATTGCTTAAAAGCTAATTGGTGATTCTCAGGACTGATTCGGTCCATGGAATTACATTGCAGTATACCAAAATTCTTTCAATTCGCTCCGGTCAAGAAGAGGAATCTATTGACTGCGAATAATTGTCGTATCGTGCGTACATCTACTGAGAACGAAGAGAACTTTAATGTCTTAATCAAAGCAAGAAATCAACCTCTGATGCAAAATTAAAAGTTCTTTTATATTACGAAATCTTCTCCTAAAAACTTTACAGTTTGTAAACTATTGTATTCTTTATGCGGAGAGTATCTCTTACTTTGCTCTTAACGCTCGCGATATTAGTGGACCCCTTCCTAAAAGAAAATAAGAAGTTTGTAAAGAAAGTGATTTTCCTTATCACACTCCTTGGGGTGTGGGCGTGCAGATCAACAACATTAATTACAATGTAAAAACAGTTTCGCTAATTTTTCTCTTCTCTTTATTGCCCAGGAAAAAAGTAGGGCTAACTTCCACAAGTCACATTTGTCTGCTGTCCTTTTGTAGTTAGACGGTGGCAAAGAAGTGTGCCGACAGATGCGCTGATTCATGACCCTTTCTTAATTTCTTCGCTGTCGAGGAACACCGTCTTGGCCTTGTTGGAAAAAGAATCCCTAGACTGCTGTTGTCTTCAGTCATGGTATCTCAGTGGAAAAACAAGAAGGATGAAGTGTAATGCGCAACAGATAAAAACTGTGCACAGACAATCGGATTCGGTGTCGCCACCTAACGGAGAACCAGGAGCAATGGATGGAGGCTGTAATTTCTAGTTACTTTTATGGCCTGTACATTGTAGGATTTTTTTCTTGAGTACCATGTCAGCTGCAAATAATTGAAACGCTTGATAAAATGGTGCCTGATTTTTATTTTTTTCCTCTGAGTGTTTTGGAACTTCAACCGTTTTAATTTTATTAATTTATATATGCTACAGTAAAATCCGAAATCCTAACTGTAGAATAACACTTAAATAAAATAAAACAGTAGTTCATTTATGTGGAATTTGAGTTAAGTTATGGCATGGCTTGATGTGTCAGGAAATGTCATCAGCAGGTTGGAAGGGTCGTAGACCGTCCACTCCCTCTTTATCTATGGCCTTTGCAATCGATACCTGAATTCCATCAGCTATTCGGACGTTTTTCAATAGTGACAAGAACACTAATGTAAATCAAAGTCATCTAAAATCATCTGCACAGCCATGGACTTTATGGGAGAAGACCTGTGGTGTGTGAGTGTGTTCCTTTGAGAGCTTCACATCGTACGGCTAGAAAATGTGGCACCCAAACATCGTAATTGGACCTTTCAGGGGATGGCGCCATGTGCTCTTCATAGATGAGTCTCGGTACAGCCTGCATTTGGATTCTTGTAAGGGTCTGGTTTGGCTTCAACTTCTGTGACCACCATCTACTGTCTTTTGTGGCATCATGGAATCAGTCACGCGATACGCTGGCGTTAAGGAGAACGCTGAACACCAATATACTTTATTTATAATGTGATAGCCAAAAACAATTAGAGAATCATCTTGGTACTCTCCTTTTCTATTAGATGTGTGTTGGGAGATGTCCAGAAATTTGGCGAGTTCAATGGTCAGGTTATCATTTTCACAATGGTGATTACAACTTCCAGAGATAAAGTTTTCTGTTGATTTTTGTGTACTCCGATCGTTTCTCGGACTTATTGCTTACCTCGCAGTGTAGTTAACGACTAGCACAATAGGTTGGAATTGCCTTTGAGATGATGTTTACAGATATTCAGTCCTTTTCAGAAAAACTAATTCATGGTTTATAGGTATTTGCTATTTCACGCGGAAACTGCCAATGCCTGGACAACTTCAAGGTGTTTTGTCGTTGACCTTAGTGGTGTTTCTTCAACAATCCATAGA
The DNA here is from genome assembly GCF_048544385.1 of Mastigoproctus giganteus. Classification (NCBI taxonomy): domain Eukaryota; kingdom Metazoa; phylum Arthropoda; class Arachnida; order Uropygi; family Thelyphonidae; genus Mastigoproctus; species Mastigoproctus giganteus. The sequence continues at coordinate 144,856,348 of NC_143587.1, forward strand.
TGGTTCATTTATTTGAGATGGGTGAATCTAAAGGGAGAAAATTAGGTTAAAGTATTCTTGTTTCGCATTTGTGAATTCATTGTGTTTGTTAGAGGGAGGCGAATACCTCCTTAGACGTTGTGTTCGAACAACATATAATTAGTTTCTGGGAATAAAATGTGGCTGGTGGAAACCGCTTTAATTTAGTGTCATTAAGGTGATGATTTCAGGAATATGACTTCGTACAAAGATAACCTCCAAAGAGTTTTAATATTTTTTATGCAACAGAGAAATTATTTTGCAGCTTTAGGGGAATTCAACTGCACGACTAGACATTGCATAATGTTGGGCTGATTTCTCAGTGAGTTCATATTCACATTAGTTATTAGCATAATCGCATTTGATTTGTGGTTGACCTGTTTTTATGTGCAGATACTGTACGTTATTGTCCAATCTCCGGGAAGATTGGCTAATTCATGAACCTCAATAAATCTAGAGCGAAAATCCGGGTGCTAGGGTACCTAGAAACATCTTAATAATGAGGTACGTTCGAGTCGGTTCCACTTAAAAGTAATTTATTTACTATTCACAATTCATTATGTCAGAAAAGAAGAAATCTGTGCTTCATTACCACGTTTACAAACTCTGAACCGCCCGATTGTTTACAACACGAAGTTCACCATTTTATCATGAGTCTGGTATATCGCTCGATGGTCACCATGTTTAAAACATTAGGTAATTATCCCATCTTCTGTTGCTTCTCCCCTGCAGTAGGTGAATAGCAAACAGCTGGGACGCTAATAGAAATTGACATCAGAACTCGCGCACTGCGTTTCAATTGCACGCACGTGCATGCGCCGGGTACATCCATGCGTGCCATGTGGGATTTATGTTTAATTTTCTTGGCAGCTGTATTGTTTGAACTGGGGAGAATTGGTAATAGGCAACACAAACATTTCTCGTAGGGTTGGTGACAAGATTGTCAAAGGAAGAGGCAGATGGAGGCCGAGCTTCGAAGTTCCTGCTAGAAAAAGCAAATAGAAAATTAATCGCGAAAATTATTTTTATCCGTGCTTATCGGGACTTGGAAAGGAATCCATATCTAGGAAAATGGTGTCTCTGAGAACAAGCCCTGGAGTGTGGACTATGGCTTCCCTTTGAATTCTTTGTATGGAGAACAAAGACCAGATTGTTATATATTTCTTTTTTTATGAGAACAAACAGTTCTTTTGGATAAAACATAACGCTCTCGCCCTTGTTATCAGTGGATGGAATGCTCCGCGTCTCTGAGGAAATCAAATTCCATGTGACTACACCCTTTTAACTGATATGAGATGAAAAAGAATGAAATGGTGGTATAAACTTCATTAAGGAGTCCAATTTGGTGGACTACAATAACCTTAACATACATTTCAATATTTGAATCATCTCAGCAAATTTTACTGGCAAAGGGTAACTCCAAGCAGTGGAGTATCAAGGACAGGGTTGATTAAACTATCGCATGTTGCGGGCCATTCAAAAATCGATCGGCAACAGAAATTATTAATAGTCTCATACAGCAGTTAGTCTTAATATCTGTGCGTGGGTTGTTCAATAAAGAATGATCATAATTTTTCATGAACAGCTGTACCGCTTGCTTTTTCTATCTGTTATTAAAGATGGTGAGGCTCTACACAAGGTGATAACTGCAGATGAGACATGGTTTCATCGTCTAAAAATAGCCTAAAGCGTTAATAATTCATTAAACAAAAGTTAACTTAGTTTACTGATCACTGAATGATTTTTAGGCGAGTTCTTAGGTCTTTTAGGAAGATTTCGCTAAAAAATTGGACAATGAGGAATCCACATGGTGTATGGTAGTTGAAACACCGAATATTATGCTTCTTTCCAGGGCTGATTGGAAGAATAAATTCGATGGAATTTGCTAATGGATTTGAACTTAGATATAACCTTTTCAATTTTAATGGAGAAAGTTTAAGTGAAGAAGTATGGCACTTAAGTGCATCTATAATTAAGATGCAATGCGTCCTTTGTTTTTTTTTTAAATTAAATCACCAACAAGCCACTTAATTTTGTTAGACTCTGGCTTTAAAATTCGTCAGGTCGTGGGTGGGAAGAGGGAACTGCGCGCATAATTTTGGTGTAATCTATCCCTTAGCAACAGCTTGGGGTGTTTGCGGAATTGTGGCGTATACAAATAACGGGAGGTAGCCCTGACTTGTGTTGGTTGCTAATAAAGGCGACATTCATTGGATGATTAGCCTCTTTGGCTGCTAATAACCCCGGGGACGCGGCTGACATCTGAATTTAGAATTCCGAGTAAGGCTCTTAATCCTGGAAGTGGGCAAGTTTATGAGCGACCTCAAGACGGCTGCGAGCTCCAGTTGCGCCAGCTAAAAAGTGTTGACTTAGGTCTTGCGTTTTACGAACGTCTGCCGAAGCTTTGTACATCAGCTATTAACGGATAAGCATGAATCACGAGTAGAAAGTTGGTACGTTCCTCGTGTGCAAGCAAGGAAGATTAAAGGCGAAACGGGAAGGTGAACAAATAAATCTTGAAAGACAACGTCACTAATTCCACCTGCCATTCATTGTGCACACTGAAGCGCAACAGAGGCTAATAGAATTTGTTCTAGCGCTTACAGGTCCCATCTTTAGGGATTATCGCGATTAATCGTTCGTTAAGTATGATTATCTAATAACTGGATGGAAAAATCAACTTTGACCCAGTTTCTCGACAAACAACCCAAGAAGAAACTAAATCTACAATTATTTAGTCAAGTTTCTGTTTTTGAAAGAAGCATTTTCATTAACAAAAAACGGAAGAGATTTCAAACGTCGCCATATTTCATTTCTATCGTCTGTTCTAAGGCTGGTTTATTACCGAAAATCCGAATTACTAGATAAGAAACTTTACCACAAGAGTTTAAAGTCGAGAAACAGAACTCTTGTGGTAAAATCTCTCTTGGCCAAACATGTTTCAAGAACAGTTTCTTAAGTTCATTCCAGTATTCTGTTACATTCGTAATTCTAGTTGGACTGGTATTGATGGAAGGCAGACGTTTAAGTCAATTAATGACTGTTACTTACCTGGTACTTATCTCCTCTCTGGGGATTGTGTCGAAGTTGACTGGCGGCCGTAGGGATTTCTTGTCAATAGCATTTGGCCAAGTTGTTTCCACTCCAAATTGATGTACAGGAAAGATCAATCTTGACAAATACATAGGATAGTTTTTGCACATCGGGTTAATATCCACGAGGGACAATATACAATTTCTTAAGTTGAATTTAAGCATTAGCAGGATAACGAATATTCAAACATGTGGTTTCTGAACTTATATTTTGAAATTTCTTTCTGAAATTTGAACTTATATCATCTGAACCAAACGTTTTTTTTTTTGTGTTTTTTCCCCACTGTGTTTAAGATGTACAAAGAACGGTATCGAACGGGCCAAACCACCTCCTGCTTACAGAACGCAGGAGGTGGTATGCAACATGGATGTTCTTAGTGACCGAAGGATGCAATGCACTGTACAGACTCAACGATCAGGATCTTGTACATCTTTGGGGGACCGGCCTGTATTTCAACAGATTTCTTGTACCTCAGACTTTAGCCTTCAGATATGTGATTACTTGAGTAAGAAACTCTGGGTGCTTTATCATTCGGGTGAACTGGTCTCATTGGTGCTTGTGTATGAGGTCAAGTGAGCTTCTTGTACTAGTAATTGTGGACGTTATCTGTTCCTGAAGTTTTGTCAGTTGTAGGATTTCCTGATCAACTGTTGTACTCCTTCCTCCCGAATCTCACTTTCTCTCATCTTTCGTACGTCCTTGGTTTTCTTCCGTTCTAGTTCTGTCCAGGGAGCTCGGCTGTTATGTCTTACCTCACTGCTCCACATGTTGCCTCAGAACTCCTCGATAGTCTTCTGCTCGGGTGGTTCGTTTCCGTCTTTCCCGTTCTCTGAAACTTGTGTAGAAGGCTCTTTGGTTTTCATTGAAGATTCGGTTGTTTATTTTCCTCTTGGAACTCTCATTGTATTGTCATAGTCTCTTGCTGAGTACGAGAAGGTTCTGCTTCAGTGTGTTAAGTATTCTCCTATTCTCTGATTTTTGGTCTTGTGTTTGCTGTGAACGTTGTCTGTCTGGAGGATGCTCTTCACTTTCCAATAAATTTTTTTCTCCTATTACTTCATTAGTACTGAGTCAGTTGACTTGACTCGACTCTTAAATCTCCTATCTTCTGCTGAAGTCTTTTTTTCCCAAGCTGGAGGTTCCTTGTTTTTTCGTTTCTTCTTCTGCTGGTCTCTTCTTTCTTTTCCATTAATCCTAGTGGCTGCTATGGCAGCACAGTACAGTACAGTACAGTATACGGTTGCGTATCTACGCCTGAGACTAACGAACTCAGCCACGGTGTGAAAACAGTCCATAAAAGTTCCTCGCGTCATCAACGGGATTAGAACCCGGATTTTTTCCACTCGGTATCGGGAGGGCGGTGATGGAACGACTGTGCCACCGCGCAGAATTTCTGAGTAGTCACTAGCGGAGTTGTGGAGGAAGCACTTCCAGTTGATTGAGCTGGATGGTCTTGCCCTTCATTTGTAGTAGCCATATGGAGCAGCGCCCCTTGCTTCATTCTCTTCCTTGGAGATGTCTCCGATTTTTAAAACCGACCCCTCTGTCTGAAGCCTGAACCCGAGTGACTTTAATAAATGCAAAACCTGACTGGTTGGAATTTTCACTGTGCGTTGAAGTAAGACTTATTCTGATTCGCCACTTTGAACTAGCTGTTTGATTTCTCCTTGAGGGCCTAATCCACGAAGGTCAAAACTAATTCTTAATACAGTAGTGCTCAAAAAATTGGATCACCTCATTTTATAGGTTGTTTGTCCTTATACTGGCGGGTAATCTATAATTTTTATCCTGTATCGACTGGATAAAGTTCTGAATGTATTTCTGGAAAATATCATGGTCTCTAAAGCAGCTCTCTAAAGGTTTTTGGTTTCTTTTGCATTACTGAAACACCCATTTGGTTCCAAATATTTTCATTTGACTTAAGGTCTGGACTGTTCCCAGGCCATGTTATTGTGCTTACTGATTTATCCTTCAACCATTTTTGCCCTTGTGGACAGTAAAGGCAGTGAAATAAATTTACATTTATTTAAGCAAGAGTTTCATAAATTTAAAACTTTTTTCCCATTTTATGAAATTCATTTTGTTGTAATAGGGTTTTAGGAGCATCATAGATTTATTTTTTGTATGTTGCCTTATGTTCTGATGTCGGTTTTCTGTTTTCTGGACGTAAAACTCGAATTTCCGGGAGAAAAAACCATGATACTCTGGCTTGAGACCGACTAACTCAGCCACGTTGTGAAAAAGGCACATAAAAATTCTTTCCGTCATCGACGGGACTCGAACTGAGGTCTTTTCCAACCACTGTGGGGAGAACGGCGTTATGGAGCAGAATTATCCTGAAAAATGCAACTGGCAATATCCCCATAGTAATTTCAAATTGTAAGAGGTAATTTTATTTCACTAATGTCCTTGTACACCTCACCACTCTCTGTACCCTTCACAAATCCAAGGCAACCAATTCCTCCACGTGAAATAGCCCCATATCACTGTGAACACAATACAGCCTGGATGATATTCTTCGTCTAACAATCTGTTGGCCGTTCGAACCATGCAAGTTGAATTTTGATTCATCAGAAAAAAAAATACCACATTTCCACTGATCCATAGACCAAAATTGCTCACTCTAGACTCTGGATTTTCATTTTTTTAGCGTCAAAAATGACTTTTTTTCTTTGGAGATGTGCTATTAATCCCGATGAGAAAAGGCGTCTACGTACTGTAGCAGTACTTGCCTTTACTCCTCCATCCTCCCCCTCCACCCATGCTATTTTGAGATCTGTTGATGAGGATCTTCTGTTTCGGACACACAGACGGACCAGAAATCTGTTCTGAGATGCCGAAGGTAATCTTGGAAGTTCGCTTCCTTTCTTTCTGTTTAGGCTTCCATTTTCTGATAAAATTCGTAATAAATGTGCCACCATTGACCACAGTAAATCCTTCTATTTCATGAGTACAATGTCCCTTTGCATTTAACGCAGAAGCAGCAACACTTTTCCTAAGAGGTGTTAATTGTGAGAACTTAGCCATTGCAATAACACAGAACACTGGGCTCGTGGTATATGCACTCTACATTTCGACTAGAGTGATGCAGTTTATGTATGGCAAGTGATATCATCTAAGAGCTTGCTAGAGATGGATGATGCTCTTACAAAACATAAATGATATATTGTGATTTCTAAATAAGTTAATAAGGGAGTGGGGAATATCTCTGCTATCACCACAAAGTTTCTAGATTACATTCACTATCCAGAGAACCTAATATACTATACTTCACTATATAATGGAAATTTTGGGCTTTCGCCAAAGCGAATTGGTAAATCCTAGAATTTATTGGATTTTGGGATTTTACAGTAACATATATACACCCTTAATATCATCAAAAAATCTTTTAATATTCAGCAATTAGTTGCAGCATTCATAACAGAGTCTTCATCACTTTCAAACTGTATTCAAGTCCTGTAAACATAAATATAATTCTGCAAAGAAACCGATGACGTATAAAAATAGTCTCCAACTCGATGACTAATTCCTCAACTGCTTTTTAAAGCGATAAAGATGGTCCTATTCAGTAAAAATCAGCCATTAACTCTGGTCAGATGTATTCGAAGATTTGGTTTCTCAGTTCAACGGCCAAAGTTGTGGGTTGTAAAAGAGTTCTTTCTTTCTTTAATCCACTCTTTGCACTAGAAGTATTCTTGCAGCTCTGTGGGATGGAACAATTATCCGACACACGGAAGGAAATCGGACTTGAACTCGTCAAGCAAAGAACAAGATGTTTAATGAACCTTACACGTAACTTTCTTGACCATCTGTGACAATTCGTGGGTGACCACACGCTGCCCTCGCGCAATCCTGCTCGCCAACCACCAAATGCTCTTCAATGTTTTCCTTCCCTTTTTCTTTTTTGTGGCTTTGGAGCACAGTAACGCGCCTTGGTAATTTTAAGACAAACTCGGTTGAATTAACAAAGGCGTTTGACTTTAGTAAATACAAGAAGGCCAGCAGCAAATAGGAAAGGTAGAAGATTACAATTAAGACGCGCCATCTATGGAAGGCAACGTGTCCACTGTAAGCTTCCACGATAATGAGACAGAATCACATTTTGGTGGCACAAAAGGCGACACGAACGACTTTCGCTAAGGTTTCATTACGTATCTCCTCCTCCTCTTATTCTGTTTGACAAAGAATCACAACGGCGGCACGATCTACACGGCTACACATGGTATTAGTTGTCCGTTATGGTTCGTTACCAAGTTATCAAGATAAATTCTTTATTCTGCTTTGGAATATAAAAGTGCACGCATAAAGCCCTTCATAATCTATAAAAGTGTTAGTCCACGAGGAAGCCAAGCAGGAGACAAAGAGCTGTGAATAAATCTGCTAAACTTTACGCTCTTAGAAAACTTGAGGAAGAATTAAGTCTTTGCCGTTACGATTCACTGTTTAAGGACAATGGTGTTACCTGTTATAAAAGAAAAAAAAAAGGAACTTTCTGCAAAGTTTTTACGAGTCAGGTAGTAAAGTTAACTTTCATGACGCCTTTAAAATGGTCATAATACGGAACGGGTGCAAACAACAGATAAAGACTTGAGGGGGAGGAACAAGGGAGGGTTTTATATCCCGCACCTGAGAAAGGAAAGAGGAGACAATCAAAAGATGGAAAAATCATAAACTTCTCACAAAAGAAAAATGTTTAAAGATGCAAATGATGTCCTGAATGAAATGTTGTTTCGTTTTAGAATTTGTTTCTGGACAGTTAAGGCCAGGAGACCTTAACCGTCTAGAAACATATTGGGTATGTGTTTCTGGAAAATTGGGTGTGTTCTAAGACCGGTTTGCCTTTTTTTTTCTGGATGTAAAACCGGAGTTTTTTGGGATTTAAGAGGAAAACTGTGCAACCTTCTCTAGAGCCCTACTAACGCGGAAGTGGAAATGTTGCTGTGTTTTAGAATTTGTCTAGACAGTTAAGGCCACGAGGTGTCTGGATATTTTGGTGTGTTCTAAGTCCGGTTTGCCTTTTTTTCAAGATGAAAACCTAGAGTTTTTAGGATTTAAGAAGAAAACTGGACAACCTTCTTTAGAGACCTACATGGAAGTGGAAATGTTTTGCTTTAGAAATTGTGTCTAGACAGTTAAGGACATGAGGTGTCTGGAAATTTTGGTGTGTTCTAAGTCCGGTTTTCCTTTTTTCAGAATAAAAAACCGGAGGTTTTGGGATTTAAGAAGAAAACTGCGCAACCTTCTCTAGAGACCTACTAACGTGGAAGTGGAAATGTTTTACTTTAGAATTTGTGTCTAGACAATTAAGGCCATGAGGTGTAAGGATATTTTGGTGTGTTCTAAGTCCGGTTTGCTTTTTTTCGAAAACCTGCAGTTTTTGGGATTTAAGAAGAAGACTGCTCAACCATCTCTGGAGCAGTACTAATGCGGAAATGGAAATGTTGTGTTTTAGAATTTCTGTCTAGACAAAGCTATGAGGTGTCTGGAAATTTTGGTGTGTTCTAAGTCCAGTTTACCTTTTTCTGAGGATGAAAAACTCCAGTTTTTTGGATTTAAGAAGAAAGCTGCACAACTTTCCCCAGAGACCTACTAATGCAGAAGTGTAAGAAAGGACGGGATTCGAACCAGTCTTTTCCAAAATTCCACTTATAGAAAATTTATATTTTTAGAAACGAAAAAAAAACCTTCATTTTGTGAGTTCGCGTATCCAGTTCTATTTGAAAGAAAATAATTTTAAGAAAAAATTAAAAAATGGCGCCCCACGAACTCCGGATGATCTGTGGTAGGGTTTGCTAAGTAGCGGAGTAATTGTGAGCCAGGTCACGTGCTGCAGCCTCCATTGTCGCGTAACTGGAAGACTTTTCCTTACAATTGCTCCTCGGTGATCCATCGTTGCAAACTGACAAATGAAGATAGATGGAAAGTTCAATACAGCGTTGTAATAAGAGATTTCAGCCGTTACTGATCGATTAAATGAGACAAAAATCTAGATCACCCGCATGCAGGAGGTCATGACACTGGGTCGATCTATAGCTGGCATCCATTTGCCAAGAGATGCTTCATTTTTTTGTTTTCTTTCTTCGTGTTTGGATGTTGTTATTCTCTGAGTGCAGTTTTTCCAAAGGACTCTCCTGAATTGCGTGATGGGACTTCGGCTATAAAATCTATCGTAAATGTAATACTCTAGCCTTAAACCCAGTCCTGCCATCTTGTAGACAGGAAGTAGAATATAAAGGTGCATTTCCCGTATCCATTAAATGGATGCCCACGTAGCCGTAATCTCTGTTTATGGACTTAAAAAAAGGGGGGGAACCTTATAGGGAGAGTGAAAGGTAGCTACGAAATAATCACTTTGCGATTTGCTGTACCGAATGCGTCCAGTTATCAGTATCGTCTGCATTACATCAAGTAACTACCCGCAAAAATAACATTTTCAGTATCGTCTGCATTACATGAAGTAACTACCCGCAATGATAAAATTGACGTTCTTTGCCAGGTTTTAAAAATAACTTTCTCTCTCTCACTCTCCCTCCCTCCCTCGGAATAATTTAATTATTTCTCAGTCTCCATCATCAAAAGGAAAACCGTTTAGAAGTACTATCAGATCGCATTAAGGTTATTTATTGCATATTGCTTTTCAAATGCAGTTGAAATGACTATTTCATTTTATCCGTCTTAAATGTATTAGAATATTTATCTCCTAAAGAACCTATTTACTTGCTTTCACGGCTTGTTTAGATCATTTATTTCAATCACACGCTTTATCAATCGAGGCAGAATGAGACCGACACCTTCAAAAGAAAAGGGGGTAGAAAAAAAGAGAAATAAGAAGTACACTCTATAACTATTTTTGCCATTTCATCCCACATTACCATCGAATGCTGAATAAATCGAGTTACAGCATGATTTCCAGCTTTAATTTTCCTGATAAAAACTTCGCAGTATGAATTTTTTATACGCGACATTTCATAAATTCTCTGTAATAGATTTCTTGTTTTTTTTTGGAGAGGGGGGAGCTGTCTTGTAACTGTCTTATTTTCGCGCTAGCTACGGTTATTAAAGAGAAATAGGGATATCTCTTTTTTATTAATATTTTTTGCAGCCCTGTCAAGAAGAGAGTGAATAATTAAAGTGTTTTATGCACGCTGCTAGTCTAGTCCCTCGAGTACTCGTGTTTTATAGGAAGCCCGGGCTATTTGCTAAGACCCTGAGCTTTCTAATGGGGATAAAGAATTCATGTGTCTGCCATGTACGCAGTTGTAAGAAGCAGTACTCCCATTCACTCTCTAAGCACATATAATCACTTATCTGTTTGTAGACACCCCCGTCAGGCATAGGGCGCTAGCAACAGCAGTGCCTCTATTTGATAAACTCCGCTACATTAGGCCTTTCAAAATAGAGCTTTTCTTGTCAGCCGAGACCGACATTCCGTGTCACAATAGCTACCCAGTGACAAATGGAGGCTGAATCTGCTGCGCGAGCCCCAGGACTCGAACGTAAGAAATAGTGGGTATTTGGAAATGGTTGGGAAAATCTTTGTAGCATCTATGGCAGGGACACGTGATAGCGCGTGAAAGGAGACTGTCACCCAGCGCACCTGGGGTTCGTCTTCGAAACGACTCCCAAGGGGCAGCGATAGGAGATGTATCTGTTTGTTCGGCGCGTGCTCCAGCCCTGGAGATGGTTGACTTGGGTGTCATCGACATCCGCGTGCTGCGCTTGCGTTTTTTGCAGTAACTCTCGGTTAATGACAAAAATCTGTTTATGGGGAAAGGAAAAGAAAATCTAAAGAGGAATCAGATATGAATCCGTGGTCAGAATTGCCCGAGGGAGCGCTGTTTCCTCTTCCTTTCTTTTATTATTAATTTTCATCTGGACTGCATTTTATTAAATTATTCAAATACAACCGTCCTAGATCTTTGGGATTAATTGCATTTAATTTCTGACCTTTCCAATGGATACCAAAAAAAAAGAAGAAAGAATGGGTAACAGTCTTATAAAGCGAAATCTTCTTCGATACTCCAAAAAGATTAAAGAGTGGAGTGGGTTTCTTTTTATGAGTACCAAGGTAACTTAATCCATCACACTTTTGTGTATTTCGTTATTTAGGAGGACAAAAGAATTTCAAGAAGAGGGGGAGGTATCCCATATCATTTGATAAGGCCCTTCATAAGTTCTTCTGTCATCGATGGAGATTCAATCTCCGAGCTTTTAAAGATGAGTGACAGAAAATAAGTTCTTATAAATCCGCAATGCTAGCTCAGAACAGTTTACAAATAGTCATTAATTATTTTGTGGTCACGAACTCTGAAATATTCAGCTACCTTAGACCAATATACTCAACTGAAACAACGATTCATTGTGTTGTTTGGAATACACACCGAGTTAAATCCATGAGGAATTGCAATGTTTTGATTTTCACGGGCAGCTCATTCTTCTGATTCGTGATACCTACACAGCTTCAGCTTCTTATACTTTCAGTTCTGTTCTAGGCAGCTACTTGTGATACAGGCTTTTCTCAGCTGAGTACCTGGTTCCTACAAACTCTGCGCATTACGTCGAAATTAATAAATACATTCCAAAGGTAAAACCACATATATTTGAAATAATAAACGGTTTATTGGTTTTCTGCAGAAGACCGAAAATAATTGCAATCGATCTTAACGCTTTGGATCTACAGTGGGATTTTCAATTTTAAGCCAAGTTGCTACTGGATTTAGCCAATGGGTAAAAAAGAAAGAGTACTGTGGACTTCCCTTCTTGAAAAGGATGTGGGCTCTAGGCTATTCTTTAATAGTTAGAAGATGCAAAGAGATCGGCCTGCTTGTAGTTTCCCAGGTGTAAATTGGAAAGCGATCATCGTAGTGCGTAGCAGCCTCAACTTAAATTGTGGTTTACCTCTCACGTTCGCTTGATGGAAGCCTGCCAGCCCTTGAAATAAAGCAGCATAGGTTAATTCCCTGGAGAGCTCGATGTACGTATCCTCTTTTGCTGCCTGCTGAATATTACTTGCTTTGGTCGTTCATTTTCACTTTTCAAGATATAAAATCGTCAATTAAGAATATTTCAGAGTAGCTTTTCTTTTCGGGTTGAGAAAAAGTTCAATAATAATCAACACATTTGGAAATATATCTCTTAACAGTTTTAAATCGGACACCTATTAAGAATCATTTCTGTAGATTTTCAAGAAAACTTCAAGATAATAGGAGTTCTCCAAATGGATCTTGGTCGATTGTTTTGATACACACTTGCTAAAGAGGAATCCAGGAGTCTTGTTTATTTCTTGCCTCTCTTGTGACTATAATTTCTTGTACTTCATTTTTCTTATTTAACAATCGTGGCATCTAATTTCTTACTGTAAGAGGATTGCGTCTTTTACTTTAATAGAATCAAAATTTGATATTCAACTAAGTTATAACAGATTCTTCTCGCGGCCGTTTACACCACACTGAGCTTCGGGAATCAATGGAAATAAGGGTGCATGTTTGTTAAGCGCCAAAGCAACCAATGGTATAAGGTGACGACATATTGGTTCTGTAAGTTGAGTGTATTCTTTCGATTTGCTAGAGGAAAATCTGAGTTGATACCATCCAACTGAAATTAGGTAACTAATCCAAGTTGTCAAAAAGCCAATAAAATTCTTTGCATCATTCTATCCGGTGTTGGGAAAACGCTGATTATATCCACTAGATATAATCAGGCAAGATTGGAGTCCCGTCTTTACCAGAGGGATTTTGAAGACTGTTTCATACGCTGTTCTGGTTAGTCGATATTGGGCGAGGTTGATTAGTTTTTCATCCCAAAAAACAGGAAAACTAACCACAGAAAACAGGCAAAATAACCAATAAGCACGCGAAATTTATAAGATTCCTTATTGCCTTCTTTGCCTCGAAGGACAGTCGAAATTTACCTATCAGCATTCAAATGAAATACTTTTAGATATAACATACAATGCAGTTTATTTTAAAACTCGCAGATTCAGCGCAGGTTAATCATTATAATGTAATTTTTGCGTCTGAGTAATTAGCATTTACAGAAGTTTTAATTTTAAAGATGTTCTTGAAGAACTGGATATTTTATAGGTACGAGATGTCGAGTAATCTGACCCCCCGATATCTGTCCAACAACGGTGCTCTTTTCTTCAGTTCTTATCCCGCTTTAGCTTATTCGTTATTCCAGTCTCAATGCAAACTCGTTAGGCAGTTTAAACAGGAGAACTTCCTTGCCTTTCGCCATAAAGAATTATTGGATGCTGTGTTTGACACTGGTATGGACTTCACGTGCCCTCACCTGAAAGTGAAGCATGCTGAATGGCATAATACGTCTTTCCCGTGAGGAGCGTGTAATCCAATGTCTGTGTCTTTATTGTATTTCTACTGCGCTGACAACAAGCTGCCGAACAGAGGGAAAAAAAAGTTCCAAGGGGGAAAAAATGATATAATGACGGAGTTCACCGACAATAAGCAGCAACACGGGCACTGCATTACACGCTTCAAGAGGCCTGCTCATTGGGCATGCCCCACGTGCACTTTGGGACGCATAAATCGACGCTTTTGCTTACGTGCTAAGCAACAATCTCAAAGACCATAAGAAACCAGCCAAAATGAAGAAAAAAAAGAAAAGAAGGAACTTTGTAATCTACGATGCAGATGTGTCATCATAAACGTTGTAATGAAAATTGGTAGAAAACTTTCTTCATAAGTTACGCGTGTAGTTTAAAATAATATTCGTAGTTCCCCGAACGACCCACTCGGGGACTTCTAGAAATATATGGACATCTAGAAATGACCAAGTGGCTAACAGAAAGTGTTCCATCTTATTGAGTCACACGCTCCAATCGCTTCTCGAACTGACTGTTGTTTTTCTTGTTAAAACAGTGGGAGTACATTGATACTGATAGCTTTAACCCTTGGAAAGAAAAGTAATTGCCCCAACCTTTCAACGCACACAGCGGGATAAAAAAAGATCATCGACGGTGGTCTGGTGGAAGCCAAAGTTGAATTTTTCTGTGCTGTCTGCTCCGTGTTTTGAAAATCTCACGTTCCAAAATTTATCACTTAAGTCACACGAGGGATCCTTTTCCTCGCCCAACTCATCTATCATTCGTTCGTTCTGCTAATATAGTTTCTCCGTAGGCATCGGAAACTCCCGCTGGGTCAGCTGTCATGGATATATGTGGTAAGGTTTATGCAGTCGAGATATGGCATTGAAAAGTTTTAACGGTTGAGAATTTCTCGGAGAAGAACTTTAAATTTAAACTCGTACACACGTTCGGAAATGTTTCATATTCAGACGTGCAGATGACATAACGCGTAGTTATACTCGAATCCCAACCATTAATAATTACAGATGTTTTGGAAGATGGTTCATCTTGAACGAAAACGTTCCTACAAGTCAAAAATCTTGCACAATGTTTCGAATCCAGTTTGCGGTTCTTTTTTAAACCTAAGAAGTTCAGAAGACCCCTTTCATCCCGAATCTTGATAATACGCGCTATTGAATCTAAACTTTCTAGACTTGAATCCCAAATAATTGGAACCAATAAACGAAGAATTTTTTCCGTTATTTATGGGAAGTAACTTGTTTTATTTTTAACAAAAATCTTCGGTAAAATATCATTGATTATTCATTAATTGGCAGATGTATTGGTTGAGGGTGGAGCTTGCTATTGAAGTCATAGGTTACTTAAGATGAAGAGAAAGCAAAAATGCGATAAGAAAGACAGAGTTAAAAAAAAGAAAAGAAGAGAATTGGGGTGTACACCGAGAATAGCATACATACAAAAAAGTAAATAATCAAAGACTGTGTTGTTCCAGAAAGAGAGCCGGTGGTAAATTGACATCTTTATAACCTGAACTGAGTATTGATAAGTCCTCTTGACATGTTTATTGATGAGAGAAAGAGGAGGCAGTATGAATTTCACATCATGCGATGAGTTTTGAAGAGAAAGAAAAAAGATTTAAAAAAATAACATATTAAACCACGTGTGCGTTGTATCATTTAAGACCCTTATTGCAAATAAGGACCTTTGCTGAAGAATAAGGATCTTCAGCGAAGGTTCTTATCATTAGGGATAAATGGTTTGTCTTGAATCGATTCAAGGCACTAAAACCATGAGGTATAAATTGTGTGTAAATTTTTTTTTTTATATTCTGTGGTTGACTGCAGGATGAAAAATCAATTTTCCTCCCAAAGCATCCTGTAATAATGTCCAAGATCGACTATCCCACCAAAGGTATGAAAATAAGTCAACAAAAATGAGTCCTTATGGAAACAGAATCGAACTCCAGAGTTCTCCATATGGAGAGGAAGGATGCGATTATAACCATTGTACTACTGAATGTAGGATATTCGGGTTTTGAACATTTAATTGTTTTCATGTTTTTATGGTGTCGCCAATTTAAAACTCGTATTGTGCCCCACCCTGTTAAATTCCCAACGCCACCATACCAATGAAAACTTTCTTTAAACTTCGTTCTTAATCTTAGTCATCCTTAAACGAATCCGCTTTACCCTCTTCTTTGTAACTTATCCGTAAAGACCCCCTGTGGTTAATTCTACTTCTTCGTGCCGTTGTAGAGCCCCTGACCACTCAAGCAGCTGTGCCTCTGTCTGCAGATATCGACAGAATTGACACCAAGGGTGCTTTAAAGGGATTCAAGGGATACGCCCGTATTCACAAAGTAGAATACAAGAAACCGGAACAACGAACGTGGAGTACTTTGAGAAGACAGCTTAAACCGTTCTGAAAAACAAGAAGAAATCAAAGGATTTCGATATCTACTCCATGCATGTAAACAGAGCTGAAATTAGATAAACTTTGTAAATCGAACACATGTTCGTTTTCTGTTATGTTGTATCTTAAAACTAAAAACATAAACAACAAACACGACAAGTTTTAAGAACTCTTAAGATATCTAAATTTAAAATAAGTTTTAGACATCGTTCATGGCGTTCTGAATATTATTGAGTGGTGCTGAAATTCAGGAAATGTTTTTTTTTTTTTTTACTCAAAAGAACTTCGGTGCTGAAAGAGTTTGTTCTACAATGATGCTAGTTTAAACTGAAGTACAGCATATGCATTGCATTTACTGTAGAACCTCAATAATTCGACCCCCCGTGGGTAGCATAGTTCGTATAATCACCATCCCCCCCAAACGGGGTGAAAGAGACTTGAGTTCGAATCCTGTCAATGATAAAAGGAATTTTTGTGGGCGTTTTTCACAACGTGGTTGAGTTAGTTAGTCTCAGGCGAGGGTAACATGGTTTTCCCTCCAGCAAACAGCAAATCAACCACAGAACGGACGCAATTTACAGACATTACATGCGGCTCTATATGGCCTTGCTGATGCGCCTAAAAACTTTACACCAATCAACTAACCATAGTTATATTTCACGCATTCAAAAAGTATACGATGGTAGGTCTATAAAGATATTCATACATCTAGAACCCGTGATGACAGAAGAGTAAAACAAAGTTCCTTTATTTCATTTCTGCATAGTCATCAGACCTGACAACACATTTCTGTTCCCCGTTGATAGATTTCCAGAGAAACTTCGAGTAGAGGTATTAGGCTGCTCAATATTTGGATCACCATTCCACTTCCATGATAGTCCTCTAAAATTCTTTGATATTTATGAAGAAATCGATATTCATTGTCTTCGCCATTCTCTTTGTGGATAGGAGAATTTCTCATAACCTCAAAGTAGGATACAAGAAACGGGGAAGAATGAACATGGAGTGCTTTGACAAGAATATTTTCTTTCCTGTAGTGGTTGAAGCTCAAAATATTGACGAAACTATAATGTCTTTTTGTCTACGATTTATGAAATATCTGTTGAACCTTCTTTGCATCTAGAAGACGTAGAGATAAGATCTAATTGTGCTGAGCTCCAGTATGTGAGACAAACTAAAACTTAGGAAGAAAAAGAACGTTATAAATAAGACCAGGAACCTGGATTAACTCCACCTTTTGATTGCTTGACGGAATGTTTTCAAAGCTACAGTTATGTGCAAATGTAACCCAGATGTAAGGATGTTACGTGGATAATTTCTGGGAAGTGGGGCTTACAGTTCTGCCAAAAAATCTGATCATAGCAGCATTTATTGGTGTTTATTTAGATTGTGTATCGAAACTATAAATGTTAATGCGTATGCAAGTACTGACATGAAGAAGCTGGTTATTGGCTAGTCACCTGCACTGATTCGTTTTTCTCTTAGAGAGAATCAGTTTATTGATGAAATTATAGTTTGGTGTCGAAAACGACTCCAAAGCAAGCGTGATTGTTGACATTCTTGATGGCGCATCCTTCAATAAGAAAAGGGTATGACGGTAGGATACTGCTTCAAGGAGAACATTTGAAATGAATATTGTGGGAAGGGCAAGATTGTGAAAGGTATTTGTCGAGATCTTGGAGCTTGTGGTTCACTGCCGATTGTACGACATGACCCATTGTCATTGAGGCTTATCGTAGTAAAAATTTTATGTTGTCGGTGTAGATTATGATGTCAGGATGGCCTATGACAAATGGAATGATGCAGTGGATTGTTTTGTTCGTAATCTTAGTTAAGATTGTTCTCTTCATCAGAATATTTGTCAAGAACCATAATAATAGGTCACCATGAAAACTGCATTATTCTTTAAACGTCTAAAGGAAAGACAGAATGCTTATGGTATCATAGGCAGCCTGAAAGTCTAGATAAGTGAGTACAAGCTCCATCTTTGTTTCAATGGCTGCATTACGGCACTGGTATTTGCAATAAAGGTAATAATGGCTGATTAACCAACTCTGATTGCGTAGTGGAACTGATATGCTGTATGATTGGGGACGAGAGACTTGGTAATAGTATTTTTCAACATGCACTAACAACTGGAAGAGCAAGAAATCAATCTGTAGTCACGGACTTCACTGGTTGATTTTTTGGGAAGAGATCTGATAGAATAACGATTCCGGTTTGATGGGAAAGAGTGAATTTCCAAGGTCCTGTTGAACACCCATGTAATCGCAACCAAAACGGAGGAGCTCAAACATTTAATAATGAACTGAGGCACTATTTATTCTTGTCAACTCCGTACTGGACTTAGTCCACAGTTCATTATCTAGAGGAGGAGAATTCTTTGCTTTAAACAGCTCTTGCCATGTAACAAAACTAGTAGACGATGACTTTTTTCTGTTGAATTGCAGCCTTGACCTGAATACTGAATTCTGTCAGTGGTGGAACCCGACTGTTTCTTTTACAGGGCCTGCTTATCCTGAAATAATTAGAATAATTTAACTAATTATGCTATTTGTTGTTGAGACTTGGGATCTTACGCTTGGAGACATGAAAAATCAGTGACATCATGTCTCCAGGCAAGCCACACTTCAAAGAATTTAATGAGAATATTAAAAAATTGCTTTGCCCATCAAAAAATGCGTGTAGATTACAAAATCTGGATGCATCACCAGTGGATAGAAGATCTGCAGACCTTCCGACGTTTAATTGTCACCATTGTTCCCTAGTATGTGAAATTCTTTAGGATCCCTAAAGAATTCGAAATAATGACGCTAAATAACGGCCCGATTACTTGTTCCGCCTCTAAATTTACGATGTAGGAGAAAGGGTTCAGATGTTTCTATTAACATCGTTAATCACTTGTCTTATTTGGAGTTGCGGGCTTTATTGCCTTCACTGCGGTTGGTGTCACATGACTCGCGTTCCTGGTAAACTAATTCTGGTGATCGTATTTGAAAGGTCAAGGTTGTTTTTATCATTATTTTGCCTTCTTCGTGTTCTTCCTAAATAATCACTCTTTAACGTATCTGACATTGCTGGGTCAATTACAGCGTTCTGCATACCTTAATTTCTCGCTTTTGTTGACGCACACCAAAGTAGTGACCAAAAACTGCATCATATCTCCAGTGTGTTCAATAAGAAAGACGAGTGACCAAAGCAGTGGAGGAAAGCGATTGTAAATCACAGAGTCACTCACACTCTTTTGACACTGAAGAATTGCAAGGATTGGAGAATTACAAGGATTTATTTCGCCCGCGTTCCAATTCGGTGCTGACTTGGAACACGGGCGAAATAAATCCACGGATTCAACAGATGATAAAGCTGCATGTTTTGATCATATATTAGCTAAGTAAAGATGAATATAACACGTATTAATTGCTGTGGCCTGATTCATAAGCGCCGATTTTTGAGACAGATTAAAGTAATCTGTCTTAAGGGAAAGTGAAACGTCCCTTTCATATCTAAAAGACTTTACGAAGTTCTGACGGTGTCCGTACATTATCAGTTGACTAGTTTTAGCCTCTGATGGACTATTTACGCACGCTTCTCAATCAATTTGCAGCAGAATTCAGAATGTTCAGACAGGCTTATTCACTTGTCTTTTACTCGAGGCGTCTTGGGAATTGGTTGTTGAGAAGCAGTCATCCCATTTCAACTAGGCGTTAACATTTATCTACTGATTGATAGGCCATTCACGCTCTTCACCGCTAATTCGAAGGATAATTTCTAAGATGAACTTGACTTTTATACGATGATAAGCACGGCTGGATATTAAGTGAAATGTTAAGACATTTGAGCGAACTTAGTTGCAGAGCCCCTTTCATTACCACCTTCATTACGAAATCACCGCATTATAATCGACGAATTCAGTTAATATAAACCTCAAATTACCTTTGGCATCGAGGTTATCACTGATGACGCATGGATGATCGCATTATATCTCCACCTCTTAGTTAAAAAAGAAAAGAAATTCCACGGCCATTTGAAGTTTATGTATTGGGCGTAGATTGACTCCTATTAAAGCGGCATGTTTCCCTTCCTTTTTTTTTTATACTCTTCTAGAATCTGCCTCTTAATCTTCTCTCC
Source organism: Mastigoproctus giganteus (assembly GCF_048544385.1). Classification (NCBI taxonomy): domain Eukaryota; kingdom Metazoa; phylum Arthropoda; class Arachnida; order Uropygi; family Thelyphonidae; genus Mastigoproctus; species Mastigoproctus giganteus. The sequence goes on from NC_143587.1 coordinate 144,876,323, forward strand.
TAACTATCTTAGGCATATTTGTCGCTGTTTTCTACCACCTGTTCCTCTTCTATCGATCTCCACTTAGTCAACTAACTTCTAACGCTCATAGCCGGATAATAACGCTGCTAATAAGAACATGATGATAATGTGATTTTAATGTTAACTCAATAATAAGTAATAAGAATTATAACTGAGTGATAGCGGCCAATAATAATGAGATGATCTTAATGAAATGCTATTGAAAAGACTATTATTCAGCGTACACTGAGCCTGAACTTTTCGCTAAGTTGGTAAAGACGGGGAGGGAGGAAGAAGGCCATGCTATCCACACCCGAGATCGACTAACTCAGCCAAGGAGCTCACGAGTACCTGTCAGGTGTCCTGCCACCGTCTTTGCTTCAAATGGGAGTTCTAACATCACCTGATTAAGATCAATTATTAACTAAATGATAATGATTTGGAGTTCAGTTATTAATTTCATAGATAACTCTAAAATATACAAACTATCCGTTGTTGTTTACTCTCTAGGCTTCAGGCTAGAGAACTTCCAAAATGGCGCACAGTAATGTTTCTAAAAATACATTTTAGAACTATAACTATATTTTATTCTTTCTTTCTTTTTGCCTATAAATACCAGGCGATTAATTTCAATTTTCCTTTGGTCTTCCCATCTGAATTCGCTTGCTAAACCTCCAGTCTGTTATCTTTCCTGAATTCGAAATGCATAACAAACCATGAACCCAAGTTTCTTTATCCTTCGCACACAAACCTCAAATGGCAATATTGAAGCAGAACAGACAGACACACACTTTAATTTTAGGAATATACGAGATGGTCTCTTTCTTCTGCTGCTTCTTTTCCGATTGTATTTATCTTAGCCATGATATTAGGTGCGTGTATCTGGCACAAGCCGCAACGGTTTATTAAATTCACTCAAACTATGGATCGTTTTGGTGTGCCCGCGCGTTTCCAGACCCCCCCAAGTCCTTCCCAGCCTCCGTACCGTCACGCAGCGAGATTTATTTCCTCGCCTTTCTGCGTCTGACGGGAACAGCTAGACATAATATGTATGTAAGCAAGGTTAGTTGTACCCAGCTTGGACCTTATTCAATAGCGCCTTGTTCGGGCGTCTGCAAACCGGGATGTAAAGATTAATTAAGACACAATGACACGTATTTGAACAGTCTGAGCACGACGAAGACACAATGCTGACGGAAGCATCTCCACTCAGGTTTGTGCGTCCGCCTGTGCCACGAATTAGGGTTCGAAACTCTTTTCGGCATTGTTTACAATCCACATCTTTGATTCCTGCAGAGAATTCAGTTGAATAATTCGCGTGGTTCTCATCCGACCTTTTTCTTTCTTTCGTTCTTTTAACTCGGGACTTCATCCGTCAAGTAATGATGTACGGAAATTAATATCCTGGAGCCAGATCGATATAGTGACGTACACACTCCCGGAAGAACACTCGGTTCAAGGGTGTAGAAGGAGTCTAATTACTGTTGATAAGAGAAAAAGAAATTTTTAACCGGATCGCTGATGTGAGAAGTCTATCGAAGAAGTCAGAGTTGTTTTATTTTTTTTCTTTTAAGAAATAAGATAAAAAGAAGATTCTGCTACTTACTTCAAGGATATCCCCTTAATTCGTTTTAAGGATATTAACTTTTAGAGTGTTGTGTTATCATACAGTATTTGAATTACGAGATATGGTATCTTAAAGAGAGTTTGAAGTAGTCTGCAGAGGAGTTCCCTCAAGTTACAGATCTTCAAAATTTGTTTAGATTTAAAATACAATTTGTATACTCTGGTGCATAAAGGCCCGAATTCTTTGGGCCTAAAATAGTCCAGTGTGGTATAAAATGAAGTTAACGATCTTGCCATTCTTTGAAAATTCCATGATACGAAAATAACTCATTAAAGGAGTTTTAGTGATTAAAGGAGTTTTAGAGTTTTAATGGCCCACTCCACCCCCTGGAGTGGGCCATTTTTTTTTACAAAATGGTCTAGGTAGTCGGGAGGGTTGCATGATTTTTCGTCTGGCCATAGAATTCATTGTCTCTTCCTGGTCTTAGTTGTCTCAAGTTACAAATTGCCAAAATTTGTTCACCACTCAGTTTAGCTTTCAAATACAATTTATATACTCTGATGCATTATGGCCCGAATTCTTTAGTCATTTGATTTAATTTTATTCTTTTTATGGTCCAGTGTGGTGTAAAATGAAGTTAACGAACTTGCTATTCTGTGAAAATTCCATGATGAAAAGAAACCCTTTGAAGGAGTTCCACTGAGTGTCTACTCCTTTCAGTTGGAAATTATTTTACACCATGGTCGAGTTAGGCAGAAGGGTTGCATGATTTTTCGTCTTGCCATAGAATTCATTGTCTCTTCATGGTCTTAGTTGCCTCAAGGATTAGAGATCTTCAAATTTTGTTCACCACTCAGTTTAGCTTTCAAATACAATTTGTGTACTCTGGTGCTTAAGGGCCTGAATTCCTTGGGCATTTAATTTAATTTTAATCTTCTTATGGTCCAGTGTGGTATTAAATAAGTTAACGATCTTGCCATTCTGTGAAAATAACCGGTTAAAGGAATTCTAGTGAGTGTCTACCCCTTTTAGTGGGCTATTTGTTTTCACCATGGTCGAGTTAATCGGGAGGGTTCCATGCTTTTTCGTCTGACCATAGAATTCGTCTCTTCATGGTCTTAGTTGTCCTGGTGCAAAATCAGCCATCAACGATGACATATATTATCTTACGATACTTGTCCACTCAACAGAACTTATCTATAGTTAAGAACTAAAAAAACAGAAATAGTTTTAAAATAATTTCTTCAAGTATAAATTTAAAATTAACATTTTACGATTATTTTACTGGACACACTGCATTTTTATTGCAAGTGTTGGGGGGAGGTTCCCTGATAGGAAAATTAATATCATTTTAACACCACTTTGTTCGAGAAGCAATGGAATCATTCGTGGATGACGGGGATGTGTCAGTAGGTGGTTGGAGAGAGGGGGACAAGTAAGAGGTGATTGTTGGGAGGGTTGCACATTAACAAAAAAAGAAAAAAAAATGGTAAATCGCTACTTCTGTGAGGCAGTGGAAGGCAGGAAGTACGGACCGCAGAGACGGCTGTATCACATGGAAGTGGGCCACCGGCTGTGTCGGCGACAGGCGATGTGGACATTATTGACAGAAATAGCGGCCGCACTTCCATTGTGCCGACGTCTTAGCTCGGCAACTTCGACCCGTAACGACATTTTAACAACATAACTCGAAATTTTGCGTTATGAAGTCTGACAGTATGGTCTCGGTCTCCCTCTCCCTCTTTTTCTTTCTTCTGTTTTTCTTCCAAGGCAGGCACCGTTTTAGGTATTTATGAAACGGACTGGGCAGCTCGAGAGATTGAGTAGCCCCCTGGTAGTTGGTGGCATGCATTATTTACCGCCGGCTCCATAAAGTCAGCAATTTTGTAGTATGGATGAGAGTGAAGCCTGTGGAAGTGGCACCACGTGGAAGCGTACGCAGTCTCCGAGAACGGATGATATATTTGGTATCTTGTTATATATGTTTCACTAGCTCTCTTGCTGCCCTTACCAGCCTTTACTCCATTCCTCACAGGCAGCGAACGGACGTTTCTTGAAAATAAAAATGGCAACCACAATTCCTCTAAACCCCATCCCCCTACTCCCCCACATACCCTTCCAACGCAGTTATATCCATTTTGGATGAAAGTTAACCCCGTTTTCGCATCATCTGTAATTGTTATTGATGCAGACAGGCATCAGTAATCTATTCCAGGAGAGCGCGCATGCATATGCAGAATTCATCAACAGGGATGTTGACAGAGCTGTCATGCGACAAGCTGTTGTTTGTCATTTCGCTGCTAACTATTAAATTTGACTGAGAATAAGAAGTTGATGCTTTTATCCGGACATAAACCGTCCGGATAAAAGCATCAGTTATACTGGTTGGAAAATACAAATCTCGTTGATTTATTTTGCTTCTCGGTAGAAGAGCGAATAAATCATAACTTAAAAGAAGTTCATTTTTAGAAAGTTTCGAACTGGAAAAAATAATGCTAATAATCGAAAGATATTGCGGCCTTTTCAGTGAAGACTGAGTTAGCCAGCCCGAGGTGGAAGTGAGGAATTTACTCAATTTATTTTGTTTGTTTCTTTATTGCTCAAATTAATAAACAAGACTTGAAGCATAAGCGGTTTCAGGCACTTCAGTAATCTGGATTACCATACCTCAGTGATCTGGATTGCCTAATGGCTAACTCACGCAATTTAAAGTGCGAGCCAATTTTATTTGAACGTTTTTGTAAAGCAATTTACTTATTTTATTTCCTCCTGCATTTTAATAACTGAAAGGCAACCCATATTTCGCACTCCGCTGTGTTTAATATGATAAAAGAACAGTAGTAACGTGATTTATATATTTAGTAAACTGATAACAAAAAACGAAAATTATCTAAGGAAGAGGGAACAAGAATTCTGAAAATTAACTGCTAAAAAGTGGATGAAATTAAGCGTTTCCTCTGGAAAAGACATTTTTTAAAACCTACTACAGTCCAAGTACGCGAGAGTTGGAAAAGACACCAAGTTATTCGTCTACAAATAACTTGTTGATGTTTTTTCTAACAACAACCAACCAACAAGTTATTCGTCTACAGCAGAAGAAAGCTTAATAATCTGTCTTGTCTACCAGTTCGTGGAATGAGAGAGATTGGATTCAATTCAATTCAATTTAGATACTTTAAAATAAAAATGTTTAAAGTTTCCAACTTTTAGTTGGAGTTACTGGAAAAAAAATTGTTACCAATTAACCGTGAAGATCATGTTGATATTTTAATGTGTGGTACTTTTTTTTTCCCAAATGAATCTGGACATATTGGAGAAGATTTATAACTACAGTATGTAGATTTATTCCGGTTGGAATTTTTTAGGAGCTGCTTCAAAGAACGTAGAGAAAGAAGAAGCAAACATTATTTCATCGATTGTCCAAATTAGCGGAAGATCTTGCAAACAATAAATCACCTTGAGGAAAGTTGGTAAAACTAGTTGGATTCTGTTCCCACGTATTGCGTTACTGTGGGGATTCGTTTCAATAATTCTTCGGTCAATTTATCTGTACCCCTTCTCTAGGAAGACATTACTTCTGACAGGTATAATCCATCAACAGTTCACTATATCATCTCATAATTCTCTCCGATCACACTTATACCTTCTGTGGGAACACATTACCCCTGACACACACAATCCATCAACACTTCACCGTCTTGTCCACATGATTCACCCTTTTTCTTTTCGGCCTTCTATTTTCTTCTGCCTACGGATTCGAAGAATTTCCTTAAGCATTTCACAACACACCCCCTACATCTAATTATCATTAGCACTGCGCCTCTCTCGCGACGCCTACAAAATCATTCTAATCCCTCTTCCACCCACCACCTCTATTCTCCGTTTCTTGTTTCTCCCGGAATACTAATTCATTTACAACTGAATGACTTTGACATCATCGACTACTTACTCACCTACAACGTAAATTTATTTTCGATGCACGTAGGACATCCCTCGAGTATGCTTCACTAACAGCATCGCTAGAACACCCTACAAGCAATTACTGTGACTGGATTCAGTACGTTTTTGCTTTTTATGCATTCATTTACATTTTACGCCATTTTGCCTTCAGATAATCAAAAGTTAGAAAATGATACTGGAATTCAATCTTCGACTGATCAAGGTACCAAATGATAAACAAAAATTCCAGTTTTAATTTCTTTTGACCTCCTATTAGCTTCTGAAGGAGTGTATTTGCAAAGCTCCCGACCAAGATCTTATTGGCAGAATTTCACTTAGTGTTGTTGTGAATTCCTTTCTGATCTTTTAAGGATTCTTTTACCTCAAGGTTGTCTTCATCTTCGTTTTCAAAAGATCGGAATAGTGCTGGACATTTATTATGCAACAGTGCTCCAAAATATCTGACACATTAACCATCCAGAAGATTCAAGAATCGCAGAAGATTCGATTCCATGGTCCTCTGTAAAGTTCCTGCGATTTTCAATAACAATTTGAAAAATTTCAGTCTCGTGACTGTCCTGAAACGTGTTGTCAAACTCTCTTGATCTCTGCAACAGAAAGCCCACTGCTTAATAAAATAATTGAAGTTAATAAGAGATTCAATTTAGATACAAAAACTGTGGGCATGTTTGTGTTACCTTAATTTCTCCAAGAAAAGAAAAACACTCGCTTGGAGCAGTTCAAAAACTTTCGGAAATCTTTAAGCAAACACTTCCGGGAATAACTTGTTTATCAATTTCTTACAAGAGGCTGAAAGAAATGTTATTAATATGTGCTTCAAAAATTAACGGAGGATGTGTTGACTTAACCTTCCGGAAATAATTATTTTTTTTATTGTAAGGATGTATTAAGAAATAGCCGGGTAATTTTAGTGGAAAGAAGCAATAAAATGATACCAACAAGAAGCTCTTTTCCATCCTCGTTTTCCACCAGAACAACTGATGGCCTATTTTAGCTACCATAGAATTAGTGGGATATTAATATGGTAAGAATAAAGTGCCACTCTCACGTATGGAAATTAAGGTAATACTTTGTGAAGTATGGAGCGGCTGTGCATGACATTCTCCACACTCAACTATGCATCAAATGATGTAAATATAGTCAGCATCCTCTTCTCCGGAAACAAGTGAGCTGAAGAAAGTAAAAGACCTGTTCTACAAGTGTCTGGGAGTGCCATTTATGCATATTAGCTGTTCAGCATGTTAATTAGCACATGACTCTTGATTGTCTGTTTAGTTTGCCAGTTTTATCGGCATATTAATTGCCAAAGAGTATTACTGGAAGGTGATATAAGTTCAATGTTTAATTTTCTGAATTTGAGGTTGCGTCCTCTTGGTTCTGCGAATTGATTTGCTGATAAGGATGTTTATCTTCACGGAATGGTTGAAATAAGATACAAAGTACCGTCTGGCATATTAAATTTAACAAGACATTGAATTGTTATGAAATTTCATCAGGAGTGGCCACGATTGTAGCCAAATTAAAACCTCTTGTGTTTCGTTTAAATGCAAGATAATATTTAACACAAATTTGAAAACTTTTGAGAATTTTATAATGTTTTTATCTACACTGCTGCTTCTTAGATTTGTTCGGTGTGGAGTCTGATTAAACAGCGGTCCAGTGGCAATAATGACCCTTACGGTACTCAGGGGATGTTAGGTAATCGCTTTCGATTCATTAGGTCTGACAATGCCTGGGAACCACCAGAAGGTAAGAGCTGAAACATGGCTGTATATTTGGACGATTTTTCATTCTGTTTTCATGCATTTTGACTTTCGTACTTTCAGTGAAGAAGGAAAATGAATGAAGATTTTCGTACGTGAACAGGGTGAGAAAGGACAGGTTCGAATCCGGTCTCAACAGAAGGAATTGTGGGCGTTTTTACACCGTGCCCTAGTTAGTTGGTCATCAGCGTTGGTTGCATAATTCTGTTTTTTCCGTCAGGAAAAATTACCACAGAATATACATATGTGGTTTATAAAACACTGCATACTGGTGCTTCCTGCGCTTACTTGCCTTGGCCCAAAATTCCAAATATGTTGTATTTTATGTGGTTGCGATGTATAAATAAATTATCTTGAAAGTTATGGAATTTTTCGGGCACTGCTTACTGGTGTTGACTTCAGTCTGTGTTAGGCTTAGGTTTGGAATCTAAGTGATTGAAAACATAACGTGCATTTTCACTAATGAAATGTCATACACCGTGTTAACTGTTAGTTTCTTTGATACCTAAAAATAAACAAAGTGGCATACCAGTTGCATTTCCTAGGAAATCCTTTTGTGGCGATGTATTGCCATTTAAAACACATTTAACGGGAAAATGGATTCCAAGAACGTGCAAGAGCGCTCGAATAACTACCCATCTCGAGAGGGCGTGAGAAAGGGAAACGCCCTTTGATGTGCTTTGGTGTACCTTTCATTGACAAACGAGATAAGTCTTGGTGTGAAAATTCACTCAGATTACCAGCCATCTTGAAGGCTTCTTTAACGTCTTCCTTTGCACAATTTAGAAGATAAGAACACACTCTTCCAGGGATGATGCAGTTTACTTAACACTCATGAAGTATTTGGATCAGTGTGATAAAAATTAACGAAGTTTCTTCATCTGCCATTGAAGTCGCTATTTTAAAGATGTTAACAACAATCATCAGGAGTCCAATTGAAATTTTTCCAAATAATATCCATCATCTCAAGATGAAGTTTCTGAGTTTTCTTGAAAGATGCTCATAGAGAGTTCGGATCAAAAAGTTCCTTAAAAAAAGCGGTCTTTAAATGAGTTAGAAACCGTCCATCTCTTCTCTAAAGCGTACTTATCTTTCGCACAGAAGAATTAACCACACGCAGACATAACAACACTTTTTTTTCCAAAAAATACACTCAGGAAAGAGGGCCGCGTTTAAAAAGACTATTTCTTCATTATGGTTCTTCACCCGTCGTCCAGGAGATGGCGCTGTATGCCTTCCAAGTCTCTCCGTTTAACCATACCACGGCATAGGCCGATAGCAGCCGTTGAAGCTGACGTTCAGTAGGCCCGTGGCTCTTGCTGCGTCTGCTTACAGAGATAACCATGACCTAGTAGTGCACGTCAAACAGGGAGTGTGGCGGGGATTACTGCACACACACAACGCTATCGGAAACGCTGAAAGTGATGATTTCGTGGAGTGTTCGTTCTTGTTTTCGTCCACAGCTTATGTGTACCAGTGTATCCGTCACTCTGGCAGGGACTGTACGGGTAATCTCCAGGCACAGTAAAATAATTCGAATCTGCAGCCTGACAACAGGAAACTCCTGAAAAAGAGGTAGTTTTGGAGTTAATTGGTGTTCTCGTTTATCCTGTCAACATCCGGAAAGTTGATGCGGTCCACGTATTCATGACATTTTGTCTGCAGACTTCAGAACTGCGTAATATCCACTTACCATGCGTCACATTATGTGTTGGTGCAGTTCGCAGAGAGTGACAGCCACCAATCATTTTAGAATAACAATGAAAGAATTGGCTTTGCTTCTGATCGTAACCAGAACGTGAGCCGTTGATTGAATCCAAATTGACTGCTGGACCCGACATTGACAAAAAGGTACTATCAAAGGGTTTACAGTAAATGTAATCAATTAAGTGCGTTTATTTCTCATTATCGAACGAAACAGTGATGCACTTACCACGGAGTTCGCTGTTTCTTACGTGCAATCTAGCGTTGTTTAGTACGCGCAAGGTATACGATCCGCCATCATGAGAAACTATTGGTTAGGCGCATTAAAAAGGCTAATGTAAATGAAAATAAGTTTCCCCCTCTGTGGACAAGGGGAAGGTTAGATGTAGTCGTTGTAAATATTCTACACTCCAAGACTGTGATGAGTGTGGGCACGCAACAAACAGACCTCTTGTGTGGTGACAACTGATTTTGCTGCACGTGATGATATCGAAGCCATGACTTGAATAGTAAACTGTAATCCTCCCCTCCCTTTATAAAAACAAACATGAGCTGATCCTCACGGGGGTTTTTTCTGTGAGGAAACCCCTCGGTTATTATTTTAAAATTTATTTTTTAACCAGAGTGATTCGATCGTTGAGTTTTCAGGATACATCGCACCACCGTGGATTACGTTTTAGGGCCTAAGGCTGGGCCAATGGCACTGGATGGCCCCCACCCTGTGTCCAAACAGGGTGATGGGGCGATGACTACACGGTTCACCAGATGGCGCCACAATCAACTACTAATCACGCTGGCTGTGTTGATGGTTTTGCTGATAATCTTAGCCTTGGTATCAGGAACAGTGCTTTACTTCAGTTGTAAGTAGTAGCCTTGTAAAAAGTTTTTTGTTTTCTTAGTGTGTTAGATGCAGACAGTGTAGAATCCTTTTCGTAATAGGGTCCGTTTGGGGGTGACCATGATCTAATGCCCTCGTGTGTTAAATTATTCATATCTTTCGTTCGATGCCTTGAGGGCAAATAGGGCTTGGGAGAAAGATGGTTGGTGTTCCTGTACTTTTTTTTTTTCTTTCTGTCCAAAAGACAAACTAAGGGAAAAAGTATTTTGATTTATGATACTTAAACAAATAAAAAACTTCCCAAGTTGAGTTTGAATAATAATGTAAACATCGGGAAAATTTTTACACTTTCATGGAGCATTTTGTTTGTCTAAGAATTAGCTGCAGCGAAACCAGAATTTAAAAAGAAACACCAAAAAGTAAAAAACATTCTTCACGCTTCCTGTTTTTAAAATGTATTTTCTTATTGCTTTTTTCTCATTAGCTCTTCCAGGCGAGCATGCATACATACTCAGTTGAAAGACAGATCGATGTTGGTAATAGTAAAAGTTAAAACTTATCTTCTACACCAACCCTACGCTATTTTTCAAAACTACTTGATAATTAGTTTTGGAGTAATTCTGCCTATACATATATACTTATTTAAGTGAAGAAGATTAATTTAAACATAACAGAATGGTGATAATCCGAGTATAGAAATCCCTCTCTCAATTACTCCATTTAATTATTTCATCATACTAAAAAACATAGTCAGATGCGTCATTTAATATTCTATAAAATCTCTATAGTCATGGTGTGGAAGTTTATAGTAATTCTACATGATTAAAATATTTTATTCTTTCCACGTTCTGCAGTCTAGACACCATTAATTCATAGCTATTAAAGTTAATGAGTAGATGAAATCATCAAATTTATTATCTGCTGTGATAGTCATGTGTATTCCAGAAGCCACATTTATTCCTAAAGTTTTTTAGTTTATCTCTATGAGGATAAACAAAAAGGCTTCAGGCATTAGAAACAGACCTCTGCAGACCGGTATTTGAATGACTTAAGAATTTATATAAGTGGAATCAAACTTCCTTTGCCCATTGGTTACGTGAAACTTTGACTTACTCCAACAGCTTGCTGGATGTAACCGGTAGATTCTGGAAAACATTCATGTCTCTCTATTAATTAAAATTGGTTGTTGGGAGAACTCAAATTCCGGGAGAGAAAACCATCAACCCACGCTTCAGACTGATTAACTCAACAACGTTGTGAAAAATGTCCACTGTCAGTAGGTATGGACCTATGTGGAATCACTCCTTTGCCATCAAACTATTCTTTTGATACAAGGTTTGATAATTAAGTTCCAAGACCGAGGTTATTTTTGCAAGAATTTGAACTAAATGCCACCCATTTATCACAATTTTTCAATGTTCCTCATACCCACTGAATGTCATGATTTCAGCGTGAGTTTGATTTTGGAGAACAAGAAGAATACGTGATTTCTGAGGACATTTTGCATGGTCCCGAGACAATGTTCATTACTGTTCCATGCTTTGGTTTTTAATATACACTAGGTTTGCAAGTTCAATAATACTTTTCCACAATTTGAAACAAAATCAGATAATGCCTTGAACAGCACAAGAGCTGTGATACGACTGTGGACGAACGACTTATAATACACATATTGCATCGTATAGGGAGGTGGCCAGGTAGGTTAGCTACCATGGCATGCTGCATCATGGTCTTACGTGCATACGCCTGCGCGCAATGAACTCTGGGCCAAGAACAAAACTTTAAGTGTAGTTTGTCAAAATGGTATACTTGGAATTTTTCTATTCCTCCATGATCTAAATTAAATGGGATTGATAGATTTAGAGATATTTTATGTACATAATGTGAAAATGTTTAATCTCACGGTATTTGAATTTATTTTGTGACTATCCTGTGTCATTGTACTCTAAGAGGATGAGTGTAATTTAGTTATGCGAGATTTAATATTAGCTTACGTTTTATCTTCTTAAAGAGGTAAGGATTGCTTGGTCCCCTCCCCAGTGGATATGGTGGCCACGGGAAGCTTTAATTATTAACACAGATTTTCCTTTTTATTTTTGAAAGATGTTTTCCTTTCTTTTAATTTTTAATAAAATATTCTAAAATGAAAAATGTTGTTTTTAGCACCTGTTATTTTCTACGATACAAAAGATTTGTTAATTCTGTCGAAAAAATGACATTATAAACATTTATTAGAATCACAGAAGCAACTGCATTTTGAAATTTTATTCTTAATTCTGATAGTATATTGGATAACAAAATTGGAAAACGTTTCAAACATTCGCCACAAAGATCGTTCAAGTTTCCATAAGCACATGAAATGGCACTCCGTTTGTGGAAACTTGAGCTTTAAATACAAACCAAAATATTGATTAAAACCGATAAACAGCAGATTATACAAAAAAAAAAACGTGTTTAATAATCTCATGTTACGTTCTTACGTTTTTAATAATCTCTTGATTATCTGGAAACGTAAGTAGCTTTTTTAACCAACAAGCTCTGGCACTGAAGATCTCGCAAAAAGGAATCTTCTGCTCCTTTACTCATCTTTGGTGACACTCCGATTTCTAGGCAAGATGATATATCTCTTTTGGGGATTACACTGACTTCTAATCTCTCTTGGCACAAGCACGTTACAAATATTTCTTCCTCTACATCTAAAAAACTTGGTTTTCTCTTTATTTACTCTTCTTCCAAACAGCTGTTCACTCTGTACAAATCGCAAATCCGCTCTCCCATGGAATATTTTTCCCACATCTGGGGCTGTGCCCCCAAAACCTCTCTGAGGCTTCTTGATTCCATTCAGAAGAGGGCAATTGGGTTAATTAATGACGCCTCTCTAACAGAGTCTCTCTATTCGCTGTCTCATAGACGTACTGTTTCTGCTGCATGCCTCTTCTACAGATACTTCCATGGGCACTGTTCTTCTGAATTGGCTTCTATAATTCCCGCTCTCTCTTTCAAAACAGTCCGAACATGTGCCGCCACTAGCCAACATCCATTTACTGTTCAACTTCAAACTCACACAACCAACTTTTCATCTTCCTCGTTTATTCATTCAACTGCCGTTTTCTGGAACAAACTTCCTTCATAGTCTACAGAAGTTCAAGTCCAATGTCAGCAAATATCTTCCTTCACCTTCTCAACTCACGTTTTTGTTTCAATTTTATTTGAATTTAGTTTAGTGCAATTTTAGTTGAATGGCTCCAGATAAAAATTCTATAAAGCGGATTCAACAGAATTCATAGCTATCGAAATAAGAAACTAACAAAGTTCCCAAACAATTTTAAATGCTATAAAATACAAACTTCAAGAAAACTTTAATATGAAGTGCAAGCTTCATACCTGTTCAGTGAATTTCAGACTGACCATTTTTCTCGAAACTCCCTCGGCACACGCAGTCACACCTTGACAGCGAAATTGCTATCGCTGTCAAGGTCAGTTGCGTCTTAGCGTTAGTATAGTAAACGAACAATTGTATTGCTAACGTATCTTCCTCCGACAGGATTCAAATAGAGACTTCTCCAAAGAAGTGAATAGTGGTGAATCTACTATATTATTCACGGAGCACAATTAAATTTAACTATTATGCAAAAGCAAGTTGCAAAATTTAGCTTTTAAACATACCGGAGGAAGCATCCCTTCATTAACCAGACTGGTTCTGGTTAAGGAAGGTTCCACTGGTTACTATTTCCCGAATCTTAGGTTTTTCATCCCGAAAGACAAACTGACCAAAGAGTACATGAAATTTACAAAACTATGATGACTCCTCACAGGTCTCAATTGCCTTTTTAAAAAGTAAAAATAATGGCGTTACTGCTTTTCTCCCCCCCACACCTCTCTCTGTGTGTAGGATTCGCCTCCTCCATATCTCTCTCACTATAGGATTCCCCCTACTCCACATCCCTCTCTCTGTAGGATTCTCCTCATCCACGTCTCTTTCTCTCTCTGAAGGATTCTCTTCATCCACATCTCTCTCTCTCTCTCTCTCTCTCTCTCTCTGAAGACATCTCTCTCTCTCTCTCTCTGTACGATTCTCCTCATCCATGTCTCTGTCTCTCTCTCTCTGTACGATTCTCCTCATCCATGTCTCTCTTTCTCTCTCTCTCTCTCTAAAGGATTCTCTTCATCCAAATCTCTCTCTCTCTCTCTCTAGGATTCTCCTCATCCACGTCTCTCTCTCTCTCTCTCTCTCTGAAGACATCTCTCTCTCTCTGAAGACATCTCTCTCTCTCTCTCTCTCTCTCTCTCTCTCTCTCTCTCTCTCTCTGTACGATTCTCCTCATCCATGTCTCTGTCTCTCTCTCTCTGTACGATTCTCCTCATCCATGTCTCTCTTTCTCTCTCTCTCTCTCTAAAGGATTCTCTTCATCCAAATCTCTCTCTCTCTCTCTCTCTGTAGGATTCTCCTCATCCACGTCTCTCTCTCTCTCTCTCTCTCTCTCTCTGAAGACATCTCTCTTTCTCTCTCTGTAGGATTCTCCTCATCCACGTCTCTCTCTCTCTTTCTCTGAAAGATTCTCTCCATCCGCATCTCTCTCTCTCTCTCTGAAAGATTCTCTCCATCCGCATCTCTCTCTCTCTCTCTCTGAAGGATTCTCCCCATCAGCATCTCTCTCTCTCTCTCTCTCTCTCTCTCTCTCTCTCTCTGAAGGATTCTCTTCATCCGCATCTCTCCCTCTCTCTCTTTCTCTAGGACCTCCACTTCCACACCTTGGCCGAGTTAATTAGTCTTGAGTATGGACTGCGTGTTTCCTTCTGAAAACCAGGTTTTTCATCCCGTACAATAACCAAACTTTCCATCGAAGTACGAAAATTAGATCTATGATACACTGATGTCTCATAATATTAGTTGCATCTGCACAAACTTAATATTAATTTTCTCCTGAGTAAGTGTAACTGTATTCATTAAGTTCTGGCATGGTACTGAAAAATTATAAAATACATCTGGAGTGTAAAGACGAATCTGCTGTATCCTTGGAAATTATCACATCGATTTTAAACTATCAGTATTTTTTTTCTTCCAGTATTTTTCGTGGCCATAATTTCGCTGCGATCGTCCTTCACTCGAGAAATACATCTCCACGCTAAGAACAGCACTCTCTTACGAAACTGATCATCATCCCATTCTCTTTATGCTTCGTGTGAAATATTGACCATTTACATCTTAGCAGGAGACGCATACAGCAATAAGAGAATGGTGAACTATCGGAGACGGCAAAGATGAAACCCATGGAGCTTAGCGCAAATTTGTCTCGCTGTGTCATCTCTGAGTGCCCTTAAAAGAACAGTTCTCGCTGATGTTCCGCGTAAGCTAACAGCTAAGGGCTATAAGGTAGTTTCGTTCAGTCATATCACGCATCGTTGAACCTCTAGGGGGTTGCATGATTTTCTGGACTACATATACGCGCTGTTATTATATTTAGTGGCTCGCAGACATCTCACCAAGCAACTCCACAGTTCTGTGGAAAAGCTGTTTGTATATGTTTTATATCTACATCTACTGTAGCGATATAAATAGCTTTATTTGTACACGACTGTACTCATTTGTGGTCTTCTCACGTCTATACGAGTGTTTACTTTGAAATGATTGTTTTTTATTGTCCATTGGACGATCAAAGTGGTCCCAACTGCTAGCAAAACTTTGGTTAATGAGAAACTGGGTGTCACGTAAGTTTTATGACATTTTCAATTTTATAATTTGTTACCAAACACCTTTATCACGCGTGCGTGCCAATGCCACTGTGTTTTAACGTACATCTGGCGGAGTGGTAGAGGTTGGATCGAAAGATGTACAACCTTTATATGGCAGCGCTTCGGAAACATCTCCGCATTCATTAGTCCATCAACTGCACTATCTACAGCAGTTTCGCCACCGATGTAGTTGAGGCCTTGAGAATATTGCTTGAGTTAATGGCAATTATTATATCATTAGTGTATTCTCTAATGACAGAGCTGAGATATTAGTCCGAAATGTAGATGAAATCACGCAGCGAAGCTTTAAATCCAATTTGGTGCATTAGAAAGCTTTCTAAATAATAAATGTACAAACTTTGGACCACTTTTGCCTTTCTGCGAAATGAACTTCTCATTCTTACAATGGCGTACCACTAAGATCCATAAATTCCTATTTGCTGCTGAGGACTACAGCCAAAGAGAGTTGCTTAATTTAATAGACAAACCCAATATTATTAAATAACCCTACTTGGAAATTTCTAAACTTCCATCGTGCTTCTCAGAGAGACAGCGCTGTAAATATTTAATTTACAACGCTGTCTCTAAATTGTATTTAATATATCCGGTATGATTATGGTTTAAATTACGATTTCTGGTATGATTGAAATTGCGATTTCTATTGGTTGTACATACTTTTCTCCTAAAAATAAGCGCGTATGGTTGTTGATGATGCTGTTGTCTTGATGTATTAAAGCAGATGAAGGTTGTTTTCCCAATTAACTTTTCTTGGAAGCCATCTTTTGGGAAAGATTTAGTATTAATCTTCCATTTCCATGTTTACTTCTTGGAATATACTTTAAACCTTCCATCATTGAGTTTTGGGACCTTGAAGATTCGTTGACTCTCTACTGTTAAAGATAAATTATAATGGTTGGAATTTTATTTTAGTGTCTGTGCTGCTTACCAAATTATTTTAGTCTTGTTCTTAGAATTAACTTACAACAGAATTTCGAAGATTCCTTCATAGCTGTCATATTGTTTTGATGATTTTTCAATAACTTTACGGAATATTTTCTAAATTTTATATTAGCTGTCTAGAGATGGCTGTCACCTTTTAGGCCACCCCAAAAAATAAGCAAGATTACAGTCTAGACAAGAAACAGCGTTGGTTTATAAGTTTTATATCACAGCTGGCATGATAAATGCGATGGGGCAAATTAGGTACTGACAGGCGGTTGTGGAGGTTAACTTCCAGTCTAGGTCAACCTTTTCCATTAACTGAAAGTCGAATTATGCCCTTCGGCAGTTCATATCATGGGAAACCACCTGCCCATTGTACGTGTTCACTGAGTCCGGATATCACATATTTGTTTTTCTTTGTGTTTATTACCATAATCGAACCATTGGAGAGACCTCTTGGGTTCTGATATTTTCTGTTTTTTAAACTAAACATTCTAGATTTTTATTTAAGCAATTTTATTATTAGTATTATTAAAACTTTACGTACGTGTTTTAATAATTTTTATCCTCATTTTATTTGATCTTAGAGTACACTGGCAGAATAAAGAATAATCGCTTAGAGTTTTCTTTTCTGAAAGAGAGCTGCATACTTGATCAATATTGATACTACAGAAAGCAGTTTAATCCGGTTTTCATTATCCTTTCGAACACATTGCCAATAACTCGTGCTCAGACAGCATCTTAGCTTTGTTTCTTATAATCCCTCCAACGTTTTATGCGAGAAAGGTAGAGTTCTTAAACCCCTGATTTAAAACTTGGCGTATGCGGACATACAGCTATATTCCCATGAGTAATTTTCTCAAGCGCGTTGTGTACTCTATTGGTTTTTGGAATTCTGAAAACTTTTTCAATAAAGCCTTCTTTTAAATACACCTTCGCAGTTTCTTCATAACTCTTTCATAGTATTTCGTTTTTAATTTCAGTCTCCTTACTTTCATCTTCCGGTGGGATATACAGGGTGTTAATATAATAACTTACCACGATGAATTTAGATTTTATCCACAGATATTTATTTATTAACTGAGGGAATGCAAAATATGTTTGGGGGGAAGTGTCCATGGCCTCAGTTCAAGTGTGCAATAATTGCCACCTTCATTTTAAAGTACTAAGACCAATCAAAGCCTTTTAAAAGTGGAACCGAATTGGCAGATCTTAAAGGAGATCTGCAATATTGCTCCTAATGTCAGGATTTTCTGTTTCCATGACACAAGTAGAATAATTCCAATAAGTATTGGACTCTTTGGATAGTCCATCGAACCTTCCTGGAAAAAGAAAAGTGGCCCACACAGCTATATAAGGAATGTACACGAGCCACTAAAGATAGCGTTGTGTTATGTATACAACATGGTACGTAGAGCCTAGAAGACGGATTTCGAGATGGCAATGCGTAAATATACGATGGTATTGGAGCCGCGGGTTAGAGTGTTTTACGAGGGGGGTGAATGAAATGTCAGTGGTTGATCAGGTTTCCTAAGAAACTATCAAATGAGAGCTTCGCAGAACTGGATTCAGTGGCCTTCATTCAAACTTGGAGCTCTCAATAAGAGGAAAGAATTGTTGAGAAGGTTACAAAAGCACCTGCATTTTTTGACACATTTTTTTTTCAATGAGAGGCTCAGTTCTCAGATAACAGTCCTGTATGGGTGTGTCTCATAGGCACCTGCATGCGCAGCGAAACATGGTGGTATTTCTTTCCTTGTGTGGGGTACTGACTGGGCGATGGAATGCTCA
Source organism: Mastigoproctus giganteus (assembly GCF_048544385.1). Taxonomy (NCBI): domain Eukaryota; kingdom Metazoa; phylum Arthropoda; class Arachnida; order Uropygi; family Thelyphonidae; genus Mastigoproctus; species Mastigoproctus giganteus. The sequence continues at coordinate 144,894,621 of NC_143587.1, forward strand.
CAGCTGGTGGTCTATAGAGAAGTGATGAACTTAAAGACCAAATATATCAGTATTCTAAAAAGAAGGAATGTTGAGTTAGGTGCTAGAATTACTGTACTGCATCAGGCAAGGGAGGGGGAACTTAAATAAGAATTAATACTGCCAAATTCAATATCAACTATAGTTTTCTGAAATAAGAATAAACATTGAATCCCATCTTGAAATTACAAACATTGATCGTTTTCTGACACAGTGATCAACCTAAATTCTTGAGTCAAACATGGAAAGATAAATACCGAAGATCGAACAACTTGGCGAACCCATTTCTGGGTTGATTGGAGCAAACCAGTGAATTGGTGAGGCGTTTTAACATCATCGCGAAGATAGAAAATCTTTAAGGTGGTAAGAAGTTCTCCCCCCTCGGCATTCAATGTGAGACCAAACTGATCAACCTCTTTCCGCTTCACATCCGTCCTTACTACCCAGATAAGACTTTTTTCTTCTTTTTTTAAATTCTTTTCCCGAGTTTCCAACGAAGTTATTATATTTCGGCTTGCGTCCGCTATTAATTCTCCGCCAAGGGAAGGAAGAACTCCACAGCGACTATGTAAGATCGATTTCTATTCATGATGAGGTTTACATGGGAAAACAAGTGTAGACAATCGATTTATTAGCCTAAGGATGGTCTGTAATGGTATGTGGTTCGTCGCTGAATACGAAACTGGAGTTACGTTTCCGCTCCACCACTACGCAGAAAACTTGTCTTGCCATTAAACTTTTCTCTCAGATGAAAGAATTAAATACGTGTTATCAGGATCAGCGAGAGGAGAAGTTAGAGACTGTCTGTCTGCTTCGGAAATACAACTTATACTTCTTTCTTTTACTGCGTGCGTAGTTAAATACACGCATTTTCCGGTGTCCATATCTTTGCATAGTTTTGTTCTTTTACTTTATCGCACACGGGAATATTTCTTAAAGCACGCTCTGGAGTAATAAAGCATGAGAACGATATCAGCTGTGTGACCGGAAGGATGGTGGGGAGTGGAGGATTATCTTTTGCCAAGAAGACTTGTATTCGTTCTTCGTGTTTTATCGGTAGATGGAGTAAAGAAATGCAAATTCGTGTATTAGAAACTGATGTTGGATGTTATCTCTAAGCAGCCTATTGTAATTGTAAAGATTCTTGGAATTTATCCAATACTGGAAACTCATTTCTACACATCTGTGGGCTGTATTCTATGCGTACTTTTCAGGAAGTATCCGATTCCATGTGTCGCTAAAGGAAATCCAAATCCATGCATGATACTTCGTGCGTTTAATTATAATATTTGACCGATCTAGAGAGGAGTCCATCAATTTACTGATGGAGTCCTCTTAAGTTATTTTTTTTTAGTTAATTAATGGATTCCTCTTTGGTCCTTTCTAAATAAATGATTCCCCAAACATTGCGTGACATGAGCCACAGTACAAGAAAAAAATAATCTACTTTATTAACGACTCTGTTATTGATTTTATTATTAATGATTCTCTGTTTATTCTTTTTCATATATGTCCAGCATTTTTATAAAAAAACTTTATTTAATTTTTCAAATACTTTCTGTTTTATAGCCGCATCGACTTCCTCTTTGGATATTAGTGTAATATGATGAATTGCGATAGAAATTTCAAATCCTTTAGTAGAATGAACCGCGTTATAAACTTAACGATAGCAGCCATATAAAATGATTCTTATCTGTCATCACTAGCGGAACGTTCGTGATTTTATGATCATATTAACGCGCAGCGAGAACGATTTATGGAGTATGAAGAATTGCATCAACTGATAATAACCACAGGTCCAGGACTTCAGGAGAAATTATTCGTGGTATCTATGGCTTATAGGCTGGAGACAAGCAATATTGATACCTGTGTTTGCGCATTAAGTGACACGCTAGCAGTGATCTTCCACCTTTTTCAAATGGTTGAAATTTTGCATAGAGATATAAGGGATTCGATTATATTCCAGAAGAACTGTCGTAATCCACCGTTTACCATAAATTCTGGCATGTAGTCGTAAAAACCAGTCTGTTGTCATTAATTTTCCCTCCATAATGCTATCTGCTTCTAATGGCTTCAGTCCGCCCGGGTTACAGCTCTAAGAGAAGCTGTAATCCCTCAGTGCACTCATTAAAGGTGTACCACGGGAAAGGTAGGTGGCATTAGAGAAGCATGATCACAGACTTTAGAAGAGGAATGGAATAACATCACTGTCCTGTCATCTATACAGTGGAACTAACTGATGATTTTTCCAACAGCAAATTGTAAATGGGAAGCATTCAAGGACGTAAGCTTGGAAGCAACTAGGCTTTTGATATCGATTAAGAAATACTGTTCAAGGTTTAGGCCAAGTTTTCAGATGATACAAAGGTTGGCAGGGTTGTTAATGATAGTGTGCTACTGCAGCCGGAGCTAGAAAAGTTGGGCAGATGGGCTGAGAAGTGACAACTGAAGTTTAACATTGACGAATGCAAAGTACTGCGAATGAGTAGGAGTAACCCCAAAGTAACGTATCAACTGTGTGGTATTACACTTAGGGTGGTAGAAAATGAAAAAGACCTGGGAATAATTGTGCCATAAGATATGAAATTTTCAGAGCAGTGCAGACAGGCTGCCACAGCATGTCACGGGGTATTGTCAATGATATACAGGAATTTTGTTAGTAGAGAAAAGGAGATCATTGTGCCTTTGTATAAAGCAATGGTCAGGCCACACCGTGAGTACTGCGTACAGGTCTGGAGGCCTCATTTTAGGAAGGATGTAGAGTTACTTGAGCGAGTATAGAGAAGGGCAAAAAGATTGGTAAGGGGGAACGAAGGGATCCTCTTACCAAGAAAGGCTTAAGTTCTGCAAATTGCAGGTCTGGAGACTAGGCACCTGAGAGGTGATCTGATTGAGGTGTATAAGGCCTTGAATGGGTTCAGCAGTCTCAATGCTGATGGGATTCTTTCTCTTGCTCAGATTACGAACCTGAGACGGGCATAGATTCTGAATTGTTCTTCTAGTGGTTCCTGTACATCTAAACAGAAAAACATGAAGTAAAGGGTTTAATAATATACGTTTGCATAATAGATGCGAACCCCAAATAACCAAAGCTGAGATGGATAAAAGTGGCGATTGGATTATTTGTCGTGATTGATCAGTTAGGCTTAAAGATTTCCTTAACTTTCTTAAAAGATTTTGAAAACCGAAGTATTCGTTAGAGTTTTCCACAAAAAGAAGAAGAAGAAGAAAGAGGAAAACGCAATAGACAGGCAGACAGATGAGAGAGAAAGTGGGAGGTAAAAAAGAATATCTACTACGTTAGACTTTCTGAAGCTGCACTTCATAGTGGCAAAAAAGAAAGAAAAATACAGACAAAGGGAGAAAAGACAGAGAAGAGAGGAACGCAATTTTCTCCACGTCACTCCGTAGCCCATTGCCATAATTCACAAGAAATGTTCCCACATAAAAGCTTAACGCGTCAAGGACCTTCATTCTTTTCTCTCTCTCCTAGAGAGTGCATCCTTATTGTCGACCTCCCGTCAGTATTTTCGACCCCCTGTCTCGACTCCCGCTGATTGACCTGCGCTAGCAGAGAAAATTACATGATCATCGTGACACGAAAAGTGACTTCCATCACATCGACTTCTCGGTGTTTTTCACTAGCTCGAGGACTCTGCTCGGGAATCCTTAGCGGTGATCTGACAAAGTATCTAGGCTAATCCGGTTCAGTGATGCTCTCTAATAGAGGGACCGTGAAATTTTCTTCATGTAACTTCGTATAGAACATGCTCTGAGGTGTTCTGATCATCCTCCCCTCTCTGTTAGAGGGGAAGATGCAGGTTACCTTTTTTCCGGCCTGTCTTTCTTCGACTTAAGTGGTTTAAGACACTGAAATGGATAGGCTGAAGAAGAAGCGATCAATGAACGATTCTAAGCCAGAAGGATTTAAGTATTTTAGAAATAAATGAAGGTATGAGGTAAAATGAGCAGAAAGGAAAATGTCTGTGTGCTTCGTACTGCTAACATTGCTTGTATAACCATTAAAAGTCAAAAGATACAATTCCAACTTTATAACCATATTTGTTAAAGATATATATCCCGATTTCCATTAATCTTTTGTTCTACATAACACCCGCTTACCTTATGCATCTAGTAATACGAAATTAAATGATTACTGCAGTATTAATTACCATCTGCTAATTAATTAGTCGCTTAATTAACTCCACTACTCCAAAAAAAAAAAAGAAATACTAAAAAAACTACTTTAGAAACCATCGATCTTTTTGCAAGAGCAATTTTGGCTTCATATTTTGAACAACTTCCAAGGCACAAACATCAGAGAAAATGTTTATTTATTTATTTATTTTTATATTATTTTGTTATTTTCTTTTTTTTTTTGCATATAAGGGGATGTTTCCGAATTACAAAAATGAACGCAATATAGAATTATATTTCGGAGAAGTGGAGTAGCCATTTAGAGAATGTTTGCGTGGTCGGTAACCATGAAGACCAAAAGGGCCCTTCTTCGAAAACAGCTTATTCTCATGATCATAAAAATAATGAGAGTTTTTCATGGAAGATTCAGCGGACACAAAAATCTATTAATAACGAACACAACACGTTATGTTTTTATTATCGAAAAATTTAAATAAAAAATTAAAATTAGATGGACTTTACAAGAAAAAGCATCGAGTACTCGCAAGACAGTGGACGTCATTGGCTCTGAAGTTTTGAACCATTTTTCGATGAGTGTTACTAATTTTTAACATCGGTTTGTGTAGCAGATCTTTTTTAAGGAGTGGTAAAGGGTGGGGGAATGCATGGAGGATTTGGTCTGACCATCGTCATAAAATTCGGCAGAAAGATCTCTTAGAATATTTTAAGCGTGCCCTGGAATTTTGAAAGAGATTGTAACTGCAACTCGAAATTTATAGCAATATTTCTGTAGCTGGAAGCGTGGAGTTATGGAATTGGGTCTTCCCAAAGACACATATTTCGATGGTTTCAGTGAGTGCAAAGATTTTGTTCACAAAGCTCACCAAGAACAACCTTTGTTGGTCTTGATGAGCTTTTTGATTCTTCTTCTTGGTATTCTTCGATCACAAAGGATTAATGCATAAGGTATTGAACCATTTGTTGGGAGAACCAAATGGCTAATAGGCAGATTACAGGTTTAACCACCTTCCTTACTCTTCTAACATGGCAGTCCAGCAGATTTCTGTCTTCCAAGTTAAATTTGAGATTCAACGGACGCTGATTTCATAATGTTTATGATATTCAGAAGGATGCGACCATGGAACTTTATATCATCACAGCAGATAAGTTTTCCAAGTCTTTTTGAAACACATTGAACGCTGGAGCAAGTGTCGTTCCCTAAAGGTCTATTTGGAGTGGGACAAGTAAGAAAATCTTTTCCTTACCCATAATTTGCCTTCAATCTCATTAGGAAGATCTTTGTCTTCCTCTACTTCGCTTGCCGATGGTCTCCAGTTCTTCAGAATCCTATTAATGTGCTTTTTCCCCCATTATATTTTTTTCCTATTATACATCCACTCATTAATAGGCAAACTGATTTTAATAAAGATAATATCGAGTTCGAGGCTTGCATCATTCCTCGTAAATGACAAACACGTCTAGTTTAGGGGATAGGAAATGAAGATTACTTAAAGCTCTGCAGGAGATAGAGTTAACCAATTAAACGGTACACTCGGCTTGCCTTTGACGGAGAGAACACAGGCAGTGCCATCACAAGCAGCCCGAGGTGGATAATATAGGCGACCAATCAATCATCATATTAATTTATTAATAAAGCCATCGTCGTATTATCCGTGTCGACACCCAGGTGTTACGTGGGTGACTGCACCAACTGCTGCTAAAGCTTGGCAAACAGAATAATGAATTAATTAGCCTTGTGGCTGACGTTAGATTTCAAATATACATCTCAAGTCATTTTGGAGTTCATTTTACGTTTTTCACAGTCGAATTCAAAATCGGTCTTGCTACTGATCGGGGATGTACAGTACCATTCTGTCAAATTAATAATTGAGTAATTTTGATGTTTGAAAAGTAAGGTTTTGAGGAAGAAATTGTGTATATTTTATTCCAATAATGGACCTCCGTTTTGCACATAAAAAGAGCTTCTTTTCTACTTGTTAACTAAAACGTTGGAAATAGACTGACAAGAGAGAAATCCATTGGGAAATTCGCGTGCTTTTTATGATCAAGCGAGTAAAGCAGCCATATTCAAGAAGCAGCTATAAATTCAAAGAAACTTAATGATGTAGTGGTCCTTGTCCATCGTAAAGGATGGGCAAGGATGCTGCTGTGAACCAGCAGCATCCTTGCCCTTAAACAATGTTTTGAAACCTAGTTGAATGGGAACCTTCCTCAATTTTTCAATAGAAGTATGACCTCACTTGTGACACATCTGAAAATTGTTTGATTTTATTCCAAGGCAACTAAAATTACCAGATGCCACTGCACGTGTTCTACAAATTGCGTGCGTTTTTTGTCGGTTTACCAACCAAATGTGCAATAGTGTGCCTTCATTGAAGGTACATTAGTAATTTCACTGTTTTGTACTTAAAATGCCGTTTCAAAAATCGTGTTACATTACTTTTCAAACAGCCCTGGTACTATCTCTTTGTCTAATGTCGTTATATAATATCTGTCTGTACCTATTTTTTTCCTGTTATTGCAGACGTGATCAAATTTTGGTTAGTATTCTCAATTTAACTCCTAAAAGAAAAATAAATATAAATTCCAGAGGAAACATAATTGTATTTCCCATCTCATAAATAAATTGGACAAAATAGTACTCGAAGACTTTCTTAAAACAATTTAACAATCGGTACACAGTAATTTCGATTCGACTTCTTTTCTTGGGTGTTTTCAGAACTTTTCCCAGACTCTGATTTGTCTGAAAAGAAGCAGTTGTTTATACCACCATCTATTATAGGTTAAAAAAGGATGATTTCTTCTCAACAAAAACAGAAAGAAAATTGTGCAATCTTTAGTCTACAAAATTTCTCGAAATAATAGACATTTAAGTTTCAGTAGTTAAAATAAAACAGCCAGTGATTTTTCTCTTTTTATCATCAAAAATTCTATTTGATTTTTTATTTATTAATACCCGTATTAGAAATTTGGATATACATATAGTTTATGAGAAAGAGATTATTGTTAGGTATCGAAGGCTGCAAATTATTCTGTATAAACTGTATAATAATGGAAGTTAAAAATCGGAAATATTCTCTACAATTTCGGGATGCAGATATGTGGTGAAACCCTTTCTTTGATTCTAAATTATCCACGAGGAACTCATCTAAAAAGTAGCTAGTTATCGGAATGTTAAAGAGGGAAAAGTAGGCTTCTAACATTTTGTTTTTAATCTGTTTGAAAAAGGTTAAACCATCATACTGCCATCACCGTACTTGACAGTTTGGAAGGTTCTTTGGGTTGACTTGTAGAGATTAATCGCTGTGGAGAATCCTTTAACACTCACCCAGAAATCAATTCCTTCGAATTTGATTCCTTTGCACCTATGGATATACTAACAACTGCTCTTGTTCGTCATTCATGTTTGCACTTGTGTGCGATGCTCCAGACGGAGAAGACCTTCGGGGTGTTGAGAAGCTCTCACATTCTTCTTAAGCCCTATAATTATGGAGTCCACTACTGTTCATATCAAAGTTTCTGAGTCCTATTCTGCGTTGACATATCCATCGTAAAAGACATTTTTACCTTCATTTGATTCTAAGAATGTATATCTTATTTATTTTAAGATATCTCCTAAACATCAAGGAATCTGAGATCATGAGGCATCAGAATATCATGTCTGTAAATGGTGCATATTTCGCTGTAGTGTTACCTGTTTTTCCACACGAAAATCCCAAGTTCCTGGAGTAGAAATGGTTCCGCCTTCAGCAGTTGCCGATGGACTGGAACCTGATGCGAAAAATAATGTCCATGATATCCCCTCTCATCAATGTCAAACTGAAGTCCTTCTCGTCCGATGTCGAGAGGAATGTGGCCCAACAAGAAGAGCAAATTATGTAATACATTTGTATCTTTTCTCGAGGGTTAGTATCTTGATCGTATGTCTTTCAAGGGGGAGAAGATATTTTACTGCTTTTCATTCTTTATTTATTTCATCTGTTTTTAAGGTAGTCGAGTAAGTCAGTCTCGGATCCCAGACTAAGTGGAAATTACAGGGACAATATGCTGATGGCCTTAGCTATCTCTGCGCAGATCCTAACAATTTTTCCGCTTCATGTGATTTATCACCTCGCATCTGAACACCTTTACTCAACGCTAAAATGGAAAGAGCTATCATCTTTCTTCCCCTTTACATATGGTGTATGTGTGGTAATATAATCAAACAGATACGCTTCTGTTGAAGATTTAGAAATACACTAATGGAACAGTACTCTATATGCAATCTACAGAGATACTGAATAATGTATGGACAGCTCTGCTGAATGCCGAAAACAGAAAGAACTATTGACTCCGATCACAGATCAATAGTTGTAGTTATCTCCAGGAAGTACAGTACAGTAAATTCTCTTATTACCACGCGAATGATGGTGCACAACAGCGCGATAGGAATATATTGATCAGGTTTGTTTTTCGAAATTCAGTACACGCAGCGGGAGTTAAAATTGTTATATTTGAATAGTTTGCCAAATGGAAGAAGTCACTTTGATGGATTAATATCTTGATGATGATTTCGTTTGCGTATTCCAGTATTAAGACATCGTCCATTTATTTCTCAACCATCGGCACTAATCGAAATTCGTTAACGTAAGAGATAATAATCCATTTTAAAACCTAATCGCAATCTAATATGGTTTTCAATTTGTTAATTTCGTCCAATATGTTTAATTTAGAAATAATGAACCATTACTTTGCTTAATTGTAATAATTAGTGTCTCAAATAAAGATTTTTAATTTTTGGAGAGTTAAGTGAAATGTATTTGTATTAAAAATACTACGAAGCTAGCAAGGCACTTCTCAAACAGAAATCAAAGTTTGAATCACTGACTTTAAGTACGTCGTGGACCAGACACGTTCATCAGGATAAAAAGGTTTAGACTCGTTGTTTAACTAAGGCAAATTATAGTGAGCGTATCCTAATTAGGTTTGTAATTAGTGAAGGGTATTCTCTTACAGTGCTTTTATTCATATATTGCAGTTTGCGCGATTTTAATTCCTTTAATCTTTTAACGAGTTCGTTTATAATGCCTGTGGTATCAAAATATCAGTTTGGGTTCCTCTAAGGAGGACTAATATTTAAATATTCTGAAATGAAGTTATTTTATATTGAAGATGGATTTCAGTATTAATTTTTGTACTAAATTGCGTGATAAAAATTCAATTAAAATCTTCTTGCCATTAATCGGTCTCAGGCGAGGGTAATTGTCTGTAAATTGCGTGTGTTCTGTGGTCAAATTTCTGTTTGCTGGATGAAAAACCCGGAAACTACGGTTTTTCATCCAGCAAACAGAAAATCGACCACAGAACACATGCAATTTACAAACCACACACAAGGACACAATATGGCCTTAGTAGCTGATGCTCCTAAAACCCTACAACACCAACAACAGCAACATCATCATCTTGGAATTTCGTGTTTGATGGAGGTGTTTTAATTGTGGGTTTTCTGGAAAGTTTCCGATTCATGCTGGAAGTTTCATTTTCAAAAACTGTTAAGGGAGTCGGACACTTATTGAAATGTGTATTTAGACACACTTATTTCTGAAATTTCTTGTGGATTTCCTTTGGGGTTGTTGAAAAGATATTAACAATACAAAATTGTGTTCTTTTCCAGATATTAGTTGAGTTCAAGGCCCATTACAATGGAAGTCTCCTTCTGTCTCAGTCCAGACAGCTCCTTGTCCTTCATATTTAATGCTTCACATTAATGGATTAAAATCGACAACGTTTTATTCATATTAATTATTGAGATTGAGACAAAAATTCTTTAAGACGTGATATAATTGAGAGAAAGTGGTAATCAAGTTTGGAGAACGAGAGTAAATCTGTTGATTATTTGCTCTCTAAGTATACGCAATTCCCCTCGATTATGGCTACTTAGCAACAGGTTTCAGCAGGGTGTACAAGAGAAGTGTGTTTGCATCGAAGACGCTAGTAGCTGTGTCAAATAACCTTAATCGCCTTAATCAGAAAAAAAAAAACAGTCATTGGATAAACGTAGTTGGACTGCATCATTGATCAACAAAGCTGTTTCTCTTCTTTTAATTCTAGAGAGTGCTTTTATTTCAAAATATGTGAACATTTCGGCCAAACAGATTTATTTTATTGCTTTTCCTTCTGTCGCCTCTTAGTTCGGTGCATCGATACTAAATATGTATTTTCGTTTAAATGGTGTCGTAGCTGCTGCCTTTGTGTCCCGAATTACTTGTCATTAAACTGTCATTCCCCTCCTCGCATTATCGTAAAACAAGCAGAACCTTTGTGTTTACACGCTTTAATGGTGTTCGAGATAGCTTTCAATTAAAAAATGAATTCGCGTCCTTCCAGATGAGTAGAATCCCACTTTAAGTGTGATGGACGATTGTTTAATTGCTAATCTACAAGGATTATGACTTGTAATAGCCACCCATGTCGAGCCATTTACTTCACGAACAAGGGCAGCGCATTTATTATTAATGGAAAGTACACCTCTTTCTGTTGTCTGTATCCTGTACAGTTAGAAACGTCCTGAGATGCAGGATTTGCACTTTTTTTTGGATGGGCGTTTTTATAATGGTTCTGTTTTATACGAGTTGAATCCCACCACTTTAGATTTATATCCATCGACGATTTCTAAAAAGATTTCACAATCCGACAAACAAACGTGTTGGTAAGATAGCGATCTGGATTCTTTATTCATAAAGAATCTTCTTTCCGGATTGGCTTCATCTGAAATTAAATTGAAATAGCAATTAAAAGATGAACAGATCAAAGATAAAAAAAAAATTCAAGCTATTAAAATACTTAATGGGGTTTACGCTGGAACTTATAACATGACCCTATGGAGACACGCGCTCAGTTATCCTTTGTTTTTAGTTAATGGAACTAACCGGAAGTTCATCAACAACTGTTGTGTGGTCCATAGGACATGACCAAAACATAGAATGTTTTTTTTAAGTGTAGTTCAGACAAGACTGAACCAATCTATGCTGTTGTCAAAATGGCTACACCATTATTACGAATCGCAGACGTTTGCTCACCCAGCACACGGTTCTGATCTTGCTACTTCTGATTTCTACCTTTTGGCAGGGATAAAAAAATGTCCAACTCTTTCTATGACAAACAATTTCAACTATCAGACATATGAATGTAATATAAATCGCATCACGATATACATTACATTGCCAAAGAAACTAGGAACAAATTTTATGAGTGGCAGTATAGATTTCCTTACCAAGAACCAGCTTGCAATCTTAGCTCAGTCGTCCCTAATCGATGCTCCAATTTGTTTGGCACATCTTATTTGTAGTCTGCATCCGACTAGAAATAAATACAGTAGCAATGCTAACAACCGAACCCCTGCTCTTTTTTCCCTTTCCTTTCCTGCTCCCCACCTGGCTCTGTGGGAGGGGAGTTTTAGTAGTTTCTGTCATCCTGTCTCTCCGTATCGCCGTAACCGGCGTGTGGCGGAAGTGTGGCGGATATCACAGCTGCAGCCAGAAAATGAAGTGGCTTTGCTGACACCTGTCACCTAATGAGTCTTTATATTTAATAACCTCGCGCGCCAGATCGCCTGCCGCCTGCAGTTATATACGGCAAGCGTCTCTGTCCCACAACGGGACGACCTCTTTGTGTTGCGCGAGGCAAATATTCCGGACAAGCGAGAGGGGAAAAATAATATCTCTCATTTGGAAATGTCGCGTTTCTGTGAGCGAAAAGTCACGAGCGACGCGAATGAATTTTCACCGCTTGTAAACGCATCTGGTACACAGAGTCGTGGCGGGGAGGTGGTGGGTGGGAGGTTGTTGACGCACTCTCTTTTGCTCACTGCTCTTCTGTTATTGATGAGTAAGGTACAGCAGTGGCCAATAAAACAGGGAATGTTTTTTTTTTTTTTTTTGGTCACTGCTGTACATAATGTGTACTGCGATTTAATGGTTTTTGTTGTAAATTCATTGAAAACGACATGTGATTCTTCGACGCTTTTTGCCACGCTTCTATTGCTAATCGTCAAGGTTAAGCAAGGTCATTGCTTCGACCTTGCCTAACCTTCATATTTGCAGAAGCATCTATGCGCAGATAGCTTAGATTAGTTTGCTGTTCTCGGATTTTTAGCAGTGAGATGCATTTAGAAAACCGAACAGCGCAGAATTTATTTCTTATATAAAAATTATCTTGAACCACTAAGTTCAATAGATTGTCAATAGGATGTTTATGTTCAATAAGTTGTTAATAGAATTTATGCGATTTATATGGCATCCATTTTATTTTTTTTTAATATGTGAGTAAAGCGCCTGGTGTCTTTACAACGTTCATTCGTCTGGCTGTTTGTCCGTCTGCATGTAATAATTCAGTTTCTGTTGGATGGATTTTATTGAAATAAAATCCCGACCATAAAAAACAGGCGATTGCTATTTATTTGTCTGTTCGTCTGTCCGCATGTAATAACTAGACTTTCAATATATGGATTTTCATGAAACTTAATTCTTTTATAGAATTTTGTACAGCTTTTACAAATTTCATTAAAATCGGACCATATATCGTAAAAGCTGGCAATATATCGTATACTGTACATGCATCGTGTATTATGTTTGCTGCCTGTGCTTATTGAAAGAATAGATGGACAATGTGGTAGATGCACAAAATATATGAATTATTAAATTACGTGGTTTTTGTACCAAGTTAAATTGAAGAATGTAAGAGGGCAAAGTTTAAAGGGCTGGGGAAGAAAAAGATGAAAAGCCAGTCGCAAATGGCAGATTGAAAGTAACAGTATACGTCATTAACTCTGACCCGGTCTTGAATAGTTATTATTTGATGCGAAATAATGGAGGTATGAAGAGAGAGAGAGAGATGATGGGAATTTTCAAGTCTTGCACAAATTCCTTGACATTACTTATTAGAGTTTATCTGTAGAACAATGTATATAACGAGGTTCATTCTATTTTTAGAATTTATATCATCAAATAATGTTTTCGACCTCTTCCATCAGGATGATTGCTTCAAATTTGCTTTGAAGACAGAAAATTACTTCTACCGAATTAGGTTAAGCTGATTTCTGGAATGTTACATAATGCATGGTAAAACGAACTCCTGTGTTTTAAAATTTATTATCTCGCGAAAGACAAATAATGCTGTGTTGGTTGTAAAATGTTGAAAAGCTTAACCAGTTTTAGTTCTGTCTTCCTGCAAGCGTATGGTTTGTTATTGAAAAACAAATCTGAATTTGAACCAGATTTTGAAAAAATATGGTAAGGTTTATCCCAAAAGTTATGAAAATTCATTTAAAAATGAAGATTCGTTTAAATTTCATAATTTTTCATCATGTTTCTATCAAAGTACTTCGTGGTTCCAAAACAAAACTCAATTAAAAATTCCCATAAAAATTCTATCCCTGGACTCGAATTCAGATCTTTTCCACCTGGTGTGGAGAGGACCGCGATTCTACCAACTGGAGCGGTGGATTTGTCGCACGTTGAGTACGTTCTCATGGACATATTTAATGCCAAAACTATCTCAGTATATTCTATAATGCCATTTCGAGGAAGTGTTGGGACTGCGCATACCTCTTGATAGAGAGCACGCGTATATCACATACGATATCCTGATATCTCCCAGTTTCAGCTGTCCAGGATGTCATTCCAAAGAGCACTGACTAATAGAGATGAGTACCTCAATCCAAAACAGATGCAAATTGATAATCTTATGGGCAAATGAATTAAGAATTTTGTAGCAAACCGCTGAAGCATACTCTTTTCAACATCCCCACTATTTCATTTTGCATTCATTAGCTTTCTCAGATGGAAGCCTCTCTTAGCAAATTCAACAAAGTATCTATCAATTATTCTTCTTCTCTTCGTGTCTTGAAGCTTTTTGATTTTTAAATTTATTTCTATTAAATCTGTATAGGTTAATAATCTTTCCTTAAGTTGCTTTTTTGATCAATTTTTCCGAGACTCATCTTTCCTTTTATTCCGATTCATCCCTCTGCATCATTACTGAGTCACGTTAGACATCATACAGGATGCCCAATGTAGCTCGGTATGCGTACTTATATTTATTACACATAGAAAAAAAAAAAAAAAAAAAAACTAACGCTTAGAATTTCGTGGATTTCGTTAATCGCATCAGTTTTTATCGTTGACCTGTGATCTCTTTCCGCAGCTCTTTTTCTATTAGGACTTCCTTTTCTATTAGGACTCAGTGACCATTACAGAGAACACTCTTATAGAGCGATCCAATCTACGTCATCACCAAAGCATGTAGCCCAGCACGCTCTGTAAGCTAACCACCTCTTCTCCTCGCTGCCTACATCATTGGGCGATACTTAATCCTTTGATGGAACACCCACCTGTCTCACTAGTTGCCTTCACATTGTATTAGAGATGTGAAACCTCTCTAAGAACAGTGGTCTTACGATTTGGTTCCCCATCTCGTGGACAGTTTATCTAATGGAGTCTGTATTGTTTTGGTTACTTTTCATATATGGATTTCATTATAAGTTTTCGGCATTAATTCACAGTTCTTGAATTAAATCTTAATTAAAGACGATAACATTTTTGCTGTTTTAAAAGAGAATACGTCCCCCATCCCATTTCTCTCTTCACCAAATAAAAATCTCACTGTTGACAAATGGGATTTATAAACATAGATTATTCACCGCTTTGCATATATCTTGTACTCATCGGATATTAACAGTTACTTAGTCAGTCAGGCTGGAAATAAATCCATCCAAATCTGTGTAGATGACCTTCACAAAAAGGAGGAGGTTCCCTCTACTGTTTACTGAATTTGGAACGGGAATTTTCACAGAGACCAAATCTTGGTATGGAACCAGGGACTTTTCTTTCCAACGTCATTTTACAGAAGCCAAAAAAAATCTATTGCTGACCTTTGGATTGTTCCACAAGAACTGGTTGGATTTTGCATAGTTGCATCACCCCGGTTTCTCTTTATGCCTCAATGATTTGGCATCGGCCTCACCAACATATCTGAAACAGTACATCGGGCTGGAGTACTGGATACTAAGATGCCTTAGCCGAGTAGTTGAAAACCCTCTCACCATCTCCAAAACAGCCTTGCTCTCACTCTTAGAAACAAACCCCATGGATGCTTATAATTACCAACCGGAACATCGGCAGTCTTGCAAAACTTAAAAAAAGGAAGAAGCTTGATGCTCCAGATGTCCATAGACTCATTAAGCAACTTAAGACTAACAGAAGAATTACAAATCAACAGAGAACGCAGATATGTCCCTCCCTTAATAATGCTCCTTAGAGGGGATCTTTACATCTCAATGCATTCCAGCATCAGAAAGTGTCCAGCATCTTTTGCTCATTATTTCTGAACTGATATATTAGGCTAATAATGGATAATCTCTATGAAGTCCTCATATGAAGTCTCTGAAGACTTTCTAAACTCATGGGTTGCCAATAAAATTATACATACGTTTATGATGACAAATATTAGCACTTTTGTTCGTCGTGTATGACAGCCAACAGAAATGATAAACGATACAAAAATTTTTTTTTTGTCAAAGAACAAAAAAAAAATGAACTACCTAAGTGAACAATCTTCCACAGCGGTGATTTTTCCCTTGAGAGTGACTGGCAAACATCCAAATATCTTGAGTGAATATTTCCAGTCAAATATCCTTTTTGACCCAATAAACTGATAATGATAAGAGGAAGCAGCGCCGATGAAAATAAAATCGGGTATTCCTTCTTCACTAGTGTCTCGTGGCTAAAAAAACCACCAGGTAGGTTATCTGTTGATGGTTTCGACAACGTTCTCAAGTAATCCCTCAAGAGACTCGCTGAAGAGATATTCCGGTCTTTAACAAGCTTCGGGTACTCGACGAATGCTAAAACAGCCAATTCCCAAGATGCACCCCGACACAAAAGGTAGTACACATTGCACATTCTCACCCCCCTCACTTTCGTTCTGGTAATTATTGATTTTGGTTCCTGGCTAAGTTGTTTGTTACGGTGACGTCACCATCCACCTGTACAGTAAGCAGGCCCATGCACCCCCCGGCTCTCTCGGCCCCCCTTTCTCTCTCTATTCTTTTTATAACACACTGCAGAGGTGGGTTTCCTGTTGCAGCTATTCGAGCACCATACGATTTATCTTCGTTCTTTGTAATGACTTACCTCAACTATCCGGGGATCTCACTGTTGTCATAGACTGCAATTGCGGGATTTGCCGTCGACATGCGTGACTGGCGGTGCCTGCGGCTATTATCGTTGGGATGCAAATGGGAAGTTTTGTGAAATGCAGACTCCTACTGCTACGATGCACAGCAATTCCACACTATAAGGCACTACTGGGAGAGAGAAAAAAGCATCTTCCTCTTTAAAAACCTCTCTGCTTTAAAAAAAAATAATAAATTATAAGACATAACCTACAGCTAAGATTAGATACAAGAATTAACTTGATTGCCTAGCTGCGATGTGGAGAAGGAAAAAAAAAAGAAAATGTATAAAGCGAGCCTTCTAGAAAAAATATCTTAGAGTAAACCGGCAGATTTGAAAGAGAATATATTTCTAGTATTACCAGAAGCACTCCATACTTTTTATTCCGATATAAATCAGTACAGAGAACTTGCATTCACATAAAATGTATTACTAAATCATAGAATAAGTTTTTTTTTTGCGTATCAATGTGTTTTATAGATTCTGAAATTCTCTTGTCGGTGGAAGAATGAATATCCAGAAAATTTCTTTGGAATTTCTACCCTTTTTTTTCCAAAAGGGTGGCAGAAATGCCAAAGAAATCCATGAAAGAATGATCGCAGTGTTTTGGGGAGGTATCACCCAATTATACAACTGTTGCAAGATGGATGGAAAAGTTCAAAAGATGGCGAGAGTCAGTTGAAGGTGATTGGCCATCTGAAGCAATTTGTTTTGCAACAACTGACATCGTTTAAGAATTTGGAAATGTCCAAAGATTGCACAAAATGGGTTCTTAGAAACCTTTTCCATTAATGACAAACTTAGGGAGTGGAGTAATCAAAAGAAAATTTAAAATTAATTGTTTAAAACTGATTAAATTAATTAATTCGAGATTTTTATCCAGTTTGGTGGCTGATGATGAAACCTGGCTACATTTTGACCATCTTGTATCCAAATTAGAGAGAATGCAATCCAATCATAAAGGATTTTTGACCTTGAAAAAGTTTTGAACCCAACCATCAGCTGAAAAAGCTAGGCTCAATTTTCTGGGACACAAGAGGATTGTTGTTAATTGATTATCTTGCACCCACATTACTATGGGAATATTATGCCAGCCTTATACCAAAGTTAAAGCTACAATTTAGGAAAAAAGAAGAGGATGGTTGAGTCAGTTTTGCTTCTCCATGAAAATTCACCCATTTACAAAGCCCGGGTCGCACAGGCTAAAATTCATGGATGCGAATTCGAACAATTAAGCCAACCCTCCCCAGTGCAGTCAGATCTAATTCCGATTGATTATTAATTGTAAAGAAACCTCAAGTCTGGCCTTCGTTTAACTCATTTTAAAGATTAAAAAATGTTAGAAGCAGCTGTGAATCCTGGATTGATGCTTAGCCTGAGGAATTTTCTGTTTGGCAGATTAAGGTACGATACGATGAATTAATAGATCTGTGAAGCTTCGCATTATCTGTGACGTTGGCAGAGTGGAACATGGATGAAAA
Organism: Mastigoproctus giganteus; assembly: GCF_048544385.1. Lineage (NCBI taxonomy): Eukaryota > Metazoa > Arthropoda > Arachnida > Uropygi > Thelyphonidae > Mastigoproctus > Mastigoproctus giganteus. Next base: position 144,912,490 of record NC_143587.1, read on the forward strand.
ATCTTTGGGATAATGTGCAAACAACTGAGAATCTAAAGCCAGTGAGAGGGTCTCACATCGCAGTTTATTAGCCAGGACATATTAGTAAAAGTTGAGTGGCGTAACTGAGCATTTCTTCCCGATATTTTCAATTCATAGAACCAATACTCAAGACATTCGCTTGAAATAGTTTCCTATTATAATTTCGCTGCTGTTAGGCATAGGGAATAGAAGGGTTGGCATAAAGAATAGATAAATTAAGCAGTGTAATCAAACTGTAATTATTAATGATCAATGGTAAAAAGCGAGCACTTGTTACTCACAAAATTGTCCGCATGGGTTCCAAAGTGGAGGGACACCAAAGAAAGACCTCCACTAATGTCGGAGGTCTTTCTTTGTAGACCAATGAACTATGGATAAATGTGGCCTTCTGATGCATTTTCGTATTCGTTCTTCCATCAACAATCTTGGACAGAGATAAATGTGCAAGAACGACCTGAATTAAATAAGGTGGCATCCAACTTGAACAATTCAAAGAATCCTTGTCAGGTCCAGTGAATATTATGACATCAACCATACACCAATTAGGACAATTTGTTTTTTTTACTTTTTTCATCGATAAAATCTGATAAAATCGTATCGGGATTAAGAATTCGATCTTTATTATAATATGCATTGAACCAGTTTATACAAGTATGTTATTTCCCTGGATATAAACAGACAAAGCATATTCAGGCATAGAAACATTTCTTTACCTAGCTAAAACATGCAACCATTAGATGTAACTATAAATATATATTTTGGTGGTCTGCACTACATCTGCATACCTCTAGGGGGAGGGGATTTCCGTCCATGCCCGAGACTGACCAACTCAGCCATGGAGTGAAAAAAGCCGATAAAAATTTCCTCGCTTCTTTGACGGGATTCGAACCTAGGTCTTTTCCATGCGGAGGACGGGGAGGATGGTTCTTGTATGGACTTTGCTACCCGCGAGGGTCCCTATAAGCGATTTAAATTTATTTCAAAATGTCACCGTTAGTGGATTACGGATGACTGGTGATATGGTTCATAGATTCCTGCTTAACATTTTATCGTACAGATGGCACGCGGAGGGGCATAGAGATAAGCCAAAGAAGAAATGGATCCCTCATAATCCCCCAATAGTGTAACCCTGTGAAATTGGAACTGAATTGTGAATGATGATTTCATTTCATGTGTTGGGACCATTGCACATTTTGCATGTTGGTATTCAACAATATTTAAAGCTTTGAATGGATTGAGAAAGTTAAATGTTGATTCCATCCTTCGTCATGTTCAGACAACACATATGGGGACACGAATTAAGCGAGGATGATTGCAGGATGGATGTGCGAAAATTTGTTTTTAGCTAGTAGTTGATCGTTGGAACAAACTTTCATCTAGTTTTTGTGGCGTGGGTAGATTGAATAAATTCAATGAAGAATTAGAAACGATGGACAGGTCAAGTGATGTGGGAAGGATTTATTTTTTGGATGATAATTTGCCATTACTAATGCTAATACTACTTTTATTTTAATCTGATAGCTACTATGCAAACAAAAATAGCGCAGAATCCTCCTTGAAGGGTAATAATGCTATCATGATGAATAAAAATATAATAAAAGTGAAGGATGGTTTGAAATGAGAATTATATAATACAACTCCTTTTATAGATGTTCGAATTTGTCAACGTATGGTCAAAAATATTTTTCCTTTTCTTGATTACTAGCCAGCCACGCCGAGGATTATTAATCTCCCCAGATGAAAAGATCAAGGTTCATAATACTCTTACAGGATGCACTGATTGCCCGAGCATTACAAAATATATTCATAACATTACAACGATTTTTTTTAAGATGTCGGAAACGTTGATGAAAAAATATAGCTAAACAAATGAGAGTGGACAGACAGACAAACATATGAAATCACCACCCAGCTCATTATTAAGCGTGTGATAGAAGCCTCTAAAATAAGAATTCTCTTTTAAAATGGCAAAGAGTAAAAGGAGAGAGAGAGAGAGAGAGAGAGAGAGAGAGAGAGAGAGAGAGAGAGAGAGAGAGAGAGAGAGAGAGAGAGAGAGAGAGAGGGAGGTCGTTATTGTTAATGGCCATAAAAGCGAAGGGCTCAATTTATTACGCGTCGACTATCAGCAGCAGTTTGGGGCGTCGTTTTAGATTCGCAGCAGCGAACTTTGAAGACGAACAATTCCTCCTAATGAAAATGTTCTCAATTGGGTGGTGACTCACGTCCGACATTTGTCAAATGAAACAAACGCGACTGTCGGTCTAAATCATGTGCATTCGCTGGTACACTGGCGCACACACCAATCCCTTCATCTCCATCCTCCTCCTCCTCCTCTTCCATATTCGCACTGGCGTTTGAAAAGTTTATAATATTCAGACCACAGAAAAATAATCGTTCAAGAAAAGAAGAGGGAAAAAAAGTGTATCGGAAACACAGCGAGAATATCATATTTTGCAGCGATCGGTGCACTTAATGGCACACAAGGAGAACTCTTAACGTCTCCCGATCTCTCTTTTTAATCCTTTGTGAGATACATTAAACGGAATCTGCGTTGCTCTAATGACACCGGTCGCTATTTATTATTAACCGTGTATGCGCCTGAAATGGCTAATCAAAGGCGTTTATCACGGGCCAGTTTCCTATTAGTCGGAAGCTTTTATTTCTGAAGAAAGATCAAGTAAACAGCCCTGAGAACACAATGGAAACCGTTCATTTTCTTCTGCAATAGAATCCCAAATAAAGAGAGCAATTGAACATAAATTTCTCCGCTAATCTGTAGAGTTCTGAAACATTAATGTAAACCCGTTGTTGAGTATCGTTGTTGGGGCAACATCAATGACGAATGTGATAGGAAAAAAATCTTCTCGTTAATGAGAAAATTGTTCGAACTTCAGTTAATTTAATAAGGCATTATGCACTCACTGATCAAAAAATTGGAATCACTTTGTAGTTGGGTCAACTGATAATTAAATTAAATGTACGGTATGCAAATATAAATTGTCACAGGTTCCTCGCTATCAGATAAATACTTTACGTGTTCCTGAGGATTCTTAGTCTATCTTGTCATGGGGAGGACAGGTGATCCTTCCAATTTTAAAAAAAAGTGTTATCGTTGGCGCAATTTTAAGAGGACCAACGACTTAGAAAACAAAGAAAATCATTGGAATTTCGAAAGCAATCATCCCAAAAGTATACGGTGACCGGAAGAAGAATGGAGAACGCAGCTTTAAATGAAATGCGATAGAAAGTCGGTACTCCAAGAAGGAAACCACAACAGACCAGGACGGACAGGGTCTGGTCATACGGTTAGAAGGTCATATTACCTCCGATGAATAACTTTCTGTCATATTGGACCAACTTTATCCTGCAATGCTTCATTTTTATGAATGCAATGGATCCTTTCAAGATGACAACGAAACTATCCACCGTGCATAAATTGTACCTGAATAGTTTGAGGAATATTCCCATGATTTCCAGCATCTCCCTTGGTCAACCGATCTGGATCCAATTGAGAATGGTGGAAAGAGCAGTTAATTTTCTGCTGAACATAATGCAGCAGCTGAAATATATCCTGATGGACAAGTGTGGAGCTAGCCTTCCTCAGGTACCTAGTGGAATATATGACATGACGTCTATGGGCTGTAATTCGAGCAATTAGAAATTGAATAATGATTTCTTATATTCTGGCTAGCGAATGTAGAAGTGCACAGTTATTATTACAACGTAAGTGTATAAAAAAACAGCGCAGATCTCCCCTGTGGGTGGATCGCTACATGCTTTCCCACCTGTTTGGAGTTGTTATCAGATCTCAATTAGATTACGGAGTACCAATTTAGTACTCGCATCAAAAGCTATATTAGAATGCCTCAACCCAGAATGTGAGTGTCTCACAATGCTCTCAGGATTGTTCTTGGGGCATTCAGAACCGCGTCGGTCTATATCGCAGTCTATATACAGATGCCAGTTAACTCCATTCAACTTCGTAAAAAGGCGTTACTTCTTAATTATGCAATCAGACATTGAAGTCTGACTAGTCTCCCTTCTCATTCCATCTGGACATTTTTCTATCCTTCAGATAAACCTTTACAGAAATAAACCTCACGAGAATAAATCTCCGGAAATCCACTACAAGGAGTAATGCATCAATGTAATATATAACTGGCCAGTATATATTCAAGACAGAACCAGTGGTCAATGCTCCATGGGAAAATAAGCATTTCCTGATGTGCTGCTACTTCTGTCGTTGGTTGAAACACTCACTGGACAAACCAACTTTTCAAAAGCTACATGCAATCCATGACTTAGCCAATGAACAAGCTTTGCATATGTAAACTGATGGCTCAAAAACTAAACTGAAGCTGCAGTAGTCCTCCCAACATCTACAGTCTCAATCTCGCTACCGCATCGTGTAGTGTTTTTACAGTGGAACTTGAATCTATTAAAATGGTTTTAATCCTACTTACTATCCTCTTCAGCCCATAGACCATAATTTATACACTCTCTGAGTGCAGCGATGGCGCTGGAAAACAGTTTTAAAAATTCACATCCATCAGGTCACGGATATTTAGATTCAATGACAATAAACGTACCAATACATTTTTCTGGAGTCCAGGACAATTTAGAATACCGGGAAACGAACACGCAAATCAAACAGCAATAAATTCTATAGACATTGACCCCATTGCAATTACCTTTGAATAAAAACCGCTCATACAATGACTGTGTAATGAAAAATTGGCTCAACTGTGGCTCAACTGTGGCTCAACTAACAAATTATTAAAAATAAAGCAGAACGAACAATTATGGAAATCCAGCGTCCAATAGAATAAGCACGAAGGAGTTATACTGGCGAGAACCAACGAAAATTGTCCCTACCCTTAATATAACTTTTCTTATTACTCGGTAATGATCCACCACACTGTTTACATTGCAATTCTCCAGTTACTGCAAAACATATCCTTCTGGAATGTGCTTATTATTATACTGCCAGAATCTTTTCCATCAGATCCCTTGCTAACCAACAGAACCATTAAACTCAAGCCGCATTATTGAAGATGTTTCGAATTCCGAATTGGATTTTAGTCAATAGTCAACAGCATTTCCAGATTAAACTGAAATTTAAAAATGTGATAATTAGGAGTCCAAGTGCTTTTCTTAAATTCCTCGCGTATTTATCCAAAATTAGCTGATCTATTTAAATTTTATTTCGATACAAGGTCAAAATAGGTTCATGGATAAATGCCATTAAGTAATCAAGGGTTTAAAAGGACTTACAAGGTCACTCTGATCCAAATAATGCTGAACCGGAAATCAACAAATAATAATGGACAATATTTCATTTTCACCTTTATTCCGAAATAAAGGCAAACATTTCCAGATTACAAAATATCTTCGGGTTACAGCCAACGAGACAACGTTCCACTGCGATGTAGCTATTGACACAATACCGTTAACTGGTTCAATAAATCTGCATTACTTCTCGAAATTAAAATCGGAAGTCCAAGACAGGGCAACGCTGTTATCTTTTGCCTTAAGCACTCGCTCTCCGGAATGTTGTTTCCTTCCTTCGGCTCCTGTAAGCGACCCCATGGTGCAATGATAACTTGTCCAAAGAGTGAACAAGACAGCTGGAATTTTCACACCAGAAGCCCCGCTATCTCATCCCTCTCAATTGTTTATTTGATAGCTTGAATAAAGGAGGTCATTTTCTGGTAGATAAATTTAAATCGATTAAGTTGCTAATTAAAATAAGATTACGAAGTAGATAATTCACTCGCTTTAAATTATTCTTTAAATTGGTTCATCATATATTCCAATTTAAAACGAACCACACGAAAATGCTAATTTCCGTCTTTGGAACTTGAATGAATCCAGGATACATCCAATTATTCAATCTTACATCTCTGTCTCTCTCTGTTATTAAATATTTTCATCCAGGATTTCATTTCCGTTTAGGTAATCGTAAATAAATATATTATTCCATTTCGTCGACAATCGTTTTTATCTTTCGCTGTCATTTCCAGTGTACCGAGCAGAAAACCCTAGACCGATTTCAGAATTAAAGATGGGCAACATTTACGATTCAGTTCTTGTTTAGATTAACTTGAGCTGAATATTAAACCTTGGAACATTTCTTAGTTTTCAGAGCAAATACGGAACTCTTTCTGTCTTTCTCTCTAGCTTTCTCTGTCTCATTAGTATCGCTTCTCTTCAACTTTTAACAAGAGAATAAATTAATTTAGTTTCGTTTTTATTATATTCCTCAGATGACCGGTATGTTTACAGAAAATGCGTGTCACATTTGCATCATGGAAAGAGATTTCATTTTGATTTCATCTTAAAATGGAACTTATGTGCTGGTGGAATTTGTTGATTCCAGATATTTGCATTTTTTTTCGGATAATGTAGTTATAATTGAACAGCTGGAGTTGAAGATTCGAGGATTTGGTACTCATGAGCGTGCCTTACGTACCGCTAACACGAAGACTAGACTGTGGCCTGACAAGTCTCGCTCGATTTATCCTTTCTTTGTACTAATGGTAAAGTGAAAGTGCGGCTTGACCTCATGAGGCTATGCATCCAGACTGTGTCGTATCTGTCATTCAAGACACTGGAGGTGGAATCATGATATAGGTCCTGTTACTTCCAGTGAATGTCTTTCTGTCATATTACACCAACCTCAAACAATTTTGCATCATTTCTACCCGTATTGTGGTGGATTCTTTCCAGGCGAAAATGCAGCACTCCACCGTGCAAAAATTGTATCTGATTGGTTCGAGGAACATCCATAAGATTTCAAACATCTACCTTGGCCACCTAATTCTCCAGACATGAATCCAACTGAGAATGTCTGGAATATGTTGGAATGGCAAGTTCGACTTCGCAATTTTCTGCCAACCACAGTACAGCAGCTGGAAAATATCCCGATGAAAGAATGGTCGATCCATGATATCCTGGTTTATGTTACCCAACTATGGACAAATTCAATTGAAAAGTTTGGTGAAACCAAAGAAGTTGCTCTTTACATTTCAAAGGGTTTTCTAAATAAGCTTCCATCTTACATAAGGTTTTCCAACTGTTTCCAGTTGGCAAACCTTATGTAATTGGTATCCAGTTTTCTCTCTGACCTCTCACTGCGCGGGATGGTAGATGTCTCCGTCTTCTAACTTCTCTAATGCTAGTGTTCTCCAAGGTTGAGTTCTTTCTCCCACTCTTTTCCTCGTGTATATTAATGCATTGACCAGAAATCCAATCCATAGTTTTGCTGATGATAACACATTGCATTCCGCCTTACGGATTGAGAAATCTTACCCTGCACAAACAGCTTAAATTATTGACTACCAGTTGCATTCTGATCTCCAGGTAATTCTGCAGTGAGGCAAATCTAACTTAGTTAATTTCAAACTTTCTAAAACTCAGTCCTGTCTTATTTCGACAAAGAGATTTTTCTGCTCCTATGCTTATCATCAATGACACTGGGATTTCTAGACAAGATCAAGATGACAAACAATGTAAATATGGACAAACTGTCTTTCAACTTCTGCACTGAGTTATCATTTTATTAGGTACACCCATCGAATAGCGAGTAAACTTTCTTCCTCTTTCAACCACAGATTTTGATGATTAATTACAAAGTGGTGTGTAATAAGAAGCTCTGAAAGCATAAGGTTTGTCATTGCCCCTACAAGTACTGTGCTATGATCGGAATCCATTTCACAAACGTTCCTCGAAGGGTCAGATAGCATTTTTCGGAGCAAAATAAAAAAAACAGCCGCCTCGCTCAACCTCTGGACACTCTCGTCATATCGAAGCCAGGTTTGCAAGCCATATCTTACCTTGATCTACATCTCGTGTATAGCGCGGGGTAATGTTCTCTCATTTCTACCACGTGGACTGCAGATCGTAATTCATTTTAAGCGGTAACACGATGCGTCATCTCCTTCTCGATAAACGATGCTCGCAGAGCGCAAAAAAAAAGGAGACGGAACTTTTTTGAGAGAGACAGAAAGGAAGGGGATAGAGAGAGGTGGAATAAAATATAGAACAATTGATTCTTACAACTTGACGTGGTCGTAAAGGCGTCGCCAGTACACCTGCGTCTGAATGTATGGGAAAAATTGACTGAGCATCTCCAGATGCTGATGATCCTTATTCGACAGAGAGTTTAAAAGATAAAAAAATTCTCTTTTTTGACGTTTTCTCTTTTTCTTCTTCTTCTTCCCTCCGTTCCTCTTTCTGCTGCCTGCCCAAGATAATGGTCAGAGATTGGCTTTGGTGTCTGCTTCAACGTGCAGCGCGTTGTTCCCTCTCATGTCGTTTTCGCCCGTTATAACTCCCAGCGTTCGTTTCCAGAGAATTTGCTGAAAAAATAAACTGTCATTTTCTCAGAGCCGTTTTTCTGCCATTCGAGCAATATCCGAGAGTCCTGTCGCCGATAACTGAAGGCGAAAGAAAGCGGACGAAGAAAATAAAAAAAAAAAGAAAACGAAGAAGAAAATGAAACCTCCAAAAAATTACAGCATCCATTTCTGCGGAAGAGTGGCGGAAATCACATGCCACTGATCCCTCGGTCGGTTGCGACGAAACCAATATAAAAATGCCGCTGACGTTCCTGTGGTCATGTTGGCAGCCTCGAGCCTCCTGGCTGAATAAAAATCAAAAAAGGAAAAATAATTCTAACTCACTATTATAAATACATCACGCGGTCAAAAGTCAGTCAAAACGCTGTGCCAGCTCTCGTATAATGGGGGAAAGAAAAGAAAAAAGTTGCCGCTGCTGATGCCACAGAAATCTTTTATACAATAGTAAGCAAACCCCCTCAATAATACTTCAAGAATGCGCATTCTAATTTATGAAATTGAAGAGAGGAATCGTAGGATGAAGTGATGCTTCTCTTTGTGTCTCTGTTTTTCCTTCTTCATCCTTTTACCCTCCGTGCGCGTGGCGTTCTTTTTTTTTTTATTTATTTCTGCCACCATTCCCGAGTTACCACGCCCGTACTCATTGGTTGGGAGTTGTGTGAAAAAAAAAAAAAAAAAAAAACCTGGCTGCGCGAGGTTAATAAACTCCCTTGATGATTGGAACAGTATTTTAAAGAACACCCCTCTTTATGTGCAAATAAGTATTAGGGGAAAGACAAATTGCGCTCGCTTATTAAGTAATTTGTTAGTTAAGTGTAATTAATATGTCGCGCGCTACTGTAAATACCCACCTTTTTTTTTTTTTTTTTTCCACTTACAAAAGTCACCATATGGATCATTAAAACAGCTTGAAGAACGTTTAGATTTAAATCTATTTGTTTCAGCGCTTTAAGTACCACATTCAACTGTTTGTTGTGCATAAAAGATACTCTGGTTCGGACTGCTTAAAAGGATTTTGTCTGAAAATTGTATTAAATCTTGAAATAACTTTATCAAACTCTGGGAAATATTTCCATTTTGGTTCTTTCTTATATTGAGATGAGGATGAAGATGAGTTTTTCAGCATTGGTGAGGAAGAATGGGTGGGAAGAACGAGATCTTTCTAAGTTCAGGTTACTAACTGGTTTCATGAACGTGATAGTAAATTTTCCTCCTCTCATGGCCGCTCAACTCACCATCTGAACCCAGTTGAGTGTATTTGTGATCGATCTACTGGAAAAGAACATGCGGTGCTGCAATAATCCACCTGTCAATGTACAGACAACTGACCATTGTGCATCTTATGATTTTACTACCGACGCCCTGCAACACTTCGTGGAGTCCATGCCAAGACGTCTATGGGCTGTATTACGGGAAAATGGTGGCCCCCACGAGGTATTAGATAGATGTTGCTAATGTCAATTCAGTGTGTACTACTACATCTCACAGTTACTGTATATTTATTTGTTTTTCTAGATCTGTCGGAACTAGGGACAACGAGATTTTGAAGGAGAAGTCTGAAGTCCGATCTGTTGTAATTTTTTTTTTCATTTCCAAGGCAACGAATCAAACGAATCCATGAGTAGATGAAAGATGTATATGGGGAGGATTGCTCATCATACGAGATTGGAAAATATTAGAAATGATAGTTTAGGTGGGCGAAGCAGAGTGTACGATGATCCAAGGGAAGGAAGAGCCACAGACCTATCATTGTGGCTAAAGTGGGACTGATGATCCTTGAAGACAGACGTGTAACTATAAATTTTATAGAAAATGAAGTGAACAATAGCTATTGGTCTGTTTGCACAATAAAGCATGAATTTCTGCACGTCTAAAGTGGTAGCCTGATGAGTTCGGAGATTTTTGATGCGTCCTTAAAAGATCCAGGAAAGCATGTTCCGTACAACTGTTGGATCTTCGTAGAGAGCACATTGATGATTTTTGACCAAATTGTGACGATGGATGATTGCCGAGTACATCACATAGAAACAAAACAAATTTAACAAATAACGAAAACATTTATCCTCTCCAACCTGAAAAAAAGCCAAGCTTCAATTATCTGCCAGCTTGGTCTCGTTTTCAGTTTAATGGGATTCAAATAGTATCATATTTACAGATTACCTCTCAAAAGACAACAGCACTCAGGAGTACTGGAGAACCTCTTGAGAATGCTAAGAGAAGCTATCTAAAGGTGTCCTCATTCTAGCTCACGATGCTCCTGCTCAGCAGGTTGCTTTCAAAGTGGATTTTAAAGTTACGTGTGTCTTTGAAATCTTTAGCACCCGCATTATTCTCCCGACCTTTCACCTCCAGACTTTTCTCTTACATAAAATGAAGAAGCCATTGCGGGGCCGCAGATTTCAGACTGATGAGGAGGTAATTAAAGTAATGAAACCTGGTTTTCTGCTCAAAGCGAGGAGTTCTATTCAAGAGCCTGATGGAGCTTATCCACCGATGGGAAAAATGTATAGCTATAGAAGGTTAGCAGCGCAGAAAGACGAAATTGTCAGCCAAGTTTCAAATCCCTTACTCAAATATTTGTAGGATGCACGCCTTTTTTGGGGAAACTCTTATCAGAGGGCCCCCTATATTTTCATCCATTATCATACCAATTTTAAGTATACAATCCTGCCAAAATAAAGAATATAAATAGTCCTATCCTCTTTGGCTGGCCAATGATAATTCGTGTCAATAACTATTGCTACTCTCGCTACAAAATAACTGTTGGAAGTTCTTTATAAAATGGCGGTCGATGCCTGGATGTTGTTTGTTTCCTAATCTTCAACCTAATAGAAGCAACCGTTATGTAGATATACAGGGGAGGGGGAAACCTATAAAAGAAATGTGCGTTTGGAGGAAGATTTAAAAGAAACTAGTCAGAAAATCCAAACTTACTTCTTCGTGTTAGATGAAAACAACTGACGTTATAATTTATTTCATAAGATTGAATGCTGATGTTGGTGTGCTGTTCTTTCCGAACACGAGATTAAAACACAAACCGTCCTGTTCGTTCAGAACAAAATAAACTGTATTTTAAATCAGACGCAATATATCACGCTTGTCAAACTGTGGAATTGGCTTCTCTTTTTATGAAAATCAGATCTCCATCAAACTGGCATAAATCACATGGAAGGCAAGATGCAGCTATGCTTGCCTCCTCCTTATTAAAACATGCTACCACATCCTCTCAAAAGAGCCTTTAAGATGCTCTGAAAACCAAAACATGTTTCTGAAAGGTTGGCTTTGATAAGCGAGCGTATTGCGAGCTATTATTTCTTAGGAATATCCCCCCATATCTCCGACCACGCAGTTCTTTTCAAACGCAAATTTTACCGTGTTTATTCACCGTAAGGAAGCCACTTGTCGTTAATATCGTTTTGATATCTTCAGAAACAGGTTTGGTTAATACATTGCGCATAAGTTAGGCCCACGTGTTCTAGAAATAGTACACGCCAAGCTGCGACTGAGGGTTTTCAGCGTAGAAGAGATGGATCTATCGAAGAAGGAAAAACAAAAGGCTTTCTGTATTTGCGCAGAGCGCGATTTTCTGATGGATAAAAAGGGTTAGTAAAATCAAGCGTTCCAAGCTGCTAAATTATATCTGCGAACACTGAAATTCTAACATTTCGAGTCCGTGATCTTGGAACCTTCTTCAAAGTCTCAGGATAAACCCATGGTCAACATTGTTGAATGAAAATAAATAACATTGACTACATTAGTTCAGTAGTCGACATTTTAATACTCTTTGTATGCGGTGCTAAATGTCGAAAGAAAACCTAACGTTAATTATTCAAATCACGTATAATCCAGTCTCCTTAACTCAGACAGTATTCATCCATTAAAACGAATTTAATGGCTGTGACATCTGTTACAAACCATACTTTAGATGCTAACGGTGAAGATTTCACAAAATAGTCACACTGTTTATGCTCTTTCTGGGCAAAGAGTTCAACCCGGGAGAATGTGGTGGCCAAACTAAACATTTTTTATGGTAACATCTGCAAAAGTGTTTGGCTGATAAACGCATTGAAACAACTTAACTTACGGTCTGAATTTTTTTTTATCAAGTGTCTAAAATAGTATTAGTATTTAGTAATTGCCACATAGTGCAGGGAAGTCACACGCTTTTGCTATACCACCAAAAAGTAGATAAGAGAATATAAAACATAGTTGACTTTTGGATTTCTTCAAACTGTCAGCCTCAACTTCCTGTGGAGGCAACTTGTTCTAGTAATTTATAACTCGCTGGCTGAAAGGAAACTTTATACAATGTAGTATAAGCCTCTTTTGTAATATTCGAATTTATTAGTCCGATAACTCTTTAAAAATTCCGCCTTTATCAACTTATAGTAGTTCCTCTTAGAGCCTTATAAATCTCAACCAGGTTCCCTGTATGGTGTCTGATTGCAAGCCAAGTAGCCCACATAATCGGAGCCTTTCCTCATATTGTGGCCCTGCCAATCTCACCATGCGAGTTGCCTGTTTTTGTACCCTTTCAAGAAACTCAGTCTGTTTTTTTTAGATGAGGTCTACAGGATATCGTTTGATAAATCATCGATAGGACACCATGGGATTTCCTGGCCACCTATTTATAGTGCTCAGAAAACTTCATATCTGCTCGTATAAAAATTCCCAGCTTCCTTTTTAACTGTACTGTTTTAATTCAACGTTCCCCAAGTGTGTGACTTATTTTGGTTTTTTCCGACATGTGAGACCTTGCATTTTGTTGCAATAAAATACAGCAGCCACTTTTTTGACCATTCTTTTGAAGCCTGTTCAAGCTACCACAACCCTCTGCGTTTTGCCCTGCCGCCACCCTGCACTCCACTGAGAATTTTTCCAGTAATCCCAACTTGTTCCATCTCATGCAGTAACCTCTCATGAGGGAGGAACTGAATCAAACGACTTGCTAAAATCCAAATAAACTATGTCAAAATTGTTTCCTACATCCAACCTTACTAGTTTAATTAAGCACGATATTTCCTTAACAAAACCGTTGTGTGTTAACAGAATGCCATTGGACGCCTGGTAACCTGTAGGATTCTACGCGTCAAAGATTTGCTCAGCCGGCGCGTGGGGGAGAAACTGATCAATCCCTAGTTGAATTGCAAAGTGCAGCTCTACATTGAAATTAGCCAGACTCAATGCTCTACCACGCTGAGCAGTAACTTATTCTAGTTTTCGGCTATCCGCTGTCCATTGGTGAACTTTGAGATTCAGTTTCTGATATTCCCTGAGAGTTTATATTTTTGCACCCTCCTCAGTTTTGGTCTCATCTACAAGAGATAAGAAACATTTTTCCTTTTGCTCAACCCCTTCAGCGCTTTATATACCGCAATAATCTCTACTTAGATGTCCAATTGAAAAACTTTGAAATCCACACCTTCTAAGCCGTTTTTCTTATGTGAATCAATATGCAGTCATCACTAATCTGGTGGCCCTTTTCTTAGTCCTCTTCAGAAACTCTGTCTTGTTTTAGGTTCTCTCGCCAAATGTGAATATTCTAAATGCAGTGTAATCATCGTTTGTATAAAGGAATGATGACATACTTCTCTCAAAGAACCTATAAAGAAATCATGAACATGATACCTTGTTCCTTCTTATCTGCCTGTTCACACTGTATGAGAAATTTTCATGTTAAGTTGAATAGTAACACCTGTGTTTTTCATCCTGAACTATTTTAGCTTCCGCCCCCCCCCCCCTCTCTCTCTCTCTCTCTCTCTCTCTCTCTCTCTCTCTCTCTCTCTCTCTCTCTCTCTCTCTCTCTCTCTCTCTCCCCTCCCCAACTTATGAGAGATTCTAGGAACGGGGAGAGAACCAAACACCGATTCCCGAAGGACAACGTTTTCGCTGGTTCATCCTGAAGACTGACCATTTATGACAACCCTCTGTCTCCTATTAGCAGCCTAGGATCCAGTGGGTTTTATCAGCAATATTACTAGTAACTCCCACTACTGCTAGTTTATATAGCAACGTTTCACGAGGGACGGTACCAAATGTACTGTATAATGTCAGACTTATGTGCATCAAATCTTTAATAACTACATCATAGTAATTTACCAAACAGGTCAGCTTATGACCTGTTTGGTAAATTACTATGATGTGGTTAGCAAACTTATGCTGGGACCTCCCTTTAACAAACTTATGCTGGGATCTATTCAACATACCAATCTTGTCGACGTGGGCCTGAATCTTCTCCTTGACCATAGAATCCATGTTTCCTCTCACAGAATTCGAACTGACTGTCCTAGTTACCGAACTGTTCTTCACCTTCGTTGATTAGAGAGACATTAGCATTCTTCAATTCCAAGGGGATCTTCTTAGTGTCTAATGACGCTCTCATTAACATTCCCAACGGTTTGATACACTCACAAGCAGCCTCTTCTTAATTATAGCTGAATATATACCATTCTTCACAGGAGCTTTGCCCTCCTTTAACCTCACTAGCTTTCGAAAAAACGCTTCCTTGTGATCATTATATCACTTAAATTACAGCAATCTGGTTCCTTAGAGATTCCAGTTTGTTTATGGAAGGGCTATACAAACAGAAGTATCTGTTTGCGTTGCTCTTCCACTGAGATCAATTAAAGGACTTATTTGATTTATCTGTTTTTTTGTTTTTTTATATTCACATATGAGAAGAACTCCCTATCTCCGTTCTCAGCTGATTTTGCTAGTGCTTCTCTCAATCAGCTTCGATCATCCTACCATATTCTCTTGTATACAAACCGGAATCAAGTAATTTTAATTGTCTCATGTTTGTTTCTTTTACTCAATTAAACTCTTAATCTCACCTATCATTCATTTTAGAATCTTGCGTTTACAGAACTTGGTACGTTGTGGCTTTGATGGTAAATCTCTTGAATATTACCCATAGCATATTTGTATTCGACACCACAAGGAGTCTCTACAGTTAATAAATCCCATATCTCATTTTATTATAGTCTCCTCTCTTGAAATTGAAACTCACGTTTAATTACATTTGTTTCTTTAGTTACTACCCAATTTTTGGCATTATGATTACCGCCTGTTATTGCCCATCCCCTCCTAACGTTCACTGTTTTGGTATATTCAGGTTCCTTAGTGAGAACTAGATCTTAGATGTTACAGCCTGTTTTACTCTCCGAGGCATACTGGGATAAAGAGTAATCATCTAGCTTGTTCAAAAACTGCCATCATATAGTTTGGTCCAATTTCCAGTCTTATAAGAGGTAGGTTGAAGTCGTCCTTAATGAGGCAATCGAACTTGCTAGCCAATTCAATCGGCCTGTACATTTTTATCATATTCTCAAAGACATGATTAGTTGTGGTTTATCTTTAAGGTTAGATAAATGTTTCTTTGACAGTGGACTATCATTATCGTTTCAGAAAATATAATCTGTTAGTCTGAAGCCCAAAATGTTTATTTAATGTCTTAATTTCTAAGGTTATTCTCAGTCTTAGCATTCTTCACTCTTTCTCCCCATGCTGTTAATTATGTATATATATCTCAAAATGAGAGCATACTACTGTACTTTCATCTCCTTCGAGGCAGTTACGAACAACCCCATCTACAAGAGAGTGAAGAAGAGCGTATTCAGAAAATTAACTTCTGGATAGTATCGTTCTTTGTGTTTGGACAATCACGCAATGACACTGCCATCATCAGATACACCAGACTGCCTAAATATTGTCGGACAGTGGTCGTCCAGTCCCTAAAGAGGATCCAGAATTGCCACTTTAGTAGCGAAGTACCTCCCAGGAGATAAAATTGACGACAACAACCTGTCGGCATATAAATGTATTCATCCATAAACATTAGTGGCAATCTTAGCTCAAAAATTGCCGGTTAGTATGTCAAATTACCCTACAAATTTACAAAATTGCCCTGTGTAGCGTACAAACGTAAAATAACCTTACGTCTTTCCAGGCAGTTCAAGTATCATTGTGTACAATAATGACCACACTGGTTGGTAACAGAGTTGTGGTTAATGTAGCGAATGTTTCTCCTTCCTTCAGCTGGCAGTTGGTACCTTTGTAGTAGACAATATCTTATTATAGACAATGCACGAAATGAAAGATACGAAAATAAGTTGCAGAGTTATTTAAATAAAAATGAAATGACAGTTAAATTTAATCTTTTTTATTATTATTGTCTTATTAACTCATTAAATGTGACATGTGGTACCTCTATCGCATCAACGTTAGTCACTGAGTTAGCATCATCTAGGGAGTAACGTCATTTCCGTCTCTCATTTTCGTTACCAATCGATTTTACTTCAGTCAGAAAAATTTAGTACTGCTAAAGATGTTTTCGCATCCAAAAATATCTTATTTATCGCTCCATCCCTTCTAATATAATAAATGTTTTAATTCTTCCTAAAATTTATTCAAAGTACCCATTTCCACAATACCAGATGGAAGTTTGTTTGTTCCAGTGATCAATTACTCTGTGGCTGTTAGAAAATTTTCTATCCATTTTTCTACAGATTATATTTAAATATAATCTGTTTACATCAATTTAAGTCCCTTTATGTATATTGTTCGAGAAAAAGTGAGGATGCCATCCACTTTTAGTTTACTCAATTCGTTTAATGCCATAAACACTTCAATCAGGTCTCCTTGCAGGTAACTAATTTCCAAGCGTTGCAATATTCAGAGGTCTTTCGAGGTAAGAATATCCTTTTGCGACTTGACTAATCTGGTTTCCCTTTTCTGTACATGTTCCAATGTGATTTCTAGATCTGTATGGAATACTCAAGATGCAGTTGATGCAGTATCACGTCTCTATCCGGATGCAGTGTAGTAGCGTCTATCTGCATTGTACAAAGACTTCATGTCGGTTTGTACAATTACCGCTAGGTCTCTTACGTGATATGGGAATTATAATACCATTATAATTCCCATACCATTAAATTTTATCCATGTTCGATTATTTTCATATTCTACTTTCATGTAAGTATTCATGGCAGGATAGAATCTTCACTCGGCCTCTTCATGAATCCAAAGTAAGTATTCATGGCAGGATAGAATCTTCACTCGGCCTCTTCAGATCCAACTAAAGTTCAGATCATCACTGGGGATAAAGCCATTCCAAATGAGCTTACTGAGGCTTACTCACACAGATCTTGGGATTATTTTTGACAGCAAGCTCTCCTTCCGTAACCGCCTAGATGCCCTGCAGTCACGGTTTGGGAAGCTTTGCTGGATCTCAAAAACATTCACGTTAAAGACATTTCCACTTAAATGGCAAAAAAATTCGAGCCTCCGCGGTTCCACGAAAGTTAAATGTACCCAGAATTCTGGCTGCTTAAATGACCATCTTAAATGAACCAACCTTCTCCTTCTTCCCAAAAGAGTACCAAGCATATGGCACAGCGGCTTTGCCATATGAACTGATTTTAGAATAAGAAATTTACAGTACAGAACAATGATGCTTCTTAAATATTATTGATATCATCTAAACCTCCCACTACATCGATAATTAGGAGAAAGCCACAGCTCAGAGAAAGATAGATCAACAAGGATGGATGAAAGAGTACATATATATATGTTATTGACTTCGGCCAACAGGTCAGGTCACTCACTTTGCTTACAGCAATCCTACATTCGGATATAGTAAAGCTGATTCGTAGAATCTGATGGAAATGGAACTCCTTCGTCGAAACTATAATTGCTCGAAGCTTGGTTCACATCTATACGCCTATTCTGTGACAAACAAAATGCACGTCGATGCGCCTGCATACCTGTTCGGATGTAATTAACAAGCATTAACCCATGTAGTCCCTGATGTTGCCTGTATATTCACGTCGGCTGGCGTTTCGCTGTCAAGCCCAACTATTGAATTATTGACATGTCATAGGACTCTGGAAATCTCATAAAGCACGACATCTGTAATTAAGACTATTCCCTGCCATAGCGAGCGTCAACATAATGATTTCAGATACTTCTTTCCTCCGGATAATTTGAAAATTCGATTTCATATCTCTTAGCATCGGTCTCAGTGCAATAGAAGTTGTAAATTAATATTTCTGAAATTTTGTTTCTCTCATAAATATTCAAATATGAACATGACATCTATAATTTGACTCTTGGGAGTCGATCAAAATTTAGATATTTTTATTGCGTAGATTTATTTTTGAAATCTAATATCGAGAAAAGCAGTTCAATCAATTTTCAAACACTCACCAGTTCATCCGAATCACGAGCATATAATGGAAAACCAAAGAGGATGAAAATAAATCACTAATATTCAAATCATTGGCTGTGAAATATATGCAGGCTTCACATCTGGATAGGAGTTAGTCTATTTAGAGTTAGATGGGTTTGTTTTTCCATAAATTGGGATTGCACTCAATTTATAGGAAGTATAACGAATCCATCCAGCCTTAGCTGCTTTGGCGCAAAAAGAAGCAGAATCATTCTTCTACAAAATATAACGAATATATACAGAATATAAGATTTATATGAAGTATAACTTGAGATTATCTTTAAAATGCCATGTTCTCTCTGAATCTCTCAGAACATCGCTTGTAGAACCATCGTTAAAAGAGCGTATAAGATGGTTTTGGGGCATTATCGCCCTAGTTGCTAATACACCAATAAAATCCAAATAAACAAACAGACTGTATAACATATAATACGGTTTTGCATGGTCTTGGGTCCGTGTAGCGTTGACTGAAAAAAAAAAAACTTTGGGAGGCTTGAGGACAAATGGATCACCAAGAAAAACCTTTGGGAGGCTTGAGGACAAATGGATCACCAGGAAAAACCTTTGGGAGGCTTGAGGACAAATGGATCACCAGGAAAAACCTTTGGGAGGCTTGAGGAAAAATGAATCACCAGCAAAACCCTTTGGGAGGCTTGAGGACAAATGGATCACCAGCAATGCGGGGGTTGTTTTAGAGATCCTGAACGTAATTGCCAGCTTTGCTGTAATTGGTTCATTATAACTCATGGCAAAGACTGGAAATCAATGTATTTTTACCACGGAAAACTTTAATTGAGAGAGAGAGAGACACACACACGCACACTTGTCATTCTTCATATACATGTTAAAGTATCAATAAGCCCATTATTTGGATTACCCAATAATTTTCTATAGAAAGTTTCAGCTAAAGTCTTGGCTGTGGGCAAAATTCCTTAGACTTATGAACAGCACATTCAGGAGAAATAGGTACCGAAGAAATATTGGGCACTGAAGACTATATCCGAAGAAAATTAATGTGTTAATCCCTCAGGGAAATAAATGAAGCCATGATCCAGCTGTGCCTTCTTCTTCTTAGCGGTCCCAATTGTCACTTTTATTGTTCAATGAAAGATAGATTGCAGAAGAAATGATAGATAAGGCATTCTGAATAGAGATACCATATGGTGTAATACAGCAAGGACCTGGAAAAAATATTCATGCATGCATGGTATTTTGAGTCAGGACAGAGTATGAAACGAATATAACTATAGATCATTTAATAATAAATAACTCACTACAGATTGGACAAAAAACCAGAAGGAGTGATAGCATTGCAATTCAAAGAAAGGAACATCATAACCCAGAAGGCAAGATGAGGGAAACAAAGAAGAATGTATTTCTCTAGTTGTGCTAAAAAATCAATTACTTGGAGAAGTGTGTGTCTGACTGCACCTTTCAAAACTTGCATAAAGCAAACGTCAATCATTGCGTGACATCTATACATTCCCATTGTGGAGTTTAACTGCACGCGACACACCGTGCTACGTCATGGATTGAACAACAGTTATTGTTAGAAACATAGCCAGCGTTCTGCGTGCGCAACTTGCATGGCACAACGCCATAATTAACTAATACAGAAGATTACCAACCCTGCTGATGATTGTATACACAAAAGCAGAAACATACACGAATGGAGATCTCGTGCAGCTCTACCTCCGCTCGTGAAAACTTAGTTCCCCAAGGGAGCTCGCTAGGCAATCTCATCCGAACTGAAATTTAAGGGTCGGTCGAGATCTTGACTACAGTTGTTTACTTTGAAGCGAACTGTCGAAGAATCAATTATATTTAGACAAGTATGATATTATTTGCACTTTCAGTAGAGGTTTGATAGAATTTGTGTAATCTAATATGTCCAGGAAGCGCTGGAAGGATCTCAGAGTTTAAATAGAAGGCAATGCATTTTAAGTAAATAAGATGTTAATTAGAACGGGTCGTCTAAGTTTCATGTATTTGGCGAATCTGTTTCAATTCGAATGAGCATATTATTTGTTATTCCAGTCTATTTAAAGCGCAGAGTGATATTTTCATTTAGATGTGGAAAATAAATTATTTCTAGCTGATGTTCAGAGGTGATGTTGAATGTAATTTGAAGTAATGGTGAATGTAAAAGAGAAGGAAACCTGTTCAATTATTCAATAGATCAAAGCTCTCCCAAGTAAGCTTAATTCGACTTTATGCGGATTGCAAAATATAGGTCCTCTCTTTCCCAGTAATTGAGAGGTTCTTCATTAAATATCTTCGAAGATAATTCAAAATATTCGTGTCTATTACATTAACTTGGTCTGCTAATTGTAGTCATATCCCATGGACAAAATAAACGTGCGATTACAAACAGCTTTGTTCTTTTTTTAAGAAACGATTAAAGATAAGATTATTTATATCACTTAAGTTTCTCATTAAGTTTTCTTTGCTTTACCTTGCCTGCCAGAATTGGGAACTGTGAATTTGTTGCAAAAATTCCATGGTTAGTCCGGTCCAGAGGTACGAGTAATTATGATAATGAGTTTTAAAATACTTCGATGTGCATTGTATGCATGATATAAAATTTATATTTTTTGACTCATTGTCTCCTTACAAAGATTTAATCCAAGGGAATTTCAAAAAGTTCAAGCAACTTGAGGAAACTCGGCCAATAACGTTCATTAAGTTCCTTTTTGTGGATGCGCTGGTATGTTACAATGGAAAATTGATCCTGGATTGACTCGCATCACCCGTCTAAGTTCAGAAATGTTTGCTGATGAAGGGAGGAACTTCAATGGGCCTTTTTTCACATAGTGGAATTCCAGAAGAATCCCGGTTCTTCATCTCTAAAGAGAAATCCTACCATAGGATACACGCGATTTATAGACAATGGGCTCAGTCTCTCAGCGCAGACTTTAAACAGGTCTATTAACAATGAGATTTCTTCTGTTCCTTAAGTTAATGGACACATGCAGCTTCTTATTTGCTTGTTGGGTGTAGAGTAGACGCATACCGAACTGTTAAGTGTGCCCCATTTTTACTGTGAGCAATCTAGATGGAATTCCATCAATGAGAGGATTCTTATAACAACCACCTGAGCGGTTGACACCACGTAAATGCTTGATAAAAATGCATCAAAAAGGAGCAGAGGTATCCGCCACTAACAAGAAGGGGAATAATATGTCTAGTTTGGTGATGTCCATTTACCAATATCAGAATAGGGGTTGAATGTTTCCCCCGCTCCCAGAAATTTCAGACTCCAAATATTCTGGTGTGCTTAGTCACAGACAGTCTCCTTGGATCCATGAAAAAACTTAGGCTCAAAGGTCAGGTTTTGAGCCTAAGTTTGTTGGTCTTGGGAATAAAGACAGTTTCTTTTCATCATGAGGCTCTGGTTTTCCAAAAAAAAATAGTATAGAATTCCTCATGGTAGGAAGACCTAATTGTCTAGACTAGGGATATAGATTTATTTTATTCTGAATAAAATGGAGAAAAATGTTCCATATGGCATTACATTCTGATTTCATTTTTAGATAAAACTTCCACAGTAATAATTACTTATCAATTATTAATTGGAAATTGGAAAATAAGTAGTTGATAAATGAGAAGTTAATGAGTGATATTAAGGGGTTGTTTGCACCTTAATGGATCCTATTTAAATGGGGTTAACAGAAATTTGTTATAATAAGGGAATTGCTGTGCATCAGCTTCACATCGGTTATGGGTTCAATAACTCCCTTCAGTTATTTGCCAACTGGATAGTTTCCTTTACACAACAGAATTTGGACTTGACATAATTTAAATCAAATTTATCGAGCCATGATAGGGCTAATAAGAAAATTTTAAAATTGCAAATAATTTCAATCTCCAGAGAGCTCCTCTTAATCCAAGGAAGCTGTCATAATTATGACTGAAGATTTACTTACCACTTCTGCTGCCGCTTTTAATATAACTGGATAGATTCTATCAGCCATGAGAGATTGTTAATCCCACAAGAATTATTAAAGTTCAAAGCGAATTCTTTGAGCTTGAGTAATTTCTTTTCCACTTCTCAGTTACCACGAAACTGTTTAGTTCCAGGTAATAATTTAATTGGTTGTTGTAGGGTTTTAGGTCTATCAGGAATACCCTGAACCTTCTCGAGCTACGAATTCAATCATTTACCCCCTTCGTCTAGTATGAGATAATAAAATTAGCCAACCTAGCCCAAGTTAAAAACATTTCTGTGGCACATGACAGAGCGAAGGCCAATGAACTAGGATGAATTTATTATTATATTTTTATATTATCAATTGTATGAAATAGTGTATCGATATTCTCCAGTATTCTCCTTTGTGTGCGTGATAGATGATCCTATTAACAAAGCAATTCTTTATTCTTCTTCCCCTTGCGAAATGAACTTCTGTACACTGTGTAATTTGTGCTTATGATTTCGCATTTATCAGTTATAACTTCCACCTTACGACAAGCTCTTTACTTTTTGCTGAGAAATGGGCTTCTCAAGCCAGTCCATGGTGATCTTAGCTATCGCTCTCGGAAATTATCGCATCACCTTCCACGTTGATGGTTCTGTTCTGAACCTTAATGGAGTCATCACGAAGTCTGCACATATTCGTCACAAATCCACACGGTTGCAGCATACCCTCATCTCGGCTTATGTAGTCATCAGTTCAGATATACGTTCGTGCAGATTATATTATATATACCTACACTCCTGCCTAAAAGTTTGGAATCACAGCATATAACAATATTTTTCGTTAATTTATTTGAAATTAGCGACGACAAAGTAAAGTTTAATATAAAAAACAACACTACGAAGTATTTTATGATATTTATTAAGCATTGAAAAATGTACATCAAAATACTGAAATGATTAATATTACAATTATATTGATTTTTCATCCTTCCCTGGATTTAATCACTTCCATACAAAGAATCTGGCGAGTAATTTTTTAATGTCTTGACTAACATTATTCCAAGCGACTGCAAGGTTCCCCATAAATTTTTGTGAAGATGGGCAGGCGGTCTACACGGCCTTGACGGTCTAGATGATCCCATAAAGGTCTTTTGGGTTTAAGTCACGATTGGGGTGGTCACACCACAATTTGCAATACTCCTTCCTCTTGTTCAGTTAGAGCTTTGCTTTGGGCCTTTGTTTGCTTCTAATATAAAATGTCTGTCACTAGTCGAAGTCCAGAAATATATTGCATTGTGTTCAAGAATGTTTTTACAGCCTTCTTTTCTTAAAATTCCTTCAATTCTAACGATGCCACTCATTCCAGAAAAAAAAAATGGCTCTTAGCCCAAGTCAAAAGTTTCTTTCGATTTTCTGGTTTTAATGAGGGCTTTCGAAGAGGTCCACGACCATGGATTGCTGCTTCATGGTCGTTTCTCTGTTCCTGTTGAACTCAGCTGGAAGTTTCTCTATTCTGTTGAACTCAGGCGAGGGTAGCGTTTAGAAATAATTATTATGGTCTCATCTTGTGCATAAATTGCCATCCTCCTTGAATCGCCAAATGATAGTTTGTATTCCTTTAAATGTAACACCTAGTTTTTCGCCAATACTTTTCATGGAATAAATTTCTTCACACAGAGTTGTAATAGCATTTCTTTTGTCAATACTCAGTTCCTTATTTCTTGGCAGTAGTTCGCTTCTTGTTGTGTAATTGGTCGATGACAGAGGTAAATGGAAAAGATTAATCAAGATTGCAGCTATTTGGTTCATGACGTAAAAAAATCTCCAATGCACGTATCTCTTTTCTATTAGTTCTATTCTTGATACTTCTATTTTAAATGTTGCCAATATTGCTCTTATTTTTTAATAATATTTTATTTCTTTACCGTTTTCTTTTCCTTAAATGATTCATAAGGTGTTAAAAGCACTGCAATGTATGTCTAACAAAATTAAATTAAATTACAGTATGCATTATGATTATGACAAAGAGTAAACAAATAAAATGAATTATCTTGGTAGAGAAACGTGGGTTTAGTTAGTACTGCGTAAAAATGATATTTGTTTTCTTCTCCGTGTATAAGTCCTAGTGGATATTGATACCGGGGTTCATTGCATATATTTTGTGCTGTTACGTATTGTAATCCCTTCGTGAGCCCTCATGGGTAGCACAGTTCGTAGGATTGCCGTCCTCCCCAGACCGGGTGGAAAAGATGAGTCCGAGTCCCGTCGATGGCGTGAGGAATTTTTATGGGCCTTTTTCACAACTTAGCTGGTTAAGTCGATCTCAGGCGATGGTAGCATGGTTTTTATCCCGGAATTGGGTTTTTCATCTAACAAACAGAAAATCGAGCACAAAACCCACGCAATTTACAGACTATATACATGGATCAATGTGGCCTTAGTCGTTGATGCTCCTAAAACCCTACTTCACCAACAACAACAACCCTTTGTGAACTTTTAAAACATTTCACACAAACTGTTGAAAAACGTTAATGTATGTGAATTACTGAGAGAGAGAGATCAATGTTCAGCGCCAAGCAGGGCTCCTTCATAATGACCCCGGTGATCAGAAAATATGCAGACATTTTCAAATGTAAAGTCTGATATCCAACAGGAACACAAACGTATGTGACTAGAACTGATAAACTTATGACAAACCAGCTTGAATAACTCCACAACTGGTGCAACTACTAAACTTTTCCTCATTGAGGTGACACATCAACAAACAACGTTCCACTTGGTTCGTCTCTAACGTCTATGCTTCCTTCCTATTAACTGGCCACGGATCCTTCACGAAACGCCTTCTATAGTTCGGCCTAGTCGAGGATGTTCTCTGTACCTGCGGAGAACCTGAAGACTGGGACCACGTTATGCACTCATGCAACGTATACTTAGATCTAAGAACCCAACTACTCCTAGACCTCCACACTACATCACTTCCTCCAGAAACCAAGTTATTAGAGTCTAACAATGCCTTCCTTGCACTGACAACTTATGCCAAGGAGGTCTTTCGTCATCGCTGGCATTGCCTGCAACTAACTAACACTACTCCTGGACAATCTCCTCGACCCAGCAACTGATATCTAGCACCACAAACCCCCAGTCATGAAATTGCAAATTTCGCTCCTAAATCACTCTTACTGCTGGCCCTGATGGACTATCCACACTTGCTCCTGCACGTCAGATGTTTTTCTACTCCCTGGTACGACTCCTAGTGCCAGTGGACGGATGCTGAAAGGCTCCCAGTAACGAAGAGGTCAGTCAAACAACAAAAACAGCACTACTCACATAATCCGCATCGACTGACTTTTCAATATTTTGTAGCAACACAGAGTATTTAACCCGAATTTGTGGGAAACCACAGGAACCGCATAATATTACACTATGTCCACACTGTATTTAAGGAGTAGAAAACTCCAATATGCACTTGGTGGAGTTGCATTTGGGAGTTACAATACCGGCCGAAATGAAATTCTCCGAGGGCTGTAGCAGTAGGATGGTGATAATCTTATGTCAATTGTAAGACCACATTGGAATACCGTGTTCAAGAATGAAGACCACACCTAAAGAAGAGACATCGGGCTTCTCGAAAGAGTCCAAAGACTGGAAAGTATCTCACTGAGATTAAATCTTCAAAACTATGCTGTTATGAGGAAAGACTACGAATATGTGTGCTAAGGAGCCTGTCTGGAAACCTGGAGGCCCTTAGAAGTTTATAAGGATATGAGAGGAGGACAGTAAAATGAATAAAGGGGAAATTTTTGCTTTTAGAAATTTCTAGAAGTAGAGGCCATAAATTCAAATTGCAAGCAAAGAGATTTAGAAAGTTTGTGGATTGTAGAAAGTTTTCTTTTCGCCAGCGAGATATTAATCTCAGTGAATAATTGAGGCTGACAGCTTTGGGTATTTCAAAAGTCAGCTGGATAGATAGTTACCCACGTGAGGAGGGCAAACACATAGGTTGTTTATTTCATTATACGCAGCAAAAGCCCGTGGTTTCCTTGCCCTATAGGACTTCTACTTTTATACAAATGGATGTTGAGATATGGGAGAGACCTTTACTAACTTATAAAATTAATGTTTTATAGCCCTTTGAAACCTGATCCATTACTTAAAATTCAGTTGAGTTCAGAAACATCCACACCTTTCAACATCTCTCATATTATAGAAATATTCCATCACTGAATTGAGATCTATTGTTTCTTTATCACTCACGGATAAGGAGTATTACCCGGAAGTGACCAGATATCTGATAATGGCATACATTATAAATAAACTTACTTCTGCTTAAAGAGCAATAGCCAATTAAAATTCAAGGCCAAGGCAGTTCGTGGTGACTTATGCAACAATATTAAGGCCAAGGCAGCTCGTGGTGACTTATGCAACAATATTAAGATTGGCGCATTTTGTAACAAACGGAATTTAGATCTGATTACTTAAAATAGAATACTTTTTTTCTCAACTTAAGAAGAAAACTATACGTTTATTATTACTTTTTTATTTCTACCACAAGATTTCAAACATTCTCATTAACAATGCCAGCAAACATGGCAGTGCTAAATGCGCAAGTTAGTGAGTCTATCCTCTTTAATTTTTCATGTAGTTTTGAGTAAGTCCCCTTATTTGTAAACTTGGCTTAATGAGACGACAAAGAAATAATCTTCATTAGATTACGGGGGCATATTTAAAACATTAGAAGAAAAATCTACGTTAGCTAGTTATTAATTATAAAAATGGCGTACGCAGAATCTACTTAGTTATTAATAATGATTCATTACCTCTTGCATCTCTTCATCGCATGTACTGCAGAGCTCTCCTAGAGAAAAGAAGAAGAAGAAAAAAAAAACAAAACACAGCGCTCGTGCTATATTAGATTTCCCCTTAATACAGACTTCAGTAAGGAATTGCGTGTTATTTTTTTGTTGTGTTTAAACACATCATGAAGCTGAAGAATGAATATATCATACACATGTCGCACAAAAGATTTCCTTGTTTATCTAGAAATGCTGGAAACACTTCATGCGTGGTCAAAGGGAGGGAAAAATACTTTTGGCAAAAGAAAACACAAAGATCAAGGCAAAGAAATGAAACAATTGACAGATATGAGCCCGAAATGAGAAAAATATGGCGTTCCTGAGATGCGCTTAATATCCCATCTGGAAAAATATTTACTGAAGTGTCGTTTTAATTAACGTCATTTCTCCTTCTAAAGGCGCATGCAGTGCTTCTAACCGTGGTTTCATTAGCGAGACTGTGCGCCTGTGAAGACCTTACTTCTTCTTTTTTTTTTATTTACTTTTCTTTGGTTTTTGTTCAGAAGAAAAATACCTCGAGAAAAGTGTCATAAACTATTACTGGAAGTATGGAACAATTCTGTGCCACTAAACAACAAGAAAAATTAATAGTTTTCTCTAAATTACCAGAAGAAATATAAGAAGTTACGATTCCTTATGGTTTTTGCCATCTGTGTTTCTTTTTTGGAGAATACTCGACTGTTATATTTCTGATACTGCTCGACAGGTAAGCGTTTTCTTAGCTAGTAAAGCTAGCGTAAACACAGTAAGAATTCCCTCTCCTAAGAGAATTCTGCAGAAGTCCCCTCTCAGCAATTCTACTGCGCCGAAGTTCACCTTTTCAAATTCTGCGGCTCTGTAAGATTAATTAAATAGCAGCTTACCTGGCCCGAAGGTAAAGGTTGCTCAGATCACAAGTTAGTTCTTTTTATAAAGCAAGGATTGGGCACCAGAGGCCTTTTAATGAAAGAGCATTATTCTTCCAGCTGCACGCATGTGTGTGTGTATACATAGCTTTTGATGCTTCCAGGCAAAATTGTTCTTTTTGTTCTCTGTTCTTTAAACTTATCCAGGATGTCAGGTGAGACACTCAAGACGTAAACCGATTTCGTACGGTCTCCTCATTTCCTTTTCATTCTTTCCTCTCTCTTTACTGAAATATCACTCCCTAATTTAATGTATGCTTCACAAAGTGGCTGAATATATCTGGAAGGAATCTGGTGCTGTGTTCTTTAACAGACACAATATCACCCGACTAGAATTTTTCATCTAATTTGATGGTTTATTCTACCTCCCTTTGAATATCGCTAACATCAAGTCTTTATCCTGCAGTTGACACCGAGGTCGCTGTTGTTGTGTTAAGATTAATTTCTAAATGATTTATGTGTTGTGTACGGTAGAATTATTATTATAAAAAAGTAAGTGAGATGTGTTATTACAGTACGGATGTATTTTATAATCTTAAAAGGTCGCCATTATGACACCAAGATGGCTGACTCACTACTAAGTAGAATAAACAAGAATCAATTTTTAAAGCCATTCGTACACCCGTCTACTTGACCTTTTCGCTGTATAGGCTAGAGTATCTGCTCTTTCGTTTCAACGAATCAGTAGATTTACTATTAAAACTACTGGGACAACTTTTTGTATACATAACGTGGAACAGTCTATAAAACACGCTTAAAAATAACCCCAAGTTTGCGATAAGACTAATAAAAACATCGAGATAATAAAAGTTGCATTTTATTTGTCGCCTTCCTAAAATCACTTCTAACATTTCGAAACGCCTGTCTTTTGAAATAGACTTTATAATGTTTTCTTTATGTTGTTTGTAGAAGAATAAAATCTGCGAAGGAATATTTGAGAGATAGCTTTTCTAAGAAGCGAAAACGATTTTGTTGGGAGAAGTCTTTGAAATGGCATGCTAAAATTACACTGCCTTATCCTTCGTTTATGATAGAAAACTTAAACAAGGAAACCTTCATAACGAAGCTTATTTTAACCAGACATTTAATGTGGAGGATTTAGAGATGTTCATTTTTCATTGACTTTCTCCAAGCTTTCTTGATTCTTTATTTCTCCTTTATCAAAGTCATCCTCTTTCTGCCGCATATTCGATCCATATAACTCCCTCATATAGTCAGTATCTCCGCTGGTATTCTTAATTCCTTCCTTCCCGACTATCGGCTTCTTCTGTGTTTGATCCATGCTCATATTCCTCACTAACTTAAATCATATGCTGTTAATTTCCTACAAAACCCATCCCACCATTCCTCTCGTACTTTATCTATTTCTTGTTTAAAACTATTGTTAATCTTGCTTCTCTCAATATGCTTCTTCCGCCATCTTTTATTAATCTTTTCCATTTCTCATATATTCGTCGCCCATGGTTTCCCAGGTCTTACCTTCTGCTTATAGGCTATTTCCTCTTCAGATAATTTCTTTAGATTTTCTTTTAAATTTACCCATTTGTACTTTGACCATCTATCTCATTATCTCTTTCCAATGACAGCTTTAGCCTTGATTTCAATAGTACCTTTCCTTGTTGTTCTTATTCCCTCCATGTTCCATCTTCTATCTTTCTTTGTCTCTAAAGTCTCTTCAACTTTAAGTCCACGTCCATTTTCACAATAATTATGATTCAAGTATATCTGGTCTTGGGTATTCATGAGAGCTCTTCACATGGTTTCTGTATATGTCCGAAACCAATATATGGTCGAGTTCAAATCCACTTCTGTCAACAAGCATTTTTCATGCGTAACTCCTTTTATAAAATATGTTCCCTAAACCAAGTATTTGTTATCATTAGATCATTCTTTTCACCAAACTCCGCCAACCTTCCCGCACTCTAATTACTCCTATCCAGCCCATATTATCTGACATATTTTTCCTCTCATCTTCTCCAATTACCCATAATCACTAAAAATCTGCCCGCTTCATTTCTCTGAATTCGATTTCCACAGATGCTCGTAAATCTCCCCATTCACCTTTTAATCACATTCTGTGTCAGCAAATACTCTGAGATGATTTTCATTACCAATGCCTATGTATAGAAATGAATTAGTCTATGATGCTAATAAAGATTCAAAATCGAGAATGGCTGATATAAGATTATTTCGCAAGACATGGTGATCAGTTTTTCAATGTCTGCGAGGAAGACCGGGTCGGCGTCGTGATCTTTCCGATTTCGAACGTGGAATGGAATGATGTGTGAAAACCGTACAGGTGTCACTATCTCGACAGCAGCCAACATGGTTGTTATCGATGTTACAATTTTGGGACTGTTTCCATGGCGTTGTTCCCTGGGTCCTCTGATCGCTGTTAATCTCCACCGTCTATCAAGATAACCATCTATGCCTCCCTCAAGGATGGGAATGTTGGTAACTGGTTTCTGGTGCATGACAATGAATTCTCTGTCCTCCCATGGCCACCAAGCTCAGTTGATCTCAAATGAGCATGTTTGGGACCTGCTGGAAAAGGGCATAGGATGCTACAACCATCCATCTGAAAATGTATAAGCATTGCTGGACACATTATACAAATAATGCGTAGTACTGCCACAGGACACCCTGCAAACACCTTATGCAGTCCCTGCCAAAACGCGAAGGGCCGTATTTCGGAGTTTCCGAGAGAAGCCGGGTATTTACAGATTTCTTTGCAACGAGCGAATTATAATTTAAACTAGCGACGGCTAATCTTTCCGGCCCTGTCTGCTAAAAATAAACTGAATCAAAAATATATACATTTCTGGGTGCTAAAGAAGTTTCTAATGAGAACAGAACTTGATTTGCGCAGTTATACTTGTTTTCAGTGACAGATGCGCTAATAGATTGCAAAATACATTCGTCTTCATGTAAATTTTTTTTTATAATATAAACTTTATATTTGGCAGCGTGCTCTTATATTTTCCTGGGTATGTCTTTGTTGAATGCTTGCCATCGGTTCTTCATCGTTACCCTACACCAATTAGGAACTTCATAATAATAGCATAAATTTGACTATGTGGGGAGGATCGTTCCACACACGCGAGAGTTTATAAATAACTTAAATAGATTGTTATTGGTTTTTAGGAGAATGAACAATCCCTTCTGGTGAGATTGACTAAATAAAACACCGATTGAAGTGGCATTTAGAAGTCCTACAGGAAACTACAGGAAACACCCTTAAACGGAAAAAAAGACAAAGGGCGATAATCAATTGACATGGTCTAGTGCTTCTAGTGGAATCCTCACCGGTATACTGGTCCCCTCTTGTTTATAATTTCCCATTTTTTGATTTTCCTCAGTGATGCTGATGATGATTTGCAGGCAATGCTGTCAAAGTGCTGATTTAGAATTCTTTATGGTCTGAAAGATGGTGGCTGAAGTTTAATTCTGCTAAATGTAAGGTTTCGCATTTAGGGCGAAGAAATCCAGGAGTAACATAAAGGTGACCACAATGATCTGCTGATAATAAATGTCCGTGGGCGTAGCACAGTGGTTATAATCACCGTCCTGCCCCCACCTGGTGGGCAAGGTTCGGGTTCAAATGCAGTCAGTGACTCGAGGAACTTTTATCACTCCTTAACTGAGTTAGTCGGTCTGAGAAGTAGATAGCAAGGTCCCCTTCCGGAAACTCTGGTTTGTCGTACAGAAAAACAGGCATATTGACCAGGAACACACACACACACACACACACACACACACACACACACACACACACACACACACACACACACACACACAATTTATGGACATATTACACATGAAATATAAGTTAGTTCTCGAGTTGTGATAAAAGCAAATGAGAAGCAGCCAAAAATCCACTTTTACAGCTGGGAGAAGAATCTTATTATTCCTCCTATTTGGAATTTGAAGTATTCTAATCATGTTGTCTGTATGCCTCACCTAAAATGGACACAGTAGATAGAGAGGATCGAAAGAAGGCCAGCTAGATGTGATGGGAGTAATAATGGTTATTCTCATGAAGTTTCTCTTGGAATGTTTCAATGGTGATCTGATCGAGGTTTTCCAATGAATAAGCATAATGAATGAGGGAAGTATATTTGCATTGGCAAGTTAAACTATAACAAGGGAATAAATTCCATCCCAAGGTAGTTGATGTGTTGTTGGAGGGTCTTTCAAATTTCATGGTGGATTTGGACAGTTGCCTTTTTAGCAAAGGGAAAATTGCGTATAATCGATTCATCTGTTTTTGGGTTGGCTGATTCAGAATAAGCTTTCTTCCCTTCATAATTTGCCCCGACTAATACTAAACTACAAAAAAAAAAAAAAAAAAAAAAATCGCAGAAACCTCTATTGGCATGACATTAACCACTGACCTTTAGAATGTCTAGACGAACCTTCATTCGTCCAGTCATTGTAAAGTTGCAGCAAATCCAAAAAATTCCTGATATTCTGGAACACCTTTTGATCAACCCGTTAAAGAACTCCAGAGGTACCAACCTAGTGCGAAGATTCACGAGACAGTGAGACAGCTGATTTCATTTGGCTACATTAAAATTAAAACTGGAGCCATACAATCAACCCATCTACTTGTATCTCCATTGTCTAATTGGTTTCTCATTGAACATTCCATTATTTGAAACTCTGTTCAGAGTAATATTAAGTTCGTTCTGCCCTCCTTTATTATTCCTGGCAGTGTTCTTGTTTTTCAATCAC
Source organism: Mastigoproctus giganteus (assembly GCF_048544385.1). Classification (NCBI taxonomy): domain Eukaryota; kingdom Metazoa; phylum Arthropoda; class Arachnida; order Uropygi; family Thelyphonidae; genus Mastigoproctus; species Mastigoproctus giganteus. Next base: position 144,945,507 of record NC_143587.1, read on the forward strand.
CGTAGGAAAAAACATTCTTGTTGAGAATTTTTTCGCTATTTAACTCTTATTTTACTCTTTAATCCCTTAATAAATGAAGGTTCGTCCACTATTTCTCTTCTATAACACCGTTAACACCATCATTAAATGCACAGTTTATAGCTCCAGACAGCTTGGAAAATGTTTAAAAACGAATAAAATATTCGGTGTTAAAGGCAGCTCTTGCCTGCTATTGTTTTAAATGATTAATTGTCCAGGGGAGCTCTCGGTAACAATTTAATCAACCTTGTCTTCCTGCTGGTTTTTTATGTAAATTTTCAAATAAAACGCAAGCGGTATATATATATTTATTTTTCAAGCAGGAGATTAACTGTCTTGTCGCTTAATAGCCTTGCTTAGGTCTTCTGAGACTTTCAAGATGAATTAATCATGTCTTTATAATACAATACGTGGTTATTTAAGCAGTTTGTGGTTACAAATCTGGATATGAATTGTGCCTTTGATAATAACCATATTCGGCTTTCCTCATGGGTTAGCGAATAGTCCACGACAAAGAGGTCCCACTGATATTTAAGGGATACTCTTATCTTGTTATCAGTAATTTTTTGTTGAATTTCTTTTAACAAATGATAGTCTTTATTGGATAGATTTTTTTACAGAGATGAGCACTCTGAAAAAAACGAATATTAGCGCTAGAAGTGCGCATTGGGTTTAATTTATTGGAGTAAAAATAAAATGCGTGCCTCACCCTTTGCAGTTACAAACGAGTGGATATTATGACTGTGTTGTTTTTTTTTTTGGAAGAAACTAATGGCAGTCATTTGTTTCTTGGATTTTTCTTTGAAAAATCTATGTTGTTATTTGAATACGAGGAATTTGGTTTAAAACAAAGGATAAAAAAGGGAATTAAGATGCGAGGTAATTTTTATTGAGATACACACTTCTGTTAGGAGTGCAAAATTCAATTATGAAATTAAATATACACATATTAAATTTAAATCGTGTTCCCGGCTGCAAATAGAAAAACAAACTTTAAATCTAATCATTCAATTATCAGGAAAAAAAATGAAATGAGCTGCATTTTTCATTATCTGCAAATTTAGAAGTTAGGATCTTTGACGGTCCATTATGGACCTTTTCCATATTGGCTGAGTTTATCCGTCTCGGCCAGCGTTGAACGGTTTTTCATCCTAATAAGTGAGTAATGTGGTATTCCTGATAGCCAGCCGGTTCTCATAGCAAGCTCTCATGCTGCTTATAAGACTCATGATAAGACCTTTTGGTAAAAACTCTTCTGCTCTTAAGAACAGATCCTAACGCATTAAGGGTTCTTTGCGAAAGTGTAATTGCCAGCCCTTCTCCCTAAAGCACCTCAGAATGTTCAGTGGGGATGCTTTAACAGGAGCCACAAATAATACTGGATCTTCTCAGATTGGGTTCTCATTGTGACATTGGTAAATTTAATCGATAAGCAGCCTATTTTCTGCAATCCCGAAACAATCTGGATATTGAAAATGCAGGCCACTTCCAAGCGAAATCGAGCAGTAATCTGAAGGTAAAATAACTTTAAAAACCCTTCATGTGTTATCTAGACTATTTGATTATAACCGCCTACAAAAAATCATTTATTTTAAGAATAAAATAGGTTTGCTAATGGATCTTTGGAAATATCTAGGAGGAAAATGGAAGATATTATTATCATGACAGAACGTATGGCATTCATTTTGAACGATAGTATAACTAATATTGAATATTTCATCGCAGAGTTTCTGTGGATAATGTACCCTTCAATCTAGTGAAATTTGAAACACATTCGGTGGGTGATGGTGGAGCTATGTAGATATTGAAGATTTGAGTAGAATGGCACTTTCCTAGCTTGCAGGTTGCATGAAAACTGAACTAGTTCAATCGATGGGGATAAATACGATGCTTTAGAAGACTGCGTAACAACTAGAGAAGGATGGATTGTTCTTTTAGTTAAATTGGGCGATGTCGAGAAACGCAGATACGTCTCCCGTTGAAAGTTACAGCAGAACTTGAAAAGCTCTATGTGATGTGCTGTGAAGACGGAGAAAAACCACGTGGAAATTGGCCTTCTTGATAGAACTGCAAGGAGTCTTATAAATGCAAATTCAAGCAATCGCAATTCGGGCAATGAACTGAGTGATGCTGAGTTGATAATCTAACTATCGGGAAAAGACCTTTTCGAGATCATGGTTAGTTAATTTGTACTTCATATATAAAGCCTTCCATATATAAAACAAAAATATTCGGTACTGAATTTTGCGATTGGAATTTCGGGTCTAATTTAATAATTTTATGTCAGTACTACTTAAATTATCACATATAAAAGCCAGCATATTATTAAAAAGAGTTTAATAGTCTATAACCATTATCATAAATCAACAGAGAAAGAAAATTATCAATCCTGGTTTGAAAATAAAAGTAAGAAAGAAATGTGTTGTATACTTTCATTTTAGAAATCGTTAATCTCCATATCGCTCTCTAAATAAATAAATACAATAATTCAACGGTTATTTCCTTTAAACAAAAAGTAAACTGTCAATTCCCGTGAACATGATGAAAGCTCTCTAAGAGGAGAAGTCTGTGGATACCAGTGATGAACCAATAGAAGAATCTTGTTATATCTTAGGTAATAAAAGCTCGTAGATAAAGATAGAGCGAGAGAGAGAGAGAGAGAGGGCTATTAGAGCAAAAGAAAATAGAGCAATAAAGATATTACAAGAAGAGTACCCAAGAGGAAAGCCTAAAGAGAGCGCTCAGCTTTTTGCTGCAGCGTCAGTGACAATCCACATAAAGAAAAAAGGTCTGGAAAATCTTGACGTCATCATAGACAAATCGAAAGACATTGCAAAGGACGAAGTCAAATGGAAACAAATCGGGCAGCTTGCAAAAGACTTAGATGGTGTGTAATGCCAAAGGGTAGTCGATTTAAAATCATGGAAATATATGAACATTTGGCATCACCAAGAACCTGAAGAAAAGCATTTTTGCGACTTTCATTTATACGACTTCTTTATTTGTTATTCCTCAAGGTATACGACTAAAAAAGAGATTTCCATAAGGGAATAAACATCTCTTAAGTGGCCCTAAAGGTGCAAGTGGTTCACAATAGCAATGGAACCAGCTCCATGAGATAATCTTTCGGAATTTATAGTTCTAACATCGAAATATTCATAGTAGAGGAAGCTAATAATTAGTTTTATACCACTGACTGCTTTGGAACGGTTTTCTGGAGTTTTTAAATGATAAATACATGGTGGTAACGATTATATATGTATCACTGCATTTTCGTGGAGGTAAATGCATCTTTAAATGACAATTATTGTTCAAGTATTCATTCGAAAATAGGAAACTATTTCTCTTCGTTCTGTAAAACGTTAAAAATCTCGTTATCTCGCAACTTATGCTTAATTGCATCACTCACAAACCAACGTCGCTTAAATTAGCAGTTGGGGAACTTTGCTTGAAACTCAAGCTTTCTATGACACCTAATTACACGTGTAATGATAAACCGGCTAAAAATGTTACCTTCGTGAAGTATTGGAACATCAGCGGGGCCTTTTTGTTCATTGCTTTTATACGAAGTAGTTGAGCAAGGCGAGGATATTGATTACTTCTGAATATTTTATACCATTTCAATGTGAGGCATCCATCACGGAGTTAATAGGTAAACTGCATGTGGCCATTTCTCACACACCAATGATATCCTGTTTCATTACTGAGAATACTCATTCTGAGATTATAATAGATTGCAGCCATGGAATTGACTATTTTAGGTATATCTGGCAATAATTTCAACCGCTTTTTTCTACTGTTGTGCCAGACACGACATGAATCACATTACAAGGGCGGCCTTTTTAATGAGGGAGGGAAAACGAGCTTATTTCGGAAGGTCATAATGAAGGAAAACACATCGTCAGCGCCGCCTGAACCTGCATATTTCTCATTTTGTGTCATAAAGTAGCTCGTGAACGTTCTACTCATCCTTAAGCAGAATAAGCAAATATCTTTGTGGTGTACATTAGGGAGTTCTGCAAGGAGTTGGTAATTTAATGATGCTGGGTCAAAAATTTATATATGAGCTGTCACAGAGAATGTAAAAATTGGAAACAATTTTTCTACATAAGCCATAAAAAAATTTCAGTTACTAATGCACACAGTGGTCAAAAAAAAAAAAAAATACGAACTTTTGTATTAAGACAGTCACAGGCTGTGACTGTCTTGATTTCAGTAATCTGAAGCCAAAGCGCGTGATCTCTTAGACTTTGAAAAAGGTCTTGTCGTGGGTGCACGTTTAGCAGGGGCCACGATTCAAGAAACGAAAGACATAACTGGTTTCTCAGATGCATCCATCTCAAAGGTTTTTAATGACTGAAATGAAGCGGTTCTTCTACATCACAAAGGCATAAATGCCGCAGAAAAACATCAATTGAAGAGCGAAACCAATGGTATATAATTTGAATTCAATCAAGCCCAAAACTGCCCTATTTCAACCCTTACTATGCGCAGGGAATTGAAGAAATTGGGAAGCCACTTGATTTAGAGAAAAACAAACGAACCCGCTTGCAGTGGTGCCGAGAACTTAGTTTTGCTCCATTGGTAGGCAAAAGAGTGTGGCGAGAACCTCACGAAGCAGTGGACCATGCTTGACTTGTGAAGACAACCCAAGCATCTGGAGGTGGTATGTGGAATGTTTGGTTAACAAGGACTGGGTTCGTTGGTACCGGTGGAAGATCGAATGTCATCGAGTGAGTACCTACCTGAATTTTCTATCAGATCTACTGCACCCTGCAGTGTTACACGTTTATTCCGAAGATGATGGCAATGCAACTGGGTTGTGCAAGAATGGTTTGCAGAACATGGCACGGATTTCCATCATCTTCCCTGGCCCCCACATTGACCTGATCTCAACCCTGCTGAGAAAGTCTGAGATAAGCTGCAAAGAGCTATTCGGCAACGAAGTCCTATTCCTTCAACTTTGTTGGAACTATGCGATGGTTTGCTGGTTAAAATTAGACCAAAAAGACATTTAGACAAAATCAACCTTATAGAATTCATGCCGCGCTGCACACTTGCTTTTATTCGAAACAAAGTCGGTTCGATTCGATGCTGAATAAATGTTCGTATTTTTCTCATTGCCAAAATGAAAACGAATTTACGAAAAAAATTAATAAAAATAGATTGAATTGTGTCCTGAGATTATATATTGACTTTATTATTACTCTGTAAGAATCGTATTCTTTAAGTACCGTGCTTGATTCAATATTTATCATTTATTACATTAGCGTGGTGTCAGGAAAGATCGCCATTGCTAATATCCTATGCAAACTGTCGCCACGGAGAATAGGGTGAGTGCAGGTAACATTGAAATGGAACGTGGTGACAGGTTGAATGACACGTTCTGTTTGCAGATGTCTTCTGTTCGTCAGCACCGCGATTGGATGGCTGGAAAAATAAACGCATAATGTGCTGCATGAGAGAGAGAGATGGTTGGCAATCGGGCAAAAGTGAATGACGGTTAATTTTGTGCTGTCACATCCCCTTGGGCAAACCGAATAAATTAGGGTGGTGAGTTAATTCCTGCAGGACTGAATTTACTTTATTAGTTATGAATAAAATAAAATAAAAGTCTCCTCTGGCCGCTGTATGCTGATGTGTAATGTGATCTTTATAATTTTCATTATCTGGACGAGGGATTTAGAGGAATGGTGACCAAAATTCCACTGTTATTTGTGCTGATTTAAATTAATTGACTAAAATTTTAAGAACGTCCAATGATGCTTGAGTCACAGGGCTTTTCTTTTTAACCTTGTCTTCCAGCTTTTTTCATAACAGACCTCTAATTTAAAGAAAATTGAAAACAAAGAAAAAGTATAATTTTTCTATCTAATAAATTGAGGCATATCCTCGTATTTTGTTTCAGAAAAAGCAAAGTATTGGATCTCCTTACTTTGATAAAGCCAAAGACATCTTAGCGAGTGAAATCTGAAACTTGGATTATGACAGTTGCTACAGACCAAACATGATAGGTCTCTCTTTGTTCTTTCTCAGTGATATGTTTTCTAATATGATGCGCAGAAAAACAGGATTAAGTATTTTTCTTTATTTCTGGATAGGATTTTCTGTATTTCTTTATATCCCCTAAAAAACTATAAAAGTCTAAAACTTAGTAACTTACTTAATAAATAATAATTTCATTAATTAAAAACTGAATTCGTATTCGGTAAAAAAATATTTAATGAAATCTCTTTCTAGGTTTAGAGAGAAAAACTATCCCCGAAAATATATTGCATTCGTAAAGATAAACAAGCTTTTGAAGTAAGGACCATGAGAAAAGAATAGAATACACAATTTACTCCTAAATCTATTTATGACTTTGGAGTAAATTGTTGAAGTACACCTTACTCCTTTGAAGGTAACCACTCTTAACCAAATCGAGGATTTTCAACATTTTTAGTATCTTTTAATCTTTGCCCACTCGTCAAATGATTTCTATCAAATATCAACGAATGGAGGCCAACATTAGTTGTTTAACCTTAAAATGGAATGTATTTTTCCCTGTGGCTGAGACACTCTTCAGATTAATAATTTACCAAGCAGTAATACGATTAGATAATGGTTTTATCCATACTCTTGAGAACTTTAAAATTTACGAAGGGTTCTACCACATCACACATACTACATAATGTCATCGACATTTAAGAATTTGGAAGCGAAGAAAGATTAAAAGAAAATAATCGCATTTATTAGAAAGGCAGATTATTGATTTCAGTTGGAAAACTGTTTTTAACCATTCCCGATTTCAAATGCCAAATTTGAGGGAACCAGTTGATTTCTCTAGAGTGCATTCTTTACTCATATACGGGATTTATTTTCTCTTCCCTGTATTTTAAATAAGAACTATCAAACTATTAATGATCAAAATCTAAGGGATTAAATCTAATAGGCTTTGTACCAGGCACTGATTCGTTTAATAAGAAGACAATTCCAGAGTTTGTTGTAGTTGACTCTGACCTCAAATATCGGTCATTATTAAAAAAAAATAAAAATACACATTTTTTATGGCAAGTTAAGTACACTTGTGCTCAAGGAGTGGACGAATTTCGAGCTAAAGTTCCAGAGTTATGCATATGAGTTAACGAGTGGCCAAAATGGACTCGATAATCCACGAAAACATAACCTAATAAACCGTGTGATACCTGTCGGTAGCATCAGACATGACATCCACTCCATGAGATAAGAACCAATTTGAGGTTTCATTTGCTATTCTTTCGTAAGGGCTGATGAAAATTCAGTTTGTTTTTTGTAAGGGGACCTCTAACTGGCAATGTCTTGCTTAGAGTGTCTTAGACGTATTTTATTCAACATGATCGTAATTCCACACAATTATAAGCTCCCTCTGAAAATCTACAGTGCGAGAGTTCCGAGAGGATATGCATTATTGCCCATTAAAAGTGTGTTGTTTTTGCCTTTATAAGGCATCAGCTTATTTTGTGGTCGGGTTGCTTGTTTCACTTAAAGTGAAATTTGAGATTCCCAGAAGAAACCGTGCAACCCTCGCTTGAAACTAACTCCTCTATGATGCACAAAGGGTCCGTCAGTGGAATTTCTACCCAGATCTCGTAAGCACTGTGGTTCCTCTGAGGATATCCATTGATTAAGATTTTTTTTTAGGTTGCGGTCTTAAGATTTTTCTCTGTTCTTTTATTCTACCATCCCAAAGCGTTTCTCTCTTGTCGATGTTCGCAGGATGGACTCTGATTTTTTATTCGCTCTAGAGGAAAGTGCGTCAAAATTTGATTGATGATTGTATCTTAACTCTCTGGTGATGGCCACTATGGATCTCTTTGATTCATAATCTAGTGAAAATGCTGCCAGTGAATTCAGATGGGGCAAAGGGAACACAGATAGTTGGTTGTCGTACATAGATAAAGATCCTTCTTAGGATGGTATGGATGGTTTGCTAAGATAAAATCCATCCTATACATTCAAGCTCTGACGAGGTTGCTGCGCTGAGACAGCTCCATGGAGCAGCTCCCTCAGCGCAGTTAGGATGTGATAACTGGAATCTTGCATAAATGTGACACCAGAACATCACTATGCTCTCCACCTCAATAAATTACCTGAACGGTCGCTATCTTGACATGAATAGTGGCAATAATAGTGCGCATCTTCTGTTTTCATAACAATTTTTGGGTAGTTCCTATTGAGAGAAGGTCAAGATTGTGTCGATACAATATATTTTGTGTTAGCTCATTCAGATATTTTATTTTTGTAGTGAATAGCAAATATATGCTTATATTACGTTACAGTATTCACGTACAAACTGAATCTCATTATATTTATTCAAAACATTCTAATTTAACGGTCTGAGTTTTGAAAATCCGCAATACTGGCGAAAATATTATTCCATACAAACGATTTAGACATCTCAATGAACGACCGTCGAGATCTGAGATATAATCTGTTCCATTTTTATTAGCCACATTTTTGCGCGACTTGATGTACTCCTCAATTTCCAAAGGTGCCCATTAAAAGCAGACTGACAGAGAAAAATGTCAAGTAGAACTAAGATTATTGTTATGTATTCAGTTAAAGAACAGTTAAATCCATCCCTAGAGAGCAAACGTTTTCTAGGAGGTTAAAACAATATATACATTGAGTAATATAAAAGATACAGAGATCCAGTCAAATTAATTACAGCGGGCTCAGTATGTTTAAGTAAATACATTCAGCATTCCTCTAAGAAGGGCGACGGGGGGTGTTGGCCAGAGAGAATTAAAGCATTAAGGGAAATTTAATTTTAATAGATGACCAAAGATAACAACCATAAAAGCAAAAATTAAAGCATCACATGTCTTCTTAATCATTTAATAACACGACCAGTAATAGACTGTCACATTATTTTAGAGTAGATTGCACAAGATAAGATTATTGCAAAGAGAACGAATAATTGAATTTTGAAATGAAAATATAGAAAATTAATTGTAGATTTAGGTGAAAGATAATCGCGAGGTCACGTTTCTTATACCGGTATTGTTATTTATGGAGTTCTAAGAAAAACAATGTAAGAAGTCTAAAGGATATAACTGAACTGCTCAAAGAAGCTGGTCTGTAAACGTCTTCAATTGCTCCTTAAATAATTTAAGAATCAACAAATCCCGCAAGTTTCTTTCTTTTAGATTAGAAACAACTTCCGGCTATGTTTACCTAGCTAGTTTTCTTGTTACTAAGATTAGTGTATAACTGTTCTCCCTCCCCCTCTGTTTTATTCTGTGTATTTTTCCGAAGGAAGTAGTCTTGGGAATTACTACAATGGTTCCTTCATCTTCCGCCCTTAAATATTTCAGCTAAGTTGTAAGAATATTGCTTCCTTTTTCTTTCTCCTTCTTGTCTTCTCTTTGTCCTTTAAAATTTCTTTACCTTCGATCGCACTACCCTCTTGGGGGCCAAACCAACGAACTTGGCCGCCAGCAAATTTAGATTAGCTGGCCTCTTGTCTTTTTCTGCCAAACTCAATTCTTGGAAGAACAGCAAGAACAAATTAAGGATACTTTTTAACTATTTATTCTCATATTCAGACGTAATGGCCGCACGAACTCGCGCTGTCGATTGACCTATACTGCAGGGTACGGAGAATGATAAGGGAAAGAATGCCAATAGCGGAGTAAAATTTTCAGGTACATCGACTGATGTCTCTGGAGTACAACTTGTCCAAAGTTTTCCTCCACTTGCTCGAAAGGTTAATGTCCCGTGAGTATCGGCCAATCAGAATAATCTACAGAGCAGCATCTCGTAAGCACCGCATTGCTGGCATTTAGCATCCTCTCCCGTAGAACTGTCTCTTGCGAGATGCAGTTGAGGCTGATGGTCGGTCACATTGAGCTTGTTGTAATGGAAGTTGCCCTAATCAGGGGTGACTGATAAAATAAACATTGGTCTTGACAGATGGTTGAACTGAGAAACAGCAGGAGAAAGGGAATAATTTCTCTGCGGAATGTCTCAGAAACATCACAGTAAGTAGGCGATTCGTCAGTGCACTGCAGAGGAGCTTAAATAGTTTTAAATTTTCCGAACCAGTCATGATTAAGCTAAAAATTCGCTTCTACGCACGAAGAATTTTGTTTAAGATGAAATAAAAAGTCTGTTCCTTAATTAATTAAACCAAAATGGAAAGAAAGCGCCTCTTAATTTTAATTCGTAAAAAAAGTACCGCAATCTTACAATGTTAAAAGAAAGAGGTTTTCAGCTGGAGAATTTGTTTCTCCTAATAAAATTGGATTTTCAAATTTTATGATATATTTGGAAGGTCGAAGAACCCTATCGATCTTTAAAAATAATTTCAACCCACCAACTTCAGCATCGATAAAAGGGCCTCACATCTTCTCAAACTGGAGATACACAGAAATAGGAAAAATCCTTAAATTCGGGAAATAATCCCTTGGATATTGAAGTGTCATTGCGAGGAAGAAGACAAAGCGTACAAGTAGAAGTTGTTTTCAGACATTCATCAATCAACCAGCTGTGTTGACACCGAGACGCTTAAATTGAAATTATTGCGATCATTAATCAATCTAATTTTACATACAACATCCATCATTGGACATTACCAAAGTAAATTTAGCATTAAAGTTTTTAATGTTTTCAAAGTGATAAAATCGGATTAAGCATTCTTTGAAAGCATTTAGAGTGCAGAACACCTTGACAGAGGATCTGAACGGAAGACCAGCAATTAGCCATTATCCACTGAACTCGACAGATATATTAAAAACGTTTCTCTCTTTTCGCCAGTCAGTACTAGCTGGGATTTCCCTATAACTAGTACTCAGCGCTGCAAATCACAAATTCCCTCATGGGATATGATCGTATCACTGAACAATTTAAACGGTGGGTACTTGGAACAGGTGTTGTACGAATGGCTGGTCATATAGCATAATGATTACTACTGACATAATGTACAATACAGATATGAGAAACGCGTCAGGTGTCTTTAAAATGGCTCTCTCTGAATTATTTTTTCCTAAACTTATGACAACTTTGAAAGGCAAAACAACTGAAGAATTGGAAACAATCAGAACCAAAATCGAATAAAAATATGACACAATATTTTATTAGTGATTCTGAAATTGAGTTTGAGAGATGCTTTTGGCATCAGCCACATTGACATTGTGTACATGATGATGCAAACCGGCTTCAAGGCAATTAACCTTCCATCCGAGATAAAATATCTTAGTTTCAATCGATTTAATCTAGATACTTCCACCTGTTCCATATTGCATTTAGGAAAAGAAAATTGCGATTATTTTACCTTGACGAGAATCTATAATAATCTCGTGAGAAGATGAATAGAAAAGAAATCTTATTGCAAAAACCAGTCTTCGACTTTCTGAGGACAGTAGATATCTTCATTCTTATTATATATCTCAAACGAAATTATTATCAGAAATGGGGAAAAAAAAAAAACAAAAATATAAAATAGCATTCCTGAATGGAACAAGCAGTTTCAAAGAAAGAAATATCACCACATAATGATTCATCGCGAGTAGCGTAATGGATACAAATATCGCGAGCACAGTTTAAAAAAAGAAAAGATCGTGATGAGCATAGATGACACGATTATTCTCTTATTTATTTACCTTAGGTTCAATACATTATATACGGGACTTGATACAGGTGTTAGGTAGCTAAGTTACCGCTCTGATAATTGCCGACGGCAGGGTGATTTACTGGACGATTTTACCTTAATACAAATTATGGACCGCTAGCTCTCTTTCATCGCTGACACTTCACACATCCATTGCACCAGGATGTTATTCCAATACTACCCGTGTGGGACCTATAAATTTGTACGCAATCCCTCCGCAAATTCTACGGTTCTCTACAGGAGGCTGATTACGGGAGATGACGCGCAGAGAGAGACGAGCACGCGTAATCGGTCTCCTGCTACGTTACGAGCTGCTGACAACAAACCGAACATCGACTGTTTATCATGCCTAACAGATGCATGGTCTGTCACGTGATCCGTGGATTCACTGTTGGCCACCGTGCCATTCCGCAGTGTTTGCAAAGCGCCAGCTATTGTTCACTTTGCTATAATTACCCCGCCATTTACCGGCTAGATTAAACTAATGATACGTTCCTATATTTCCGCTTGTCGTTAGGCCGTAAAATGCTAGCAGTAATCATGTGCACCACCGTGCCAGAACACAATTAATAAAAGGTTTGAAGACCTACATATATTAAGCTTTCCTTCTGTGAATTTGCTAAGCGAAGCCGTCTTAATGTTTCTTAAAAACAAGTCTTCTAATTCCAAGCTGAGTGCAGCCATAAAGGAAAGCCACGCTGTAATGCTCTGAAGTCGTGCAGAGAAGCTACCATTGCAGGAAAAGATGCCGATGGCCGCACTGTGCAGTTTTTAGTTTAGTCGTTACAGTTAAAGTGTTGTTGGCCTCTCTCTCTCTCTCTCTCTCTCTCTCTCTCTCTCTCTCTCTCTCTCTCTCTCTCTCACACACACACACACCTGTCACCGTCCCTGTAGCATTAACGTGTTAGGCAAAGTACGCATGAAATTTCAGGAGTATTCGATTATCAAGTACCATACCACGCAGCGGCTAAGACTGTTATACTTAAGAAATGCTTATGAGAATTGCACCCACCGCGTGTTGTTCAAGTTATGGGTTACCGAGACGTAGGATTACTTCTTAAGGGAAGGATGGCTTACAGGCGAAATGAATTAAACTATTGATATGAAATTTGATAGTCAGGTCCAAAAGGATATTCTAAAGAAGTTATGAAAAGAAACAGAACTGCTGTTTCAAACTTATAGTGATGGTTGGAGCGGGGGGGGGGGGGGAGAAGAACTGGTTTTTTGTTTAATCGGTTTCTTTCCATCACCATTAAACATGCACCGGTATCGATCACCGGTATGTCAGAATATCCAAACCATGCTTTTATTTCTATAGATTACTTTAGAATGAATTGAGGGAATCTACTGAATCAGAATTGGCCTCAAATCTTCAAAAGTGCTAAGAGAACATTCATTAACGTTTTGATGTCGAAAAAAAGTTTCTTTATGCAATAATAGCGGAACATCTGAAAGATACTTTTATTTATATATAGGATAATTGTAGAAAAGATGGAGTGTTTAAGTTAGGGAAGAAACTGAAGTCCAAATTTATTTTGGATATCGAATCCAACACCTATACATATCTCTGGTATTGGTGTATTTCGAAGAAATTACAAAGAGTAATTGAAGTTTTTGCAGATCGAACTCCTGGACAACATACTCCTGGTTAAGTATCATCCGCGTTTAAAAGTGCTCCTTAATACTGTATGAATATTAAGTATACTGAAGCTCCCGAACTGTCTTTGCTGTGTTAACTAGAAGTATAAAAATTTTGTAATAATTATCTCAAATTACACCACGATTGATAAAATACCATTTGCTCACAAGAATGCTAACAACACAGATTCTAGAGTATTTTATATTTTTGGACCAGATGAGAGGAACTACACAGGCTTGTAAAATCCCATGGACTAATTAGGGTCTGACGAGGATTTCAGATATACGAATTGTTCATTCATAGACTGTGTGTTAGTGTTTCATATTATGTCTATATAAGTATATTTTCTAAAAGTAAGGTTAGATTTCTCGCGTCTTGTACGCTGTCTGTCGCTATGCTTCCAAACTATGGAAAACCCCCGAGAAAAACAGGCAAACTGATCATAAACGCAATACCGTGACATCTCACTGACTTTCACACAAAACCAGCTGTTGTTTAAATTAATCTTCTCATTCTCAAAGTTTCGTTTATAAGACCGCTATTCGGTTAACTTCATGAAAAGAGACAAAAGTAAGAAGGTTGTTAGCCACGCTGTACAGCTTCCTATCTATCTTTCAAAGTGGAATACCTTTGAACCCTTTGAATACCGACTGTACATTCTTTAGCCTTTGAAACTCTCATCTAAAATCTTAACTACCTCCTTCTGCGACCCTAATCCTCTTAACAACACAGTGCTGTCTGGGAAATGAGAATTAAACGCCGTGAATAGAAATTGGATGTCACTCCATGTGCACTGAGACATCCTTTCATATGTGATATATGGGCTTGTACCGCTAGTTAAAATTAATGGTGTTTATTTACCGACATCTTAACTATCTTAGCTGCAGATAATTTTCGTAAAATAAGGAATTAATCTTATTGATTTCCTGAGAAATCCAACGACTTAATATATGTTTCTGTGTATGGTTTATGTTACCAAGAAATTGTTGATGATTATACTTGTTTAAATACAAGTTATATACTGAATAAAATTTCAAGGCAAGATTCTCAGACTGCCTAAAATTTACAGATATAAGATAGTGCAAATTCATCACTCTGTACGCAGTAAATTAACCGTTATAAAATTGAGTCTTTATTCAGTATTGAATTGGCTTGGCTTTTTTTTCTAATAACAGCAAGTATGCAGCGCGGCATAGATTCTATAAGGTGTTTCGGTATAATTTAGCCATTCTTCTAGCAAAATATCGTGCAGATGCGACAAATAGTTCAAAGGAGAGGTCTTCGTTGTCGAACATCTCTCTTCGGCATATCCCAAATATTCTCAATAGGATTAAGATCATCAGATGAATGCTCAGAGGCCAGAAAAGATGGTGGAAATCCGTGTCATGTTCTCCAAAACATTCTTACACGATTCTATTCTGGCAAGATGTGTTGTTGTATTGTCATCCATAAAGTGGCCATCAACTTCGGGAAAAAAAAGTGCCACATTGCAGAGTACAGTAGATCTACAAAATTCAGGTACTCCCTCGATGACATTCGACCTTCCACCGGTATCAACAGACCCAGTCCGTGTTAACAAAACATTCCATGTACCCTAATACCACCTCCAAATTCTTGGGTGATCTTAACAAGGCAAACATGGTCATCTTTGTGAGGTTCTCGCCACACTCTGCCTATAATCAGTGCAAAAAAGTGTATCGTGATTCATCTGACCAGGTAGCTTTCTTCCATTGTTCCATTGTCCAATCATGATATACTCAGCGCCACTTCAAGCGGAGTTTTCTGTTTCTCTCTGAAACAAGTTGCATATAATAGGCAGACAACTGCCAATACCCAATTTCTTCAATTACCTGCGCATGGTAAGGGTCTAAATATGGGTTATATTAAATTCAGATGTTATTTGATGCACACTGCATGTCCTATTTTTCGATAGAGTCCTCCTTAGAGTACGATGGCTTCGCTCTTCAATTATTGGTTTTCTGCCACATTTAAAAGGTTAAATGTGGAAGAACCGCTTGCTTTCCATTCATCGAAAACCTTTGAGATGATTTCATTTGAAAAATCAGTTGTCTTTCGTTTCTTGAATCGTGGCTCCTGCTAAACGCTCACCCACGATAAGACCCTTCTCAAAGTCTGATAGATCACGCGTTGTCGTTGTCATATTCTGGCTTCAGATTACTGCAGTCGAACAGCCTTTGCACTCTTTATACTCAACGAGGCAACCTATCATCACCCCACTTCACAGAAGACTACTGTTTACATATTCTCAGTGGATATCGCCACACAGACGGCCCTTTCAGGTCACAACTGGACTGTTATACGATGAGTACCTCCCCATCCACCATTGGAGTGCCAATTATCCCTGAAACAGTGGGGGGTATCTTCTAAGTAGTAATAGCTTCATGTATTGAGGAAATGTTGGTGAGAGAAGTGAAGAGTAGAGCACCATGGAGTATGCTGTTCGCGGATGATATTGTGCTGTGCAAATCATTGAAAGGAAAGGCAGAGAAGAAATTGGAGGAATGGAGGAAAGCGTTGGAAGATAGAGGCATGAGGATAAGTAGACCAAAGACAGAATATATGGTATTGAATGGAGTAGTTGAGAGTTCTATAAAACTAGAGGAGGAAAAGCTACCATCTGTTTCGAAATTTAAGTATCTGGGATCGAACGTTGAGAGGGATGGAGGATTGAGTGCAGAAATACAGCACAGAGTGCAATGTGGATGGCTGAACTGGAGAAAGATGAGTGGGGTGCTGTGTGATAATAAAGTTAATTGTAGAATGAAGGGAAAAATGTATAAAACTGTAGTTAGACCCGCATTGATGTACGATGCTGAGACATGGGCGATTACAAGGGCCCAGGAGGAGAAGAAGACGGAAGTGGCGTAGATGAGGATGCTATGATGGATGTGTCGTGTGACGAGGAAGGACAGGTTAAGAAATGACTATATTAGAGGTACGGTTAAGATGGGGCCTCTGAGTAAAAAAATACAGGAATCTAGGTTGAGGTGGCTTGGTCATGTGGAACGAAGAAGTGAGGAGTATGTAGGGAAGAGGTGTGAAAAGCTGGAGGTGATAGGGAAGAGGAAGAGACCTAAGCTGAGATGGAAGGACAAGGTGGCAGAGGATTTAAAAGAGAGAGGATGGAGGAGATAGGAAGCCCTGGTTAGAAAGGAATGGAGGAATTAAGGAAGGGAATGCCGACCCCATATGAACGTGGGAAGAAGACTGAGGAAATCTTAATTGTTTAAATTTATTAAACATTGAATCTTTCATATACAAACTGATTGTCACCTTTGGCGGTAGTTATGATCGATGACCCTTCCACGTCGTATTGAAATGAAATGACCTGAGTTCGAATTACGTCAAGATGGGATGAATGTTTATGAACATCACAATGTGGATAAGTTAATCTGTCATAGACAAGTGTACATGGTTTCTCTCAGAAAGTTTGGATTTTATCCATAAAAAAATAGGCAAAATAGACCATAGATTGCACGCAATTTTCAGAAACAATACTGATGCGATATAACCTTAATTGATTGGCACAAAAAAGCAACATCAAATAATCGTCAACAATAGTTTATACTGTAAAGCAGAATTGGTATAAATTGAGTTCTAGCTAAACAGAACGTGGAGAATTTTCTGCGGTATTAGGTACCTTTCAGCGGAAATTTCGGACAAACTGAGAATACTAAAGAATGTTCTGAGATAAAATCTTTTAATGACGTGTTCAGTAGCGCCAACAAACTGCCAATGGAGAGTGTGCATATGTCTAGAAAGGCTACGTCTATATACGTTTTATACTGCATAATTTATTAACATCTACGTGAGTGTTCTGTCAACCTGTCATACGCATGCGAAGTACTTCTTGGATTTTAGAGTTGATATCGCCTTTGTTATATTCATTTTCTGGAAATATGCGGTATATGTTTCGAAAGACATTACTGTCCAGGGATTGTCAATTATCTGAGCATTCGTGAATGATAATAGTCTTTTTGTAATGAAGTTGTTGTTGTAATAGGGTTTTAGGAGCATCGGCAACTAAGGCCATATTGCCTGTAAATTGTGTGTTCTGTGATCGATTTTCTGTTGCTTTACGAAAAAAACCCCGAGTCTCTGGAAGAAAAATCCATTCTACCTCGCCTGAGACCGACTAACTAGGCCACCTTGTGGAAAAGGCCCATAAAAATGAAAATTCTTGATGCCATAGACCGAACTCGAACTCGGGTCTATTCCACCCGTTGTGGGGGTCGTAAAGACCTAACAGAAGCATGCTGCCAAATCCTCACATGCGTTACTACGAACGTTTTCGAGATGGAATGGTTGATTTCGTCTACAGACAATTAATAATTATTGATTAATTTTATTTAATTATTAATTAAAATTCTTCACTTCATTTTTTTCGGTTCTAATAACTGCGAAAGATGCCCAGTTAAGTAAGTGATCTTAAAAGTTGTGAAAACGTCTCGAATCCGCTTTTCGGGGTTCAGTTTATAAAGTTTAGAAACATTGCCAATCAAGCAAAATTCAGAACAATTTGTTGTAGTCATCAAGTGCATTTTGCATGTTATCTTGTCAGTGGTGCAGTGGCTTCATACATATTTTAGAATTTACACCTAGGAAATGATGTATCAGTACATCTTGTCTGAAACATGCTTTTTTAATGAAACCCCAGACACGAGAGGTATTAGAACCTCTAGAAATTAGTACTGTGCATGGGTTGGAGGTTGAGAAGATGAAAGAAGATATTTGTTGACATTGGACTTGAACTTCTGTAGACTGTAATTTTCAGGAAATACGAATGAAAGAAGGTTGTTCCAGAAAAGGGAATTTGAATGAATAAATAAGGAAAAAGAAAAGTTGGTTCTGTGAATTTGAAGTTGGACAGTAAATGGATGTTGGCTGGTGGCTGCACGTGTTCGGACTGTTTTGAAAGAGAGAGCGGGAATTATAGAAGCCAATTCAGAAGAACGGTGCCCATGGAAATATCTGTAGAAAAGGCATTGAAAGACACAAAGTCTTACAAGTTAAATTTAAATATAATTTAAGAAAGAACGCTAGATAGTGATATTGTAAACCACAAAAGAAAACACTTAAAGTCACTAATATTGTTTAAGATAATGGGTCTCGCGCTAATGGAATTAATTTAAGAGAAGGTTAAATTTAATGTAAAGGCAGATATACCTTGAAGAAAAACATTAGAAACAGATATATGATCAGTGCCCACACCGGAAACAGCAAGCGAAGATAGCAAGACGGAACAGTGGGGGTCAACTGATAGTATGGCAAGGGACGGTTTGGTCCAGAGATGACAATAGGGGTACCAGCGGGGGCGCTCTTGTTTACTGCAAACAGAGCAGGTGTGGTCATTTTACAATAAGGCGAGACGAATCAAGAAAATGGACGCAGATGATTTCCGGATGGGTACCGAGCTCCAGAAAATTCTGGTCCTTTCCAGAACATTCGAGAATTCTATAGAAACGGAAGTTCTCTCTACACCGGAAGGGGACGATGATGGTCAGATAGAAATGATTGGTCGAGGAAAGGATGGGCGTTACTAAATTTTGGGAAATAAAAGGGGAAGAGCGCGTGCAAAACGGTGTGTGGAAAAAGTGAAAATGGGTGATAAGATGTTTTAGATATGTGATGAAGTTTTTCGGAGATGATTTTTCGAGATGTGATAAAGTTTTTTTGGAGATAATAAAGTTTTTCGGAAGATGATAAAGTTTTCTTCGAGAGTGATTTTTTGGAAAGATAGGCCCAGGAAACAGTCCCCTGAAGCGATCCACCAGTAGAACCAGTTATGGTGAGTTCACTAAATTCTGATAGTTTTAATGAAGTATAGATGAGTTACAGAAAGGGGAACTTTCTCGAGACGAATCACAGAAGTCCGAAAGCGTCCACCGAGAGATATATTTGAAAGGAGGACAGCGAGAAGAACACCGTACCGTCCTGTGGAAATAAAGCGATGGGAAGCGACCCCTACTGAATGATCCGGCGCAGCAAAGAAGGATACGAGACCAGGATGATCGGCAAAGCGAAAAGTGTCCCTGGCAGAGTTTAGCATTCCAGATGAACGTTCCCAAACCAATGGAGGACCCGATGCAGAGCAGAAAGTCACAGGCCACACGTTGTATTAGCGGTAAGATCCAAATCCCCAGAAGTAAGTGGTTAAACAACGAATTTACCTCTATGTAATTGCAAAGGACTGCAGGGAAGATAGATAAATATTAAGTGAGATTTAGCGAAACATACAGTTAATTAAATGCATGTTGTATAGATAAGTAAGGAAATATCATAGAAATAGTTTAATGAAGGATGGTTTACAGTTGTGGTCTATTTACCGATCAATTAATGGAGTAAAAGTAATAATTTTGGACGGGTTAGCCTATAGAGCAGGTACAGTTGTATGTTACTTATATAAGGTCACTGATGTAGAGAAATTAGTCACTAAATGCTGGAGTTTACCTGAGGGAATGAAGAAATAAATAATCACATGTATATTTCATTAACATGTAACTTTAAAGTGCTGGGGAGAGAATAGAATAGAATAGCTTGTAAAGTGGACATTAAATTCCAGAAGAAGAATTGTATCAACCATGAAGAAGAATGTAGGATTGTGCTAGATAGGTATGAAAAAGAAAGATATAAATAGATAAATAATAAATGCCAATTGTAATTAAGAAAGAGTCAAATTAAACTGATTGTACGAGATGTTAGTGGGCCTATAGTAAGAAGATGATGGATGGAGGAGCCTAATGACCAGGAACGTGATCCATGCCCTGTACCTATATATGAAGTGAATAATGTGTAATGATTTGTCTTATCTTTTATTTGTAAGTATGTATAATAAACTGATTGTATTTCACTTAATGAAAATGGAGTTTGGTCATTTCTGAACACACAGCAAAACCCAAAGGAGGAGTGCACTAATATAGAAACTCCCTCAGAACCGGAATTCTTCTGTGAGATAACAAGTCAGATGCAAAGTGGGGATTTTAAGAATATAATTAATAATAAATAACAAATAATAACAAAATAAAAAGTAATATAAATATATATATAAGAAGTGAAACCCCCACCCCCACAATTGGCGACCCAGCCAGGGATAAATAGAGATAGATTGTTTCATCATATAAAAACGCCACCCCCACAGCATGCAGCAGAAACAGTACGTCTAAAGTGGAGAGAATCTGTTAGAGATGAGTCATTAATTAACCTAATTGCCCTCTTCTGAATGGAATCTAGATGCCTGTGATTTGTGGGCACCGCCCCAGATGTGGGAACAATATTCCATCGTAAACCGGATTTGCGATTTGTACAGAGTGAGCAGCTGTTTGGAAGAAAAGTAACGCCGAGAGCGAAAGAGAAAACCAAGTTTTTTAGATGCAGAGGAAGCAATATTTGTAATGTGCTTGTGCCAAGAGAGATTAGAAGTCAGGGTAATCCCCAAAAGAAATATATCAACTTGCCTAGAAATCTGAGTGTCACCAAAGATAAGCATAGGAGCAGAAGAATCCTTTTTGCGAGATATAAGACAAGATTGAGTTTTAGAAGGATTGACATCAACTAAGTTATCTTTGGAGAATTCCTGGGGATCAGCATTGCGGGAATTGGTAGTGGATATTCGAGAAGTTAAAGCTGTTTGAGCAGGGCAAGGTTTCTCAAACTTGAGGGTGGAATGCAATGCACTGTCGTCAGCAAAACTGTGGATAGGATTTCCTGTCAATGGAAGAAGGTCATTAATGTACAATAGGAAAAGAGTGGGTGAAAGAACCCTGGTGAACACCAGCCTTAGCGTAGAGATTAGAACGCAGTCAGGCTAGTCCGTATTTTCTGGATTTCACTCTCGCTATTAGCACAGTAACTATATCATCGTTATTGCACACGATATGGAAAAGATCCGGGTTTGAGTCCTGCAACGACTTGAGTAGTTTTTTTTTGCAAATTGTGGACAAGTTGAAAATGCTCAGCTGATGCTTTTATATCGCATTGAAACTCTTCTTTTGTGTGCGTCCGTTATTGCACACTCATTAAGGGAAACGATATTAATATATTACATGATATATTAACGCCTCACCCCCACTTTTGACTTGCCATACAGGCGCATTTCGGTTAATCGATCTCTAGCAATTTTCTTCGTATTTCTTATTTATAATAGTTTGACGAGGCCACAAGTATTAACCCTTTGCCTTCTAAATATGACGCATAACCTTTTAAAAATTCTTTTTATGAATACCATTAACGTTACTACCAAAATACTTTTGCTCGAGGGTTTCAAGTCCACAATCAAATTCAACCTTTCGTGATATGACATTGCTGCATTTGTCAAAAGTAACTGCTCCAACAAATTCGCCTTCCGAAGCAGGTACATGCAGTGCTCCATAATGGAAAGGTCGAGGGTTAGAATTCCGCCTTGAGCATGACTGCTTGCTTTCATATTCATATAAGTTGAACACAGCTCCAGAGGACAAAATGTTGTTTGAATAAAGGTTAAAAATGCATTATAAACAACTGTTAAACACATTTATAAGCAATCAGTAGAAGCCAAGTTATTTAAATGAATATTCACTTTGAAATGGTAATAAAGCATCTTGCATTCTGATTAAGGCACAAACCAATGACTGCTATCAACCGTAATCCCTAGAAGATGCTAAAGAAACATAATTTATATGAATGCGCTTAAACAAATCAGCTATAGATGCCTTCTTCAACAGATCCTTGTTGAAAAATTGCAATATGCTTATTATTTTTCAATTAGATAATAGGATATTCATTGAAATGCATTGGAGAATAGAGACATCAACCTTTTCAATATTTATAAAGAGACAGAAGTATTCCAAACATTGGAATGAAGAAGACGTATCTTGGCGTCATGCCAAGACACAAAGATCATGGAGGAGGAGGAGGAGGACCGGGGAAGTAGGAATTCAGGAATTTACAAGTTATGATAGTACATATGTAATATAGATAATTAATTATTTTTCATGAAGATTAAATTAGAACATTCTATTATATCTAGAATAACTGATTATAAAGTTTTCGTCTTGGTTCAACTGCTTCGAATTGTGATTCAATTTATTATTAACGCCGGTACTAGCATCACTTTGCACGTGCCTGAATTTTCTTCATATGATGGCAATTTTCTAAATGACAATGATGGAGATGATACGCAAGAACTACTGTATTTTTGAAATCGTCCCTCAGATGAGCTCTTCTGAAAGGGAAGAGCAGCTACTGATCAAGTGTATTGATTCATATTCATGGTCTATTTACTATTTCCTGGAAAGCCGATGAATATTCAGCGTGAGTTTCCAGAACTTGATGTTTCTAAGACGTTGAGCAGAACATTAATATGTCCATTATCTGATATTGTCGTATTAAAAAGAGTTATTTGACTGCTAGCGACAGTGATGGAGCTTATCTTTTCTTACGAAAATTATTACAGATTTGGTTTTCATTCCGAACAAACGCCTTGATAATCTGAACATTATTATAAGCCTAAAAATATTAATAGTTATTTATTAATAATAAATTATATTAATTAAAGTGTTAAAATATATTTTGTCTAAAATTTTAGTAAATTCTAATATTTCTAAACCTTTCCTAAAATTTTTTTAATTTTCTACCATTTTATATTTCTTTACTACATATTCCTTTTAGGAGTATGTACGTATATTTACGTTTCGCATGACTTACTCTGGGGATTATGTTTTCCAAGATAATTTAATACAGGCATTGACGTATTAAAATCTGTAAAAGTTTCTGACTCGATTTTTAGCAAAAAATTTACGAATATAGTCGGTGAAGGACGTTACGTGGTAGTTTTCCACGAAATCTTCCTATAATGACCACTCTTATCCCAGGTGAATATTAAGATAATTTATTTGGCTATTAATCTTCAATACAGGGTATCTTTTAATGTCATAATCCCCATAATAATCGAAGATCTATGGGGCCAGGCCATCTTCTCGAAACCAGCAGTGGTCACATCAAAACCTTCACTTGAACGCAGACTACAGCCCAATAAAATCATCTTTCTTTTCACGAGTATTCTTAGCGCTAGTTGCTAATGGCAGTATCCAATCTGTCGTTATATATTTAATCGGGAATTCATATCATAATGGAAACAACCGGAACAAAAGCTGTTCCAGTTGAATTCAAAACTGTAAAGTCCAAAACCAAAATTATTCTGGGTTGGGTGAAGTTCATTTCTTAGAGCTGCCAGAACATAGAAGAATGAGGGCTTACTCCAACCACTCACGTACTTGCTGAATAAGCGAGTCTGTGTCTTCATCGGAGTGCAGCCAAAACACAGTATGGCACATGTCAAAACGTCTTCCTCTAAACGTTTATATTTGGTATCTATTGATGTATATTACAAGATTATTTATATAAACGGAATATTCCTTCTGTGTTTGCAGCCAGAGGGGTTATTTCCGGTAAGCAGTTAACCGTCAGAGTTCGCAGTCCGAAACGTTTTCCAGAGTACGTGCTACGCCTGGTGATTGACTGCATTAAACCTTCCACGAAGGGAAAATTTTTCCAACCTACCAGTCATAAAGTTTTTTTTCCTTTATAATCACCAAACCACCGACCGAGTCATACATCATTCTGACGTGTGTCACATGATCTGGAGCCGCCAATCAATCACATTTTGGCAGCAAAGGACAAGAGGTGCTTTCTGAGTTTACGTAACAGCGGTGAACGGCGGTAGGCGCCTTGTGAAATGGATGTTTGGCCTGGGTCACGCAAATCATAACAACAATAACAAAGATGGCAAGAAGAGTACAATACGTGTGAGTACAATGATATTTACGTATTGGTGCTAGCCATGACATGCCACTTTCTCGTAGATCACTGAGAAATGTCGCAGAAATCATTTTTCGATCGCGATTGGTATAATCATAATTTACTTTTGTTGTGCTGGTTCAGGTGGTTGAACTGTTAGGGCGTAAATTGGACCTTTTTGGAAACAGCGCGCTTGGATACTGTCGATGCGAACTATAATTCAAAAGCCATCCATCATAAAGAAGTATTTATTTAATCCATGCTTTCTTAATATCCTCGTTAAAAGTAGGCCATTTGTTAAATTATAATTGTATTGAACGATACCTGAATTGGTGCTATTTTAAAATGATCATCCATCCGCTAATGTATAAATGATTTACCGATCATCCATGCTACTAGAAGATTAACCGGGATTCATTCATTAATAATGCTTTATTCGCCACCAAATTCTTTTGCAATGAATTCTTTTTGTTAGCAAAGAGTATACGAACTTTTATCCAATTATGGTACTCAAGAATCTTATTATTCTCTTATAAAATTAATGTCAATTGAAATATTTAAGTTAATAAGTTAGGCTGATTATTATGAAATATATGAACGTGTATTTGCTCCATCTGTGATAGCATTCGATTGCCTTTTAAATATATTTAGGACTTCAGATGTTTTTCATTGAGTGGCCAAGCTTTTTCCTCCATAAAAATACACGTTGGTCCCCAGTACTCCAACTAAGTTTTCAATTGCTGCAAGCTACAATTAGGCTGTTTACAGCCTCTATTCACCTGTTTATTTCTTAGCTTCCTTTCCTGGCACAATATCGATACTTGTTATCATTATCCACTCACAACGTCCGAGGTGATTTTTATCAGAATGCTGTGTCTAATGGCTGTGGTCTTGTAACAAAAGGCATTCTGCCCAGATACGACATCTTAGAAAAGTAATAAGGGTCAATATTATAAGACAAACAAGGCCTGTCAGATTTTGTCTGTGTGAAGCGTCTTTCTTTTTTGTTCTCAGCTGAGAAGTATCTTTAATTTTTCAAACTTCTGCCATCAAGCTGAAAACTAGGCCATCTTGTCGTAGATTGTGGCAGGATTCCTTTCACCCATCGATCTTATCAGAGTTGGCCGTTTCCTGTTGTTAAGTGAGCGGAAGAAAATTAAAGCCGACAGACAGTTAGTTTCAAGCTGAGTTTAATGAAACAAATGTTGTAGAAATATTTTCTACGTACTGGTGTATTTAATTGAAGGCTAAATGAAACCTGTTACTTGCTATAGCTAATTAAATAAATGCCCAGAATACGTTTTGTTGTTTTTAAAATATAAATATCCATTTTTATTATCATCTTCCATAAACAGGGCTATCTCAACCTTTAGCGTCTTTCACATGAACTAATAATTCAGCTGCTGGATAAAAAATTGATTGTGATAAAATATTTCCGACTCTCCTGTGGTTCAAATTATACTAAAAAGAAAAACTCGTCCTTGATATTACATAATTCCCAAACAAGAGCTTTGTTGAGCTCATTTTCCACATACTATATATAATTTTTGCACGGGGTGGAGACCTGTCAAGACAATGATGATTGAAGATTAGCCAGAGTTTTTCGATGAATGTGTAAAATGTCGTGTGGGTACTGAAACCATGCAGACAGTTGAACTTTGCGAACCAGAAAATCGTGGCAAACTTTTATTCATTCTCCACTACCTTTGGTCACACTGCGGACCTTTTTTTATTTTTCAATTGCCCAATGTTTAGCTGCAACTGTCAACAGAAGTAACAAAAAAACCCGGTATTGATCGGTGGTGAAAAAATCGTGTTCTGTATTTTGTAAAGGTAGAGAATTCTACACGCTTCAACAAATAGGCGGTCCAGGAATGTCATTGGCAAATACTGAAAGATAAATTTCTTGGACCACGCTGGTTATCACGAATATAAACTCAAAATGTGTTTAATTATTTTATTTCTTTTCTTGATGTCGATTTCCTTGGTTCCCACAGAAGCTCTATACTCATTTGTTTAAATCGATCTTAGAAATTTGCAACTTTCAATTTAGAAACTATGATCTGCGGTGTTGAAACCACTTCAGTATAAATTGCTTCTGATTGTCTTTGTAGTATGGAACACTGATCATGTAATTCTGAATTCACGTGGGTATCATGACATGTTTCGTCCTTTGGAAATTCTGGCTTCTGAGGCTAATAAGTTTAAGACTCGTTGCTCTTAAAGTTTCAGAAACTCTGTGTAAGGTTAGAGCACCCGGGAGAAACTTTAATACCACAGATTGCCCACTGGATGAAGTCATCACATTTCCTCTGAAATTTCTGACTTGCTTTGCGAATAGGATTCGGTTCAAAGAAGAACAACTGACAAATGGAAAAGACTTGGGTACAAATTATTATTATTTATTAATTATTTTTGACACCCCAGAGTCGGTCGTTTTTGGTTGTGAAAATCGTATGATTTTTCATCCAGCAACCCAAACAAACCAACGTAGAATACTCGAGTAAAGTATAGGCTACCAGGGATTAAGCGATAAATTATAGAATGGTTATACAGAATAAGTGATCGGTGGCAAAACTTTCTTCTCTTATCTTATGTGAGTTAGTCTTAACGATTGGTAGATTAAGTCAATCTACCTATCAAGTTAAAAAAACAAGTTTCATATTAGTATGTGCTTACTAGTAAAAGTTGAGGGGGGATAGAATTTAATGTTCATTCATTATGTTTGAAACTCTAATCGCATATCAGCCTATTACGGTTAACAATTATTAATTCCTTTTTATTTTTTTCTTCTTTTAGACCTTCCGTACAAGAGGAGACCTCAGATACAAGAAAGTAAGTCATCTAAATTATTATTTCTCTCCTTTTGATGCTTGTTTTCTGTCTAACCAAAGATAAACCTTCTGGTTTCGGGATTATTATATTCCAAAACATATTTGCATAAGTCCATCAATATCTTTCTTTCTCTCTTATTTAGATGGCGCGCTATTCTGCATTGTAATTTAGTTTCTCTGAATTAATCCTATACAATTCCATCCATGCATCCTGTGGTTTATATCTTTATTTAAACGTCCGTATACTAATATGTATTTTACACACGGCGACATGACCCTCCAAATTACTTACTGTATATCTTTGTCACGTGAGCTTGCGTGATTCATTGCTGCAGTTATCGTGAATTAAATGGACGCATAGACGAAAGAGCATTTCAATTCTATGTCTCTTGGGAGACGACCATCTTGAAATCCAGGATATAATTAAAGCATGCGGATGCACATATACACTGTACTTAATGAAAAACGAAAATAAAGATGTTCTCACTGCACGAGACTGATAAAATCTTATGAAAGAAGCTTTATAAAGGAACAAAAAAGAAAGAGAAAAGATCTTTCTCTCTCTCTGTCTCTCTCTCTCTCTCTACAGGAGACTTAATAACAAATGAAGATTTTAGTCTGGGCACAGGAGACTAATATTCTTTTGAAACACTTTCATAAGTCTTAAAAATGGAGCAGAGAATGTTAGAAGCATATTAATATTCTCATTACCATTAACAAGCTCATTACCATTTCACGTTAGATTTTTTATGCGGTGTCTATAATATATATTGAAAATATAGTTAAAATATTGTTAAAAATATAAAGAGTTAATGGAGCAATCTGACCCATGTCCTCATATACTTGATGATGGCTTAAACTTCTCTTTCGAAGATACTGGTGGTCTTTTTTTCCATAAGGAAATAGCTTGCCATTCTCTGCTTAAATCTAAAATGTGATCCACAGTGATTCACTAAATGCTGCTGACATTCTTCCATTGGTATGCAGTTGGCTTTTCTGGAATTTGCACAACCAGAGAATATCCACACACACGGACCTCACTTAACTAGTACACGCATTACAGATTGGTTTATTTCCTTCGAGAAAATAAACCAACTGTAAATAGAACGTTAGGTCGAAATGGTTGGCCAACATGGCGTAATGGGGTTTCATCTCGACATCGAAGAAGTGTTTGTCAAGCATGAATTGAAGTGTTCGCAGATCACACTTACTTTCCTGACCTGTAGTGTTTTATGGCCCAAACAAACCAAGGGAACAAGCAAAAGGGCTGCGGGAGAACATAACCCATGATTGCTGCTATAATGTCCAGACGAGGATAAAAAGTATCCAGGGCTCTGCCAGGTTACTTAAAAACCTAAACATATGCATTAATTTGTTATACTTCAGTTAACTTTGTACTGGTGTTCCAAACGAATGAATTTTATGAAGACGATTTTGAAAACGGTGGTGTTTTATGGCATCTGTTCCCCCTTTTCCTCCTCCATAGTGTTAAGAAGTTTGCCAACTTGTTCCTCAAAGCCTTAATGTATACTTGTCGGTTTTTATCCTAAATTATCGGAATCACTGATGTCTGAGATGACCGATAATCTTTCTTATCTCTAGCCGCTCCAAACTTTTATTGCTAAACTTGGGCCGTAGCCGTTTCTTTATTGCCAATTAAAGACTTCTCCAAGCAAGCCAACGAACGCGTTAACACGAGCCTATTGTTATTTCATACGCTCACTTACGGTACCAAGCGCGTGAGTAGACACAACACCGAGATCGTAGGGTACTTTTGGTAGTAGTAGAACTAGTTATGATCCGAGAGTAATGGGTCAATCGCGGGTAGTCTTGCGTACCTTTTGGTGATCGTCCATTTCTTCGTCTTCTGGTCACCTTAACGTCGACTCTTTCGTGGATAGAGGACTCATTGCTGATTATCACAGTAGCCTATTTCGAACCATTCTTATAATATAAATAAATTTATGATGGACCTTTGTTCGCTCTATTAGATTTTTTCACACTGTGAGTAGTCATTCCTGAAATCATATTTCATTCATATTACTGCTACAAATTCTAGTGACCTCTTAATTTAATATACAAATCTAAGAAATATACAAATATACAATTTAATATACAAATCTCATAATTTATAAACAATCTAAACAAGCTGGAGTTAGGTTGTTTTTAGACAACTCCAAAAACCTTGGGCTTTTCATCCAGCAAACAGACAAGTAGCCATAGAATACACGCATTTTACAAACATGATGTACTGTTGCCCCTTGGCCTTTATACTTTGGCAAATTGTGTGAATGATAAACGTAATCGTACCTTTTCCACCTAAGATAGGTTCCAGTGATATAAAATTGTTTAAAATTTGATGTAGTCAGAAAACCAACAAGTACTTTGAGGCTTTCTGTAGCCAAACGGGTGTCACGTGATTTTTATGTAATTATATGTATTTTTTAAGGAATATAAAGAGTTAGATTAAAGGTAATCGTTAGTGTAGTAAGCGCGAGAAAAAATTAAAAAAAAAAACTCAACATATAAATAGACGAGAAAAACATTTTAATACGAATGACATTTGGAGAATTAATTTTTGTCCTAGATGAAGAAAGATCTCTTTGTTGGAAGTGCTCATTGCGATGTGTTGTTTCAGCTTCTTAAAAGATTTTTTGGAATTAAAGATTTTTTTGGAATTAATTTAAATTTTTTCACTCGCAAACACAGTTCCAGATCATACATTTTTTTAAGACTGAATTCATTTGCCTAGCCGAGCTCAAGACCTTTGTGTTGTTATCGGATTTGCAAATGGCCAAACCTACAGAGAATTGTGGTGTGTCGTATTTACAAACTTCGCTTACGAAAGACAAGCATCGCCTAATTTCTCTGTCGGAAGTTTCCAAGGTTGAAATTTACAACGCGACTCCACACTGATTGTCACTTCCTCTTTTCTTGTCGAAAGCATTTAAGCTGTGATAAACAATCTCCCCAGCGATTGTGATTCCATTTGGAAATGTGATATTCCTGGGTAGGCATGGAACTCCAGACATGCCAATCTAATGGAGATTAATGCTGTCATTGTTAACAGTGATTAATGTGCACCATTCACGGTCTCGTGTCGTCTCGTATTTCCCACGTGATATACACTACAACGAATTGTTCCTTCATGTTATGAAGATGTCATGTCATGCTAGACTTTATTTCCTTGAGACTTGTTTGAGTAGCATTTTAAAGAGATTTCCAAACTATAATAATTTTAATTATAATTGCTTGGTTGAAAGAGTTCAATTGCAATGTTGGATTTTGTAATTTGACGTAATCGAGATTAACTATCAGAAAGAATACTCCATTTAAAACAAAAGTTGTGTTTTTATGAACTCGTAAGGTTGATGAGATATATGAATCCATTTCCGCTTACTGTATCGAAAGTAAAGGGTCCTGTTCAACTTCCCTAACGGACGATATGTGTGGAAATTGCTGATGTTTCGAAGTGGACATAGTTCCCAGAATTACCAGGGCAATTCGCCTAATACCTTGGACCCTTTTAAGAAGCTCTGTATTTTTTTATGTACGGTCTCCATATCTGGACGCAGTATTCCTAGTGCGATCTCAGAATTACCTTATTCAGTGGTATCATGGCTTCCGTTATTTTTTCAAGCAAATATTCGATAAATAATCGATAGGTCATTGTGGAATATTGCAATTCTTGGCCAACCTTCAGTTTCCTGTCAAGAGTGGCATTCTGATTTCATTACCATAACTAGAAGTTGAAATCACCTGTTTCTGATTTAAGTCTGTGCGCCGATACTTTCAGCTGTCCTGTTGTCTGTTTGTGATAGTGATCCAACGCCCAGAATCTTTTAGAGATTTAAAGTTTTACAAAAAAATTGACTTCTTGGTATGATTAATGATAAATCTGAAAACGAATACAGAAATAAACGGAACATCAGCACCACTCATTAATAATCTAATCTAATCTAATCTTTTGCGATTCCGAAAACATCTGGTTAAATTTTTTCTTTCTTCACAATGCAACTTATGCAATTACATTTTAAAATTTGAAAAAACAAACTCGTTAACTTAATTTTTGTCATAGACACTGCACAAGACAGCCTCATCGGGCCATTCTACTCCACAGTGAACCAGATTACAATCCCATGTGTGTATGTGGACATGTGTTTTAGTGAAGGGTAGCTCCTAGAACGTCATTTCAACTCCGCCTCGTATCTTTGTGAAGAACAGTATCACTACAAATGGGCCAGATATGTGAATTACGTAGGTTTGTTTGTATTATGTGTGTGTGTTCTGTTGTTCTGTCTGGCCGCTTGGCTACCCAGAAGCATCGTTCACCTGGAGAGATGATTCTGGGTACTCGTCCACACCACGGGAAGGTGGGCGGGTCCCATAGTGCTCGAACTGTCTCAATTTGAGACTATGACTCATCTGATGTTGCCAAAGAATGAGCTAGATTCCTCTGGGGGTCCACTCCATAGGAGAAAAAAAGAGAAAAAAAAATAATAAGGAAAGAAAACAATCGTAGACCAATTCCAAATGTCCAGGTCTGCAGAATAGAATCTGATTCCTCTTCCATATTTTGGGTGAGTTGCAAAATAATGATTTAAGAGATCGCGATGATAAAACTGGTAAAAATGTTGGTCTATTTGTATTATAATAAGAATAAGAGAGATTTTGATGTGTTCCCATCAGGTAGGCTCTTTTAAATTTTCAGGAAATCACGATAAGATAAAAATAGCTCCATCCTTAATCTTTTTATCTCTCAGGAGTGAAACACACTGCCATGTCCATGCACATTTATGAGTTTCTTAAATGCTGATTGCAGTCTTGGGAACACCAAGCTGTTTCTCGGGTATCCACCCGCTTCATTTTATACTTATTTTATTTATTTATTTTTAAATAATGCGAAAGAGTTCCTTCTTGGGCATGTGCAATCGCCTAAATGTTTTATGCAGCCCGGTTGATGGTAAAAAATTGTACTTTGACAGTTTGATTTTCATGGTCTGTTTATGAATTTGAAGAAGCGTTTCTCTTTTAATATAAAGTGAAAAAATCAAACTTTCATTATTCAGACAAACCAAATGATTATACTAATATAATATTTGAATGGCACGTTGCACTGTTGTCATTATCTGGATATTTGAAATGAAAGCAGCTGACCTGTGTGAAGTTCAGTATCTGTTTATTACTAACATAGTCTAAAATCATACGTTTAGCGGATATTTTCTGTTTCGCTTCTTCAGCGATTACAAAAAATACTAAAAGAGAGAACTAATTTCAGTGTTGTGAACCCCTGAGAGCAGTTTATTCATTTCAAGAGTATATATAAACACGAATTAGGTGATTTAGGCATTGCGTCACATTTTAGTTGTGTTACGTTTTTCTTGAATTAATTAATATTGATTAAAACATTTTAATAGAAAAGAAGAGCAAACAGTTAATTAATTACGAATTAAACTAATATATAATTTTTTTTTTCATTTTGCTGCAACGTAATGTTGATACAGCTCTAGAAATTCAGGTTTTTCATCCCAAAACAGAAAAAACAAATTGGAATGCACATAAATTGTAAACAAACCGACGCCAAGACTATTTTGTTAATATTTGAGACAAAAACTTCTTAAATCACAAGATTCTAAAGTTGTTTAATCAGCCCACGGCTTTCAGCTTCTGCATCAGTACCCTTACTGTCTAATGGTTAGTTCTTTGTAGCACCAAACATTTTCGGAAAGAATGGTGAGATTATCGCTCAGTGAATAAAAGGGCCTTGAGACTATTTGAACGCATTTTTCTGCTGGCTCAGAAACACACGCGCTTTTCCTACCGGCAAAACCACACTTACGTCATGGACTGTTTCTTTTCAAGTTAATAACGTCTTCATGCATTAATGTACATCGATTTTACTTTAAAAATTCATCGAATGTTTC
Organism: Mastigoproctus giganteus; assembly: GCF_048544385.1. Lineage (NCBI taxonomy): Eukaryota > Metazoa > Arthropoda > Arachnida > Uropygi > Thelyphonidae > Mastigoproctus > Mastigoproctus giganteus. The sequence goes on from NC_143587.1 coordinate 144,978,345, forward strand.
TCCTTTGTCAATATTAAATTTTAAGACAGTTAAATTGATTTACGTGTTTAAAAGCTTTTCCCAAGGCGCACCTTTTCAATTTGACCCGTTTGAGGTGACAAGATGCAAAAGAAAAAAACCGAAAGAAAAGTGGATGAAAATTAATTAGCGCATAACATATTTACACTTTAAGCTTTTTCACTTCTTGGAAGAATAGTATTGATTAGTTGTGAAAGAATAAAAAGAAAGGCCTATGTCGTGATAACGTACATTCTCCACTAAAGGTTAGTGGTTGAAGGATGTTTTATTGTGCCATGGTGTTTGTTTGCCTGTTAAACTCAACACCAATGCATTAAAGGAGGAAGCCATCTTCGAGAGCTATAAAAGTTTTACGACTCTTCTGTGTTCACCTAAGTAGTTCGGGTTTAGATAGATTACAACGCACTCTCTCTTTCCTGAAATCTTTGCGGTAGTTAGGCGTGCCTTTGCTGACATTTTGGGGTGGTCTGTAGTGATGGGGGGAAGAGCGGTTTAAGGCTGCTTGCTTATAAAATATCGGACTCTTGATTGTGTATCCTGTATGTGGGCCCTGGTATTTTTCTTCGCGAAAACCCCTCTGTTGGTGAAGAAATTTCAAACTTCCGCTTTGATTAATGTGCTACAGGTTTATGAGGCCAAAAGAGGATGAACTATGAAAGTTTAAGTGCGGATAACTCTTAAAGCCACGCAATGGAGAAGAAAGTGGGGCATTCATTAAAACATATTCACAAATAATCCCTGCAAAGGAAACGTCCTATTATGCTGTGAATTAACAGAGCCATCTTCTTTCACTTTATAGCGAGTTATAGCATAACTAAATGCGCACTGCTATAACAGTAACTCGAGATTTGGGAATTAACGGGAAGAAATACCGAAATCTTCCCATTTCAGAGCTTCCTTTATTTGCTTATTTTTGGGACATGTAGTATCCTACCATTTTCACTTGGTAAATGTTTCCTTTCACTGAAAAAGTGGTTCCTATCATCAGAGAAAAGCGAGCCCACCATCTAGCTAATGGTGACTCTATCTCTTTTTTTTTTTTGATGTCCCACTACCAGTTAATTTGTTGGCGTCATCCAATATATGTGGTTTCATAAAAATATGTATCTAGAGTAGTAGAAATGTCGTGTCTGAATGGTATGGAGCTGTAATAGACGCATCCCACATTTAGGATCGTGTCAGCTTCACCAGGCGCGAGGAGTACTGAAAATAGAGGATATATTTGATATTTTGTATGGTTTATGTATACTCATAAATATATCCTAGCGTAGAGGCTTACTCAAAAGATCAAATAACCTTTGTTCTGATATGACCTATCCCCAATTCTTTCATCAGTGGCTTATTGATTGTATATCTTGATTGTTGGCAAGCTCCTTAAAAATTCTGTCTGCAGGATTTCTTCCAAAACCATAAAAGAGATCTTTCTGAACTTGACTCTCTGTCAATATCTCAACTCGTGGTATTCTTTGCTTTAAGAAACGTGGTTCTCAGAAGAAGAAAATAAACTTTTAATAGCTGTTGCTGCTGGCTATAATTGGGGAGTAGAAATAGGAAATCCGAAAGGCCAAAGACATTTTGACAGCTGTAATGACATTTGCAGCGTATCACAAGAAACTTATGAGGGAACATACGCTTCTTGACATCTTCGGGTAGCCCAGGAAACTACAGAGATTTTTATTTAACACTGGGAGATGACACATTACACGATTTATAGAAAAAATTGACAAAATATTTCTGTTCTAGAGTTAGGTTTTAAGATTTCGAATATTGGTGACTCCATTTATTTTGAAGGTTGCTTCTTTACAACAGAAAAATCGAATTATCAAAAATTCGTAACTATATTTATACCAATGCCCTTTTAAAAATGTTATGCTCTTTGAATATAACATTTTTAACGCTTATTTCCATAGGAAATATGTAAAACTTTTGCATTTAACTATAACAGTAATGATGCAAATCCGTTCAATTCACCTATGGAACTATTTTCTGTTCATCTTTCCAAAATGTGTTTTCCATCAACCACTAAATTGTTTAAATTCTTTCCTTGGCAGTCTTTTATTTTTTAAATCTGTATAATACGTTTATGGTGACTTAATTTTATTACTTTTTATGCGAATCTGAAACTTTCAATATAAATAATTCATCAGTTCTTTCCAATGTAAAGAATAACAATATTATATCTGTACCCATCTAGGATTCCTGATAATCATCAACGGTTTCAGAAGATAAGAAAGAATATTTGTTTCTGCTAAAAAGTAATAAAACTATTGCATAACTAGGTTTGATCTCTGCTTTTCTTGAAGATTTTGAAGTTTACTATGGACTGAGACGCCCCATTGCATTTATAGAACTGATAAAATACAGATTTGTAATAAATTGGGAAAATAACGTATGTGATACTGTCATTCAATGATGAAGTTTTTTCAGTGCCTTCGTTTTCAAGCTTATTCCTCCACCCTGTCTTGTATTGTAAAGATTTTCCCACCTCTTTCTTAAAGTTTTCCCCAGCTTAAGAGACCTTAACTCATTCTTAAAAGAATTAATCTTTTAAGAATGAGTTAAGTGGAGAAATCCATTAACCGCCAACTCCTAAACTATCTAGAAACCTTCCTTCTGATCAATGATCGCCAGTACGGATTCCGTCAGAGTCGATCCCCTGGTGATATACTGGATTATGTTACTCGTCTATGGAAAATTCAATGCAAAAGTTCTGTGAAACTCAAGCAGTTGCTCTTGACAAGTTTCCATCTTATGGTTTGCCAACCGTTTTTTGTGACTGGATATCCAGTTTTCTATCTGACCGTTCACTAAAAACGATGGTATAAGACTCCGTTCCTTCTAATTTCTCTACTAATGCAGGTGTTCCTCAAAGTTCAGTTCTTTCTCTCACTCTTTTCCTCTTTTATGTTAATGACCTTCTTCCACTGACTGGGTCTCTTATCCGTAGTTTTGCCGATGATAACACATTGCATTCCACCTTCCAGTTTGAGAAACCTTGCCCTGTTCAAACAGCTTTAACTTCTTGAATGTCCACTACCAATTCCTTAAATGCTACATCTCCAGTTAATTTTCTAGTGCGGCAAAGATAACTTAATTGATTTCAATCCTTCTAAAACTTAGTTCTTTCTTATAACTCGCAAAAATAATTCTTCTGCTCTTACGCTTATCTTCGATGACGCTCAGATTCCTAGACATTAGAGGATTATCCAACTTCTAATTTCTGTTGGCATAAGGACATCACAAAGATTGCTTTTTGTGCATCTAAAAAAAAAAAAAAACCTGGGTTTTCTCTTTCACTCTCGGAGTTACTTTTCTTCCAAAAAGCTGTGCACTCTGTAGCCATCTTAAATCCGCCTTACCATTGAACATTGTTCCCAGAAGTGGGACCAATAACTCTCGTGCTTGGTTTTTCATAAAAAAAAACCAACTATGTTAGGTATATTTAATAAGAATCATTTATTTTGTATCTCAGAGATGTAGATGACATTATCTGGATCTAGAAGTGTTCGAATTCGAATCTCATGTACCGGGATTGAGATAAACCGGGAAAACAACAAAGCTGTAAAACTAATAAATCAGTTGTTCAAGTGTTATGGGCAAGAGGTTTTGGCGCATCTGCTGCTTAGTCCAAAAATTAACCTCGCCTTCGAACTGTCACCTATTATGACCTCTGCGATGTCATTCAGTCGGAAAACTGTCAGCTGAAGATGCCGTATTGGTTAAGATAGCCTGTCTACAGATTTGTGACCTTAATTTTTTCCCAACGGATATCGATGCAGTCAGTGGAATAAAAACCCGAAATGTGTACCCCAATTTCTTGTATTTCAGTAAATGAATCCACTTCAGGATGCTCTTCTTTCCTTCTTCTTACCACCTCATTTAACTTGACTTTGCAACAACTGTTTAAACAATTTATTTTCCAATTAATAATCTAATTATCAAATATCCTCCGTGCACAAAACTATCGAAAAATTAAATGAAATTTTAAAATAATTATCACGCTACTTTATACACAAGACCAGGGAAGGATTATTTGAAGACTTGTTTAATAGATAGTGTAATAATAATCATATAAAATGAAGGTAATTAACAGCTACATTATTTCTTGGATTCCGAAGGTGATAAAGCTAACTTTGTAACTTTGGGGGCCAACGAAAGGTCATCAAAAGACCTCTGAATGGAGTTTACAACCGCAGATAGAATGCACAAAGGTAGTAGCAACATATCACGCTAATTAAAACTAATGGTTTAACCGGAAGTGCATACCAAAAAGCCCCGAATGTGAACAGAGAACATAAATATTCATTTCCTCCTACAATAAACAGTGAGAGCCTTAATTATGGAGAAACAGTTGGACAGCGAAGCATGCTGGGAGTTTTCAGTGTCTGTTAATGAAGTCACGCCTTGCTAGTGTGGGACGGCTGGTAATGGTGGAAATGTATGTCCTTCTAATGGGTAGGTTTCGTGCCTGAAATGACTAATGACTCATCACTCGCGAGCGACACTTCCCACACCTGGGGTACGGGTGATGCTACCGACAGAATGCTGGTGGTTATTTAATGGAAACCAGACCTGTACAATAGCAAAACCCAACATTGTGTGAGAATGTTTGCTTCAGAATGACAGGTGTGGTTTAATCTGCAAATACTTTTAACCAGATTTTAAAAGAAATGACGTTAAGGGAGCGCTGATTGTGCAATAGTTATTTCAATCGAAATTAAAAGGTTAGGCGAATCAAATAAAACGAAATTGGAATGGACAACCTCTGTCTGTGGAGGAGTACAGAGGCAAAGATTGCGAATGTTTGGTTCAGATTCCTTGGTTGGTGTAGCAACAAGAGCTAAAACAAACGACCATCGTTTATTATCTTCTTATGGCCGTCAGGTGGATTTGCATTAGGAGATGAACTTGTTATGCCAAGAATTCATACAAGTCATATACATACACTGCACGAATGCTGTAAATAAAATATTAATCCTCCAAAGAAGAAGTATTCTCACATAAGCGCGAAAGCATTGTTCGTTTGCAATCTATTTAAATATTTGGCACGCAGAGTCTCAATTTATCTTAGCTTGAGGTCCCTCGTTAGAATTCTGCTGACAGATATAATTAAGGATAATTGCAGGGATAGGATAGAGGTGGCAGAAGGTGAAAGTATGAAGGCAGTTTAGAAAGCTTTTCAGTGAGCGACCATTTCTTTTTAGCGAGACTAATATCTTTTACCTTAAAATTAATACATCCACCGACAACTGCAGTTTGGCTTAAGGTTTAAAAAAAAGAATAAGGAATAAAGTTTCGCTCTATTAATATTGATTACATCATGGACTTATTTGAACTTAGCTTAACTCTCAGTTTACGTTATTTTTTTAGGGACTTCAGTCTCTCCAAATTTAATGTCCTATTAACGGTCCATGATATAATTGCGGGACATTTGTAAATATACGGCAGGTCGCTGTTTCATTGAGCAACGGAACCCGTAAATTAGAGTTGAAGTCGTTCTGTTCCTCTGTGCAGAAGAAACGTTGTAGACAATGTACAAAGAATCATAATCCACTTACTCTTTGGAATTCCGTATTAAAATCTTGATTATGGTTTTATAAACCTTTTATGGATTCTGAATATAAGTTTTGAGGATTCATATGCAAACTAACTACCGGCTGGTGATTAGTATTTGGAAGGTGGGACAAAGCTCTTCGGGTCTCTTATAGCTGACCTGAAGGCAGGTGAGAAGGGATAGTCGGTAGTAAATGACATCGAATTACCACACGAACTCAGTGAAGGTATTGGTAAATGTGATTTACGCAGTGCAGTATGGTTCATGGGGTTTCCATAGTGAATATTGTAATAGGGTTTAATGAAGTTTACATAGTCTTCTTCAAGCACTCGACCAAGTTTTCCTGTATAAAGAATTAACTATAGAGTAAATAAATACCTGTAACTGTTTTTCAGATATAATAGTAGGATTTATAAGGAAGTTATGACATTTGTTAAGGGTTGGAGTCACTAAAGAAACGCTGTAAAGAAGCGGCTGCATTTTCATTCCCATAGTCTCCAGATCCTTGGAAAATTGATGTCAGCATACAATGCGACCACTGTCAAGATTTTAAACAGTCTTGAACTTCGGTTTACTGCTCACGTCAACATCCAGATGGCGTTTTCTCATCTTGATGCCAGCGTGTATAAAGCCTCAGTAACGTGAGAGATTCTTGACGGCACGTGATTAAAACGTAAAACAGCCCCTTAAATCTCGAAGTTGTTTTTGGAGTCGTTTTGGTGGAGAAACGGTTCAACTGATTTTTATTATATTGTTTTCACACTCTGTTTTTTTCTTTTTCGTACAGAAAATTTTTTATGGGAACGTTGGACGAAGAAATTGCGGGCGACATTCGATCGCAGCCAAGAATTTAATCAAGTTTTATTGTAGTTAGGAGATTCTTCTTTCCCCTGACTCTGTTTCCCCTCGTTTTTACACTTCTGGTTACGGTTTGTGGAACTGAGAGGATATTTTAGCTCAGAAAATCAAAATACACGTGTAATGTTGGTTGTAAGAAGGATTTCCTTCTGATTTGAAACTCATGAAACAAATCTATGATTAAGGTCTGTGAAGAATTCAACAAATAGCCTCCCATGAAACAAATCTATGATTTTGAGGTCTATGAAGAATTCAACAAATAGCCTCCCATATTATTTTAGAATTGGTTTTATTAAGTTTATGAAACATTTCTTATTTTCTTAATTTCTGGATTTATTTTTCGTATAAAATAAACTATTTATGAAAATTTAGTTTACAATTTAATCAAAACTCTCTTATGACTTCATTAAGTGCATTTATCTTTCGCGAATCGACAAAGAACATTCATTTTTAAATAATGCGAAAGGATTGAAAGAGAACTCTAAAACTGCATTATCTCTATATTTTTCTTGATAAATAATTAACAAAATGACCTTTTCGTCAATATAGAAATCTTTTGCAGCAGTCATTAATATTTAATAAGTTGCCTGCATGGATCGCTCTACAACTAACATCCAACTAGACGGCACTCTAATGAAGGTTTCCTCCTACACTAGCCTGGGTTTTACGTGGGAAGAAGGCTTAACCTTTGGAAGGAACTTTGACTACATAAAAGCTAAGACGTTCACAGCCATGTGGGCGGTTAGGCAAGAACTAATTGCTTTAAGGGACTCAATAATGATACAGTACATCCAAAGATGCTTCTTTCCGATTCCACTCTGTGCCTCCGTTATCTGGTGCTCAGCTCCACAAGCACGGTTCAGCAGATACTATGGGCTAGAATACTGGATCACGAGGTGGATCAATCGGTTAACGGGGCGATTGTTTACAATCTCTAGTTTGATTCTCCACTCCAGTCTTAGTCTAACCCTGTGGAAAATACAGATTTCAGCAGTAGATCTCTACCACCAGCTAGAAAATCACACGGATCATAGACGCACCCTCACTTTCAAGTATTAATAGATGCAGAAGCCTGACAGACGGAGAACCAGGACACATGAGACTTCGCTCCATACTGACGTCAACAATTTGATGTCTCAAAAACATGTTCTCATCCAACACAATCTACAATACGCTCGCCATAGATCCCTACAATTTTGCAAAGAGATCAACTAAAGGAAAGACTCACTCGAAGCTCAATTACTACATCGACTACTGCAAGGCCCTTAGCTCTGAGCCCCATAGCTGGTGGATAGACACTGAAGATTTACAAAGTCATCTGGCCCTCGAGGAAACCCAGGTTTTTTGTCTAGCAAACAGAAAATCGATCTTAGAATACACGTGTTCGTGGGTGGATAGCACAGTTGGTAGGATCGCCTTCCTCCCCCACACCGGGTGGAATAGACCTGAGTTTGAATCCCATCGATGATGGAAGTAATTTTTATGGGTCTTTTTCACAACGTGACTGAGTTAGTCGGTCTAAGGGGAGAGTAGCATGGGTTTTTTTCTCCCGGAAACTTGGGTTTTTGATTCAGTAAACAAAATCGATCTCAGAACACACAATTTATAGACGATATGCACAGTGCAATATGGCCTTGGTAGCTGATGCTCCTGAAACCTTACTACAACGACAACAAAGTCAACCCAACACTGACACACTTTCTAGAAGCAACATGGCAAAATGGAAGACCACCATCAAGATCGAGAACATTACGACCAGACCAGTACCTATGTGAAGAGGAATTTTCCAGGGTTCGGTTCTGTGGTTCCGTCTAGCACCCAACCCCCTGTCCACCATGCTTAATACCAGTTAAAAAAAAAAAAACTATTTCTTAGGGTCACCCGGAAAGTTATTTTATCTACCCATGTGTATTGTGTCTTTAAATTGCGTGTGTTCCCTGGTCGATTTGCCTGCTTTGCTGCACGAACCACCCCGGCCGGGTTCCAATGGAAAAAATACTTGCTACCTACGCCTGAGACCGACTAACTCAGCCACGGAAGGAAAAAAAGCCCATGAAAGTTCCTCGCGCCATCGATGAAATTCGAAACCGGACCTTTTTTTCACCCGGTGTTGGGGAGGGCGGTGATGATACCACTGTGCTACCCGCGCAGATCTCAGTAACAGTAAGTACAGATATATCCTAAAAAGGGAGTGGGAACGTGTAGGCACTCTATGACGCAACCAAGAATCAACTCTAATCACTGATGAGTTTAGCAATGACAGCAAGATGCAATTTGGCCTAGACAAATGCAAGATCCATGGAATGAGTCCGCTTCACTGAGAAATACAATCAGAGACTGAGAAGTCTGCTAAAATCAAAGCTGAATGGTTGGAACATGGTCACAGCCATAAACACTTATGCGGTCCCAGTACTAACTGACTCCTTCGGGATCATAGATTGGACCAACATCGAGCTGGATGAGATTATGAGATCGATTAGGATAATGATGACGAAGAGGCCCCAACACTATCCGAAGTCAACCATCGAGAGACTGACCATAGCCCGTAAAGGAGGATGGAGGGGCCTGACTGACTGACTTCGTTGAACAAGAGAAGAAGGCGATTAAGAACCTGCGGGATTACTTCCAGAATGCAGCACCAATCTACCAAGCCGTAAGGAACACAAAAGAACGACACTCAACAAGGAGACCACATTTACACAGACAGAAGAAACAAAGACAGAAAGATGGGCGTAGAATGCACTCCATGGCAGACACTGTAATGACCTCCATCAAGATTACATAGATAAGATTTAAGTTAGTGAGTCAAACGGCTTCCAGCGCTTGAATCACGAACGGAATGCTCTTTCCCGAGACCGAAGGATTCGTGCTCTCCATCTAAACCTGTAATCAACACCAGGAACTACAAAAAAAAAAAAAAAAAATTAATTATTATATTAGGGCCACCCGTAATTTCTTACATACATCCGTTTATGTATTATGTCTGTAAATTGCGTGTGTTCTCCAGTCGATTTGCCTGTTTTGCTGCATGGAAAAAAAAAAAAAAAAAAACAGTTTCTGGGTCAAAAAACCTTGCTATCTAGCAAGAACTACAGGAAATACATCGCCAAAGACGCCACCGGAATAAGAGATAACACGTGTAGACGATGCAACCTGGCGCCAGAAACAATCCAGCACTTCACTAGGATGAAGTATGATCACCTAGACGGAGTATACTCACAAACGCAACAAAGTGGCCATGGTAATACATCAAAAACTAGCGGAAAAACACCAGCTGATCAAAGAAAGTTCACCATATTACAAGTACGAGCCTCAGGCCGTACTAGAGACCTTTACTCACAGACTATACTGGGACCATGCTATCATAAAGGACAAAACAATCCCTCAGAACAGACAGCACATCACTCTCACAAGACGGAGCAATATGGCCTTAGTTGCTAATGCTCCTAAAAACCAAATAACAACAACGACTCTCACAAGAAGGAAATGGCTGTCTACTTGATCGACATTGCAGTGTTACCTCCAGAAAACATACGAAGAAAAGATTAGGAAGTACTCCGACCTAAGACAGGAAGTCAAAGACATGTTGTGTATGGAACAAGTAATGACCATCCCGATAATCGTGCCAAACACCTGCAAGGTGCCAGAGAACCTCCGTAAGAACAATAGATGGTCCTCGTGGAGGACACTTACATGGAACTCCAGAAACCATGATCCTCAATACCTGTAGGATAATAAAACAGTTCCTAAACCAATAATAATAGTAATCGGATACAACCAACCAACCAACTCATGAACTTGGTACCAGTACCCCTCACGGAATGGAAAGAATCTCATAAAAAAGGAGTAAAAGTTTTTCATAGTAGTAATTTTTTTGTTTTTAATAATAATAATAACCTCTCGCTAAGCCTAGCAGCAATAGGTCATCCAGAGTATACCTATAAGGAATTATAGAAAATCGCAATCCTGAACACGTGTCAGAGAGTTCCTCGATCAACAGTAACACCAAATGCCCTTGCTGCCTGTCTTTCTTCTTAAACTAAACCAAACTAAACTTTATTGAAGTCTGATCGTCAGCATTATCTCTGGAGGCTTTTGATCTACCATTACTTTTTTGCGGTGTATTTTTCGTGATCTAGAGCAACTCCTACCAAATTTAACATTTAAAATCAAATATTGGATCAAGCAAGGTTATAAAGGTAATCTATTTACCTACAAGTTTCCTTTCACTGTTGGCCCTACGATAACCATCACCTTGTTCATTAATCATTACTTTCAAATTCTATTTAGTCTTCCGCTGAGACCCATAATGTCAATAGGAACTTTTAGTTGTTTCTTTTCTTTCATTTCTAATAGTGGCCTCTGATCTTTTAACTATATTTCTTGGTTATATCGATTAGTTAGCCTTTCCATTATGTTTAACACAACTCAGCTATAATTTGCAAAGCTAGTCAAAGAACCTTTGTCCAAAGATCGATGAGATCTTATTAGTTTATTTACGTGGAGTTTTCGAAATAAACCCAACAGCGACAAGTAGTAAGCATATTGGAAGAAAGTACCATAACCCACAAAAGGAAGATACACTTGACAGTGGATAGAGAAGAAATATGCATTTTCAGGCCAGTATTTGGATGAAGAGCAGTATGAATAGACCTAGCAAATGCGGACTTTTTTCAAATACACTTTCTTTGAGATAAATCTCATAGGAAACTAGCGAACTTATATCTGGAGTTTATGACAAACAGAAGGTGAAATTGGATCAAAAAGCTTTTGAATCTGTAAATAACTTTCAAATTTCAGCGTCTTCTGAAAAAAAAAAAAAATGGTGTAATCATTCTAGACTTGGACAAAGAAGAAATATGTTGTATGAATTTAAGGTGACAGATAAAGCTGTGGGGAATTCAATTAATTAACGTTTTCTTACATCCAAGATTTTGTCCAACTGATGCACACTGACTGCACTAAATGACAATGTAAACACATACTTTAATTCTTGCTCTACACTGCTCTACAAAATTAACAGAACAAATTGTTTTTGATAAGTATTTTATTGTGAACCGTGTCGCCGAAGACGAATATTTAATATAATAGACACCCTGGCATGCAGATTTTCAAGTATCCAATAGAAGTCGATCTACCACCTTACAGAGCCGCACATTATGCAAATTGTTCATGCCTATGCAAACAAGGGGTTCAGACCACATCACTTCATTCTCGTTTCTTGTCATTCTCAGTGGGATCCACAGAATCACATCTCCAGTACTCAAGATGGCAAGTCATCATCGTTTAGATGATTCTTTGAGATGGCGGGCCGTTGGACAACCTGAAGCCGGGCAGGCGAAGGTGGCATGTTGGCTTAATGCGTCACGCACTGTAATCGTAGCACTGATGGAAGCAGTTTCAGGAGACAGGAAACATTACAAGAAGAGCTGGGCAAGGCCGTCCGAGGACTTCGTCAACTAGAACACACTTCGCCACCTAGCGGAATCTCCGCTAGGTGGCGAAGGTCAGTGAGTTACTGAATTATGTGCTCCTAAAAATACTCAAATACCTAAGTTAACCTGAAAGGATCATAAATGAACTGCATATTGACAGAGAGCTTATGAGAAGTGGAATCTGGATATAGTGTCTACTAATGGAATCCTGAACAGGTAATATGTCTAATCTTGATTTTAAGCATTCATACTTCGCGTAATAGTTGAAAGGAACGGTTGGTTTATAGCGATTCAGTGCAGCGGAACATAGCAATATACTGCTTAAGGCAATACGGCACTTAAGCTCTGGACAAGGTCAAGCGGTGACAAAGTTAGGGATTAAAACCTCCCCCATTTCCACCTGCATATTTCTTCGGCTAGTCATCGAACGATAGAAGTGCCCTATCTTGTTGTACTAAAGACTACCTGCCTCGAAATTACTGAAATTCCAGCCCCCATTTGCATTTCAGAATGACAGATTTCAGCGCATCAGCCGTGCCGCTTACTTGCTGCATATGTCTGACCAATGATGACTTCATAATTAAATGCGTTACTTGTCACAAAAACTATTGCAATAAGCCTGATTGTACTTCTGTAGATATTAAGAAATTAAACAAAACTCGAAAACGCAAGTTTGAATGTAACGCTTGTAGGCAACAAACAGGGAAAAATAATGAAGAATTACCTAATGAAGTCATTTGTGAAGATTCTTGCACAGAACAGATTAATGACCTTGAACAAGCAACAAAAGAAATCCTCTCGCAGACTGACCTTGGAAATGGCATCTTGGGCCATCCTGAAGGATCAATTTTTGAAACCTTGGGATGCGATATTTGCCCGGAAGACTGCGAGCACTCTGAAGGGGGTTTCGCTAGACAGAGGAGCAATCATAGCCCGGATGAAAGGCAGGAAGAGAACCGTAAAGAATATGTCTCGCGTACGGAATTAAAGGATATCCTTGCAGACTGCATCAGCCCCTTTTCGATGCAGGCTGTGGAATACGCTGAAAACCTCGCGAGCAATTTCATCCCTGTACATAAAATGCTACAGGAACTGCAGGAAGAGAATTTTCTTCTCAAAGAACAAAACAGTAAAATATTGCACACCCTTAAACGACTGGAGGAAAAGCTAGGATGCTTTGAATCCGTCCTCGTTGCACAAGGTGGCTCAACGGCTCCCGTAACCGACGAAACTTGCTATGCGAGGCAGAGCTACCCAAAGAAAAGTAGAAGTGATATGCATGGATTGTACAGGAGGACAGAAAGCATTGAAAATCACAAACAGAAGACAAGAAAAGAATTGAATTCGGGGGAAAACATATCAGAAAGAATTGCAAAACTACAAGACAGCCAAATAATATGTGAATCTCAAGCCCAGCCGCGAACTGTCTGTTTGCAGCAGGACCTCGCAAGCAATAGCACCAAACCCAGTGAAACTTTAGGGGCAGCAGAAGGAAATGGCTCCACACATTCCACTAGGAAAAGTCGAAACCAAAATAAAGAAGCCTCAGAAATATTAGGACAACAGGAATCAACTGAAATGATTGGAGCATGCATGTATTCCAAGAGTACGAACTCCAGAATTACATCTTCCCCCTCAAATCATGTTCCTGCAAACCCACTCACTTATGCGCACATCACTATGCTACCTAAAAAGCATAACACTTTTGAGGGTAGAAAAACCCGCCCATCCCAAAATTTCATGCCTACTCTCGCCGAGGACAGCCGACGACGTAATCCAGTTCACAGAGAAAGTATTAACGTGTCTTCCTGTAACACACCTGAAACAAACAAACGGTTTTCTGAAATGTACAACATTACTTCCGTTGCAACCAGAGAGCAAATTTTTGTATCAAGGCTGGGACCCACAACACAGCCCAGAAACATTAAAGCCATGTGTGAGGGCGAACATGGGATAACTGTGGAAGTCAAGCAAGTGAAAACACGACACCCAGCTTACTCCTCCTTTATAATCTCTTGTCCACCAGATAAAGCAACTCGCCTACAAGACGTAAGCGCCTGGCCAGTAGGTACCTTAGTCAAGCCCTACAGAGACAGATGGGCCAGACCACTGGTTAAAAATGATGCAAGTAATCGGGCTCAATAGCAATCAAGAAAACTACCCCCAGCTGGGAATGTAGAACATCACATCCATCTGTTTGTACAAAACGTGAGGAGCATCTCAAATAAGCTCCACACCCTACAAACGATGATGATGTACGAGGACCTGGATTTCATTTGCCTAATCGAAACCTGGTTGGGAAATGGAAAACAGTTAGATCGGCTAACTGCGGCAGCAAACTGCAAATGTGTGGGAACCGGAAGAACAGATAGGCGAGGAGGGGGAGTTATAATTTGCTATCAAAATAAATACCAGCCTATAAGAGAACGAAAAACCAATTCAAATAATTTTAAAGGGATTTGCGTTACCTTTTCAAAAGAGCACGTGAAAATACAGTTATGCATCATATACCTCCCACCTGAGCACACAAAGGAGACAAGAAACGAACTCTATGCTTGGCTTGCTGCAAATCTAAAGCCATCAGTCGACACAATAATAGCGGGAGATTTTAATTTGCCTCTTCCGAAACACAGGGAGGCCAAGAAAGAGCTGGATGCGACATTGGGTGCATTGCACTTAACGCAGCTTCCGACACCAGTGACAAGGGGAATGCAGCAACTTGACCTGTTGTATCATAGTTCCTTAGACATAAGGCTAGCGCAAAACTGCATAAAATTTAAGTCGGACCACAATCCCATTGAAATAGAAGCAGCACTGAAGATACACAAATACATGCAGGGTAACCACACGAACTGGGAAAAGCAAAGGAAGTATCTTTTCTCCGTGAAGTATATTAATGCAGAGGTCATTCTCAGTCACCTGACTAGTTACAACTGGAATGACCTGCAAGAAAAGCCAGTAGACGAAGCTTTAGAAATGATCACTAAAAAGCTATACCAAACAGCATTGGAAGGAGCAGCAAAAGAAATCAAAATATCTGAGAGAACAAAAGAATGGTTTAACCCACAACTGAAAGCAAGTTTCCTCAGGAAGCAAAAACTGTATAGAAAATGGCAAAGAACGGGTCATCCTGCCGATCACATTCGTTATAAGAAAGAAAGAGCACATTTCATCAAAGCAAAACGACAGGCACACTGCAGTGTTGTTCATAATAAACTAAAAAGAGCAAAAAGAATTACTAGCAATAGAAATAGCACAGAGAATATGACCGAATGCATTTTCAAGGAATGGGCTAATAACACTTTTAGTAACCTGCATGGACTGAATCAAATTGAGAACACTGATAATGGTAACAAAATTTTTGAATTCCTGAAAGATTTAACCAAGCGAAACCATTCGGCAATAGAGGAACCAACAAGACCTCCTTTGAGTGAAATACAAATCACCAAAGAGAGCGTAATGAAAGCAATCAACGATCTGCCCAATAAGGCCACTGTTGGACCAGACAAATTTCCAATGTTCATCCTTAAAATAAGTAGCCCATTTATAATAGATCTATTACTGCACATCTATCAGGAAATCATTAGGTCAGGAGCTTTCCCGCAAGCCTGGAAAAATTACATTGTAACCCCAATACCAAAGATTAAACACCCAAAATTGGCTAAGGATTACAGACCAATTTCTGTCAGTTGCACCCTACAGAAGGTATTCGAAAAAGCACTGCTTCCCACCATCAATCAACACTGCTTCAGCCATAGACCACCACATTTGCACTCAGTCATTTCGGGTAGATCAACAATAACAAACTTACTGGAAACCTTTTTTCGCGTGCAGAAAGCACTAAATGAGAAAAAGCAAATCGATATTATTTTTTTGGATATCTCCGCAGCCTACGACAACGTCTCAATTCCAGCGCTCATTGCGATTTTAAAGAATTATTTTAATGTAAGAGGAAATTTGTTAACTATAATAACCAGCCTGCTAGAACATAGAAAACTTATTGTTAAGCACCAAAAGCTACAATCTTGCTTTACCATCTCGCGAGGAGTGCCACAAGGGGGAGTTCTTTCGGCTACTCTCTTCGCGGCCGCCCTGGAGCCGTTTCTTGCACGGTACTACAATTTTATAACATATGCTGACGATGTAAAATTCTTCATCACTTCCAAAGACCATGAATCAGCAGAAGGTATTTGTCAGATGGCAAATAGCACAATCAGAGAATTTGAGAGCTACCTGGATTGCATCGGGCTCCGTATTAATGCGCAGAAGTCTGCCCAAATGACCATAACTTGCAAGCAGAATAAAAATGACATCTCGATCTCTGTGAACGGGTCTAATGTGGTAAAAGTGCACTCTCACCTGGACCTGGGTCTTAAGTGGGATGACAGACTCACCTTTGCTCAACACTTCGCCCATATGAAGACAAAAATATTCGCCGCTTTATGGGCTACCAGACAGGAACTGGTAGGAATTAGGGATCCTCAGCTAGCGACCAAGTACATTTTAATGTGTGTCCTGCCAATTGCAATGTATGCCTCGCAAATCTGGTCTTCAGCTCCAGATTCACATTATAAGTCCGTCCTTGGGATCGAGTACTGGTTCTTGCGATGGCTTAACAGAGTTGCTGGCCACCCTTTTACTATCTCAAGGGCCATTCTCTACTCAAACCTTAACATCACACCCTGGATGCAGCGGACAATTAACAGGAACATACACACTCTCGCACAAATGCTCACAGGCAGAGTGGATGCCCCAGTCCTGGATAATATTCTAGTCAAACCGCGTGCCACTGCTAGACGTTGCGGAGAAGTAAATAATCCACTGCGTTCAGTCCTGAACAATCTTAGTAGCCTGCAAAGATTCTTCCCATCAAATGCAGCGAAAATATTTAACTCACTACACATAGATGCCGAAAAACTGTGTGAGGATGCAACATACCGGAAAGAGATCTTCCAGGATTCGTATAGACTTACCGAAATATGAATCGGCTGCAAAGTACCAAAGAATTTAGAGTAAAAGAGAAACTTTCTGCTTTAAGAACAATAATAATTTGTTGACTGTAAAAATATACCTTCTGTAACAGTTATGTTAATATGTTATTTATAGATGGAATTATTAGTGAATTGTAAATATATCAGTTGTATAATGTATGTACAGAATCATCAATGTGTAAATACTGTATATATTCAACATAAAATGTGTATATAATATTTCGGGACGAGACTACGTGTTCAGTATATGTAACCCACTGCACGTAGTATCTCGTACCCTGATATGTACTTAGCACCCTCCTGGCACTTTGCCGTCCCGGGGTGGTTTCCTTATGGAAATAAACGGATAATAATAATAATAATAATAATAATAACAGCAAGACGCATCCCATTGGTGTTCTGTCATCAACTTTCACTAGAGGTTGCTGCGGCCACAGGTGAAAACATTTCCAACTGAACTGTGTTAAGAAGGCGCAATTCACGTGGACTCTACGCAAGGCAAGGTAGCCAGTAGTTTGTATCCCATTAACCCAAAACCACCGCAGAGCTCCTCGAAACTAGTCCCTTGAACATATGACTTGGAGACCTGACAAATGGGGTACATTTCTATTTGCTGATGAGTCGCGTTTTAGCCTACAAACGTATTCTAAACGTTATTTCTTCTGGACACAACAAGAAATGAGTTACCATCCCTCCAAAATCGGAGAAATGGACACTTCGATGGAGGTATTGTTCTCGTGTGAGCGTAATAATGATCAACAACCCACCTCCTCGTCATGTTTTTGATAGAAATACCGAGAACAGATCCTCAAACCCTATGAGCGACTCTTTGGGGGTGAGGTTGGCCAGGATTTTCTTTTCACTCAACACCACTGTACATGGAGCTTAACCGGTGGAGGAATATTTTGAAACCGAAAATATCCAACTGCCGTGGACCTCGATCGCCAAATTTGTATCAGATGGAACATGTGTGGAACACACACACATGTGTGTGTGTGTGTGTGGAACGCTGTTGGGCATCGCATTGCACGCCGACAGCCAACTACTAAGTCACTTGGTGAGTTAAGGCCTGCGCTGGTGGAAGAAAGGGATTTGTTGCCACAGAATCTTATAGACGTCCTTATATCGAGCATGGTTCACCGCTGTCAGGCCTGTTTATCCATTGGAGGGATCATACGCCTTATTGATGTCATGTGACTATGTTCGAGCATCTTGTATCGACTTCTTTAATGTGAACGTTTTGGTAATTCTTATCAAACCACTATAAATGGCCATTATACATGGCCAGAGTTTCTAGATGTCTCCTGATTTCATCGTTATTCTATGGCATACCACGACACCAAATTTTGTCCTGCTTCACTGCGAGCTACACGATTTATACCACGTTTTCAACGTGTTCCGATAATTTTGTCGAGCAGTGTATAACCAAGGAAAATAAAATTTCTTCCAAATATAAATAGTTTTCAGTGTGTTCGATAGTAGGTTCCAAATTATAAGAATTATACATTTTTCTGAAATATAATTTTAGAACTCGATAATCGTGTGACCCCACTTATAATAATTCTTGAATAATTCAGAAAATTTTGAAATTATTCTTTCCCTGTAAAACCATCTTAAAATTTCCAAAATGGCAAACATTTTGTAAAATAATGCAAACGTTGGAATAATAGAATTGCGAATCCCAGTACTATAAATGCGAATGTCTTTTATAAAATTATATTTAGTATATCAAATTTGAAAGATATATTTTAGAAATGACGTCATAAATTGCTAATAATGGACTCTTTAGTTATAATTCGTTTACACAAAGCAATCTGTAACCCAAATTCTTCATTCCTGCGAAATATCTGTATCGTGCGTGTCATAAACAATAAATTTTGGGTTTTCTTTCTTTTGAATCACCCTGTACTAAACAGTCTTAAAATTGCACACGTCTAAAACTTTTATGTTATTATTTTTATAGTTCTGGTCGGTTGTTTAATAATAACAACGTTTGTCTGTTTTCTTCGCTGGATCTGAACTCATACAATCCACTTTTAAATGAAAAAAAAAAAAAGAAGAAGTTTATCCCCATATACTGATAATATTTTTGTAGAACTCTAACACTCGGAGCGAACGATAAACTCAAGAAGGCGTACGTACCAAAATAGCTTAGAAGAGAATGAAAACAAAGCTATGAAGTGTGGCAGTGGCGCAGATTCGAAAGAAGAGAGCGCACAGTGGTTATTAATATTCGTGTATAAATCCCAACAAATATACAAGAAATTGAAGTCATGCCAAGATTTGGGACCATGCATGATTTACAAGATTATCGTATACGATTCAGCCTTCCAGATGGTAAAAGATGTACGACAGGCTGTTATTCTGAAGGATTATCTTGAGAAAATAAATTAAATTGTATTGGGAACCGTATAACAAGTTCCATAAAACTCAAATTTTGAAGCGATCAATGCGAAAGGATTTCTTTTTGACTTAAATTCTGGATATACATGAAACTCAACTGTCTTTGTTTTCTCTGGAAATATTCAACATTGCGCATACGCTTAATGAACATCTTAGAGACCCATACCAAGTGCATCAATGAATTTTCGGACTTCTGGAGATCAATCGAAGGATCCGTATCTTTTTCGATCATTTTGTTTATTGTAAACAATTGTGCATGGTCTCTTAGGGGGGGGGGGTGCTATGTCTCCTTTTTTTATTCCTTTAAAACAATCTTATATCTTGACTGCATATTCCATGTTATGTGTCATCTACGTGCATTTACTTACACCTCTGTCGGTACACCTTTTCCTATCGGATCTGTGACTATTGTCACACTTTATAGCCTTGCTTGCATTTTCTTCTAAGCTATTTTAGTAGCGCAGTGTCTTCTTCAGCTTACTGCTCCCATGTCTCGGGAATGCTGGCGCGTGCCTTTAGACATACTTATCAGTATATCGAGATATGGTTTCACGAGATAAAACCTCCGGGCACAAAATGCGCAGATAAATGGAACGAACGTGCGATAGTGTACCCAAAGTACACCTTTACATGTACTCATAAAACTGTTACGATGGCTCCTGTAATTTAGAGATAAAACCCAGTTGCTCCAATAAATCAAAAGCTTCGATACGATACTCGGAGGTTTGGGGAAAAAAGTCTTAAAATTTTTCTTTCGCTTTTTTACTTTTGGTAACAAAAGAAGAAAAGAAAATTCCCGGCAGAGAAAATACAAAGCGATAAAAGTATTTATGATTTTTGTTCCGAAGAAGAAGAGAAAGCGATATTCTCAGGTATGGCCTTTGTTCTGCAACACTTGAAATCCCATCAGAAAGGTGGGAATAAACAAGATTTGTTACACTCAGAATTTCGAAGGTAATAATCGATGTATAGGAGGTGGCCATCTTTGCAGAGATGTGCTTTTTTTAGCTGCACAAAACATGCTGTGATAAACGTTTTAAATGGAATACTTTTTTGTAAATAACTCTCTCCCGTATATTTTACTCTCTTCTTTAAAAATATTTTCAAACAAAATTTCATTAAATTCGGACAAATAGAAATCAGGAAATTATTATTCTTTTTTGCATAAAAATCGTATGAAAAAAATCATAAATTAATAGATTTAATGCAGTTTTGTTAGCTTTAACACGTGCATACTGCGCGTGTGTTGTTGTGTAAGACTCGTGAACGTGATGTCATTTGTGGAAGGTGCATACATACAAATAGAAAGACTTAAAAAAAGAGAGTAATAATGGAGGAGAGTAATAAATATTACACATTTGTAATTAAACTAATAAATGGCTAAGTTTAGAGAAAGTAAACCTATAGAACTTAATTAAGTATTCTGTAAAGTTATAATATAAGGAGATAATTATATTTACTTTTATTTCTATTAATCACAGAAAATGAAAATAAATCATTTAATTTAAGGGGAAAAAAATCGAACACGCCTAGGGATGTAACGCATTGCGCACGTTAACTAACTTTTTAATCGTTACTATGAAAGCAAAAACGTTTGGAGATATTCCAATAACAGTTTCTCCTCATTCCACCCTGAATACCTCGACAGGAGTAGTTACAAAATGGGACCTCCTCAATATTCCCGAAGTATAAATCCAAGAAGAGCTGAAAGATCAATGGGTTATTCAAGTCAAACGAATAACAATTAAAAGAGACTGCGAAATTATCCCAACGCGAAATAATTCTGACCATCAACACCCCAAAACCACCAAAAGCTGGCCTAAACTGCCCACTGAGACCATACATTCCAAACCCTGTCTGATGTTTTAAGTGTCAGAAGTACGGACACTCTTAGCCACTATGCAGAGGTTTCGCTAACTGTGCAAAATGCGGGTCACGAGAACATACCCAACAAGACTGTACAGCACAAAATTCAAGATGTCCCAACTGCAGAGGAGAGCACAATGTCTACTGGAAGGAATGTGTAGAGTGGAAGAGAGAAAAGAGAATACAGAAATATAAAGTAGAAAACAATGTAACATATCAAGAAGCTAAAAGAACAATACAACCACAAAGAACAAATAGACAATCTTATGCACAAGTAACACAAACTTATAAAACAATAGAAACGCAGACAGGAGTAACGATCCCACCAAAAAAATCATTGATTGGACACGTTCACAGCTCACTGACCTAAAACCAAAACAAAAACCAGAACAGGCAATAAACGCCCATTACGAAACCACCAACTAGAGAAACCACCAAATTCACAAAGCAAGATAGAACCATTGAAGTAAATTGGAATAAAAAGGACAACATGGAAGTAGAAGAAAAAAATCAGACAGATGAAACAATATTAGAAATTTCTGCAGAAGAAGAAGAAGAAGAAGAGCTGGATACCGGAAAGCCCCTAAAAGGGGAAGACAAAAAACAGAGAACTCAAAGGCAACAACCACAAGAAAACAAGCTGAAAGTACTAACAAAACCAAATAATGAATACATTTTTACACTGGAACTGTAGAGGATTGCCCAGCATTTTTGAAGATATCCACGATCTCATATCATAGTACAATCCGATTAGTCTATGTTTGCAAGAAATATATCTTAAACCTCAGAATAAAATAACACTAAAACATTACAATATATACAGATAGGACAGGATTACCAACAGTACAGCACATGGGGGGGTAGCAGTCTTAGTAAACTCCAGTATACCTACCCAACAGGTTCTCTTGCAGACTAATCTAGAGGTCATAGCAGTACGCATTGCAGTAAACTTTCATATAACAATCGGCTCCATGTACCTGCCACCAAACCAAGATATAAATTATATAGATCTAGAAGACCTGGTAGTCGAACTACCACCTCCTTTAGTTATCATGGGAGATATGAATGGCCATCATCCTTTATGGGGAAATGAAAACATAGATAAAAAAGGTCAAATTATAGAAATACAGTACTACTAGATAAGCTCAATCGTATACTCTTAAATGATAGGACACCCACGTATATACGTCTACCCACAGGAACTAGTACAGCGATGGACCTTTCTATATGCACTCCATCATTATACCCTCTACTGGAGTGGGCAGTTCACAGTGATCCACTAGATAGCGATCATTTTCCAGTAAAGTTTACTTCAAACAAACCGATCCCTTGTTAACCGGAAAGAACTCCAAAGGGGGAGATTAGATAAAGCAAATTGGGCAAGATATAAGCAGCTGGCCATATTAGAAGAACAACAAATACAACAAGTTTCAGTTGACTCTGCAGTGAAATATGTAACAGCTAAACTCCTCCATGCAGCAGAACTAACAATACCAAAAACTTCTTCAAAGTTTCCCATACATCGAAAGCCGTGGTGGAAGGATGAACGTACTCTAGCAAAACGAGAGGAAATCAAGGCATGGAATAATTTCCGAAGAAACCCTGCCACAAGTAACCTGATACAATTCAAAAAGGCAAGGGGAAAATGTCAGACGCATTACTACGATCCGTAAGAAAAAATCTTGGATTTGTTTCGCATCTACAATTACTAGAAAAACAGACAGCCGGTAAATTTGGGACAAAATAAATAAAATAAACAACAAATATCAAAGAATTTCTCCTCCTTTTATAAAATGGAATGGAAAAGATATAGCAAAGCCTGAAGACATAGGCAGTGCTCTGAGTAAAACATTTTAGAAAATATCAAGCAGTAGCTCCTATGAACCAGCTTTTCAAAAACATAAAGCAAATACAGAAACATATAAATTGAATTTCTCCAGTAAAAGTAACGAATCCTATAACCAACTTTTCACTCTCAGAGAACTTCATAAACCATTTCAGAGACGAGGCAAAGTGCAGCGTGTCCAGATGAAATATTACACAAGAAATTAGATGAGAAATCATTGCTCTTCTTGTATAACAGGATATATCTAGAAAATTCCTTTCCGAATCAATGGTGACACGCAATAACCTTTCCGAAACCAGATAAAGATCCCACAAATCAGTTTTCTGTGATACTACAGTAACCCAAGTTCTCCCAACAGAATGTAACATCTTTACAGCTGAACTACAGACAGTGAAGTTAGCAATAGATGGAATATGGCACCAAAAGTTACCCCATGGCCTGATCTTCACAGACTTCCTCAGTGAAATTCAAGCAATACCATGCGACACAAAGAATCTCCATGCGACTCTGAGACAAATTCAAGCAACTCTGAACAAGCTCCTTAAAAGAAAGCAAAACAATCTTTTGTTGGATCCCTGGACATACAGGAATTAAAGGGAACGAAGAAGCTGACCATGCAGCAAAAACGGCAACAGGCACCCTTTCTTCAACCACCAAAGTACCATATACAGACTACTTAAAATAAACTCTATCAAATTAAATCAGATTTAAAGAAGTGGAAGTCCAGCGAAGTTAACGATAGGACGTATACCTTACTCATTCCTATCTACTTAGAGCCAAAGACCCACCTCAATGTAATCAGTGCCATGTTCAACAAAGAGTTAAACATTTGTTGCTAGACTGTCCAGCCTTTACAAACGAAAAAACAACAGCCTTTAAATCCGTAACTAAAATTCAATACGCTTCTACTCTGAAAAAACATTTTAGTGAAGAAAATTATATATTGAAGATTATTAAAGAATTCATCATTGGAATTGAATGAAAAATAAACGAAAGAATATTTCACTAAAAGTATCTTCTAAACACACAGAGGTCGGTGTAAAAGTTACTAATATATTCAGAAAAAAAAAAAGGATTATAAAGAAGATGTAAAAAAAATAAAGAATTCAAACCATGGTAAACAAAGTTCTCTTATAAAGACAGTGTTAAAAGTTTCTTCCTCCCCACTCCCACCGATGTTACTTCTTTGGTAACTTTTAATATCCTTTAAGACAACTGAAACATGGAGAGGTAATCAGGGCACGCATATCCACTTTGTAATTTCTTGTATTTCGGCATCGCAGAAAGAGATTAACATTGGACGTGAAAACGGATAGCATTCGGGAATTCTTTAAAGCATCAGTTGCTGTTGATAATAAAGAAAAAAGGATCAAGATAAGAAGTAAGCTCTTTGACGAGCGAATCATTCTTTAAAGCATTACAGAAATTGAAGAAATAGCATTTTATAGAACGTGAATGCACATTGGTAATTATAGCACTGGGTTTAGTTTTTTTCTCAGAAAAAATAAAATAAAAAGCGGACAGGTAATTTAATAATCCCTATACTTTAAGTTAATTCCCCACATTTTTGAGTAATCCTCATAATGTATATTTTTAAATTAAATAATAGTTAGCTCTAATGAAATGAAAGCTCTTGCGGTTTGCATAGCGCATATAAGCATCGTCCTCCCCACACTAGCTGGAAAAGGTCCGGGTTCACATCCCATCAGTGACACGAAGAATTGTATGGGTTTATGCCCAACTTGGCAAGGTTAGTTTGTCTCAGACGAGGGTTGCGTATAAGTAAAATTCGATAATCATCTGCTCAACACCATGGGTTACGATATGATCGGACAGAATATGTCTGTAGGTATCATAAAACCCATATCCCTTTCTTCTTGCGCTGCCTTTAATTCAAACCCAATGAGTATAAAGTTATTTCGAAGTTGCTATGCTCCAGGAGGCAGAACTTGCATTTTTCTGTATTAAAACAAAAACTTCCACTTTTCTGACCATCCTTGAAGCGTATCCAAGTCATTCTGAAGGAGAGTTGCTCATTAACCGCTCTTCCAATCTTCATTTCCCTTCATCTGCAGATTTGACATCAGTCCTCTATCCCTTCGTTGATGCCATTTATGAAAATCAGAAATAACAGTGATCCAAGAACCGATCCTTTGGAAACTCCACTTCTAACGTTAGATCAGTGTGAAGAGTAACCATTAATTGCAAACCTCCGCCTCCTGGCCTACAGCCATAAGCATCCATCTTAGAATCTTTCTCTTGATCCCACGTGTTCCATCTCATATAATTTCATGCCTCCTCCACTCCTAAAATCTGTGTTTTCTCTAGCAAAACAGGCGAAAGGACCATAGAATACTCGCCTTAGTTATTTTAACTCAAAAACTAAACATATCAATAACTCATCAGAGAAGGAACTCATCCATTGTATGAAAACAAAGAAATTCGTATAAACGCGTACAAAATAATTGTTGAATCTATTCGATGATGTAGTCAGCACTTTCTACAAGCTAACGATGTGTCAATGTTCTCTATTGTATTACTTGTGTACAAAGAAATGCTTGAGTCTTAGGTGTTACATTTCCAACGATTATTCGCTTCATGCTAATTAGGAAGAGCAGTGTTAAGCAGTTTGCATCATAGTTATCATATTTCAACATCCGCTATAAAAAAAAACACGCGCAATTTCATCCTTGAAACCGAAATTTGTCTCTTTTTTTATAAAAAAATTCAAGAACTAAGAAAACACGCAATTTTTATGTACCATTTTTATCTTAACTTGTCTCAGACCTAGCTGAATTATTCTAAAGAAAAGAAAGATGCTATATCTATTTAAAAAAAAAAAAAAACAACATACACGGAACGTTAAGATCTAGAGGAGGTTATAAACTTTTAACTTTTTAGAGCCATTTGAAAAGAAATAAAAAAAAAAACTACCCTTTAAAGAGGGACTTGGCTAGGAACAGGCGAAATGGAATACCGACCTTTGTCGGAGGTTATAATCGAAAAGAAACAAATCTCAGGCTTTAGCTGCAAAGCATCGGAGTAGAAAAATGCGGATTAAGAGCAAATTTCTCCGCAGCGAGAACGACAGCAAGTCAGGGAAGCTTGAACCACACTTTCTTGAAAGATAAAAAAGGAAACAGAGATTAGAATAGCGGCAGCATGCTTTTAATCTGGAAGGATTAGAGACGAGAAAAAAATTAAATGAACGTGGTGTAAATATTGCTTTATATTATGGCTTGTTATTTCCTTAAAGTCGGCTGAATACATTTAGTACATGCGCTGTTCCATTTGCTAATATCTTTTTTATTTAGACAGTATACAAGATGGAAGATCCATTCATTTACAATGAAGCATCCTCCCCATAGAACCACAAAGACAGGCCACCGCAGTTCAAATAATAACTGTCCATATCAATCCGCGGACCATCTTAACTCTTCTACTGGAGAATATCTTTCACACCTTCATGGACCTCATCAACACTCAGTTTAAAAACTGAAGGATGATGAGGTCCCCTTGATTCTCTTGGGTATCTATATACATATTATCCGCTTTATCCTGGCACGTTTAATTTTCGTAACGTTTTTGTTAAACCTCTATCTGGACTCTTCCACTGGCAGGATGGAACCTTAAAGGAACTCTGTACCAAATGAGTGTTGCTTTTGTCCTCTCCATAATTATACAAGGAGTGTTTTGATGTTGCATTGTTCTGATAAGGATGCCAGGAAACCTTGAAGATTATTACAAAGGACTCTGCAAGAAATTTTATTAGAAACTGAACCACTCAGTTGGGTCTGAAGTTTGGAATGCTGTACAGCACGAGACGATCTGTCTCTCCGATTTTCGTGGGAATTTGTATTTGCCACTTTTTTGGCTTGCTGCCAGAGAGGTGGCAAATTGTCTGAAAGTACTGGCTTGATGCCCATAACTGGGGTTTTTTTACTGTTAGCTTAAATTAGATTAATTTATTTAGCTGAATCCCAGCGGAGTCTTATCATTATGATTCGCATAAAATCTGACTTGAGCAGAGTTATTGGTAACAGTAAGTTTCCACTGTCCTCATTTGTTTTGATTATTTATCGCAGATTTTATGGCACTAAACATTCAAATCTGGTACATTAATAATAAAACATTTGTCACTGAACCTAAATTATACTTGGACGTGGTTTCTTCGGTAACTTTGATAAAAAGGGGTTTACGAATAGAAAACTTCTTTTTACCAAGTACGAATATAACTATTATAATTATATTCCTACATAAATGTATTTTGACGCAAGAGAAATTTAAAACTGGAGCTTTAAGTGAGTTATTTTATTTATAAAAACAATCACCATCACGATTATCTTCTGTAGAAATAAGTAAAAGATGTGCGCATGGCATGCGCAACATTGGACAACTTCTTGGAGTCTTATGTAGTCTGAGGAAACAAACTATGATTTGTTAAGATAAATCCAAATAAATAAAAAGAAACACGTCTAGCCATCGTGATGAATAATTTATAACGGAATATTGTGTCTGCCGGAAGAAGTATTGTACTATAATTGTCAATCGACTCTTCTTACTGGAAATAATAAACGTATCCTGTGATAAATTGGCTTGTCTGCTATCAGACATGATCGAATTTGTCTAAGAAGGACACAGTTCTGTTTCACATTGATTGGGTGAATATAGGTTGACTGTAATATCGTACAACGGCTTAAGTAGAGGCACACTAGGAAAACAATATACCACGACAAAACCCCCTTTGTCTTGCCGAGCAATATCTAATCAAAAAGTGATATGCTACAAATAACCATTCGGGTTAGACATGTTTGAATAATGAGATGCGTATACAAGATTACGACAAGATAGTAGAGAAGATATCTTCCTTTTTGGACAAGATTACAGTTAATGCGAATGTTGTAATTGAATATTCAGGCGAAATACACTTACTGGACAAAAAATTAAGAACTTTTATTCAATATTTAGTAGGGCCACCTTAATTGATGCTCATACAACCCATGAACATCGTGGCACGGATTCCAACTAGGCGTCTGAGAGAGTTTAACTCCACTTTTCACTATTCTCCCATCAGCATATTTTTAGCGGCTGTATTGTGGTCAATAGAAACCGAACTACCCTTACCGACATATCACAGACATTCTCATTTGCAAACTTGACACAAATAACCATCGCAGCATCCTCTTGAGGACATACGTCCTCAAGAGGATGCTGCGATGGTATAGGATGGTTTTTAGCTTGACTCACGCTGGGTCTACACTCCCACGACATGATAAATCATATAATACTTCAGAATCAAAATCATTCCCTTTTATTTAAGAACAACTGGCATTCTGCCAAAGCAATGATGGTTTTTTGACATCTAATAAGAACATTAAAGGAGGTTGCGGCCCGTTTTGTTACCCAATTAACACCACGGTTAGTGTAAGCTGATCTTTAGAGTTAATCAATTGAGTATACCGTACAGTAACATAAGAACAGACAGTTAATTACCTCATACAAATAAAAGAATCGCATGAAAAAATCTTTCATCAAGTGATCAGCCGAGTATTTTCGTGGTCTCTGAGAGCCGTTGCTGAAATGAAAACTGCAGTTGTGAACAGGTGCAATTGGATATGATGAATGTGGTTCCAGAAATAATCATGGTACTTAACAGATATTCCGAAACGTTTAAAGTGATATTAAGATTATAATTAAGTGGTTGATAAATAATTGTTCTGTTTTTTGGTGTTGCACATTTCCAACAAGAAATTTTCTTTTTATTGTAATGAAAGAGAATGTCTTTATATTCGAAAATAATTAGAATCAAGAATTCAGTTCTTTATTAATGCTTTTGCCTTTAAGGTTCATTTACAACAATAATATAATTAACTTTTATGTTAGTATTAGAACAGCTAAATGATGTTAGAATCCATCTTTTTCTGCATCTTCTGAAAAAAAGGATAAGGAAAAATATCAAAGGAATGCCCATGGAGTCCAGCCTCTTGTATCATACCAAACTTAACCTCTATTCATCCGAAATGTCTTTTCCAAAGTATCGCTTAGTTTTCCGATTTGTAGGTGATGCTGCTATGAATTTAGCCTTTTGTATCCCAAAGAAATTGTTTTAGAGAAAAAACAAGATCTATGGCCCAGAGCTTGTTAGGATTTAGATATCAAAATTATTGGACATATTATAGAAATTAATCGGATGCACTTTAATTCCAGATAGTCTCTTACCAACTGTTTATCTATAAATATTTCTATTTCTGACATCATCCTTTTTTAACGCCTGATTTGCCTTCGTCAGATTTCCTGACACGGCTGACTATATTAGCCATTAGCCTTCGTCGACTAAGATTGAACAGCCTTTCCCCATAATGCCAGATGAGTATGGAAAGAACGGAATTATATGGCATGGCGTAGTAGAGGTCCTTAGATTTCCTATCACTGGCGTTAGCAGTGGCGTCCACGCCAAGTGCAACACGATCACACCATCGCGCTGTCTCCACCATGCGTGATAGCGGGGACATTTAAGTGTGATCCAAACTGTTCTCCAGGCTTCCTTCACACTCATATTTTATGCGTTGAAATCTGTAATCCAAGCCACATGAAAGTGGATTATAGATAAGTTACATTTTAATGCTATGAGTATTTCAGTGAGAGAGGTGAACTAGTCGATAAACAATTTGCTCTCGAAGGTTGTTCGCTGTCGTTTATAGATATGCAGACCGACAAAAGCCCAACATGACAACGGGAAAACGATAAGGTGGTTTGATACCATCTATTATACTAATGTTGGTTGTTATCTTTCTGATCTTAATAGCAAATTTATTATAGTAGGCCACTGGAAAGTATTGGAAGATCGAAACCGTACTCTGCCTAAGAATGCATAGTCGTTATTAACTAAGATGCTGATCTATTTGCTATTATTATATATGGCATTGCAAGATTACTAAATAACGTGTACTCTTAAAGAGCAGTTAAAAAGAAAAGTTGCACAATTAAACTTTAATATTTTTGTTAAATTGACTGAAATCCACCTGGAGGGTTACTCGAATGATCGACCAAGGATTTATAATAACAGAACGAATAGATTTTGAAAGTTATAATAACAATGCAACTTGAGATGGACTGAACATTATTCTGATAGAGCATCCACTTCTCTGGTCACAGTTCGTTCCTTTTCCAACCACCTTTTCCATTAAACGCTTGAAATCTGGAAGGTTGTCTGATTGGCACTTTGAGCTTGGGTGATGAATTCCGAGTCGAAAATCCGTTTTTATCAAAGAAAATGGCTAATTTTCTTATCCTTTCATTTTAAGGTTTTGGGAGAACTGTCTTGGAATAAAATTTGAGAAATTCAATACTCTCTTTATCCATGATGGAGTTGAAAGGTAGTTCCTGCGCTGCCCATATATTAAAAATTTGCATTCAACTTTCTCTTTATCCATCTACAAGTGCCCCAAATTTTTAAATATTTTCATCAGTTTGTTGACCTCGCAAGGTCAACACAAATAGGAGCAATTTTGAAGGGCATCGTAAACTTAATGAGAAAAAGATTCATTCTTATGAGGGCTTCCATTTACAAGAAATAAACATTTTATGAATTGGTACGCATAGTAGGTATTTACAATAAGTCTTGAACTTGATTTTCAGTATTTAATTGCTGTTGATACAAATAACCGTGTCTGATTAGTCATCTTGAGACTCTTAAGACTCTCAGAGATGAGATCATATTTGTATAAAAGTTATTTTCCCTATTTTGCGATTTATTTTTTGAATCATAACCCCCAATTAATTCTGAGCCAAATGAGATAACATTTATAAATAGTGGAAGCCTCGTATCACATAACATTAGCTTCTATTCTTACAAAAATGAGACCTCACAGATCTTTTTCTGCATCCTGCGCGAGGCAGGAAAGCATAGCAGGAAATCATCCCATTACCAGCAAGTACTGTAAAACCCAGGTGTTCGTCGCAGCTTTTTTTCCCCCCTTGTTTTTTTTTTTTGGTAATGATTTTAAGGTCGTGCGCAGTTATTTTTCTGCCATTATATATTTTCTTTCTGCTGATTTTTTAGGCTGCAGCTAGCCTACAACATCTACTAGGAAAATAAAAACAGAAAAGCTGGACATGTGCCAGAATGAACCTAATTCTATAGATTTCCTCTTTTAGATCCCACTGCTACTTTATTAGGAAAGGAACCTCCGCATCTAATAGGTTGAGGTCCTCTCTATTTCCGTACTGCTGATATGTTGCCAACACTATTAAATTGAGTTCGTGTACCTAGAGGTATACAGAATTGTGATTAAGAATAGCGCAAGAACAAAAGAACGTAAATAGATATTAAATTGAAATGAATTATTTCGTTTTATTTTAAAATATTGGTGTTGAATAAATTGTTAAACTGAATTAACTAAACTTATTGGAACAGGATATGTGATAATCGCCAGAGGCAGAAGCCATGACACGGGAGCATGTGTTTGCCTATTTTGAAAGAGACACTCGTTGAATGGACTTGAAGAAGAAGAATCGTGGTTACTAACCGGATAAGCTATTTTGACACAGAGATGTTTTTTATTCATGAGCTGGAGGACAGAAGACAGAAGGTTGTGATTGATGTATATTCTTCAGATTGGTGTTATATCAGAAGAACAATCCTCAAGGAACGGTTCTTGGGCCTCTTTTATTTCTGATTTTCATAAATGACATTGGCGATGGGATTAAAGCCATGATGTCAAAATTTTCGGACGGCGTAAAGATTGGTAGAGTCATTAATGATCAGTGCCAAGCAGCTCTCCTTCAGGATGATTTGAACAGGTTAGAAGAGTGGCAGCTATTGTTTAAAGTAGCAGAATGCATGGTCTTGGGGAACATCAACCCCTAAATAACATATACAGTTGGTGGGGTTAAATTGAAAACAGTAGAGGAAGACAGGGATCTGGGAGTTACGATACAGACAGATATGAAGTTCTCTGAGCAGCGTAAACAGGCGGACAGGAAAGCCCTTCAGGTCCTACCGATGTTTAATCAAACAGTATCCTGAGATAAGGAACTCATAATACCGCTCTATAAGGCAATTGTAAGATTGAATTGGGAATACTGTATCTGAGTATGGAGACCTCATCTGATAAAAGACGTTGAGTTTCTTGAAAAGTTCCAAAGATGGGCAATTCGCATGGACAAAAGGACGGCTATACAAGGAACGACTTCGATTATGTTAGCTAAACAGCTTAGCCATCACACACCTCAGAAGGCGGGGGGGGGGGGGGCTGATTGAAGGTTTATAAGGATCTGAGAGGAGTAGTAAAATGGATGAAGGCAAAATTTTCACTGTTATGAAGAATTGTAGAACTAGGAGCCATGAATAAAATTACAGGGGATATGAGATATAATCTAGATTGTATAAACTTTTATTTTAGCCACCGAATCGTTGATTATTAGAACAAGTTGCCTCCGCAGGTAGTTGAGGCTGTCAGTTTGCCTAAAGTTCATTCTTGCTAATCCTGGACATAAACGTACGTTTATCGATTCTCTCAAGATTCTTAATTGTGCTGTTTAGGTTTTCGGTTGTCTCCTTGTCTTCATCGACTGCTCCTGAGGTCACTAATTTCTTTGTCTTCTTCTACAATTGATACCTTGCATTATTATAAAAACAAGTCTTGATTCTGAATATTTACTTTCATTCTATTAACTTCTGTCAGTTTGCTTGGCTTGGTACGAGTACCTTTTTTGTTCCCTCACCAATCTCGCTACCCTTCTCTGTATACATTCCAACACATGTGCTTTCATCTTAAAACGAGGCTTCCACCACTCTAAACAATAAGCATTCAAGATGGGGTCCTAACCATTTCCTTATACAATGACATCTTGCAGCCCATCTTTGCTGCTCAGAAAACTTCTTGCCTGAATGCACAATTTAATCCTCCTGCCAGATCTTTCTCGTCTTCCACTAGCCTCAGTGCTTTACCACAAAGCTGGCATCTTACCGTTGGAGCGTTTGTCAACGTTAAACTTCAGTGAAGGTTTATCTCTGTTCGTTTAATTTCTGAAACTGAAAACCAGAGCAGATAGTTACGTAACTAACTGTCGATGTCATTTATTAAAATGTTTCTCATTTTCATAAATGACATCGACGAAGGAATAGAAGGCGTGATGTCCAAATTTGCAGACGACGTATAGATTGGTAGATCGTTAATGATAAGTGCCAAGCAACGCTCCTTCAGGTTGACTTGAACAAACTTCAGAGATGGTCAGAGAAGTAGCAGGTATGTTCTAATCCTGAAAAATGCAAGGTCTTACACTTGGGAATTAGCAATCCCACAATAAATTATGCACTTGGTGGGTTGAATTAAAAAGAGTGTAAGGGGGGGATCTAGGAGTTAAGAAACGGACAGATAGGACCTTTTCTGAACAGTGTAAACAGGCAGCCAGGAAAGCCCATGGTGTAGTATCGATGATTTATCAAAAAAATATATCCTTGAGAGATATAGAGGTCATAATTCCACTGTATAAGGCAATTGTAAGACCACAATTTAGAAAACTGTTCAAGTATGGAGACCTCATCTGAAAAAAGATATCGAGCTTCTTGAAAGGGTCCAAAGACGGGCAACTTGAATGGTAAAATCGACAGAAGGACAACCGTATGAGGAAAGATTTTGATTATGTGGTGAGCGAATTGAGATTTAAAAGGCTCTGAGAGGGATTGGTGAAATGAATGAATTTGGAATTCTCAGTGTTCTGAAGAATTCCAGAACTAGGGATCATAAATTCAAATTACAGGGGTTGAAGTTTAGATTAGATTGCAAGAAATTTTCTTTTAGCCAGCGAGTCGTTGATTGCTGGAACATGAAGCCTTCTGGATAGTTTGAATAAAATCGAAGGTGCAGCAAAAGCCTTTGGCTTCTTTGCGCTAATGGCGAATACTTTTTTTTTAGGTCCTAGCCGCCGAAATCTCAAGAAATTACGCGGCAGGACCTGCCAGAGTAACTTAAGTCTACTGGGTTCCTGGTCTGCCTCCACGGGGCGAAGGTGGGCAATGCTGGGCTCAAGCAGGGGTCCAGCAGCAAACTGGTACACCAGTTTGCTGTGGCAATCACAGCAAACTGGTACACCCACAAAGAAAGCAACGCGGAGATGGGGGGAACACCTGGTGCCGCATGACAACAACATACCTTACACCTTAATGGCGAATATTGTTATTATTACTATAAGCGTATACTCATATACACAATAAATAAATAAATGTAATAATGGTATTATACTTCAGCAAACCTGAACCAGAGTCTCAATTTGTTTCCAACTAAATTCTGGTTACGAACTATCAGATTTCCATTGATGGAAATTCATTTTCCCTCGGGTTTTACCATTCTACATATGTTACTTTTGTAGCCCAAAAGCAATAAGATTTATATTATTATTTTGGTATTAATTTTACTCCAGAATTTTTTACTGATGCAACAGAATCTTTTCAAGACCCCCTAGCGCTGTTTCTGTTAAGGACATTGCAGCAGGTATCTGCATTTTCCTTCTGTTGCAGTAAAGAAGTTAATGTTTTATATCACTACGAATTCTTTTCAATTTATAGATACGTGCTGGTATTTACAGTGGGAAGGAATTGACATAATCTTTGAAAAGTTAAATTGATATAAATAAATGTTATTGTCCTTCAGTTTTCAATAAAGATATAGCAACCCAGAATTCTACTCAAACTCCTGAGAAAGCTTCATAAGTGAAGGCTTGTATTGCGCTATGCATCTGGAACGCACTGGAAGCAAAGACTGAAATCGCATTTAGGTTTTCTATTGGATTCTTTCCTCGCAACTCACAACCTGGGGAACGTCACCACCCATTTGCCAGAGGGGGGGAAATTCATTGAATAAAATGAAACTTCATCGGTAAGACTCAGTTATGTTTTAATAGCGAATTACGTGACATATTTAATGAAGGTTTTAACTAAAGTCAGCTGGTAATGGTTGAAGTGATTAAAACAACCTTTGGAATGGTTTGAATCTGCATGAAATATCACCGCAAATTTCCTGTCTAATCGCCATAATGACCTTTTCTATCGAGATACATTGGTGAGACACCCAGTTCTTTGAATCATTTGTTAAAATCCGTGACGTTGAGATACGTTACTCGCATTTCAGATGGAGGAAACGGTTTCCTGCGTTGTCTCCGTATCTGCTCGTGATAACCCAACGAGTCATAGAGGGAGAGAGAAACGAACGTGACTGTCGGAAATTCGTGCATGCCGCGAAAGACGTTAGTTAACCATTTAACCGTCTAAGATGAGGAAGCATTTCTGTAGTCATTAACGACAGGGCATTGATCCTGGCTAGAATGTGAATTTTTAAACAACCTCTCCATTAAGGAATAAGTATCCTTGCTCCAACAAATGAAGTTGCCATTTAGCAGAGGGAGGAAAAAAAGTAGTTTATCTACTCGCAATGATTTCTTTCTTGTGTACAGCGAAATGGTTTTCTTTTTTTTTTATTTGTTTCAGTGTTTTCTTGGCATTAAAGCTCCGTTTTATTTTTCCTTGAAGCATCAAAGGAGCTGGATTTTTATGCGATCAACTGAAATGTACGCCAAAGGCCTCGCCCACTCAACGGTAGACTGAGAGGGACAGCGCGATCGGAAACGTACAAGGGTATTTCGGAAAATAAGGTAACAGCACGTCGCATGTGACAAAGCGTGTTTCGCGGGCGTGTTTGATACCAAGAAAACAATGTCTGTTTCCTGGACAAGCACGGATCAGAAGTATCACGAAAGTAAGTTCGGGTTTGGTGCATTTTCTTCGGTTACGCCAGTTCTCTGCTAATCGCAGCTCGACTTGTTAATGGCATTACGATTGGGAGATTCTGGACTGCCTGTCTCAGTTTCTCGATCTTGTACCAAATGATTTCCATCTCATCATGTACATGTGGTAAACAGAATAATAGAAACACTTACCAAAAGTTAAGCAGCGTGGGTTTTAGCTCACTGCATGCAACCAAAGCGACACTGATATATCGTTGCACAGAATCGACATTCTCGAACTTCCCTAGAGGTATCTGGCATCGTTCATCTACGAGGACAGAGGCACATTGGATTGTGGCGAACACCTCCATACGCACGATGCTACAAATTCCTCCAAATCTTCTACGGGACAGAAACAAATTGATGAGGAGCATAAAAGTAGGGAAAATTCAACTTCTTGGTTTTCCCATCATTACTTGAAAATACGAGTAAAGCACTGCTATCCACTCACATGGATAGCACTCACTATTCTCCTAGGTATTAACCTCACCGGATGTCTGAAGACATCTGTAGGAATCTGCCTGCAAGGCTTGCCACAGTTTGGAAATAGATGAAGTTTGCTTCTCGATATTCCTCACTTCCGTTCAAAAACATCCCACAGGTGTTCACTTGGATTGAGGTCAGGCGAATTTAGAGGCCAATCAAGGTGGTGATATCTTCACTGTGTTCCTCGAACCACTTGTGTACAAAGCAGGTCCTATAACACGGCGCATTATCTTCTTGGAAGATCCCGTTTCTGTCCGGAAAAATGCAACATGGCAGGGTGTACATAGTCTCAAAGAGCTGCCAGTAGACTTCACCAATGAAATATTTGTCCATACGCACCAGCGGTCCTAGTTCTTGCCAGAAAAAACATGCCCTAAGTTAAGCAACCACCGCCACCTGCCTGAAAAGTGCACACGGTGCACGATGGATGTGGACTCATATTGCTTGTGCCACACACGAAGGCATCCGTCGGCGTGTTCCACCAGGTATTTGGACTCATTCGATCACTACACTCGTTTCCTGCCCTCCAGTGTCCAACCAGCGCGTTGTTGACAGCACATCATTTACCTTCCGAAGTGTACTGC
Source organism: Mastigoproctus giganteus (assembly GCF_048544385.1). Classification (NCBI taxonomy): domain Eukaryota; kingdom Metazoa; phylum Arthropoda; class Arachnida; order Uropygi; family Thelyphonidae; genus Mastigoproctus; species Mastigoproctus giganteus. Next base: position 145,015,169 of record NC_143587.1, read on the forward strand.
CAGGTGGCCTGTAGTACAAGTTGATGGTAAATTGTGCTCTCTAAAGTAACTTAAATTTAGTAAAAAATCTAGGTTATTACCCAATATGATAGATATCATCTTATAATGGACGCCAAAAGCTTTCCAATCATACGGGTCCTGGAGGCACTGGACTTATAGCAGATAAGTAACTTTTAATTTTAATTTGTGTTTGAACAATTTTTCAAAGCCGAAGCAAACTTCACAGCAGTGACCTTCAGCTGGTCTGACCAGCTGAAGGTCACTGCTGTGAAGAGCGCTTTTTGGTCGCTATATTGCCTTCGGCAGTAGTTGCCCGTCCGCGACCACCTGTAGTTAACCCAATAGACTTAAACGCTATTGTTCTTCCTCCGACTCTACTGCAGAATAGTAAACTGACTACCCTTTAAGCCTTATGCTGCCACTCTCAAACTACCTCAGATCCCTCCCTTTCACACAGAACAAGCATATGCTGATTATAAAAGCTAGAGAAGGGTGCTACATCCCAGATAGCGATGAAGTGAAGGACACCGTCCTAAAGAAGATAAAACCAAAATTAGACAATCTCCAAATCAAAAGCATTCCCAAAATTCGCGACAAAGGGATGATATTGGAAGCAGCCACTAAGTCAGATCTAGAACAGACCAAGTCTTGTAGCACAGCTGAAGATCTAATTCTCACCTTTGAAACCCCCAAACGCAGGGGGCCAAGTTTAATTGTGTTTGATGTAGATGGCTCAATCCAAAAAGATGACCTACTGGAGGAAGTGTATAAGAAAAATCTCTTTGAATCCATAAGCAAAGAAGCCATTAAGGAAATGAAAATTCAATTTTCCACCAATGCACGGACTCGTGGTCGACTTAATTTGGTTATAGAAGTGTCCCCCAGGATAAGGAGATTCCTACACAGCCAGGATGGAATTTTTCTGGCCTGGTCATCCCACAGATTCAGAGATTTTGTACCTGAAATGCTACGAATATCTTGGTTATGGGCACACCTCTCCTAAGTGTCTTAAAAAACAACCAATATGTGGGCATTGTGCTGAGGCAGGGCATCTCTACAAGGACTGTCCCAACAAAAGCCTCGCCTCCTAAATGCTCAAACTGCAAAGCAATTAACAAACCCTATGATCACTCTGTGCGGGATGGAGCATGCCTTGTATATAGAAGAGTAGCAGATATAGTTCGCAATAAGACTAACTATGGAAAATAGTATACTCAACCCCCCCCCGTTCCATACTTCATATAGCTCAAATCAATGGCCAAAAAGCCATCTCAGTGACAACACAGCTTCATCCTCTAATGGACGAGTTGAATATAGATATTCTTCTCCTTCAGGAATCATATTGCGTCCGTGAAAGGGTCTCTGGTTACCCCTTGGCTTTCAAGAAAATCCAGACGACAAACCAATTGTGCCTCGCTGCTATCATCGTCCGCAATCCAGACCTAGTAGTCACACAGATAGAATCACTTTGCACTCCCCACCTTGCTGGGGCTATAATAGAAGGCAGCTTCGGCCGTATTGCGGTCCTAACAGCATATTTCCAATTTGGTACAGAAATCCTCCCGCATATAGCTCGACTGGAACAAGCTCTTGACCATCTGGAGAACACTGATGTCATTATAGCAGCAGTTCGAATGCTCGGTCGACACAATGGTTCAACACCTCTACCGATGCAAGAGGAGACATGTTAGATGAATTCATTGCCTGACGCGGCCTTGAAATTATCAGCAGACTAGGACAACCAACTACCTACTCTTCGGGAACTGGAGAGTCTAACCTGGACATCACACTGACTGCTTCTTCTCTTCGCAATAGACTGCTTCATTGGCAGGTGTATGACACGGCCACTACTAGCGACCATCGCCTCATCACTTACAGTGTCACTGATTCTGCCTTCCCTCGTCAAGTGTCTATCCAGGATATTATAAAATTCTCTACTAAAACAGCGAACTGGGATCAGTTTGACAATGTAATTCAAGATGTTCTTCATGACCCAGCTAGCAACTCCTACCAATCAATGAACAGTGTGCAGAAAACAGACTTTGTGCAGAGTCTGCTTCTTAAAGTTTCAGAGGCTTCCATGAAAAAATGTTCCAGGAACCCAATATCTGTACCATGGTGGTCGCAGGAATTCACTAACCTGCGCAATTCTCTGAAGCGCGCTCGCAAAGAGTACCAACGCAAGAGAAGGACTGAACCTGCTCACACCGTAGAACAGTATAGAGACCGATTCAAAGCAGTCCGCCGTGAATATATTAACAAAATTTACCATGCCAAGCAGAGCTCCTGGCGTTCCCTTGTCGAGACTGAGGGGAACCGGAATCTGTGGGGTTTAGCCCACAAACTCGTGAGGAATAAGCTGGGATCCATGGATGGCATACACTCTGTCCACTCTGATGACTCATCTGAGACTACACACTGGGAAGATACAATCAACCGGATTCTGGATGAACTAATATATCAGGACAACTCTGACACTGACATCCACAGGAAGATGTCAGTACAAAATTCTAGCTTCCAGCCAGGCATTATGGAGGAACCATTCACAGAGGAGGAAGTCGATGCAGCAATTTAAAAAAATCAAAAAAGGTAAAGATCCTGTTCTGGATTTTATTGAAGGCGAGACTATGCAACGTCTCTGGGCCATAGCTCCAATGATACTTCTTCAGCTCTTTAACATCTGTCTGAATGAGGGTAACTTTCCATTACGTTGGAAGCATGCTAACCTGAGGCTCTTACTTAAGGATCCCACAGGTAACTCAAGGCATACCGCCCGATTGCGCTGCTTCCCATTCTCGGCAAGTTTTTTGAGGGACTGCTGCTCTTCCGCTTCCAACCTCGATATGAAGCCAGTGGTTTGGCATCCTCGCTTCAATTTGGATTCAAACAAGGGTGCTCCACAATTGATGCTCTATCTAAAACCCTAAAAGTTGCAGAACAGTCGGATGCAACTTATGTACTTGCAATCTTCATTGACTTCAAAGGAGCTTTTGACACAGTGTGGTGGCCGGGCGTTCTTCAGAGGGCCAGTCTCTAACTGTACCTGGAATTTCTACCACTGCCTCAAAAGCTACTTCTCTAACCGCAAGGTCAGCATCAAAACAAAATATCACTGCATCACCCGACATCTAACCCAAGGCTGTCCCCAGGGCTCCATCTTGGGGCCAGCTGTCTGGAATATGATACTCGACGACTGGCTCCTGTGGGACTACCCACACACTACTCAGCTTTCTTACACTGACGACATGGTTATCATCATGGAGGGCCCCACCCGCGGCACAATAGAAACCCAGGCTGCAGTTGTTCTGTCTGCTCTGTCTGTATGGGCCATGGAAAATAAACTCTCAGTCTCCACTGAGAAGAGCAAAACCCTCATATTGAAAGGCAAACTGGACTTCTCCAGACCTCCTACCATACGTTTTAATAGCCGCCCACTGAAAAACTACCGATCGGTGAAGTACCTAGGAGTAATTTTGGACGACAGGAGAACTTTCATCCCCATAACCAAGCTATCAAAGAAAAGATAAAAAATCATCATCACTATGTTAGCACGCTTTACCCGCAAGGACTGGGTCTTAAAGGACCAACTCAACCCCTTCTATTTTCAGCTGTATTTATACCAATTGTTACATATGAAGCTGCTGTATTTATACCAATTGTTACATATGAAGCTGCAGTATGGTACCACCGAATGACTATAGTGCATGCACATCGACTTATGCTACTACAAATTACTCGTGCATGTAGAACGATATCAACTGCCCCCCTACAGGTACTAACAGGCTGCCTCCCCTTGGACCTCCACGTAGCTTTTATCGGACTCTCTCTCACGCCATCAAGAAGAATAAGGAAGCTGAATTCCTCACTATTCAAATTCGTACCGATACCGACATCAAACAGGAACATAAACGTGTGTGGCTAGAATTGATAAACCTATGGAAAATTCGCCGGAATAACTGGTGTAACTACTAAACTTTTCCTCCTCGATGTAACCTACATCAACAAATAACGTTCCACTTGGTTCTTCCCAAACGTCTATGCCTCCATCCTATTAACTGGCCACAGGTCCTTCTAGAGTTCGGCCTAGTCGAGGATGCCCTCTGTACCTGCGGAGAACCTGAAGACTGGGACCACGTGATGCACTCATGCAACGTATACTTAGACCTAAGAATCCAACTACTCCTAGACCTTCAGACTACATCACTTCGGCCAGAAACCAATTTACTGGAATTTAATGATGCTTTCCGTGCACTAACCACTTATGCCAACGAGGTCTTTCGTCGTCGCTGGCATCACCTGCAACTCCCGAACACTACTCCTGGATAACCTCCTCCACACAGCAACTGATACCCAGCACCGGAAACTACCAGTCATGAAATTGAAAACTGAGGCCAGACCTGCCGACGCCGCTCCGTGATTCTCCATTGTGACGATCCTGGACTCTTTAATTTGAACTTTACCTGTTCTCTTCTTCCTACCCACAGTCCTTCTCCAGGACTCCCACAAATGCACCTAGCACTCTTCCTGTTCCTTTTCGCCTGGGAGGATGCCTACGCTCTGTCACCCCCCACTATCTTCCCTGTCTTCCACTCTCCTGTCTCTTCTCTGCTCTTTCCTTGGCCGTCCCCACTCACGCTCCTGCAGGAGTTTGGACAGCCCGTCAGATGTCTTTTACTCCCTGGTCCGGCTCTTCGTGCCAGTGGACGAATGCTGGGAGGCTCCTTCCTGGTGATCGCGCTTCCCAGTAACGAAGAGGCCAGTCAAAGAACACAAACAACACACTACTCACACATAACCCACGCTGACTGGCTTTGCTCTCTGAACAGAGTACTTAACGCGGATTTATGGGAAACCATGGGAACCGCATAACAATAACACTATGTCCACTATATCATTCGCCTTCGACGATGATCAGCAATGAGGGGTGGGGTGGTTCCTGGATAATCTGTTGTGGAAACCCATACGCCTGAGTATGCGACGCATCGTCATTTAGGACAGTGTTCTTGCATTCGCCATATTGTATTGCGATGTCAACTGTCGTTCAGTGACCTGTCGCTGAGCCCATACAATGCTCACCAGGGACTTCAACTTTGCGTAATCCTTTACAAGTCTGTCAGCGAAGGTGGTTTGATCCGTTCGACACCATTCTTAACCATCATGAGCTGTCAGGAACCGAGAAGGCGTGTCGTTTCCGATATGGAAGCAGCTCCCATAACCATCCCCCTTTGAGTCACACGTCGTGTCATCTGCTCTTCAGTCAGTTGATGCGGCACCCAGAGAGAACAAAGTTTCTTCACGTGCAAATGATCTTGCAGAATCGAACGAAAACTCCGTGATATTTTTACTGCAATCTATAACTAATACTTTATCACTTTGACTGGCACGGTCCGATGCATCGTTTATTATGGATGGGGTGGTCATAATTATTATGGTAAATCTCAGTGACTTCTGAGTTTATGTAGTTATCTGAATGTTTGCATTATTGCGCACCCTGTAATCCATGATTTGAACCTGTGGTGGCCCAAGCTGCAAGGACATTTTCCAGCACTAAAACGCCAATACTGTGTGCTAAATTTCAGTTAATTTTCTAAAAGTTTTCCTCTTTCAAATGTGGGAATCTTAAAAATATATTTTCAATATAAATTTACGGTTTATTTAAATGAGAAAATTTTCGGCGACTTTTGAGAGTTGAGCGTCTACAGCTTGTGAGAATTCATCAAGTTACCAAGTGTTTATTTCTATCATTATTTTTATTTCCAGAACATAAAATGTAGTAAAACAGTGTTTTAATATTGTTATAAAACTTCTTAAGAATGATCATATGAAGCTGGACGACTCATATCGAATTTAATAATGGATTTCAAGATGTGACGCTTCGTTTATAGGGCTTACAGCTGTGACCAACGTACTTTCCCAATACATAAGAAAGAAATAAAGCAAAAAGACTTCTTTAATGAAGCCATTGATCGTTTGTAATTGCCTCTTAGCTGTAGTGACGCTTAGATAAACTTAGAATAAGAAGAAGATGGATTAGATGTGATTTTAATTTTTCGCTTTTTGTATATGGAGATTGAAACGCTTTCAATTAGTAAACAGTTCTTATTTCTTGTCTTTTCTCTATTCGCTGTAGTTCTGCAAAGCTCATCTTAAAAGAACTTGGAGTCTTTAGTAATAGTATTTCAGAAGACATGAAGAGGATATCAGTTAGACGTTTTAAACTTTATATTCAGTTAAATGCGTCCAGTAATCGGTCTATGTCTGCCTATGATACACAACCTACAGAGTGGCAAATTTATTAGGATCACGTACACTTTTAAACAAATGGTGGTTTGCTCTTTCAATAATACCACGAGAAATAACCATGCCACCCACGACTGAGACTCACTAACTCAGCCACGTTATGAAAAAGGACCATAAAAATTCCTACCATCATCGATGGGACTCTAACTCAGGTCTTTTCTATCCGGTGTGAGGAAAACGGTGATCCTACCAACTGCTTAACCCACGAGAGCGAAGGCACGGGTACAGTTGACTCGGGAACATCAGTGCACGCTAGTCAGCGGAGAATTGGAACAACGTTGCCTCGCTGCTTGGCTTATATCAGTTCCTATTATTTCACGTTGAGGGATGGCGAAGACACTGTGAGAACGTGGACTCATCCTACCAGATGCCAGCACTGCAAGGTAGTGGTAACAGTGTGGGGTGTTTTCATGGCGCACATCAGGATCCTTGATACCAATGGAACAACATATGGATTCCACAAGTTATGTGTAATTTGTTTCCAACTAGGCGCATCTCTTCATGGTTGCAATGTATCTGTCTATGAATAAGTTTTTCCAATAGGAAAGTGTGCTATCACAAGATCAGACTTCAATAACTCTTCCAAGAACATGAGAGCGAATTCAATCGATTTAGGTGGCCGTCCTAGTCATCAGATCTCAAATTCAATTGAACAGCTGTGTGATAAAACGAAACGAGTTCTTTGAAGTAGAGAACCACAACCAACCAACTTGTATCAATCCCGAAACATCCAGTTAGTGGGAAGCAAGAGTTGATTTAACATTACAACCACCACCGTAGTGCCAAGACGACACTGCGTGACACATAAGTCAAACTGCCACCTTCGTCCGCGAATGCCTGGTTTCAAGTCGTCCAACGGCACGCCATCTGAACGAATCATCTAATCGACGACTTGCCATTCTGAGTACTAGAGATGTGGCTGACCAACTGAGCAAGCCAAAAACGAAATGATGATGTGGTCGCATCCCGTGTGTTTATAGGCATGAATAATTTGCGTAATGTGGGGTGAGGTCGTAGATCGATTTCTATTGGATACTCCGAATTTACATAACATTCTTATTACATCAATATATATAAAGGTCCATTGGGACTGGATGAATTGGACGTTTTCACGAATTGCATGATTTTTCATTGGTTTTTCTCATCCCGAAAGCAACATAAAAACATCAAGTAGACACGCCATACAGACATTTTGGGTGGGGTCAGTTTGGATGACGGGGAGGGGGAGATGTGAGCAAATAAACAGCCAGATAACCTTCAGAAAATCCACTACAACGGTATATCTTCTTTAAAGACCATAATTCGATTACTCAAAATTTAGTATCTTATTGGCCTTTCTCTCAGATTTGCCGGTGACTTGAGGATGGTGCTGTTCGTATGTATCTGCTGCGAGTATTCCTGCATAGCATACTTTTCCTCAATCTGTTAAGATAAAAGCTCTGGAGCATTTGCTCTAGTAAACATAATTTCCTGGAGTGCTTTTAGTCTTTTATACTTAATGGATATAAAGTGATGGCCCCACAAAGCACTCTCCAATAAACCGAATCGTGAATAGATGGATAGATAGAAAATATATGAATAAGGATGCTTATTACAAAGACTGTAATTGTTAGAAAACCACAGATTTCTGAAATCAGCCAGTATCGTTATTTATGAACACAAATAACATTTTATAGGAATCATTACGCTAATTTACATGTATACAGTTAGATTTATTAATACATTTATAAATTAATATGGAATACGCATTATTTAGTCTTAATTCACACATTTTTGTGCACAAAAACATTGAAAACTAGCCAATTTTCGGTATTTAAGAAGAATGGTGTTTGCCACTGCGTGATCAATACTATATAACAAGGAATTCAGCCCATCCTCTTGCATGGTCGCTATTAGTCAGGGGGCAAAAATTCCCCTTCCCTCTATGACAGCAGTGAGATTATTACGAAACTTGGGTTCCGCTTCTCTTTCAACAGCGTCGCCGCCATCGTACTCGTGGCAAGAGTGAATAATAACCCACACATTCCTGTTACTAAGTTTTCATTATTCCCGAGAGTCTGAAGGCTGACCGGTTAATACTTTTAACTTTAATAAAAGCAGGCTCTTATTGCTACCATGGGGTTTAATGAAAAGCGCAAAGGCAGTTCGCTTGTACTTCTCACAACCATTCCTTGTTCCTTCCCCACCCCTACCCTCCGAAGCTAAGCAAATACGGGCAGCCGATCAAAGTAGAGACTTTGTCACACTCTGTATTCACCACCAAACCCTTTTCCGTTCGCTACTCCTCTGTTCCTTAATCTCCACACGCACCGGGCGTTGAAAATCAGGTTAGAAAGCAAACAGCCAACGTCTCAATGAAGATGGGTTTAGATAAGTTGGTGTGTGCCCACCCTGCCGTGTTGGTGGTCCCCACGGAATAGCCATTAACTGGCTACCGCACGGCATCAACTCCGTTCCGATTTTCTCACCCTGTTTACTTTTATTTTTGTGGCTGCCGTGTCTCCAAAAATGGATGTTGTTTCATCCTTCTTAAAGACCGCTGAGAAAACAGAAATACTAGTGGCATGTGAGCGGAAAAGGCAGCTAACGGTGGATGGATATTTGGGATGTTTTTTCTTGGGGGGTGAGTAGGAAGGGGGGATATTTTGCTTCACTCAGAATACGCAGGTCGAGGGCGAACTTCCTTATTGATTCCTTAACTGTATTGAAGCTGACATCTCTTGTTTACGTTCTTCGCTCGAGGCCTGAATGGTTGGATGAACTGAATATGTCTCTCTCTTTCTTCCGATCCAACCGTCCGTTTTGTTTATGAATTATATCAGCCGGTAGATCTTTCCTCCTGTTTACTTACGGTGAGGGTCCTCGGAAAGTATCCAGTCGATTAGTCTCCGGTGAGAAAGAGGCATCACGTGTCACCAACCGAAGATTGTACTGATATTTGTTAAGATAGAATAGCAGAAGCGTATTGATTACAAGTTTAGTTATGATATTATTTGGTATGAATCCACATTAAAAATATATCAACGATGGGCATCTTTTAAAAGCATAAATCGGCGAACTTTACTTTGGCCTTCCAAAGTAGTCTTTAAACTGTCAGGTAACTTTAAAGATATGTGCCTAACAGCGTAATTGAGTTTCTGTGTAATTATTTACCCGGATTCGAACATACCACATCCTGAATCATTGAAGTATTTCACTTAGAAGATTGTGTAATTCGCTTAGTTAGAATATTTTGTTAAAGACAAACATGATTATGGAGTATTTCATCCAGTAATTCATTTACGATTCTGTAATTCGTTTTCTTTCCCTTGAGCTTTCCAGAAGTTTTGGCGAATATAGGTAAGCCTTGGACTTATCTACACAAAACAGACAATTCTGTAGAGAAAGAAAGTTGGGTGAGCTGAACCATTAGCAGGATATATTTCACTTAATATCATTCTCTGTGATGTTATTATGTTCAGTTCCCGCAGGAGCACTGATACAGTCTTTCTTTTATCTAGGGAAAGATAGGTTACTATGGTGGTTTCTTGTTGCCTTGCGTGACCTGATTCCCTCCTTGAATGTAGGTAGGTATAAGAGACTAAATCCGAGATATCCTCAACGAAAATTCCGCTGGTGTCAGTGCCCTGAAGCTCCATTCCCGAGAAGAACATTGTATCATTATACACGGTTTAAAGAATCGTATTAAAGGTCATTATTCCTCGTTGGAAGAGTGGATGCAGTTGTCGATCTTTCACACTGAGAAATCCAGTGCCTTGTAGTTCAAGAATATCCTTACTTAAGAACTCGAGGAACTCTCATGGTGTGAGGGAGGTTAGGTTTTTAAACACTGAAAACCAGCACTACAGTACAGGAAATTTAAACATTACATTTAATGTTTAAATTTCCTGTGCCGCAGACCCAACCCAACTCTAATTTGTTATATTAATTTCGTATTAAAGCACCGCGATAACAGTTAAACAAGTATTAATGGATAAAAGTTTAATGCGTGCTTTTGATATAAATGTTCAAATCCGTTTCTAAAGGAACCACCTCCATTTGGATTTGAACTTATCAGAACTGAAGTTGGAACTTTTATTTTTTATATTTGTGTACATTTGGATGTGCGCATAACTTCTTTTAATAGTAACCTTTCGTTTTTTGTTCTCTGATGTGAGAGGACCGCCGTCTGTTCTCCCAAAATTCTCAAAGATTAAATGGCGCCTGTTCAGATTTATTACAAAATTTTCAGTTCCAGCCGACAGTGGAAAATAGGTAAAATCTACTGCTTCATTTCTACTGCCAGCTGTTCACGTATTCTCCCCGTGTAATCACCCCCCATTTCACTGAAAATCCGTATAACTGCACAGAAAAGAAAACTATTATATACCAGCTCGCTCTCTCAAGAAATAGGGATGAAAGAACATGGCTGAATAAATGAAAAAAATATATATCTCAACATTTGTAATATTACAATTATATGAAGAGAATTCTGCTGCTCTTTGAACTTCTGTTTTGCTTTATTATAAATATTTTTTTACCTTGTAGTACACGCTTGTGTACTGTCCCATATTTAAACAATAATAATAATACGAAGGCTGAAGACGCGGGCTATTAAAATGTACTTTTTTTTGCCCTCCCTTCAGCGCACTTCAGTGATGGAAGGAGTGGGTCTGGTTGTTGAAGAGACGCTAGTAATTACACGCTTCAGGAGATAGATTAAATATGTCATTACAGAGAACGGACGAGCTCCAAATATTTTCATTATTCGGTGTCTATTCTCAGATGAACTTACAGACTCTACTCTACCCAAATTTAAAGACTGTTTTTTTTTTTTTGAAAAACTTTCAGAGCACCATTTAAATAGAAATCCCATAATGAAAACATAATCACTGAGTTAATCTAGCAAGGACGAATTCCTTGATGAAATGTTCCTTTTGGTTCATTATTTTATACTTTTCATTTCATGGTAGACAACTCTTACCTACTGCTCATACACCAAGCCTTAAGTTTCTATACACGAGCTAAAGTTTCCAAGACAAAATTATCTGAGTAAAAATTAAATTTATTCATAAGATTCATTAAAATTAAAGTATTTTTAAATGCATTTACGCTCTCGTGGAGAACATAGTTGGTAGAATCGCTGCCCTCCCCACACCAGGTGGAAAAGACTTGAGTTCGTCGATGACACGAGGAATTTTTATTGATATTTTTCACAACGTGACTGAGTTAGTCGGTCGCATGCGAACGTAGCATGGTTATTTCTTCGATCCTGCAAGAGTGGTTCCAGGAACACAGTGAAGACATCACCCATCTTGATTGGCCTCCAAATTGCTAGACAAGCGTGGTAGAGGTGCAGGAGGTTTTTAGCATCTCGAGGACACATCTGTGGTAATCAAAGGTGCCACTGTTGGCAGGCAAAAGTTCAGTTGGGCTGAGACTTGCGTTCCATTTAGTGTAGCGAGGATTTCCTCTCTGTATATCTTGTTGTTTACCACTTCTTGGAGGTCTCTGTCGATCACTTGTGGCGAAGGCAGCATTTAGTTAGGCAGGAATATATCGGTGAGTGCTAGCCGGTGATGGTCTGCTAGTAGATGTGCTGAAGACCAAAGGTAAGGGGGAGGAAGGAGCCATGAGCAGGAATCCTAGAAATTTGGCTCTGGAACTTTAACTATAACCATTTTGATCTTGCAGAATACCATCTTTTTCCGATGTAGGATCGCGGTCTGCGCAGTTGATGGGCATCTGCTAAGTGCATTGCTCTGAAAGCTGAGGGAATGTGGAGTTTAGTGTTAGCCCATTTTAGCAGCCAGACTTCCGTGACAAATATTCTTCTAAGGTTGGCTTCTGCAGCCGAATCTAAATAACATACAAAGACTAATAGATTAACAGTACCCACTGGCAGAGGTGAAAGTGATTCTTGCACTGTTTCTATTGGAATGAGCAGAAGCCTGAAAAACAAGATGAGTATATTTCAGAGACTGCTGGGAGTCATTGCAGTAGAAGTAAACACATGGGTTGTGTTAGGGTAGCTAAGAATAGAAACAGGTGCATGTATACTTGCGTGTACACCAACGCTAGGAGCTTGGTAAATAAATTTGATGAATTTGAGGTATTGCTCAAAACATCAAAGGCAGATATTGTTGGGATATCAGAGACGTGGTGTCACACAGATATAAGGAATGCAGAACTGGAATTTGGGGAGTACAACGTCTACAAAAAGGATAGACAGGGAGGAGGGGTTATGCTATTAGTTAAGAAACACATAAAATCCAAGGAAGTGAAGCCAGTCGACATCGCTGGACAGTGCAGTGTCGAGTCAGTTTGGTGTGACATAAGCATTGGGAGATCAAAATTGACAGTAGGAGTGTGCTATAGGCCTAATGACTCTGATGCGTATAATAAGAAACTGAACAGGGAAATAGAGTGGGCCAGTAAATCAGAGAGTCTTATAATGGGAGATTTTAATTTCCCAGATATTGACTGGAATTTGTGGGTTGGTCACTCGCACACTAGCAAGGCTTTTGTGGATTTATTGGATGATTGTTTTCTACATCAGCATGTTCGGGAGGCAACTAGAGGGAGTAATACTCTTGATCTGATTATCAGTAGTGATTCTTCATCCATTAAGAATCTGCAGGTAAATGAACCACTAGGTGGCAGTGATCACAGTGTGCTGAAAATGGATTTACTCAAAGAGGTAACTACCATCAGGGGTAAAGGGAAGGGTTCTTGCTTTCGTAAAGGCAACTACGGTGGTCTGAAACAGTATTTAAATTCTATACGGTGGAAACAATTGATGATGTTACCAACAGCAAATTCAAAATGGGAAGCATTCAAAGAACTTTTCTTGGAAGTTACTAGGCTTTACATACCAATAAGAAATATTGTTCAAGGATTAGGCCTAAGTGGATGTCAGATGAACTAATGAGACATATGGCAGAGAAGAAAAATGCATGGGATACATACAAATTAACACGTGACACAGAAGCCTATGATAGATATAAGTTGATCTGTAACCAAGTTACAAAGGAGGTTAGGCAGGCGAAGGCAGATTACGAGAAATCTTTGGCAAGGGATGCAAAGAAAAACAGCAAAGAGTTCTTTACTTATGTAAACTCTAACAGGAAGGGGATGAATCAGATTGGTCCACTTGATATCGATGGTTCGACTGTTGATGATCCTGCTCAGGTAGCTAACAAACTAAATGAATATTTTGCATCGACATTCACACATGAGGAGTTATTCAGCGAGGGGAATGCCAGAGGTGTATTCAACTCTGGCAGTAAGCTAGGGAATCTTGAAATAACTGAGAGTAAAGTGGAGGAGAAATTGTTGAAGATAAACACAAGAAAGGCACCTGGGGTAGATGGGATCTATCCAGTTATATTAAAGGAGGCAGCAAAGGAAATAAGCAAACCCTTAGCCATAATTATGAGAGCTTCCTTGGACTCAGGGGAGGTACCCGTAGACTGAAGATGTGCAAATGTGACCCCAATTCACAAAGGAGGATCAAAGGCCGACACAAGTAATTATAGACCTGTGAGTTTAACTTCTGTTCCAGGAAAATTAATGGAGGCACTGGTTCAAGAAGCACTACAGGATCATCTAAACAAGATTTCAGTTATAGCTCGGATACAGCATGGTTTTGTTAAGGGGAAGTCTTGCCTGACCAATTTGATTGGATACTATGATGCAGTCACAAAAGAACTGGATGCAGGGAATAACTTTGATATTATATACTTGCATCTTACAAAGGCTTTTGATACTGTTGCACATGAAAGACTGCTGCACAAATTGGAGCAGTGTGGCATTGGAGGCAAATTGCTGCTATGGATAAAGGGGTGGTTGAGGGGGAGAAGACAGAGAGTGGTAATCAGTGGACACTGCTCATCGTGGGCTAATATTATTAGTGGAGTCCCTCAGGGTTCAATGTTGGGTCCATTGTTTTTTCTGTATTTATAAATGATATTGATGATGGTATCAAGCTAAATGTCCAAGTTTGCAGACGATACAAAGTTTGGTAGGGTTGTCAAGGACACTACTGACACTATGCTGCCGCAACAGGATCTGGAAAAGTTGAGCAGATGGGCTGAGAGGTGGCAAATGAAGTTTAACTTGACAAATGTAAAGTACTACATATGGGAAACAGCAACCCCAGAGCAACGTATCAACTCTGTGGTACTACACTGACAGTGGTAGAGAATGTAAAGGACCTGGGGGTAATTGTGCAGGCAGATATGAAGTTGTCTGAGCAGTGCAGACGGGCTGCAAGAGTAGCTCATGGAGTATTGTCAATGATATACAGGAATTTTTCTAGCAGGGATAAGGAGGTGATTATTCCCTTGTATAAGGTAATGGTCAGGCCACACCTTGAGTACTGTATACAGGTCTGGAGGCCTCATTTCAAGAAGGATGTAGAGCTGCTGGAACGAGTACAGAGAAGGGCAACAAGATTAGTGAATGGAACAAAGGGGTGTTCTTACGAAGAAAGGCTTAAGTTTTGCAAATTACAGTGTCTGTAGACTAGGCACCGGCGAGGTGGTCTGATAGAGGTGTATAAAGCCTTGAATGGTTTGAACATGCTCAATGCTGCTCAATCTTCCTCTTGCTCAGAATAATCACCTGAGAGGGCATAAATTCAAATTAAGGAAAGACAGATGTAGGATAGACGTGCGGAAATTTGCATTTAGCCAGCGGGTAATTGGTTGGTGGAATAGACTTCCATCCCTTGTTGTGGAAGTTGATAGCCTAAATAAATTTAAGGCTCAGCTGGACAGGTATTTCGAACGAACGGAGGGGTGAAGTGGAAGTTTTTTTTTTTTTTTTTTTGGTTGATGCCGCATAAGCTTGCTTTCTTGCATCAAATGCCTCTACTAATGCTAATGCTAACATTCATTGTGACACGTCGGCAAATAATGATATCCCTCTGGTAATTACTAGTAGATTACAACACAAACCTTTAGGGAGTGATATGAGTCCGATGAACTTTCAGAAATAGCATTAGAGTGAAACGAGGAAAAGACTAGAATTCCTAATAAATGTTTCTGTAGGATACCATGTTGCAGGTTGTCAATTCGCCAGACAGAAAAGTAAGTGGATCACCCCCGAAACGTCATATTTCCAGAGGAAGCTGGAGGAATTAATCGTCACTTTGCTCCAAATTGAAAATATGCGATCAGTCACTTCACACATCGCAATGAGTGGGTAGGCACTAGTTTGATTTCTGCGGCCATCCAGTGTCGAGACTGTGGCCGAGTTATCCGGTCTCTGAAAACTGTGTGTGATTTTTGTTGAATATATATGCAGTTTATTGACACGATATTTTTATGCTTTGTTACCATTTTATGCTTAGTTCCCTGGAATCAAATTCTAAGCTACTTATTCTGTATGCATTGAAAAGCTACCCTTTCTAAACAGACTTCACTAGGGAGCAGCGCAAGAGAATCAAGATATCACCTCACCACTCCACCCAGCGCCTGTGATAATGCATAGAGGGAAAGTACTGGACCTTTTTAGCAATGGACAACGTTTAGTTAAATCTCCAATCTCTGTTTCTGTCTCTCTTTTCCAATATCCATCGGATGATTGTGTAGGAAGAAATATAGCTTGATTGTAGTTTAATAAAATAACTGTGGTAGCTATCTGCACGAAACGTCAGTCTTATTTCTTTTTTTTTTTCTTTCTTCTGAACTTCTGTCATTATGGGGGCAATTTCCATTTCCACCCCTTAATATCTCCACGAATTTCTGTTGACATAAGGGTATGCTAAGTTCACTAGACATCAAAACGCGACTGTCAAAGAAACCTCGTCACGATCTACATTAAGTCATGTTATTGAGAAAGGACAAAGTGTCAAACTTGTGAAATTATGGAAGGTGAAAAACATCTCGTCCAACGACAGAACGCCCTTATCGACAGAAATGACACGACCATAGAAATAAAAAAGCGGTATTCCTATCCCAAAGTAAAAAAAAAGTCCTTTTACGAACGAGAAGCCTTATTTGAACATTACACAGAGACAGGAACTGACAGATGGTAAAAGAAGAAGGGGGAAATTGCCTTCCGCCATTTTCGTTCTCCCCTCCCCCAGCTACGTCAGTGTCGTAACATAGAATGTATATGTTATTACGTCTCTGTGATCAGAAGCCACGGCAGAAATCTCGACAAGGCAGTAAAGAACAGCGTGACAGATGTGTCGAGTCAAGTACGGCAGCTTAGGTATTTTGTAGAGCCCGGCTGGGAGGGAAGAAATGGTCACCAAAGTCAGAGTTACAACCAGGGCGGAATGTAAGTGACAGATGTTCAGATTACTGCCTCAGTTCGGAAAGTGGAAGAAATAGAAGATAGGAAAGAAATCGGATAGTTGTCCTCACTAACTTTAGAGGTCGCTATATTTTGAGCTGCACGGAGAGGAGAAAGGTCAAAGAAAACTCTCCCCTTCACAATATTTCAATACTTAGTTCTCTATTAATGCGATGCATCCGTAATTTGTAAAGCTTAAAGATTTGATCAACGCTTTGTTGCTGGAAGTGTCTCCCATCTTAATTTTGAGCTTGGTTAATGGTTAGTTGCCTTGGATCAGAAGGTAAGGAACATTATTTATGGGACAGGGACATGCGCACCAGAGACGGATATTAGAAGAACTGAAGCCTTTAGAAGTGGACGGAGGAGGAGACTTAAAAAGGGGAAATGAAAAGACAGCGTTAGAAATAAAGTCTTGAGTGCGAGACGAGAAAATGGAATGTTGTGAAGTCTGCAAGGTAAAAAAATAATGCAGTGACACATATTGAGGAAAGAAAAGTTCCTAAGAGATACTGAAGGGAAAGAAAATTGGAATGTTCAATGATTTGATAGAGATATTTGGGTATCGTGAGCTAAAGAGAGGGAAGATGCGATCTGATCAGCTAAATTCTTTATTTTGTCTTCTGTGTAATTGCAAGAACATAGGAACTAAATACACTACCCTACCATTAACATCCGGACACCCCTCCATGGATGGGGAAACAAGTCCTATGCATGCAACATGTCACAGAACCTGCTATAAATATGCACATTGTTCTTCAAACAGACAATTGCAAAAGTGGGAATGCAAGATACGCGTTCAACAGAATTGATCACATCAACAAATGCTAGACGCCGATAAACATGGTGTAAGGAGCGTGAATCCTGGAATATAGCGTAGTGGAAAACCGTCCTTTGGACAGACGAGTCGAGGTTCGCACTGTACCAGTCTTGATGGCCGTTCCTGGGTGTGGCGAATGCTAGGGAAATATTTCCTCCCTGATTGTATCCTCCCAACAATGAAATTTGGTGGAGGCAGCGTCATGGCATGGTGCTCCCTTCATGGTTTTGCTTGGATCCATTAGTCGTTATCGACAAAAACCATGAATGCTGCGCGATATCAAGGACAGCTTGGACAATTATGCACTTCCAACATTATGGTGATACTTCGGGGGAAGGCCCATACCTGTATTATAAAGACAACGTACCATGCCATACTTCTCTGGTCGTAACAGACTGGTTTTCAAGACAAGGGTGTGGAAAAGTTGGATTGGCCAGCCGAGAGTACTGATCTGAGCCCTATCAGGCATCTTTGGGATGTATTGGATCATCGGGTACGTTAACATCGAAATCGCCCAAAGAACAAGGCCGAACTGGTGGCTGCGTTAAAGGCCCGAGTGGAGGAACATATTACCTGACATTTATAAATGCTGGTTGAGAGTATGCCGCGAAGATTGAAGGCTGTCATAAAAGCAAAAGGTTTCAGCACAAAATATTAAATTACACAATAAAAGCTCTCTCTTTTTTTGTCTAAAGGCTTTTATATCCGGATATTAATGGTAGGGCAGTGTATATAAAACGTTTAGAAGATCATTGAGTTTTTAGAAGATCATTGATTATTAATGCCAACCACTCATTTCATATGAATAAATTCGATTTCATTTTAGTAGTATTAGTAATAAAGTTAAACGCCAATCCAGGGACTTCCTTAGTGTAAGAAATATCAGATAATTCTATCCTTGATCCTTTACATCCAAATCATGGTTTTTCCTCAAATATGTAAGATTTTACCATATTTGTGATCAGTACTCAGATCAGTACTCTCGGCTGGCCAATCCAACTTTTCCACACCCTTGTCCTCAAACCAGTCTGTTACGACCAGAGAAGTATGGCATGGCACGTTGTCTTGATAATACAGGTATGGGCCTTCCCCCGAAGTATCACCATAATGTTGGAAGTGCATGTTTAGATGTTAATCCATTCCCAAGCTAAAGTCAAACAAAATTTTAACTAATAAAACGAATTTTCAGAATTTTCCCTGTTATTTTTTAGAGTGGCCTTGGTTGGATCCTATCAACATAATCAAATTTGCTTCTTTAAAGATAAACTTTTTTTTTTGCTTTTGTGACCTTAAATAATCTTCCACAATTCGACTTAATTTTTGTTTTATTTTATTTTTTTGTTTTATTATTGTATAAGATAGTGTAATCAAAAAATAAATTTAATATATTGAAGTTAAACTTTAATTTATAGAAATGCGAAAGGCCATATAAAGATAAAGAACAGAGTTTTCATACGTTCATTTCATTTGACTTTAGCATGAAACACTGCTGTGGAATCAAGGGACTGGTGTATTGGCTTGCGAAAGAAAAGAACGTTCCCTAAAGTTAACTTTTTATAATCACAGTCTAGGGATTTCTTAACTCAACAACACCAAGAGTAATACGTAAAATAGAACATCTAAATGATATTTCAACTTCCAGTTGAGATATTAATATCTCAACTGGAAGTTGAATCTTCTCCCCACCCTACTTTCAGGAACACAATTTTTTACGATCCCCCCTCTGGGTGAAATTATTTTAGATATTTCACCCAGAGGGGGGATTTAGTATTCGCATTATTCCAAGGCTGGATTGTCTATATACAGATGGGAGAAACTCTGAAAAGAAAATCTTACTGTTGGATCATAATGCATCTTCAGTTATGTCAATACATGAAATTGCTGGAAATGTTTCCTCTTTGGACAAACAACTGAATAATCGTGTAGTTATCCCTGCTCAGTGCGATCCTAGGAATTTATTAACAAGCGCCATGCTATTAATTTACAGGAGTATCATGATGAATTTGTTTTCATTCGATTTAGTATTCTTTATTGTTAGGAAAATGGCGAATGTTTGAAATTACTGCAAAAAAGAACACAAAACCTGAAAATTGGGATTTAGATTCTTTATTACTAGGATAATGATGTGCTATTCAAATTAAGCTTCCTTCTTTCTTCCAAGATAAATGAATAAAATAATGGAGCAACAGCAACTGTCTTATATTATGAGGTTTACAGTGTTGTTTAATAGGCAATTACATGAATTGATAGAATTAAAGAAACGTTGGAAACTACAATCAGGTTTATTTAAGAAATACTCGGCTATTCAGTCTTCAAATGTAAGCGTTATTTGCATAAATTAAATTAGAAAACTGCAGAGTGCACGGCAGAACTAAAGACAGAATAAGTAATTATGGTTGGTTGATTTATTTTGCACCAGGACAAATGAGGCCGTGACCCATTATTGCATTGTCTTTGAAAATTGTGTAGTTCTATGGTCAACTTTCCTGTCAGCACTCTATACACTACGATAACTATTTATGGTGATTACAAAGTGTTGGGAATAGTTTGTTTCTTATTAAAATAAATATCACCCATGAAAGAAATATCTGATTAAACCCAAATCAGATGATATTATCGAAAATGTTTCGATTTTCAGGAAAATCGAAACTTTTATGGTCTTTGTTTCTAGCCACTGTCGAGTTGGTCAATCTTAGATGAAGTTGCATTATTCAATTTTTTATGCACTGTTGAAAGTATATGTCAAGCCCTAATATCTAAGTTTGCAGATGATACAAAGGTTAGCAGGGTGGTTCATGACAGTAATGAAGATAGGCTACTGCAAAAAGATCTAGAAAAATTAGCCTGACTGGCTGAGAATAATAACTGAAGTTCAGTTAAAAATACAATATACTGCATATGGGTAGCTGCACGCAGCATAGTGGAGAATTAAAAAGACCTAGGGGTAATTGTGCAGTTAGATGTGAAATTCTCTGAGCAGGCTACCAGGCATGCTCATGGGGCTTTGTCAATGATATACAGAATCTTTGCTAGCAGGCATAAAGAGGTAATTATTCCTTGGTATAAGGCCATGGTTAAACCTTATCTTGAGTACTTTTTAGGAAGGATGTCGATCTGCCTGAATGAGTCCAAAGAAGAGCAACAAAATTGATGAAGAGGACAAAAGGGTGCTTTTACCAAAAAAGGCTTCAGGTTCTGGAGACCAGGCACCTACGAGGATATCTAATTGAGGTATTTAAGGGATTGAATTGATTGAGCAAGCTAAATGTTGATGCCATTCTTCCTCTTGTTGAGACTACACACATGAGGGGACATGAATTAGAATTGAGAAAGGATGGTTGCAGATGTGCGGAAGTTTATCTTCAGCTTGCGGGTGGTTGATTGTTCGAACAAACTTCCATCTGTTGTTGTGGAAGTGGGTAGTTTGAATAAATTCAAGGAAGGACTAGACAAATTCTTGGAGGGAATGGACGCGTGAGGTGGGTAGGTTTTTTTGTCCGATGCTCTATAAGCTCGCTTTCTTGCATCATTTGCCATTACTAATTCTAATTTTAAATAAGGTAGTATTTCATCTGGTTTTAATGGCCAGAAAAATAATAATATTTTGTTGGCCTTCTTTGAGACCCTTATGACTACTACAGTAGTTACTGCTACGATCACTGGCCTTCTATATGGTGTAGATAAGGCTCGAATCTCGTTAAGACAGAAGGAACTTTTATGGTCTTTGTTTCGAGCCACGGCCGAAGTAGTTACTTAATGAGACTTAATGAGTCTCGTAATTTTGGCAAGAAAATATGCATATTATTTTCTAATATTTGTTGTACCCGGCCGAAAACTTTGCGGTGAACTGTAGATTATGTTCGAAAGCTCAACTCTGCAAAGATTATTTTAGAAAACGAAATCCCACAGCAAAAACTCCACCCAGCCTACTTGTAGATAAAATAAACGCGCAAAGTGATCTCAAGAAGACTGTTTCTCAGTGATACGGTCAATAACGATTTCGTCAATTCATTAGGAATCAATATTGGTAAGCTTACACTAAGGACCAAAGAGAGAAAGAAAGTTACAGAGCCTGAGAACGACTTTTCACCGACTCAGACGCATTGAGTAAAAGACAGACTGAAGCCTCGTTCGCTAACGATCGATATACTAATATTCTCTCCACAGTGACTTCCTTTCCATCGTGGCATAAGAGCTCTAAAAAAGCCATTTAAAATGTATTGGATTTCCCAGATATATCATTTTCCTGGTCATTTGCTTTCTTTTATACCATTAGGCGTGTAATGATTGCTCAGAAACCTCACCAGGTAGCAAGTACACCGAGGTGCGTGTCTGTTACAGATGGAGTTCTTACAACGCTCCGATTTTCACCTTAACGAATTTGACTTTGCACTTGAGGGAGGAGTGGCGTTTCTGGAAAGCAATTTGATTAGTTGTTAAAGACCCGTTTACATTTCGAATTATTTTGTCAATAGCACGATACGTTATGTTCTTATAAACGTGACTAGTATTTCTTTTTACAGCTTTCTACCTGGTAAGGAAGAATTTCAGTCAATCAGTTTATTCGGGTTTCTGCTTGTATCAATAAGGAATATAACCATTTTTGTTTCCACGCACAATGAAAAGCTTTTAGAGGTATTAAACTGGCCTGAAGAGAACTCAAATAGAAAAGAAATTTGAAGAAGTTTTCTTAAGTGCTGTTTTTGCGTATACCCCATGTCTTCAAAAGTATGGTGCATCAAGAATGTATTAGCCATCATAGCAGCGATGCGTATGGGGTTTCAGAGAGGTTTGTTTATCCTTCTTCAGATATCTGACACTGAATGCGAGTGCTATTGCAATTTATATGAAACTTTCAATGTCAACTGGATCCGAAATGGTGAGAAATGGAAGATTTTTTAATATGGGTCAGTAGCCAAGAAAGTATGTGGTAGACAAAGAACACGTGCAATGAGGAACCAGTGTTACGGAAAGGGGTGGATCATTTGAAAATCTATTAGACATTGGGAACTATCAGAATTTTTGTTTGATCATGATGAGTCTCGTCTTCGAAGATAAATTTAGGTAGTGACTCTATATGATCGTCTTGGAGTCTGAATTTATTTGCATTCCACCGCAGGTGGAAGTATATTGAAGTGCTACCGATTCAAAGATGGGATACGTGGCACTATTTTATGTGGATATCTGTATATGCGAGCTCCATTAGAGGCTAACAGTGTCAGTGTATTCTATGAACCGCTTATTGGATGAAAATCTCAAATATCCTGTCTAGAAACTATTCAAAATTCACTCCAGCACGATTCGGCTGGAGAAAACTCTACTCCCAACTATCTCAGCCACGGAGTAAAAGAGGGCCATTAAAATTTCTCCCGTCCCAAAATATAAATCAGTCCTTATCCATGCAGGGTGAAAGAACAGTGTTAACTTTGATACCAACAGAACTACAAGTACCAAGAAGGAACGAGAGACCATTCTGGAAAGAGTTTATCCATTCTCTGTATATTTTGGACTTGTCTACAATCCGGTCTGTATGTAGCGAGGTCCTTATTTAAAATTAGGTACCACGAGGAGCTGGATGCTGTGATGATAATATCAGCAAATATAGTGACAGTACAAATTAGGAACATTTAATAGAACTATTTCCAATTGTCCAATATATTTGTTACGTTTTTGTGGATAGATAAAACGAGAGAGATAAAATGTTGAACCAGGATACTATAATGAGCAATAAAAAAGAAGAAAAAAAATCCAAGAAGGTAGAGATCCTGAATTGTCTAAAGAAAAGAAAAGAAATCAATTTTGCACACAGCTATCTTTTGAAATTTAATGAGCTCTCGCCTTAAAAGCAAACGTGCACTGTCCTGAACAAAATACATTCGTTGTATTAAATTTAAACCATCGCTGAAATCGTTCGAAGTTCTCAACACCTCGGGCTGATAAAAACACTTTAGCGGAGATAAAAATGACTTATGATTTTCAAAATATATGCATCCAGCTAGGATATTTATGTGAGCTAGCGAACATCTTAAGAAAATTTAACGCGACAACTCAGGCAATGGTTTAATCTCGCATAACATAGAGCCTCATCGTTAAGAATTAACCTCAACAACAATCCCGGAGGTTTTCTTCATCAAGCATGACATATTGTGAGGGCATTGCGGCATATTCCCCGGAAATAAATTCTACGCGAATTGGTTTTATCGATTACTTTGTCGTGCAGCTAATTTGTAACTGGGCAGCTCGTGTTATTGCTTTCCCTGGCGTAGAATTTGCAAAAGGCGGTAATTTTCTGTAGTGCTAGCAACTCATTTATATCTTGCCACCTCCCTTCAGGCTACTACAAGACACGGATTCGTTGATTAAGCTGCTCCGTGTGGCCAGAGAACGTGGAGTTTCAGGTGATAACACGCTTCTTCGCGGGGTGATGGTGGTGTTCCCGCTTACTAAGCGACGCTGCTTATCGTGCTAAAGTGATTTTTCACTCGTCACCCGTGAGGCTTTGCAAGAAAGAATTCATATTTACCCAGAACTCTTGGGTTGAATCAGACACTTAGGACCATTCAAGTGTACAGCAAGCGCAGTCGTATCTCCAGCTGATAAGAAAGAGATAAAATGTCCATACACGCTTTTCATCCACATGCCCAGCAAAATTGGAAAAAAAACAAACGAAGCCACACCATTTATCTAGTCATTAATATCTGGTTAATAATAACAGGTCATTATTGCTTGAAGTAGAATGGTAATATCTGTGCTATAATCACCTGAGTAAGGTATACATAGATTCTTTTAAAACAAGATAATTATTAAGTTATTAGCATTGTAACTGTTGTCGGACTATCTAAACTCAAAGTCTGCATTCTTGATCATTACAATCGCATTTCGATTTACAATTAAGGAATATAAATAACAGAAATTTCTAATACTTTTGATGGTAACTTTCTTTGGTCTCCAATAGATGCGTACAGAAAACAGCTAGATAAGGAATAGGTCCATAAATTTCAGTGACTAGATATCTATGAATTGTCTAAAATGACATAGAGTGCGTCTAAGAAGTATGGTCTTAACTTTTATTGAGAATGGGACATAGTGAATTATTAAATTGGGTTATTTGTTGTATATTTTAGAATACGCGACATAAACAAAATAGAACAAACAAAAATACCATCTCAGTAATTCATCTACTCAAATTGGTTCTCAGTTTGATCATCATAACACAATTGATATCGCTGAGAAAGGCGTCCAGGCTTGTGGCACAAGTCTAAGTTTACTTCATCAATATCCTTGGAAATGGCTTTGAAGAGCTGAGAAATGCTTCAAGATTAGACGACATTTTAAAAGAACCTCATGATCATTAATCCCAGGTCAAAAGATCTCGGAGACCAATCATGCCTACCCTCCTCATTCAGCCAATGTGCCCTTTCGTGTACGGTTTGACCAAAAATTTAGAGGTAGTCATTTTTTTCAAGAAGTGGCTACTCAGGACTGGTCGGAACGGGACTACGATAACTGTCAGTATCTCAGAGTACTTCAGTATTTATCGCATCCTTCAGGATGAGAATGAAAACATGCTATTTTTCGGCCGTGGTTAAAACTGTCAATAAATAGGGATTATTACATTTCTGTGGACCATCCTGAAGATAGGTTAGATTAGACTAGATAGGTGCAAAGCGCAATACCGCAGTTCCTGCCCAGGGAACAAATAAAGACTCTAATTCACTCTCAAACAGGCTTTGAGAGAGGATATATATTCTTTGCACAGGAAGAACATTTTGGTGCTGTTGCAGAGCGTTTCGTGGGCAAGCGATCGTTGTGCGTTATCAAAAGGCGTCTTTCTAGCAAGGATTTTTTTTTTCTGTTTAGTTTACACGTAGCATATTTAAGTTGCAACAAATTCAGACTACTCAAATTCTCTCTTACGAAAAGTAAGTGAAGTAAGAAAAAGAAAACATATCTTTCCTTTATTTTTTGTATAACTAATCCAACTCACTTAACTCATCCCTTGGCTACTCTTGATATTACTCTTGTCTCCCGTTGATGGGACTAGTACCCGGAGGGGAACCAACGCTCAGGGCAAAAAGAGGCTGTTGTCCAGGTGAAAAGTCTAGGCAGGTAATCAGAAGATCAGTTCCCAAATCATCGTATAAATCACATTGAAATAAAACGTGACTCCATTTTTTTTCCCTCACAGAAGCACGATTCAGTATTAAAAAAGAGTAAAGCTTTTCGTTACAATCAGTGATGATACACGAATTCTCCAAACTAAGAATAAACCAGGATCTTATCTTTGTCCCATATAGTTTTCCAATGATTTATAAGCTCATTCCAACACCTTAACGTCTTTTTAACATCTGTTTTTAGATTGGTTTCATTGTCCGGGATCTTAGTACGAATTTGTTTCTTGATCCGATGTGAGACACCACGAAAAATCAGAAAAAGATCAAGAAGAAACTGTGCCAGCAAACACTTGAAGAGCCACTATAGAAACGGTTCTGCAAATCTTGTAGTGGTCAGTAACAGTGTTTTCTTTGCATGGAATTAATTTTATCTCTCAATTTGACATTTTCTATCCTATGAACCTAAATTGCAGTAGCAGCAGCAGCAGAAGATACCATGCGGAAGGCTCTTTACAAACAGCCTGATAGCAATGACTCAACGTTTTTTGTGAGAGATCCCAATCGGCTCTCAATAATCTGATAATGGTGCTGCTGAATTTCTTGAATTTAATATTATACTGAAGATGAGTAAATAAACTGAATTATGATTCCGATCATTATAATAATGATAATAGTCATCTGCGAGAGCAATTAGTTTATAATTATTGAAGGAACAGGAAAGCCAATTTTGCAGGACTGCATTGCAAAAGATGGGTCCGAGGACATAGCCTTGAGGACATCTTCGATTGACCTGCCTAGAAACATGGAGGTATTTTGATTTTATATTGACTTTCGGTTGGTAAAAGAACTTTTGAAGAGTTTGAACAGTATGAAAGTGCAACCAGCAGACCGAAGACTTTCGAGGGCGCCATCCCACTAAAGAGAGTCAAAGGCGCTCTCCAAGTCCACGAAGATATTGAAATATCGAAGTAGAAAGTAAAGTCTAGAAGAGCGTTCTGAGGAACTATGAGGACAAGTCATACTGAAAGGAAGAGAAAAAGATTATTGGTATGAAAGAGCTGATTAATTCTGAGACCCATGGGTCGTTTTAGAACTTTGTTTGCACGATCTGGATCACAAACATGTTTGTTCGGTTTCTTAATTAAACGAAATAATGATATCTTAGAGACATCACTAAATAGACAAAATAGACAGACTGTCAAGCCACAAATCTACAGCTATATATTTCTTCAACAAGCACAAACAAGATACAGCCCCCGTGGACAGCACAGTTGGTAGAAAAGATCTAAGTTTGAATCCTGTCGATGACGTGAGAAATTTTTATGGTCCATTTTCAAAACGTGGCTGAGATAGTCAGTCAGGAGAAGGTAGCATGGTTTCTTCTCCCGGAAACTCGACTTTATCATCCAACAAACAGAAAATCGACCACAGAACACATGCAGTTTATAAACCCTACATTCACTCGCCTCATGACCAAAATAATCAGTCAAAATAAATAGACTGAACCGAATGGTCAGTCGTTGATCGGATCGGTTTTGTTTTGATTCTTTCTTGATGTTGAAGGCCAACCACTTATTTCTTCATTTCAAACGAGAAATTTCCCTCGTGAAATATTTGAAACAATTCAGAAACGGTTTTGGTTTCCATCATAGTGTCATCTCTCTAAACTGGAACGAGCATTTTATGTTCTTGGCTGAATTTCCAAGTTAATACTAGGTGATAAGTTAAAACACAGTGTACGCATTCTCAAAATTTTTATTTAGAAATCTTAAAATCTGAACTGTAATTTGAGTCCAATTTTAATAAAAGTTTAAAAAAAATTCAGCCCAAATATGAAAAAAGGTCCTGAGACGAAAAACAGAACCTGGTGCCTTGGAGATAAATACATTATACAATTAGACAAATTATCCACGATTAGTTAAGAAAATGAAAAGTGGCTGTGACCAATATACGACAATGGACCCAAATATGAATTCTACGATGGGTTTAAAGTAATATTTTACACTAAGAACATTTCTTATCGAACAAAGTATTTCTTCATCAACTCCAAGCACTCCTTTCATTGAAGTCCAGCCCAAGATGCACATTTCGTGATTGTTTTCTTTTCTTATTTCCATTTTCTTCAAGAGTTGATGTCAAAACACTCTTCATTCTTTATTTATCGACTGGAACACCGCCGTGACAGAACTCTACCTGAATTTATTCACTTGTTACACTGTTCGGCTCCTGAGAAATTGTGATAGTGCAATGCCATTTGTCTTCTCCTTGAATTATATTCATTACGAGTGCCTTCGATACTGCACACATTTTCGGGAACATAAAGTAGCATTATTTACTGTACCAATAAGCAACGATGCTTGTGGGAGAGCATCGCAGTTCCTTTCGACATTCTATAGCTCCCCCACTTGTTCTAGACTTTTCTGTCGGAAGCTGAAATAGTCGTTTACAAGCAGACTTACTTCTTCTTGGCGTGAGGAGAAGCATAATGTTTGTAAGATTAAATAGAATATTCAAATCAATGGCGCTCTGAGCAATACATTCAAGACGAGTGGCCATTCTTTCTGAGGGAAAAAGCGAATTTTAAAGTGATTTAAAAAGATTTACGTAAGAAAACTTCTTTATGTTTGTAGAGAAACGGTAGGTTAACTTATTCTTAGAGGCAAGTTTATTTTTTAAGGTGGTATCTACCGAAATTACTTGACATTAAACTTGCGGAAGGTTGTAATAAGTAAACAAAATCCAGTTTTGAACATGGCTATTTTATTCTAATGAATTAGCCTTTCAAAACAAAGTGGTGCTTACTTTCATTTCTTTCTGACTTTAACTTTAAACAAAATATTTTTTTAGTATGAAGGATAGCTGCGTGCAGTAGGCTCAAGATTCCAGGCGATTCTTCCCAGTATCCTAAAAAATAAAAGAAAAAGAAATGGCGATTATCTGTTTTAAACTAAACCCAGAAATGTTGAATATCTTGAAGACGTATTTGTAGCAGTCCAGTAACTTAATCGAAGCCCATTGCATCCTAGTTAAAGTGGATTATTGTTTCTGGATGGTCCTCGATTAATTATCATGAACCTTTAGTCCAATTGAAATGAAATTACCGGTGTGTTTTATTTTCGATCAGCCATATTGAAACAAAGATGGGCACCATTGAAAGTTTAAGTACTTCATGTTCAAAACTCGTGTAATTTGCAGCTGGGAAAAGTAAAATTTAGTGGAAGGAACAAAGGTAATCTTGATGGGCGTATTTATTTTGGTGTATTGATACGCTCCGTTTTTCAACTTTTCGAAGGAATAAAACTTAGTTTTCATTAGACGCTCGAGCACCACGGTGGTTATCAATTCTCCCCACAACGGGGAATATAACCAGGTCGAGTCTTGCCAGTTATGCCAAGAATTTTCATGTTTTTCTTTCCATAACATGGCGTGGTCTTTTCATCCGCAAACAGCAGATCAACCAGAGAACACACGCAACTTACAGACATGTTATATAAGGCTCAATATGGTCTAAGTAGCTGATGCATCTAAGATTTCCTACTAAATGCAAAGTTATCTTGAAATCACTGCCTCTTCACAGAAACGTACATTCTGAGATTTCAGCTATTCACTTACCCAGTTATACAACACGTTTTGTGGAAAAGACACAACCACCACCTTCAGTGCTCTTGTGGGTAGTACAGTTGGTAGGATCGCAGTCCTCTCCATACCGCGTGGAAAAGACCTGAGTTCGAGTCCCGTCGATGACGTCAGGAATTTTTTATGGACCTTTTTCACAACATGGTTGAGTTAGTTGGCCACAGGGTAGCTTTTTCTCCCGTAAACTCTGGTTTTTCATCTAACAAAACAAAAAATCGACCTCGGAACACCCAATTTTCAGACAATATACACGGAGCACAATAGCCTTAGTCGCCAATGCACGTTAAACCCAACTACAACAACAAGAAGCCTCAGCGCATAATTTAAAAACCCAAACAGCATCCTTAGTTCAAATTTGAACAGCAACCTTCCGTTCGGTATTTTTAAATTGCAGTAATAGTATATGATTTCCATATGTAGCTTTTTTTTGTGTGTTTTTCATTCTATCTTCGTGCATGACGGCTTTTCAATCATTTCTCAAAGATTATTATTCGTCTCTGCATCATTTACTTCAGCTATATGCCACGTATAAAGCAAAATACATGCACACTCATAGCAGAACGAAGAGTAGAGTTTTTTTGCTTTAAATTTAGAGTTGTTCGCCTTACTTGGAATATCTGAATTCATAAATAAATTTATACACGGAGAAAAAATATTCCCATGCATTTAACAGCACTGTTTTATTTTTATAAAATGCATTCGTTGTTTCCCTTTGAAAACCGGAGGATAGATAAATTTGATTTTATTATTTTCCAGCAAAATTAGTCTTTTAATATCTGAGGTAATCTGGCATCCGCTATAACACTAGTAGATTGAGTTGTACTGCTCAGATTCTCACTACTTATTTTTAAAGACGTCACTAGATCTTGGTGTCTAGTCCGAGATTGCGTTCCACATCCACTTAGTATTTACTGATCATCAAATGTTTGGCCAGTGCCATGTCAATCTAAGTTTCCTAGAGGATATTTATGCAATATGTTTTTTCTACACATTCCTGTTCACAATCAGCACCGGTCCTGGTTAAAGACGCTAAACATATTGTAGGAACATCCTCTGAAGAAACTTGAGGAGGGATCTGTATAAACTTTTTGGATATGGTGAAGGGTCTTAGCGAGGAGTGATTTAGCCAGCTGAGGATCCAGAATTCGATCGCTTGGAGGAATTTAAGCGGGTTATTGGTGCTGAGGCCCATGTCATAGACACAAATAGTGCTATTGGGGATACACATCCTACGATGTATTGCGTGACTTTGATCGGTTGGAAACTCCTCTGAAGTCCTATTTCGCTCTGCACAATGTATCTCTGTATTTCCTCTTGACTAGGAGAGGTGCAGCCCAAAGGTTAATTGGTGGCCGTAAATTATCCCCAAGCAGATGCTGATAGACTTATTTTAATGCTGCGTACCTCCAGGATGACTGTGATGTTGTTCCGCGGCCTTTTCTTAGTGAATACGATTTGGGCATCCTTTGCTAGATTCAGGTCCAATTTAATATTTTGGTGAATTTGGTAAGCTCTGAAAGTAATCTGCAGGATGGTATCTGTGGAGATACTTAAGGCAATTGTTGAGTTTCGGGAGGTGAAATGAAGTCCCTGTACAAGAAATGAAGGGATGAAGAAAATTCAGGAAGAGAAAGGAGAAGAGTGCCCTCCTCTACGAGGCAGACCTGTTTGGAGTAATGCTAAAGGACTTCTTGCTATGTTTTACCCTGATCTGCCTGTTGGTAAGAAGTGCATTGAGGATATTATGTAGAACTGGTGCTGTAAAACTGTAAGAGACCTGTTCAATGAGATCTTATCATAAGCTGCTCGAATATCTAGGAAGATGACACCCAGCTAGTCTCCATTGTTTAGTGCACGTTCACACTTCTCAAAATCTCAAATAGGCTGATTATAGTTAATTTGCCTTTCAGTATCGAACGAAGATAATTAAGTTTGTGTCCGGAATAGGAGACTGTTTAGTGTGGCTTTTCAAAGAGCTTTAGTATCTACTCAATGGAAATTGGCCTGAAAGCTTTGACCTGCATGGCCTTTGGGACTGGTCTTGTGATGTTGAAATTGCGCACATAGATATAGCACGCCAGCAAGAGCATGTGAAATGTGTATAATTAATGGCACACGCATGTGAGTTGCGCGCCAGATGTCTTTTTTTTTTTAAATCAGCACATCATGTTGTAATATAGAGTCAAACCGACAGATTATCTCCAAATGAAGCCCATTTCTCTGTTCTCATCCAAGTTGGTTAATGGGATAGATTGACCGACAGTACAAAAGATGGTTGCCAGTCCACTTCAGCTAACCATAACTTGTGTAGGCACAGCATGTCATTAATGATGTGCAATTTGAAGAGGTTCGGAAAACCCGGGTTTCCAAATGATGACTGGAAGAGTATGCACGTGAGATCTATTAATAACATTCGCTGCATTGCCAAAAGGGAATAATTGGCACGCTGCAGTAATTCGTGCTGGAAACCAAACGAGTCCCTCCATTATTACCACAAAGGAAATGTTTTCTTTCAGTGTAGTCAGACATCTCCATTCCCAGTAGTAACGACTTACATTTTTTATTGATCACCAAGGATTGCTACTCATCAAGCTTCTTCCCCGACAAATGCCGAAAGATACTGCGAAATACTGCATGCCCAGACATGAGCTCGATGAGCCTTGAAGAAATCGGCCAATGTAGCCTTTTCACTGTCCCAATCTCTCCAGGGAAGGCTTTTATGTTGCAATTTTTAAATCGATCATAACAACTAAGAAATTTATCAACGGTTGGATATAATTATAACATCAAATTGGCATTAAAAGTTCTGGGATTGCCAAAAGGTGCAGACTATTTATATAATGAAACACCTTTTTGTAGAATAGCTGAATATATTAAAATTCCATTAACAATTCAGTACGAAGCTGGGTACAGTTTCAGCTATATCACAGGTGCTCTTTCAAGAAAATCGACCTTACTAAATTTCAACATTTTCTTCCTTTCTTCAATATTTGGATTTCTCTGTTAATTAATCGGGTATATGTACGGGCAGAATTGTCTATCCTATGACACTGTAAAAAAGTGGAAACGGAAGTTCCAGTGCGGTCGTACAAGTGTCTTTGACGATCCAAGAGAAAGAAGGCCATCAACATCCAAAGACAGCGAGACGGTCGCAAAGATTGAGCAGCTGAGTGACAGACATTTGGCAATTCATTTCATCGCAAATGCAGTGGGAATTAGTTATGGGTCTGCCCAGAGCATTTTACGACCATCTGCACATGTCTAAGGCCTCCGCACGATTGGTTCCAAGATTACTGACACCTTTGCAGAAGAAATGTCGAATGCAATGTTCTCGGCAACTGTTGGATTTGTGTAATGCGGATGTTGGGAACCATTTTGATCTGTTGGGGACAAATGCTGGATGGACCAGTATTATCCTGAGACTAAAGACATGTCAAAGCAGTGGCTTTGATTCGTCTCAGGAAGTCATCAATGAAGTGCAATCATGTTTTCAAGCAAAAGTGCGGACTTCCATGATCAAGGCCTTAAACAACTGATCCATAGATGGGAGAAATGTGTTACTATGCATGGAGAGTACATAGAAAAGGAGTAAAGTTCCTGTTAAGTTTCACCTTTCTGGGGTTATTATTTCTAGGTAAGGGTACGAACTTTTTGACACCCCTCGTATGTACAATTACAAGAGCAACAGCGTAAAATTAACGTTTTATATTGCATATTTTATTGATATTTTTGTTTACCCAATTCTTAAAGAAGTGTACAACATAGCGAGGAGAATTAATTTTCATTTATTATCTTTTTATTTGTGGCTACTTCTGTTAGTTTCCATTTTTAAGGACACGCAGTATACACTCTG
The DNA here is from genome assembly GCF_048544385.1 of Mastigoproctus giganteus. Classification (NCBI taxonomy): domain Eukaryota; kingdom Metazoa; phylum Arthropoda; class Arachnida; order Uropygi; family Thelyphonidae; genus Mastigoproctus; species Mastigoproctus giganteus. The sequence goes on from NC_143587.1 coordinate 145,048,176, forward strand.
TTTTAATGCTTTCTTTTCGAGTGCTCGTAACTAAATATAGATAGTAACCAGCAGAATGGCTTGGGTGATATCGCAAAAACGAGAGATACATACTTAATGTACCGTACTTAGTGCACGCTTTCGCGAATAAGATAATGCAGAATTTGCTTCGAAGATGAAGAAAAGACAAGTAGATGAACATTTTCTAAGACAACAGATAGAGCCAAAGGAAGAGGGGAACTTTCATAACTGCAATATTTCCTTGTTTATGGTTGCGCAAAATTAGCCTTATCTTCTATTCGAAGCGCTCGCAAGAAGAAAAGCAGACAGAGGGGAGCTATTGCCATTATTTATCCACTTATCTTTGTCTTCAAGCTGCTTCGAGCGTTCACCACGCGCTAATGGACTGTATGACCGAAAATACCTCTAAATAAGAGAAATCCGTCTCAATAAACATCACCCGTTCTTGTTCCGACCAGGGAAGCATATATTAACTACGAGTTTAATGTCCGTTTCACGGCACACCTGATCTTTACCCTCAGCTACGATTAAACTGTCCAAGAGAAACCATTTTGCCAGCTCAGGCAAGAATAAAAATTAGCTAAATAGTAAGGAAATGCTGATATGAATTACGTAATCCATCTTGTTTTTAGCTCTCACTGGTGGATAAAACTCTTTGTGCACTTTCTAGTATTGAGGTCTCCAGGTAGTTGTCGTATAAATATAGAGAACCAGCGATGTTTAGGACCATTAAGAAGGGGTTTTAACTCATCGGCGATGCTAATATTAATAGCCAATAAAAACAGGCGTAATATAATTTATTTTCGTGGTTTTTGATTCTGGATTTAAGATAAAGTGGTCTTTGAGGGATCTTGTGTAGCCAAGGATTGTCTATTGACATTTACGTGAAAAACCAAATGTCAGTAGCCTGGAAGGATGAAGAGCAAGGAGTGTAGTAAATTTGAGCGTTTCTGAGAATATGAATTTAAATGTACTCCACTGTTATCAATTCTTTACGTGATGCTTTCTTCCAAATATTCCAATTTTTTTTTCACAGAAATACATTTTTAGCTTTAGGATCTGCTTCTAGTACAGCACAGTGTAGTTAGGGGACGGAGTCATATTGGTGAAATGGATTTGTCAATTTTACTGTTTGAGAAAGTCCGGTTTCGATCCCGTTCGATGATTGAAGGAAATTATTAAGGTAGTCTGAAGCAGTGATTTGACTAGTCGGTCTCAGCTGGGAGTTCAGAATATTCTTCCGATTTTTTTGTTTTGCCTTTTTTTTTTTATTCCGAAAACAAACAAACCAGTTTTGGAACACACGCACAGTTTACATGTATAATGCGTTCATTTGGCTTGAGTTGCCTTATCTATAATTCAATTAGTCCAACCGTCAAGAATTTCAAGTTATCAGGTTAATTTAATTTATTAAAAATATAATAATTGTAATATTAATTTAAATAAAAAACGAAATCCAATCTAAATCTAATAAATCTTAAATCAAGAACGAAATCCAATCTAAATCTATTAAATCTTAAATCAAAAAAGAAATATAATCTAAATCTATTAAATCTTAAATAAAAAAAGAAATATAATCTAAATCTATCAAATCTTAAATCAAAAACGAACTCCGTTCTAGATCTAATAAATCTTAAATCAAGAACGAAATCCAATCTAAATCTGATAAATCTTAAATCAAAAACAAATCCAATCTAAATCTAATAAATCTTAAATCAAAAACGAAATCCAATCTGAATCTAATAAATCTTAAATCAAAAACGAAATCCAATGTGAATCTAATAAATCTTAAATCAAAAACGAAATCCAATCTGAATCTAATAAATCTTAAATCAAAAACGAAATCCAATGTGAATCTAATAAATCTTAAATCAAAAACGAAATCCAATGTGAATCTAATAAATCTTAAATCAAAAACGAAATCCAATCTGAATCAAATCAAAATATAATAAATCTTAAATCAGAAATGAAATCAAAATACAATAAATCTTAATTCAGAAATGAAAAGAAATCAAATCGAAATATAATTAATTTTAAATCAGAAATGAAATGAAATCAAATTAAACCTAATCTAATCAAAATAAAATAAATCTTAAAGAAAAAATTAAACCACATGAAATCAAAATCTGATATTAGCTTAAATAATTAATAAATTAATTCTTCCTTTTAATGAATATTATTTAAAATATCTTCTATTCCTTATACCTTTGAAGGATTTCATTAGTAAAATGCTTTTCTGAAAGAAGTGTCAACTGAGAATTAAACTAATTTTTCCCAACAAGACCACAAAACAACTCTCTCTCTCTCCAGCTAATAATGATTCAAATAAGCGACTCAATTGGCTCGCAGTTTTCTAATCAGAGAACCGTCTGGTTACTCTTGGTAATGGATTTCTTTTCTTCCCTATTTTTTGGACGTCGATTTCTAGAATCTAGTCTCAATCGTGCTGTGGGCTAGCACCTGCTAAGCTACATTTAGATTGTTTGGGGTTCTGCTTTGCTTCAAATTTAAAAGCAAAACTCACTGGATACCATAAATTGTAGTCGGCAGTAAGACATCAAATCGAATGCCCTTGAAGATCAACCTGTGGGTCAATGCTTTCTCTTAATTCCTTGTCAGATTAATGAGACGACTCTGAAGTGCGCTTATCAAATATTTTGTGTCCAAACCTGGAAAGACTTAAAAAAAGGGAAATAAAAAATTAATCACCACTATGAGTGGAAGAAGGAGTTGCCACTCGTTCCAAGGACGTCCTTTTCTACAGTCAAGCTACATTTACTTCGCTACTTCGCTTGGCGTCGCTCGCTCCCTGTCGTTACCTGATCGCAATACGAGATCTTAATGGTTGATTTCGCGAGCGTTGACATTACGCAGCTCTAATGTGAAAAGTGCGGTAAGAAAAGGGCATTTAATTTTACCTCCTCATTCGCCCGTACTACAAGATCCAGGGAGGCCGTTTTTGCCAGTGTTAAGACTGGGTCCGAATAAAAAAGAAGAAATCGCTGCACCAGATGTCAGACATACCTATTAAGAACAAAGTTAAAAAATCATCGGAAACTTGGGGGGAAAAAAACATGCGGGTTCACTTCTTCTGTTTCTTATCGCATCATTTTTTCATGAGCAACAACTGAGAGATCTTTTTTTTTTTTTAATTCTAAGCTGAGCCTGAGATAAATATCATTAAATGACTGATTCCTATAAATCGTACATTTCTTGGAATTTTTTTCTTATATCTATAAGCTCAATAGCTAAATCAATTGAAAGAAATGGCCGGCTGTTTGAAAAATAAAATAACGCGATAGGAATGCCATACGTAATCGCAACTTCCAGTGAGAAGAATGGCGTGTACTCGCAGGCTATGATATATCGTATAACATGCGATAAGCTCAATAGAAACAAGTTTGAGGGCACTTTCTATGTGAGTTATTAGACCAACTCACGCACTCTAATGTTCCCCAAGCTTGGACTTCCCCAATGGATTTAAATGAATGTTGATGAACCAATCGCAGATAGACTGCTGCATTTCAGTGACCAACATGAATCGGTGTTCTTTTAATGCCTTTTTTTAGGAGCAGTGAAAAATCAGAGCTCTAAAGGAAATGCTCCGCATTTCTCACAAGTGGTATCTTTATATGGCATAGCTTCTTGCTGTGCCATCGTGGCAATATTATTAGTGTCTGATCTTTAATCATCCGAACCATGTGGAATAAAGGTATGCAAATACATTTTATGGACCTTTTTACACTATGGCTGTGTTAGTATGTCTCGATCGAAGATTTCACATTTTTAGCAGGAAGCCGGGTATTTCATCCCGCAAAGCAGACACTGTCTAAAGGCTATAGCTGTTTCACTGCTTATTGTAAACAACTAACAATGTATCACACGATTTATCTGCTTCTTTTGACAGCACCTTTTCCACCTTCTGGTACCCTACACTTGATGGACTGCTGATGACGGGTGGACTTAATTTAGTTTATCTAGACTTGCTGCTAATAGCATTGACAGTCTGCCAAGATGTACCTCATGCGCAGAGAGTACATCTTTGGTGGATCCATCACTTTGGACTTCATTGTCCAAAGTGATGATTTAAGTCCACTAAGGTGGATTCTTCTTTTTGGTGGCATCTTTATAATTGATGGACCGGTGCAATTTTAGTGAGCTGCCAATTTGGGACTCTTTGAGACTCATTGGAATATCACTGAACGCCTGTTTTTGGCAGTATAATAAATAAAAAAAGTTCTCTGCATCCAAAAACTATGAAATTTCTTCGGCCCTATTTGGATGGTGGCTAAATCTTATTTGCGCTGGTATTTAATACAGAACCGAAAATATATTCATAAAACAAAGCAGGAATAAACGATTTAGAATATTTTTAAAGCTCGAACTCAAACCTGTCCTCTTTTACTCGGAAAAATCAGGCTGCCTATCTTCCGATACACCGGCTATATCAGAGATATCAGAGTTGCAGCTTTGTAATCTCTCGCATATTTTTATCTGCTCTGTTACGCCTTAGGGATATGTACTTCGTTCGCTAAGCGCTTTTTGTTGATTTTTGTCGTTTATTTTTTTATCCATCCCCTTTATTGCAGTCGGGTTAGGTTACGAAAGAAAAAAAGGCGACTGAAGACAGCATTTTAAAATTACAAATAGCTACTGGAGAAGGGACAGGCTAGCGATGAAGAGTAAACATTACTGTAGTGGGCTATCTTTTTGCCTTGTTCCATCTGTTTTGGTATTCAGATCATCTTCGTGCAGGAATAGTAGATGGACGAAATAATCAATACAAAATTCACGGGACGTCTGAACAGCGGAAAGAATTACTAGAGATCGCAGTGATGCTCACAGGAACATTCTTAAAATGCAGTATTAAATCACTACGAAAAGCTTATAATCAACTGCTTTTATTATTTTTACTTTATATGAAACTTTTCTGAATTAATAATTTATTTTTCCTTCTTTTTGATAAAGTTATTTGGTTTCTGTTTGAGCCTTTCATAAATTTGCTTGGAAGCCAAAAAAATCTTGATATAAAATGGTTAAGTTCCTTTTATTTTTGACCCGAAACAATGGAAGTTGAGAACCGTTGCATCAACTAGATAAGGGACAGAAAGAGTGGGAGGTTGTTGAATAATTACCTTATTTTTGACTGTGAATTGCGTGTCAGCTTAAAACATTTTTGGAAGAACTGAATACAGTTAAATTCCACTTTTAATTTTTGCACAAATTATGACCAAGATATCACCATGACAGGAACCGTATCGGCTTATATTTACGGCCGTTTAGTTTCAATTTATGAAGGTAAATAGGAACAGTAGGGAGCTGCTCACGATATGGATTCTAGGTAGGCGAACATTTATTCATTAACTTATATTAAATTTATTTTATAAACAGAAAATTGATTCCAGTAACTTTTGGATCCATCCTTTGGTGGCCTAGGCATTTTCAGTATATATGGCTAGCTGCAGGCAAAGGATTGGCCACCCCTGCTGTTAACAATCAATTATGGTGATATCCTCCCTTACCATGAGGTTAGGTGTCTAACTAACCTCGGAGATGTAGCTCTTTAAAAGAGTGAATAAACATTTTGGACTCCATTTATATAATTTAGGCAAAGGTTTTAGTATGCAAAAAGAACTGCTGATATTGGAATGTTTATTTCCAGTTCCAGACATTTCGAATTCGCACAGGACGTGACACACCAGCTGTATTCATTACAATGAGATGTTTTATATTTTTTGCTTTTTGGTTTTTGAATTTTTCTCATAAATATTGTGGACCCTTCACGAAGACAAAGCCATCTACAAATTGGAAATTACAAATTGGACCCTTCACGAAGACAAAGCCATCCACAAATTGGAATTTACAAATTGAACCCTTCATGAAGACAAAGTCATCTACAAATTGGAATTTTCACTCTCCAAGAAAACTAGGCGCTCTATGAAAACCCTTCTGGTCAGAAAACCAACTCAGAGGTTGTGCATTTACTTTTATATATTTATATCTCTTATGATTCAGTGCCCCCACCCACAGTGATAAAGATAGAGTCCAATCATGAATTCCACGCACTCAAATAGAACTTAAAAGGCAATACCAAAGAGAACTTTATCTTTAGTAGCATTTTGTGAACAGTTATAAGTATTCAAAGGTACAAAAGGCTTCAAAAGTAGTTTCAAAGTATATTAATCGGTATTTTTCTTTTATACAAACAGTGAGTAACTATGGCCCATTGTGTGGTCAGCATAAAGGGGGTTAAAAGGACAAAAATATATCCAAGTACACATGAAGTAATCTATTCTATATCTGAAGGCTTTCATTGACTCAATAAATATCATTCTTCTATGTGTGCATTATATCGTATGAAATCATTATAAACATTACTCCACCTTAAGCACAGCGCAAGACTATTGTGCAATACCAGACATTATTTTTTATATGGCCAGTCTTCCCAAATTCTGCGTTCTTCGTGGCATTTGAATATCCTGTTGACAGGTTTCCATATGGAAAATCAATATTTAGTAACAGACTGTCAAACAAGAATACCTGCTTTGTGTACCAGCAGGTGTCTCTTTATGGACTCTAGTCACGATAGTCTGGACTGGAGACAGGTGGTTATATTCTTTCATATTTTCTGCAATATTTATATTTTGTTTTGATCCGAATGGAATAATTTTGATTCAGGAAAAAATATAGTTTTTATAACGCTAATCCGTCCTTGGTTATGGATAGCTCTTTCTAAGAGGAATGTGGACTGCTGATAATCTCGATAAACGTATCGAACTAGCACACTCTGTGACACGTGGTCCATTTATTTTTGTGAAATTACCTCATGAATTAGCATTTCTGTTTTGTATTCCAATCGTTGAAGGTGATAATCGCTTGAGACGATGAATTTGTCATTGTCATCCAGTTAGAGATGACTTCACTGCTGAAGTCCTCAAGGTCAAGTGAGTTCAACCAGTGACGCAACTGCCTCGAGCATTTAATAACCACTTTAGAGGCCTTCCTGGGTAGCACAGTTCGTATAATCACTGTCCTCTTCTCACCGACTGGAAAAGACCTGAGTTCGAATCCCGTTAATGATGGGAGGAATTTTTGTTGGTCTTTTTCGCAATGCCGCAAAGCCCAAACAACCACTTCAAAGAAGCCTGTATTTATCTTTATGATTCCTTGTTTCCCTTTGTCTGGAAAACAACTCACTCAATGAAGAGCAAAGAATTTGACTCATGGAAACTATTTCTTAAAATCAACATGATGATTTTAAGAAACAGTTAATTAAATAAGGAGAACGATCATAGTCGCTGTGTTGAACACAAATACATCCATTAAAAAAAGGACTCGTTGTTATTAAAAACAATTTTATGGTCAGATCCAAAGGACTCTGCTTTTCTAGAGATCTGAATAGTTGAAAATGGATTAATAATGAATCAAAAATTGGTATTAAAAGGCTGACGAATAGAAAGGCTGCTTCTTTCCAAAAGTAACGATCTAACTTTCTAGTAAGAAGAATTTCTACCTCGTCTTGTTCTCAAGACACGTACTCCAAGGTTAGAACTCGAATTTTGCATCACCGCTTTATCCTGTTGTGTTTCATGAGCGATTTTCTTTTTTCATGGAACTTTTCAGGCAATTTCTAAAAAAGGGACACAAATCTTTGCCATCCAATTATCGCCCTATTGCCCTGACTTCAACCACCCGTTCTAAAGTAATGGAGAAATCAATTAACTGCCAACGTTTACATAACCTTGAAACCTCCCACCTAATTAATGATCGTTACTGTACTTTCCCTTGCCTTTCATCCAGAGAGAATCTTCTTATTTACTTTTTCTTCGTCGACTTTTCTACTACCTTGCGTCCGATCTGAGGTTAACTTATCACGAGGGCGTTTAAAATCCCCTATTGAAAAGGTGAGAATAGTATGCATCATGTCAAATTTGCATGTAGTTATGAGTCAGTTTATTTGCCGATGGGACAGAAAAATAAACCTAGAAGAAAACCCTAATATTTTGAGTTTATGATCCCTGAGATAAAATAAGAAAGATTCTTCAGTCTGCGACGGAAACTGGACCTTATTCCTTGTTAAAGGTGTTGGCATTAATTGTAGGCATTTGATTCACTCTCACCCCTTTGTTTTTTCATTTGTTGGATCACAGAAAAGGAGATTAATTAACCATCCTTGAATATTTGTACTACAGTAGCATTTGAAGAAATTCAATGAGTTCTTAAAATGTCAGGTATTCAACCCGACTTGATTTAAAGGTCTTCCGGAAGTTCAACTCTTATGGATTGTCTTTTGCCTTTTATAATTAGGTGGTCCATTTATTTTCAGACGACTCGGTCTATATAAGGTTGGATAGCTCGAGATGCTCACAGTGAAAGTCATATAGCAAGCAGGCCAATGGTCATTTCTTCCATCTACCGTTTTCATCACATACAATCAATGAGCAGATTATTAGGCGCCCTAGAATTCTGTAGGATTTGCATCTCAAGGATAGAAACTCCACTCGGCTTAGACTCCATATGTTAGAGACACCTGAGTAGTTTCTTTTTCAAGAAAGAAACCAATACTGTTTCTTTGTTCAGCATCGTAGATTGCATGGTCTTCGGTAAACGGTGCATAGAAGCAGGTCAATATCCTTGTTGGCTCTTTTAACTAATGCCACAATGTATATTCTGTTACATAAGCCCTTAGCGGGTGGCATAGCTGGTATAATTGCCGTCTTTCCATATAAGGTCGAAAAATGCCAAAGTTCGAATCCCATCTATGACCTGAGCAATTTTTATGGGCCCTTTTCACAACGCGGCTGAGTTAGTTGGTCTTTGAAGAGTGGTTTTTTTCTCCCGGAAGAAACATAAAAAGATCATATATGGTGCAATATGATCTTTAGTCGTTGATGCACCAAAAACTTTAAAACAACTGTCATACTGGAATTTGGAGAAGGGGTATTTGCAGGAGGGCGATTTATTCTAAATTTCCCTCCTCCAAATACTTTGTTGTCCAGTGGGTGGTCTATTCTATGCAGGAGGCTTACATTTTGGACACAAATCACCACTGTATATGGAATTACAGCAATTATCGGTCCATTAAAGAATGTGTCCTTGTATTGCCAACATCTCTTTCATTAAACTCGTTTTCTATCTCTTTGCATTGCCACTAAGGAGATTTTAATTGTAAACAATAAAAGATCTTAATCTAGCAACAGTCGCATTCATTATGTGCACTCCAAAGTGCCAGCGGGCAGTACGTCACCATCAAAGTGAGCTCAAAGAAGAAAAAACGACAATATAATTAGTAGTTCCACTAAGATGACACGCCATGATAATAACAGACCCTTGGGATTTCCGTATTCTTTTCCTCCCGTGCCGGTTCTCTTTTTCTTGATTATCTACTCCGTAAAGGAGTGTATAGGGAATCTTTTGTAACGTCGTTAGACATCCGAATTTCTCCAGACTTAATTAGATCACATAATTAACTATGTATTAGGGATTCATCATCTCTGAGGGCCGGTTTCTCGGTCTTTATATTCTATTACATAAAAAGCTATTTTTGTAAGGCTTGTATTGTCGTATTCCGATTAGCAATTATTGGGGTATGTCACATCTTCCACCAGGTAGAGTTATCTCTAACAATGGATTAATTAAACTTTTCTTGACACTGGTATTAGTTTTATTCTTATCCCTAAAGAATTTTTGAAGCTTGCAGAAAATTGGACAATGAAGAATAATTTATGGAGGTTTTTTACACGCTTCTCTTTTCTTTGTTCCAATTCTTTCCATATATCATTCTGTTTGGTTAAAACCTGCATGTTATATAAGCACCTTAGATAAGCAAGTTAATGGAGACTCCTTTTATGGTTAATATGGTACTCAAGAGACGATGGTACTCTAGCATTTTTTTAGACAGACTAAGTTATATCTGGATATCTTCTTCTTCAAGAGGAATGTTCACCCTACAAGTTATTTTTTGGTAGGAATTTTTTCCTGCCATAAAGTTTGGTTCAAGGTGTCTTGGTCAGTTAAACTTCGGGCTGTCATGCACTCCCGTACTCCATCCACCCATGTCCTCCTAGGTCTTCCTCTTCTCTTTCTTCCTGGAGGTATCCATTCCAGGATAGCCTTTGGATATCTGGTTTCTTGTATCACTTCCATTTTTTCTCTTATGTCTTCATTCTTTATTTGGATGTGCCATGTTTATTTATTCCATTTCGTTGAAGGACTTCGAACCCGGACCTTATCCACCCAGTGTGAGGAGAACGATGATTATAATTTCTGTGCTACTCGCGAAGACTGGTATATCACGTAATAAACTGAGGGTCTCCTCTTCCCAATCCAACCAACCAGGATTGGTAGGAAGCCTTTCGAAAAGATACTGGGCTCCACGACTCTCTTTTAAGATTAAAAACTGTATATTGCGATGATTCGTTGCTCCTATCTCACTATTTGAGCTCCACTCTACATTTTTTTTTAAATATAAGATGTATATTTATCCCTAGTGAAGTTGGCATTCTTATTAAGTGTCATGTACAATGTGATGATAAATTTGTTTTACACCTGGCATGATTCACAGCTTCATTCTAGTCGTAAGAAGAATAGATGGTTTCTTACAATTGCGAGAAACTATGATAATAAATCAAACAGAAAATAAATTGCATCGAAATAATCTTTTCCTTCAGTATTTCTTGTACGAGAAATGGCATTGGTACAATAAACAGCTCAAGGTAACTCACTGTGCTTCACTCTAAAGTGTGTGTGGAGTGGATGGGTCTAGTGAACGACCTTGACCTGCCCGTTGTTTTAATGTCTCAAAAGAAAAGCAATATTTGGGGGCTGTAGAACAGTGTCTGATGCATTAATTGGCCAAGGGATTCCTTGAGTAGTTGATATTGGTCTTTGAATGCAGTTCTCATGCTTGGAAAGCCACAGAAAATTAATGTATATACGACTGTCTTAGAGAAAAAACATGTTGAGTTTTTCTTTTCTCCAAAAGGGATGGGGAGGTGCATTCACCTCAGTATGAGCTGAAGCATACATTTGGAACTTCGAGCAACGATTAGGTTGGTAATATGTATATAGAGGGGTAAAATTTGATGTACTTTATAATCGATATTATAATTAAGAAAAGGGTTTTCAATCAATTCAAGAAGAAATAAGCCTTTGTCTTCAAATCGAGCCACAATGTCTGTCTGTATATAAAATTTCCCGTATAAGTTTATTGGATGTTATTGGACCAATCTCAGTACTTCTCGACACCTTTGCACATGAAACCTCCAGCAGAGTTGCGGTTTCTAAGATAATAATAATACCGGCGCCTCTAGGGCCGACTACCATGCCACGTTCAAAGTCACTTTTCCGTCTTGCCTATTGGATTTCACACATGCAGTACCCTACCTATCTGTCCACCTGATAATATATAAAGATAGAAAGGTACACCTATCTATCTGTCGTATGGACAGATAGATAGGTGTACCTAATAACATGCCTCTCAGTGTACACACCAACCAACGAGAGCAAACAAAAGTACATGGCTTGCCCAGAACACAGCACTGTCTTCAGCACCAAGGGCTCTGAAGATATATTGTTCAAAACACGCAATATTGCATGATTGCAACGAATTTACACATCCAGTTGAAAATACATGGCTTGTAAAACGGCCAGTATGCCATTTTAACAATGCCTTAAATAACGAGAAGTTCTTCTGATGGTCAATAGAGAGTTTGAAGCACAGCAGCATGTGATGGGGCACTTCTGAGTCAGAAATTAATATGGAGGGTTGCATTAATTCCTTGGTGTCGCTTCGTTGACTTCAATCTGTGCGCGACGATCCTTGCTGATTGGCTCGACTGTCGGTGGATTGAGTAGGATCACTAGTATTTTTTGAGTAGGGCTCTCTCTCTCCTACTTTTACATTATCGTCGTATGAAGAGGAATTCGTCGGCGCAATATAGCCTAAATTGCTGATGCGCCTAAAACCCTACAACAACCAACAGGAATTTGCCACAACTCAATTTATTTCCAGTCATCCATTGTCCAGTGGGCTTAGGAACACCAATACTGGGCAGAGGGCGACTGGATATATAAGTTTTCTGGTGTGACGAATCCCTGTTTCTTATATATCATGCCGATGGGAGCACCAGAATAGGCGAAAATAATGTCAGTATAGGGATTTCCTATCAAGGATGCAGGCTGGTGGAGGCGGCAGTGTGATGGAGGTGCTTTTGTGGTGCACATTTGGCTCTTTAATACCAGTAGGGCAAAATTCGAATAAACTCAATGTTTTAGACAAGGTTCATCGCTTCACGGGTGCAATGTATTAGAATGGGTCCTTCCAGCATGGCAATGCTCCACGTTACAGCACTAGAATTGTGCAGAACTGGTTGCAGGAACAAAAGAGTGAATTCAGCCTACTGACGGTGTTCTATCCATTTGCCAGATCTCAATTTAGTTGAACATCTGTGGGATGAGGTGAAACGAGCTCTTCGGATTAGAAATCTGCAACCATTGTGTTCCAGAACCGCAGGAAGTAGTTGAGTCAACATGTACCGGTGTCCCAGTGGCACATTGTCGGTAGTCATTGAGTCGAAGATATTCTTAAGGCTATGGGGGTAATCACTGTTAGGTAGGTGATTCTAATAATGTGGTCGCTCAGTTTACACACACACATATATATATATATATATATATATATATCTGTGTGTGAGGAAAGGAAATGATGAAGTGGATCAGTGATAGAATCCATAAACGTCCAGTGCAGTTAATTTTTTTTCTTCTTACCTTGCTACAATAAGCATCCCAAACTAATTGAGAATTCCTCCTTTATGCAGCAATATTTCATCATAGTTTGTTCTTTTAGCCAGACTAGTTTTCATTTTATATTTTCAACTAATCGGTACAGAAGAAACTTCTTCTGTTAGTTATGAAGTCAGTTGCATTTCAGTCATTCCATTTTCCACCGGCTTGTTGTTCTCCAATGGAAAGGAAGTTTAAAAATAAAGAAAATTTATTTGTTTTCTGACTGTTATAAAAGATGCCTTTTAGCTTTATTAAAAATGTATAGATCTGTATCCAAATATGTACACTTTATTTAACACGATTATAAACGAGAATCAACCTGTTGTTTTTCTGATTTTCCACTGGCTTTCTAATAGCTAAAACCGAAATACAGTCTCTGCAATAGAAGCAGTAGCCATTAAAGCCTCTTCTCAGATATTAATGACATTTCTCTAGGCGCACAATATATGCCACGCCTTCCACCGACTGGATAAATGCTCTGTCAAAATTAGCCATTTCGTGCTCAGTTTTCTGTCATAATTCCATTAAATATTTATCTTCAAACTGGAAGTATGTCCATTTGAAGCTTGCAAAAATATTACCAGAATTTTTTTCATTTTCATTTCCTCTTATAAAAGTTCTGAGACAAATAGATGGCAATCTACGTCCAAAGTTTCTCAATACCTGATCAGACACACACACACAAGCACGAACAAATGAATATCAAATATTTCAGAACGTACTTTTGCTGCTTCGTTAGGGTACTCAGAGGTAATGACATGCGCAAGCCTCTGATACTTTCTCCCCTCTTCCAAAGTTCATCTTCTGTTCACATAGAAGCGGGGCACGTGTAGTTTTGCTTGTAATGAGCTACTGTCTCCGTCTCATGTTATTCCGAGTAAGAAATAAATAGCGGAGGGACCCTGCCTTAGCCTACTTCCAAACATCCAGCGGTCGTCACGGCAACCGGATCTACATAACACGATTCGATTATCGAAAGGGAGTAATGAGTAGCTAATGTGATTGTTTAAGTCAGTGAACAGGAATTTGGATGAAGATGGATAATTATTTCCAGTAAAAAGATAATAATTAGTTTCTTTCTCTCTTGAAGTTTGGTTGCGCTCTTGAAAGTAATGTCCCTTTTTCTTACTTTACCGGAACGTGGTGTTGATATTTCTTAATCCTTTAAGTTAATTTAGTATCGTTCTAGGGAATGTGTGCTTCTATAAATTTCAGTATCTTTTGTTTTAAGAGACTTAACAACGTGGACAACTTTTGAGAAATGGTGATATTAACTTTAATTGGTATTTTTAAATCCGGAATTCTTCTTAAGAAGTTACAGACTCAATCTGTTAAATGGCGAAATTTAGATGGCGAAATTTTTGGAGAGGGGCGTTGAAAGACTTCGTGGCCTGAGTATGAAGGATTTATTTGATGAATCTAGTAATATGTTCATTTTAAACAAAGTCCACTTTGTAGTCCGATGCTGCAATTCGTTGATTCCCAGCTGCGAAGATAGTTTCCTCTTGGGCTTCTCGGAATGCATCCACTGCAGCAATGATGTCACCATCAGTGAGAAAATGGATACCAGACAAGTACTTTTTCAGGGAAGTAGGTGAAATTCCGATGGCGCTATATCTAGTGAATATGGGAGGATGATTCAAGATTTCAAAGCCACGCTCGTCGAGTGCAGCAATGACAACGGCAGACTTGTGAGCACGTGCGTTATCCTGGTGGAACAACACTCCTCTGCTGAGTATTCCTGGGTTTGTTTCTTTGATTTTTTTTAACGAAAACGCGTCTCACAAGGTCTGCATTATATTTCCCTGTGACTCTCTGGTGTTTTCTGTGAACTGCCTGGTGTTGTCTGTGAACTTAAAAATAAAATATCTTAAAAAGCATCATGCTTTTGAAAAGTTTCCGGAAAAATAAGATATACCTTAAAAGTAACCTATGGCTCTATAAAATGCTGTTTATTTTAAGTCTTTTAATACCATGGCAACTCCTTGTGAAGTACGCGTAGGGGGAGATCGATATCATCGCGAAACCTCCCCTCCCTTTTTATCTAGTGCAAACTGTAGATTGAACAACACGGCTGTGTAAAACTGCTTATGGAATATCTTCACTCCAACTATAATTATCCCTTAATTTTGACCAGCAGCAGAAATCAAAGCCAGATGTTTGTCGCATGATGTGGAAGAACACAATTTCCAGAATCGGTCACCATTTTTTTAAAATATCAAATAATTTATATATAACATATTTGCAGATGATGGATTCATCCCCGAGATATAAACATGCTGAGTAGAATCGTTTCTCTTTCTAATATATATACTAAATTGCATTCGTCAAGTATTCATCTATTTCACCCGCCATGACGTGGGCGAATCGATACTTCGTAGACCACCTCCTCTCCATCTGCCTAATTCATATCATGCCATTCTGTCCCTCACCTTTCGTAGGTATAAGATGGAGTTTCTGTAGAGCCACTCCTCCTTTGTAGCCATCGTTATGGGGAGCACTAGCGGGGGAAAGTGCCAGTGCTCGCCGCATCAGGAGTACCATCAGAGCATTGAAGTGGGCTGGAACAGACCCGGCTAGCATCTGTTCACTCACTCACCATGTGCCTTATACGACCTTTCGATTACTTAGAAGCATTCATGTACAGATGCATGATGACAATTTTCCGATGATATCGAGCAAACATGCCAGATCCAAATTCGCCCTGGCAATCTGTTATGGATTATGAATGCATCGTGGACAAACAGTTCCATAAACTAAAATATCCCATGTGGTGGAAAATATTTAGAATATTCTTCAATTTTATTTATAGAAACGCCATTTAGTTTTATTATTAAATATAATCCTGCTCGCTCTTTAATGATATAACAAAAGTACTGAGATGCATCATTATCTCAGTGCTGCTAAGGTCGTGAGGCATCATACCATCCTGTCACAGAGCGAAAAATACCTATTAAAGGTCCTCTCAAGGAACCAGGATTACAATCCAGTCCTTTTCCACATTTTCTCACTGACAAAATTTTTATTACATCATTAAAGAGCGAGCAGGATTATATTTAATAATAAAATCAAATAGTGTTTGTATTAATAAAATTGCTTTGAATCTTATCTCATTTCTTCTTCTGAGAATTAGGACTTAATGTTCCAAATAATAAACAAGTAAAAACATTCACTTTTTTAATGGTCATAGGAGAATTAATTTTAAGTCAGATTAAGAGCAGGTTAATGGAAATGATATTAATATAATGAGAATAATCTTATCTGAGTAACAAACCAACGCAGCTTTTAATAAATGCTCCAACACCTGTGCTCGTAATGTAATCTACACCATTTACATCCAATGATGGGAAAGCTAATTGATGGCCAGGGTATACGCTTTCTTGTTAAGTGTAGTTATGAAGCTAATTTCTCACTTAACGCTTCGAATGTTTCGTATATTTTCCGGAAGTGCACTTCAGGGTGTTTAAATTACAACTTCCTGTAGACACAAAATGGCTGTTAAAGTTTTATATCTAACGTTGGACTTTTAGATAGGACGTTACAAAAACTAAATATGCCCTGGTAAAAATGTGTGCACAAACACTCCCAAGGTGCCATTAGATGCATCTCAGTTTCTTATCGTGGTAAGCCGCATGCATTACTGCTGCAGGCGTGAACATCCGATAAGCTCAAATTGCTAACTAAATCATCAATGATGTGTGAAAAGGCTGAGAAAACAGAAAGAATTCTCGTCAACTGATGAAAGCGAGTCATACTAAGTTACAGTATCGAAGCAAGAAAAATAAAATAACCGGGTATGGTTTTAGGGGTTTGATTTAGGGAACGATAATGAGTTTTAGCCTTTGTCGCTGAATTCATGGGCGTAGTCGAAGATAAGAGAAATATAGGGTTGGGGCTGCCATAGTAAAGGTGTGGCCGAGTCTAAGAAAACCTAGTATTTGTCAAAAATGAGATTTAGCAGACAATGGAGGATGTTCAGAGACCATGACTCCTTACATAAAAAGGACTACATCCTGAAAAGAGGGATCTAAAAGGTTTTTAGTACGCTCTGTAAATTTAAGGGGTTTGGAAGAGTAAAAATTAGGGACTATGGTATAATGCCGCTGTATACGATTTTAATTATAAAATAATCTTAAGAATAAGAATTATTATTAATTAAAAGATATTGGGAAAACATAGTATTTTTTATAAATTAACTACCAGTTAATTTTAGTGTGGATAGTTCTGTTATAATTTAGTTGTTGATAGTTACGTTTAAAATTATAGATTTAAAGTTGCTTTGGAAATTAACAAACAAGATTCATTAATTATGCAGTATAATTTTAACTTGAAACTATAATTATCCATTCATATAACTAAGCCTTTTAACAGAATATGCGGAATAATGGGATACCATTAAAGGAGATTCCTATGAAGCCATTTATTTTAATTAATAATATATAAATGATCTCAAGGGACAACCGCTAATGGTTCCCCTGTACATGTAGTTTCACTGCAGTGTTGTGCGACCTTGCAGTAAAGCCCGTGTTTTTCTGACTTTAATCTAAAAGTTTTGTCATCAATCGCCGAAGAGGCTCGAAAATGACAATAAAAGATGAGTCTCAATATAATAGTGTTTTAGTTTTAAATTCGTTTGAATATTGTTCCTTATTATTTTGTTATTAATTTTTAAATATTTATTTAGTTTCCAAGCTCTGCGTAATTAATTGATTTGATATGATACTTTTATTGTCATGTTTCAATAAGTGAACTGTGAGCCACCGCATTGGCTTGTGTATCAAGGGTGCTGTTATTAATAAATGCGAGGTTTCCTGCGCTCACCACGCATTTATTAATAACAAAGACGAAAAAAAACAATCCTTATACACGCATGCGCTAATAGAGAGAGTACAATGTCAAAATGTGTGAGGGTTACGTGCGTATGTATTGAATAAACTCCGCACCAATTCATTCTAAGTTCATATTTTTGGTGGTAATATTGCATAAGATTAAATAATCGAGTTTTAAATAATAAAAATCGTGATCAAAAGCATAAATTTAAGCCTACTTATCAAAGAAATGGAGAAATTGGAAAGGCTAGGATATAAAATGGAACCTTCCAGAGGAAGGTTCCATTTTAAAAGATGTTGAGTCCATTTCTTGTCCTAGTTGTTTTCCTATTATCCATTTTTTTTTTGGTATGTTTCTTTTACATGTAATCATTTATAATTTTGTTATTTTACAAGTATTTCTTTTATACGTTTTATCTGGTTGTGTCATTTTAAGGTTAGATCGTTAGGAAGATTTATAATCACCCAACTCAAAAATCTTAAGTTTATTAACTGCATTTTTTTTTTGTTTGCCAGAAAAGGTCATATTTTTTCCGCTATCAAAAAGTGCTGATCTAGTTCTTCCTTGAGTTTTTTCAAACTTTCCGCCTCCGCAGACCTTCAGAGTAATATATTCCAACGTTCTACAACTTGCTCTTTCCTAGCTCTTATCTCAGTTACCAGTGAGAATATTTCCTCTTATTAATTTTACGAATCCCTCCCCTAACGCCCTTATACACTTCTATTAAATCCTCAGAAGGTGTGCTGAGCTCTGCAGACTATAACTTCTATGCCGTCCTCATGGTGCTTAGGATAATTCTTAACGTATTTCACCAATCTAATCGCCCTTCTTTAAATCTTTTCCAGAAATTCTACAGCTTTCTTTAGATGTATCCTCTACATCTGGCTACATTATTCCAAGTATTGTCATATCATCGTTTTATATATATATATATATATAGAAAGATAATGACCTGATTCTCTCTACTTTCAAAATTCTAATAAATCACGCATAGAATACAACATCACGTGCCCTTCCTTTCTCCATTTACACTGTATGTTGATCTTCGTATCTTTCTACATCATAATCCATAAGTCTTACTCACCCAGAACTATCTTTAATTCCTCTTCCCCTAATGTATATACTATTCCTGCCTTTGGGTTATTTTCTCCAAATTCAGTAATTTGCATCTTGGGTTATTTTCTCCAAATGCAAAACTTTGAATCTGGTATCATTAAACTTGAGCTGCTGTTTTTCGTACAACGTATCGTAGTTCGTCAAAATCCTTTTTTAAGCAGCGAATTTCTTATCTTTATCCATCCTCCCACCCTTTCAGTCGTCAACAAACTTTGACAGCTTCCAATTGAGAATTTTCTCGTCACCTGCTAACACAGTTTTCTATGTAAAACAAACCTCCAGTTGGACACTGTCAAAATTATTCTATTTACAGCCATGCCAGTTTTGTGATGAAGATTTTGTTGTTGCCATAGATTTTTTTGCATATAAGTTTCTGTAAAACTAGAGCATCCTGATTTAAAATGTACTTTCCCTCATTCTGAATAAGAGTTTCACACTTCAAATCAAGTTCTATCTGCTAACGAGAGCAACTTCTTTAAGCATCTAATAACAATTTAGACAGTCTTGGATGTTAGACTACATTATACACCCTAAGTATCCAAGTGAAGCTAAGTCTTTTTCATAAAACACGAGCATCGTTTACTTATCAGTCCAAACATTTCTGTGTTTTTTGCTAATATCAATAATTAAGGTAACACAATTAAGAAAACACACACACACACTGCTCATGGATGTTTTTGAGTATTATTAAAAACCGCATGTTGATTCTCTTCTCTTACAAGAGCCAGCTTTCTTATCAGCTTCTAATATTAAAGGCAGGGGGGTGGTCTTTATTCTCCAGTGCGCCTTGTCAATGCACTTGTCATTATCACATCTTGGAATGCTAATGCAAATGTACAGAGAGCTTTTATTCCACGATAAAATAAGATAAATCATCAGTTATCGATGTTATAAAGGTGACAGTACCAGCGGGCGACGAATCGAAACTCCAACAGCTGACTGTAATATTTGAACTTCAAGGCACACAGTAAAAAGAGCGGAACATTCTTTTCACTTTGGCCTTCTAAGTACCCGTTATGCATATAACACGGTGAACTGAATGCATGTTAAAATTGCATTGGAAACTCGGTGAAAGCAGGCGTGCTGCTCATACACACTCACAGTGGAAAATAGACTGGGTTTCAATAGAAAAATGTGCCGAAATTCTTCAGAAGACATATTTACACAGAGGATATTTATGCTAATAGAAAATATCCAACTGTGGGTTAATGGATTCGTATACATACTCAACTGCATGGTGTTTTGATGTCTGACTTCGATTCTTTGTAAAATGGAAATGAGTAAATACTTTGAAATTTCAGCAATGATAATTTAATGATGTGACCACCGATGTGTTTGAAAGTTATGAATGGTGTTTACAGATTATTTTTCTCTATTAAAGAACTACTTAACTACTCTGGTAAGATTTAAAGTGGTAAGAGAACTCAGTTTTTAAAAGTTTTCCAGTTATATTTGTAGAATGTAATTAGTCTTCAGAGAAACTGTGGATGAATTGGTATGTGTGGGAAGTGGTTTTATTTATTTAATTAAAATTCTATAATACAATCTGTACATTCAGACTGTTTCATGTACAACACTCAAGTTGCCCATCGATCAAATTCAGCAGGAGCCACAACTGAGAAAACAAAGGAAATCAGTGGTGTAACGAAGCAACCATTTCAAGAGTATATAGTGAGCGGAAGACGAAAGATGAAGAAGAAGAATTCAGTTCTACAAGAAAGAAATTCAGCAAGAAGTCGGTACTCCAAAACGCAGGAATTTAAATTGAGTTTTGCGTCAGAATAGGAGGTCCAGTCTGCAGCAAATAAATGAAAAATTCAATTTAGGTAAAGAAAGATCCATTTCTATCCAAACCATGCAACGGGATTTGGAGAAACTGGGATTTGGTAGTCGACTTATGGGACAGCCTCTTCTTTCTCTAAGAAATGCAGAGATTTAGCTGTAGTGGTGTCGATGCCGCTAAATGGTAACACTGGACTGCGGAACAGTGGAAAAGGATCGTGGGGTTTGTCGAGCGTCCATTTACAGTTCTTTGCACCAATTGTAGGGTGAAAGTGAGGCGTGAACCTCGTGAAGCCGTGCATTCAGACTGTTTCATGTCCACCTCTCAAGCAACTCGATTTGGTATCAAGGTATGGAGCATTCTGTTCGTATGGACGGAGTCTGATCATACCGATGTAAAGCCGGGGTACCTCCAATCAATATCTTTCTGTCCTATTGGACCAACTTCAGGCTGCAATGCTTAATTTTCACGCAGATTGCGATTGATTCTTTCAAGACAACAACGCAACTATCTAGGCTTTAAAAACTGTATCTGGATTGATTCCAGGAATATTCCGAAGATTTCCAATAGCTGCTTTGGCTGCCTAATTCTCCAGAATTCCCAATTCTGAATCCAGGTGAGATGTCTGGGATATGTTGAATACAACAGTGCTTTACCGTCCTAATTGACAAATGTCCTAATGAAAGGCTGATCAATCCGGAGCTATACCTCCCCCAGACTCCCAGTGGAATCCATGCCACAAGTTATATAGGTTATAATTTGGGCAAAAGGTGTCCCTAGAGTGATTAAAAGTTTCTAATTTTGTGGTCTGTGAGTGTAGTACACAACGATAAAAGAAAAGTTTATTCCTCGTGAAGGTAATTAATATTTCTTTATCCCAAAGTGAATCTTAGTTTAAACTGTTACAGTATGGTATCATATATGTATCAATATATGTATTACAATATCTGCTTTGTTACTAATCATATCAAGAATTAACTAAAGTTCCTTTCTTTAATTTTTCAGACCCTTGTGAAAAAATGTATTGTGTTTTTGGAGCCAAATGTCTCGTGGATAAGAGGACTCAACAAGCCTATTGCCGTTGTCAGGAGAGTTGCACTAGTGTGTTCGCCCCTGTTTGTGGTACGGATGACGTGACCTATTCTAACGAGTGCCATTTAAGGATGGCCTCGTGTGCGCAGCAACGAAAAATTCTTGTACGCCACCAGGGATCCTGTGGTAGGTGATTAATATTAACTAGAACGAGTCAACTACTTCCAGGAATTTTCTTAGTTAATTTACTGCTTAGTCTACTTTACTAAGAGTATCGACGTGACAGAAATTCCACGCAAATAGAATTCCACATAATAGATTTTAATAGCCCTTTTTTGTTTAAACTAAAATTAATTGCCTGATTTATATATTTTGTTTTATAAAATGCATGAAATTAATTTCAGAATCAAAAAACGGAAAATATTGATTTAAATTTACGCGTGATTATGCAAACATAATTAAAAATAATTAATTAATTTATAGTTTAATAAACTGTAGAATGAAAACAGACTCAGCCCATTATATTTCGATATATCCATGCTTCTCTAAATATTTTTATATTGATCCACCATCATCCACTTGGAAAAGAATGTATTCAGTTGCGTTTAAAGCCAAGAATTCGCACCTCTTCGCCATTTCAAAATGCATATTGACCCTCCTTTGAGCTGTCCGACTAGGCGAGGCTCAGATGGAGCAAGGTCTGACATTATACAGAGGGTTCAGGTAGAGGGGGATTTTTCAGAGCAAACTTCAGCGTTCTGTCAACTAGCAGGTTGCAACTTTTCGCCAAGAGTGGCCCAGTACCACTCAGTACTGACCGATCTTTGAATAATCCTGGTAATGTTCTATAATGGATCCCTCAAAAACTCAAGACAAAGTCATATTTGCTTGGCCTTAAAATACGAATGTTTTCGCTTTGTGCTTTAAAATTTCGGTTGGTTTAACTTCCTTTGACCACAAAAATTGAATTCGCGCGTTGCCGCCCAGCAATGATGGAATCCGAAAACGAGCTGACATCTTCTGGCCGTAGCAGCAAGAGGCATATTAAACGTGTTAGATCTCAACCTGTGTTTAAGTTGGTCTTAGTATCCGGTCTGATTAATATCCACAAGAGCGCGTTCTGATTCTGACCGTTATCAGTACGTAATATGCAAATTGATTTTACTATTTCATTCATATTTTGTGTTTATAAATATTTATTTAACTTCTGAACATTTTAAGAACACTGTATTAATTGCATATATAAGCTGATAAATAAAACTGATGAATAACTAAATATAAAAATTGACACTCAGATTTGTAGACAGGATCACACATCTTTATTCCAGATTACCAAGACTTGTAATCGCTCTTGGCATAAGTACATCACAAATATTGCTTCCTATCCAACAATAAACTGGGTTTTTCTTTTAATCTTTCGCCATTACTTTTCTTCTGAACAACTGCTCAACCTGGAAAAATCTCTTATTCGCCCTGCAATGGAATATTGCTACCACGTCTGGAGTGATGCCCCCAAAACCTCTCTAAAGTTTCAAAACTTCATTCAAAAGAAGTGTTTTCACTCTCTGTTTCATAGACGTCCCCCTTCTGCTGTATGCGTTTTCTATAAATACTTCCCTGGGTACTCTTCTTCTGAATCTGTAAATTCCCTCTCTCACTCTCTCTCCCAAAAACAGTCCGAACACGTGCCACCAGCAGTCATCTTCCCACCATTCAATCACTGCTCCAAACTCAGAGAACCAACTTTTTCTCTTCCTCATTTACCAATCTACTCTTATTCTCTGGAACAACCTTCCTTCTCATGTGCCTTCGTAGGTAACTCAGTTGGTAGAATCGTTGGAAGAATTTGTGTTTGGGAGTTTCATAAAAGAAAAATTCTTCTTCTTGGCTGAACTAATGGAAGGAAATAATATTTCCTTCCGTTAGTTCCTTTTGTTCAAAAGTATGCCAATAATAAAATACAACCCTTATCACACCTGAGTTAAGACTTTATTCTAAGATAATATTGTGGTAGGAGCCTGTTTCTATAAGAACTATTCCTTTCCAAATTTCCCATTTTTGAGGTTTCATTTGAACTTTTATTGTTGTTTTAATAGTTAACTTTTAAGTATAAATGCAAGTAGAGATGGAATTGAGATAACCTCCAATGTCCTAAAACCCGCTGGCAAGTAAATTGTCCAATTTCCGTTTGATCACCAAAGCATTTCATTGATTTAAGCGCTATCCTTGAAAAATATCTCCATCACTGCGTTTATACTCGGAATAAGGAGCAACATTCATCCATATTGAACTTCTGACAGTTTGTACCGATCAGAAACGAATTTCTCTGATTTCTAAAAGGATTCTGAATTCCCAATAGTGCGTCATATTCATGGCCTCGCCTCATTGATAATGATTTCATTCATATTTTAGATAAAAACCAGCTGCAGTTCCAGAGAAAAACAACTTGCGTATGATGAAAAGGTTTCCTCTCACTGTCAATAACGCAATCCCGTTAGTGAAATACGAAGTGCATATATCCAAGACTACTTTGAAATATTAAAAATGTCGTATTTTTATACAAGAGAAAAATTTCCATACATACAGAATGATGTAATATGTTTTGTACTTCATGTTTTTCGTTTTAAAACTGTTGCTTTTAAATATAAGCTCGATAACTTAGCATAAATTTTAACTCACTACTTGTCTAGACATCGAAAATGTATTGGCTTTAAAATATTTGGACGTTGCCAAATCATAGAGTTTTTCCTTTTCTGATATGCATGATTATTCACCAGAAGGAGATGCATATGCGTAGGTTTTGCCACTTAGATAACGAGGAAAATTCGTTTAACGAACAGAAAGTTAAGTTCTTGGTGCGTTTAAGAAAATTAACACATTATGTGTGATCTCCACTAAGAGCTGGGAACAGAATATGGCACTCTGTTACATATCTGTCAAGCACTAATTAGGTCTCGGCGTCACTATGGTTTTACTGTGTTATTCTGCTGGGAAACGTGGGCTGAGGTGGATTAATCCTATTCAACATAGTTCAATCAGAATTGTTCTGTGTGCTTCAGAACATCCCTGGTTCACAGTCTGTGATAAGCTTTATAACCACTATGGATCCTTCGCAGAAAAATGCTGCAACTCAACGATATCAATAAAATCCAGGATCTCTCTTATCATTCCATCTCATCATATATTTTTTTCATACAAAGTCTTCCATTCGGAAAATAAACCTGGACAAACAAACCTGTTAGTCTCAGACTACGAGAATTAGCATAAAACTGGAATCTACTCGTATACCTCTATGAGTAGACCCCCCCTTAAAGAAACAGATAATGTAGATTCTCGTCAGCTTCCTATTCGCCATCCTTTGACGATTACTTCTGCAACTGGGGAAAGCGACCCTTCACTGCAATCCACAAGCAGAATTGTTTTTGTATCCCTTCTGATAAAAGTTTGCAATTCTAATGTTAAATGGAATCTTCTCGCAATTAAACTAGTTGGAATATAAACAATGAACCTCTTCCTTGACTCTCAATATTCGACATCGAATACGACTACAATGAATGCTTTATAGAATTGGTGTCTTACAGCGAGGATTTAATCTTCGTTCTGTTTTTTAGTCCACCATTATCTGAAACAAACAACAAGAATTCATCCCGGGCACGTACAGATAAATTATTTCTTTTTTTACTCAAAATAGATTATTTTTCTCAAGAGTACTTGCTGCCACAAGCTCATAAATTGACCTCATTATCAACAGGACAGAATCTGTTCTCTCCCTTCTCTATCATAATTAAAGGATCCTCGACTTTATACTTTACCACTGAAGATGGCGTGGCTCTAGCAGAACTACTCACCTACTGAAACGAATTCGTTTATTTGCATGTATCCAAATCGGCTATAGCCAAAGCAGCCTTTCCAGTTAACCAAGAATCAACAACAATACCATATCATTGCTAGCGAAGTTTATCTAAGTATTCTCCCGCTCACCCCCAGTTTTCGTTGCTTCACCAACCCACTCTTCCATGCCGGCCAATTTTCATCTCTGTCGATGCGGTCCCCGAACGAGAGAAACTTTTTTTTCTTTTCTCCAACCTCGTATCTTCCAAAGCAAGTCGTAGCCACTGATTAGTTTGATTTATCTACCCACTGCACACGTTTTGGAGTCGAAAGGAAATATGAAATAGTTACGGCAGATCAACGCGAGCAGGGAGGAAGTGGAGCGTTTAAATCATATGAAAAGTCAAAGATGATTTTTGCCGCTAACGCCGATGGCTACAGAGGTATAAAAACCACCGTGCTCTTGGGAAAATCAATGCGGGCCCTTTTTATAAAGTTCCTTGAGGTAAAAATCGAGGATGGGTCGCGAATCCAATTTGTTTATCCGATTAAATATAACACAGCAGTTACAATTATCAAGTCTTGACCCGTTTTATCAAACTTGAAGCTCACCGTTATAGTCCAACATTAATGTTTCTATTTTTCTCCTAGAAGGTCAGCATTAGATGGTTCTCAGCGAATATTTTATATAATCAAAAAAAAAAGGTAAAAATAATAAATTTGTGTGGATGAGCGCTAGAATTTGTCATGTATTATCTCTTATTTTCTCCCATTTGTTACCAAGCATGGTATATTTCGGATCGATGAGAAAGATATCCCAATTTGGCTAGAATTCTTGCTGAAACCTGATGCCAACTTTGTAAAATACAAACATGAAACTCTATTCTCTATGAACTGTGGATAAAAGATTTATTCCGGATTGATAAAGTTTTGAAAAACCAAGAAAATTAGCCAAGAAGAAAGGGGACATGATGTACTTATTATCTCTCTATCCCCCGTTTCTTTTCTTTGTGTATAAGGGACTGTGATATGGCTGCTGACTTAGAAAGTATTGTACAGTGATCAAAGATAGATGATCAATAAATTAGATTCGCAACCATTGTATATTGAAAAATTACCCTTACCAGAAGGAGGGAAGGGTACAATGCGCTCACAAAATATTGTCGATGTTCCAGGAAAAGCAAGAGGAGTTTGTTCACGGATAAACCTAGATCCATAACTATGATCCCGAACCTAAACCCCAAAAAGGCAAAGGTGAAGCCAAGTGCTAAAAACGTGATGCTGTCAGTTTTTTTGGGATCACTATGGTATAATACTAACAGATTATCTTCAAAAGGGTCGTACAATGACAGCGAAGTATTATTCCAGCCTCCTTATTAGCATTAGCATTAGCATTAGTAGAGGCATTTGATGCAAGAAAGCAAGCTTATGCAGCATCAGCCAAAAAAAAAAAAAAAAAAAAGTAACATAAATAAATAAAAATAACCACTTCCACTTCACCCCTCTGTTCGTTCGAAATACCTGTCCAGCTGAGCCTTAAACTTATTTAGGCTATCAACTTCCACGACAAGGGATGGAAGTCTGTTCCACCCACCAACCACCCGCTGGCTAAAGGCAAATTTCCGCACATCTATCCTACATCTGTCTTTCCTCAATTTGAATTTATGCCCTCTCAGGTGATTTTTCTGAGCTAGAGGAAGAATCCCATCAGCATTGAGCATGCTCAAACCATTCAAGGCTTTGTACACCTCTATCAGATCACCCCGCTGGTGCCTAGTTTCCAGACACTGTAATTTGCAAAACTTAAGCCTTTCTTCGTAAGAGAACCCCTTTGTCCCATTCACCAATCTAGTTGCCCTTCTCTGTACTCGTTCCAGCAGCTCTACATCCTTCCTGAAATGAGGCCTCCAGGCCTGTATACAGTACTCTAGGTGTGGCCTGACCATTGCCTTACACAAGGGAATAATCACCTCCTTATCCCTGCTAGAAAAATTCCTATATATCATTGACAATACACCATGAGCTACTCTTGCAGCTCGTCTGCACTGCTCAGAGAACTTCATATCTGCCTGCACCACCACTCCCAGGTCCCTTTCATTCTCTACCACTGTCAGTGTAGTACCACAGAGTTGATACGTTGCTCTGGGGTTGCTGTTTCCATATGTAGTACTTTACATTTGTCAATGTTAAACTTCATTTGCCACCTCGAAGCCCATCTGCTCAACCTTTCCAAATCCTGTTGCAGCAGCATAGTGTCAGTAGTGTCCTTGACAACCCTGCCAACCTTCGTATCGTCTGCAAACTTGGACATTAAGCCTGATATACCATCATCAATATCATTTATAAATACAGAAAACAATAAAGGCCCCAATACTGAACCCTGAGGGACTCCACTAATAACATTAGTCCACGATGAGCAGTGTCCATTGATTACCACTCTCTGTCTTCTCCCCCTCAACCACCCCTTTATCCATAGCAGCAACTTGCCTCCAATGCCACACTGCTCCAATTTGTGCAGCAGTCTTCCATGTGCAACAGTATCAAAAGCCTTTCTAAGATCCAAGTATATAATATCAAAGTTATTCCCTGCATCCAGTTCTTTTGTGACTGCATCATAGTATCCAATCAAATTGGTCAGGCAAGACTTCCCCTTAACAAAACCATGCTGTGTCCTAGCTATAACTGAAGTCTTGTCTAGATGATCCTGCAGTGCTTCTTTCACCAGTGCCTCCATTAATTTTCCGGGAACAGAAGTTAAACTCACAGGTCTATAATTACTTGTGTCAGGCTTTGATCCCCCTTTGTGAATTGGGGTCACATTTGCACATCTCCAGTCAATGGGTACCTCCCCTGAGTCCAAGGAAGCTCTCATAATTATGGCTAAGGGTTTGCTTACCTCCTTTGCTGCCTCCTTTAATATAACTGGATAGATCCATCCACCCCAGGTGCCTTTCTTGTGTTTATCTTCAACAATTTCTCCTCCACTTTGCTCTCAGTTATTACAAGATTCTCTAGCTTACTGCTAGAGTTGAATACACCTCTGGCATTCCCCTCGCTGAATAACTCCTCATGTGTGAATGTCGATGCAAAATATTCATTTAGTTTGTTAGCTACCCGAGCAGGGTCATCAACAGTTGACCCATCGATCTCAAGTGGACCAATCTGATTCATCCCCTTCCTTCTAGAGTTTACATAAGTAAGGAACTCTTTGCTGTTTTTCTTCGCATCCCTTGCCAAGGATCTCTCGTAATCTGCCTTCGCCTGCCTAACCTCCTTTGTAACTTGGTTACAGATCAACTTGTATCTATCATAGGCGTCCGTGTCACGTGTTAATTTGTATGTATCCCATGCATTTTTCTTCTCTGCCCATATGCCTCATTAGTTCATCTGACAACCATTTAGGCCTAAACCTTGAACAATATTTCTTAGTTGGTATGTAAAGCCTAGTAGCTTCCACGATAAGTTCTTTGAATGCTTCCCATTTTGAATTTGCTGTTGGCAATATCATCAGTTGATCCCACTGTATAGAATTTAAATACTGTCTCAGTCCATTGTAGTCGCCTTTACGAAAGCAATACCCCTTCCCTTTACCCCTAATGGTAGTTACCTCTTTGAGTAACTCCCACTTCAGCACACTGTGATCACTGCCACCAAGTGGTTCATTTATCTGCAGATTCTTAATGCATGAAGAATCACTACTGATAATCAAATCAAGAGTATTACTCCCTCTAGTTGCCTCCCGAACATGCTGATGTAGAAAACAATCATCCAATAAATCCACAAAAGCCTTGCTACTGTGTGAGTGACCAGCCCCCAAATTCCAGTCAATATCTGGGAAATTAAAATCCCCCATTATAAGACTCTCTGATTTACTGGCCCACTCTATTTCTCCGAACAGTTTCTTATTATACTCATCAGAGTCATTAGGCCTATAGCACACTCCTACTCTCAATTTTGATCTCCCAATGCTTATGTCACACCAAACTGACTCGACACTGCACTGTCCAGCGTTGTCGACTGGCTTCACTTCCTTGGATTTTATGTGTTTTTTAACTAATAGCATAACCCCTCCTCCCTTCCTATCCTGTCTATCCTTTCTGTAGACATTGTACTCCCCAAATTCCAGTTCTGCATTTCTTATATCTGTGTGACACCACGTCTCTGAAATCCCCACAATATCTGCCTTTGATGTTTTGAGCAATACCTCAAATTCATCAAATTTATTTACTAAACTCCTAGCATTGGTGTACACACAAGTATACATGCACCTGTTCTTTTTCTTAGCTACCCTAACACAACCCATGTGTTTACTTGTACCCCAATGATTCCCAGCAGTCTCTGAAATATCCTGCATCTTATTTTCCAGGCTGCGGCTCATTCCAATAGAAGCAGTGCAAGAATCACTTTCACCTCTGCCAGTGGCTACTGTTAATCTATTAGTCCTTGTATCCCCCAATCTAGCAGTTTTCCGACCCACCTAACATTGCCTCGATAGCATCAGCAAACATTCTTGCACCCTTTCTATTTAAGTGTATCCCATCCCTGTAGAAGCAGTCTCTCCTGTTAACAAGTACAGACCAGGCTGAAAAAAATTCTACCCCTTGAGCCCTGCACAATCTTTCCAGGGCCGAATTGATTGACAGGGCTCTCATCATATACTCCCTCCTATCGTGTCTGGGCAGAATTGCAGACACTTTCAATTTCAACCCTAATTCACGGCTTTTTTTCATCAGTGACCTGTACTTGTCAAGTAATTCCGCCGGTCTCCTACTCTTAATGTCATTAGTGCCAACGTGTACAACTATATCACCTTTTGTGCCCTTAAAAGATGATATCCGCTCTACAACGTCATCAACTTTTGCCCCTGGCAGACATACCCTGGTCCTATTCCACCTATCCTTTTTACAAAGCATGTTACCCGTTTCCCTGACAATAGAGTCACCAACAACTACTAGTTCCTTTGGGACCAGCGCATTCTGCCTTGGGGGTTGCCGCTGTGTTCCGCGATGACCAAGTGCAAGCTCTGGCATTGGTGTGGGCAGCTGAGAGCTTGATGGGCCCCTCACTTGTAATCCTTCGAGGGCATCCACCCTATCCTTCAAGCTCTCATATAGGCCCATAACAACGCTGAGTTGTCGCCTTATCTCCTTACACTCCTTGCATCGCACACACACAAAGACATCCCCCATGGCAGTATCATGTCCCATACTTGACTGCTCCGCAAACATCAAGCAAATAGTGCATCTTACAAGGCTGTGATTCAGAGGACAACTGCCCCCCTCAGTTCTCCCCTGGGCCACAGCATTCCCATTAGCTTGAGCCCTTTGCTTTGCTGCTCTGGTTTGAGTCATGATTTAGATTTACTTTCAATAAAATTTCAATTTCTGTACAAAATTAAATCCTAAACTTGTATCCAAACACAGTTATAACGCTATATTTATGTTTCAGTAACGAGTGTTATCTACGAAATATTTACGTTTCAGTAACGAGTGTTATCTGCGAAATCCCTTTATATAACTTTCGTATCAAGTTATGTATTAATTATTTGTTTTTACCAATTATTTATGTTACGTAACCTAAGTGGTTATATGTATAATTAATTATGTTAAATATAATTAATTATATTACGTTTGTAATCTAAGTCGTTATATGTATTTATTTAAACGTACAATTTAACTGCTAACGAAGTTCAACTAACGCTATCTAGTACGGTATATCGTATCACAAAGGCGGGAAAATTACGAACGGTTAGCGGAGTTGAAACACGTGGAAACCTTTACCGATACTTTTATGCAATTACAAGGCCGAGTAAAGAATAAATACACCAAATTAATCAGAAAATCACAAAATAATGTTATACTACTAAATTTAAATCAAAAGTTTTAGAAAAACAATAATTTCAAATCAATAAATAAGAAAAATCCACTTAGCGGCTTTGAAAACGACCGTCTTCAATTTTGTACTTTGTACTTTTGTACTTTATAGAGCTACGTGATGCTATAAAAGAAAAAAGAAAGACAGGAGAAGCTGTCAAAAGGTGTGCGAATTCCTCGCAGGCTGAAGTGAAGTGTGCCCAACTTGGGTTTGAAATATTGTCGCATCCTACCTATTCGCCCGACCTTCTACCCTTGGATTTCTTCCTCTTTCCTGCCCTGAAGTCCTTTCTTCGTGGAAAACATTTCGCTGCTGATGATGAGGTGATTTCTGCGCCGAGTTGTGGTTTGGAGGACAGTCAGAGGGCTTCTGTCAGCCATCTATCACAACAACGTCTGGATGAATGCAATCGTTTCGAACCCCCACTCCTCGTAATTAAAGGGAAAAGGGATAAAGAGGCAAATAAAATAGAGTGAAATCAGTAATAATTCTTTTGTACCTCAAAGAGTCCAATACCTTTGCTGTTTCGTACATTTCCAATCAAGAATAAAAACAAAACAAAACTGTCTTCAATAAGTTATCTGTAACAAAAGTTATTGTGCGAATA
The DNA here is from genome assembly GCF_048544385.1 of Mastigoproctus giganteus. Lineage (NCBI taxonomy): Eukaryota > Metazoa > Arthropoda > Arachnida > Uropygi > Thelyphonidae > Mastigoproctus > Mastigoproctus giganteus. The sequence continues at coordinate 145,080,035 of NC_143587.1, forward strand.
ATAGAACTGCTCCCAGTGATGTCGCAGATTAAACAGATTACTACGATTAGATGGTCAAATTTAATTGCGTGGAATTATGGTGGTAGGCTAATGAGCTCGCGCTTAACTCCCGAATGCAAGTATCGGATTTCAGCACGAGCCACTGATTCCTACCCCTTGACACTCAGTGACAGCTAACAGAGTCATATCGTCTATCTGTCCGTTATTATACAGATAATATTTCCCCTGTACGTCGTATCATGTGACAAAAAAGAAAAGCAACAACATCGTATTTCAAGTGGGAATTTCTCTGCTCAGAATAGCTTAAAGGATGAGAGAAGTCTTTAGTTTTACAAATATTACTTCAAGGTTTAGAAATGTTGCTGATAATGAGGAGGACTCTGTTCTTTCTCCTGTGAACTTCAAACTGCTGTTGTTGAGTATTTATAAAGTTCAGTTATTATGTTATTCAGAGATCAGTATTGATCCAAATATATTTCGGGTATTCTGTCTCTTATATTCTTGAAGTTAAGTTTAAATGTTTCGTAGTTCTTCCGATCATCAGCTCCTTTCCTTATTTTCAATACTGTGCGGACAAAGTGAAACGGATCGATAAATTTCTAAACTGAAAGTATTGACATTTTTACAGATGAACATAAGTTAATTAACCATGCTATCGTAATGTGAGATCTCTTTTCTTGTTGTTTACAGTTATCGCTTTCATTAAGAGCAGTAGGTGCGTTAAGGTATTTAATACGTTCTCTGCTTATTGATTTAAAACACTTCGTGTGCCTATCTTAGTTGAAAGAATTCTGGTGTTTAGAATTCAGTGATGCTACTTGCTGTTTTTCGAATCTATCTCGGCATTCACTATCTTAATTTGCAAATTTTTAATGAAGAACTTCTCGGGTGGATGTTTACAAGTAGAATTTGATTAAAAGAGAAGTTAGGACACAAAGTACAAGTGTATCTATAATCTGCATGTGTTCAAAGCCACGTTTGAGGAATGAAAAAAGTCAAGCTCTCCGAACTAGGTTTCTCTTATGAATAGGATTCAAATACAAACTTTTCCAAACGGTGGCAGGGATCCTGTCCATTATTCTGTAACACAGACAAGAATACATTAAACACGAAGATAAGGAAGATAAAATCTATGATAATAACTGAAGCTTTTCTTATTATTATACTGTCTTTAGTATTGTGCAAAGCTATTAAACCTCCTAATAATTTACTACTTAATTAAGTTTAATCGCCACGAGAATAATTGCTAAACTGTAATTTATTAATGATTATCTAGTTATAAAATATCCAATAAAATGCGCTCATAGATAATTAATATTTATTATCACCTGCGAAAACTACCAAAGTAATATAAATTAAAGCAACAGTTTCGCATGAAACGGTTGATGTCCAAATATCATTAACAGCTCTCTTAAGACTCACTTGAACGTTTTGGAAAGGAGTATTTCACTCAGGGGATGGCAGTTTCGAATAAGAACCCTTAGCTGGTTCTCAGATAACCATGTCAGGAAACATAACTACTTTTCAAAGCTTCCTCTCTGTCACAATTACGGACTTTCATCCAGGAGTAATTCTGAACTTTGATAGGAAAGATAAAGAAACAACCATATGTCCTTGAGCAATGTCTCTCTGAGTACATGCAAAGTCACTTATAGAACTGGTTGTAAATTTCTTTTGGAACAATTTTGGAAAACTCAATATTTGAATTATTCGTGATTTAGAAGTAAATGGTAAGTTAGAATTCAACTGTGGATTTCCACACACAATCATTTGGTTTAGTAAATAACGCTAGTTATTAGTGATGTGATAGTAGTAGATGGATATTTGATTAAACTTAATTCAGAGATTAAAAGATTGAAATAGCCATCACAGATCGAAGAGGGGAAAGATGAAATCACCAATAAAGATGTCAAAAAGGAAATATTAATATTAACAATTGATATTGGCAAACTCCATACACTCTAATTATGTCATTTAGAAATCCCCATTCAAGTTAAGATAATCCGAACGCCAAAGTAAACATCCCTCTAAGAGAAACCTACAGCGATGTAATAACAGGTACGTAATATTTTCAGTGATATATCGTACCTTTGAATTATCAATGCGAAGTACCGAAATCGTGATGTTATCCGAGTGTTATTAGTTTGGGACTTAGATATTAGCATTCTTCGCTGCATTAGGATTTCCAATAAAATATCCATGGTAATGAACGAACGCCCATAAGTATTATGCATTAATAGATCTCATTAATAATAAATATTAATATCCTAGCAAGTTAGAGTGTTATAAATGAGCTACATATTAGTTAGTTGCATTAAACGTGAATTCATATGCATCTACATCAGCATTTCACCATAAACTGACTTTCCTCAGGCACACCCACAGCTTTGTTAACACCCATTTAGCTGGAGGTATTTGTAGAGTTGTGACATGAAGTTTAGTAGGATATTATCCCCAAAAATGCAAACATGAGCAACGTTTTAAAACCATATTCGGACGATGCTTACTGGTAAAGGACCGCTCCTCCTCATCTAGTCGGTTGAAAAGGTTGTGCAACTGTCTGTTGCTTTTTCTTAATGTTGGTCTGTCTTCTGTACATGATTAAAACGATATTTTAGTTTCCAAGTGCAAAATCTTATTATCTCTGCCTGAGCTCAATTAATTCGAAAGACAGCCTAAAATTTTGTCCAATATTTTCCAAAATAATACATGCAAATATGGACACAATATACTGGTGCTTCTGTCTCTAAGGTTTTGATGTGTCAGTATATTGTGTGTATATTTGCGTACAATACTAGTTCTTTGTATTAAACTCTAAGACCTCAACATAAAGGTTAAATGTTAACATTCACTGTAAAGAGGAATCAAGAACGGATGATGTTTAATCTCTAATTTATCGGATTTTTTGTTAAGGAGGTCATTACCCTCTCTGTAAGGCGATGGTGCAACCGCTCCTGGAATACTGTATCCAGGTCTGGATATCGTATCTAAAGAAAGATACAACACTTCTAAAAAATGTTCAAAGAATGGCGATTAGTTTGGTTAAGAGCGCTAAACATTATCCCTCTGAGGGCGGCTTAGAATATGTGGTCTACAGAGCTTAGCAACTAGACACCTTAGTGGAGGGTATTTGATTGAAGTGTATCAGACCTTGAAGGAGGATTAGTAAAATGAGTAAGGTAGATGGTGGTGAAACAAGAACCATAAAGCCAACTGCTAAATCTTAGATCTTATGGAGTTTATTTTTGGATCGCGTATTGTGGAAAGTTGGTGTAAGTTTCCTACAAGGATAGCCAAAGAGGACCGTTCAGTTCAAGGGGAAATAGAAAATATTTGATGATGAGAATTATATAACAGTTTTTTTTAAAAAAGATGCAGAATAAGTTCACTTGCTTGCATCATTATACTGATTGAATAGGCTCTAATTCAAAAAAACCATCTCAAAAATAAAATGAATTGGGGATTGTAAGACCACACCAAGATGAAAATGTAAATTTTTAACTTTCTACTCATTGAATTTAATTATAATTTATAGCACAATCGTTCCATACATTTCTATTAGTTTTTAAAACATCAGATTAGCTAGAATATCTTTTTTTATTCAAAGGGACAACCGTAGAAGTCTAAAAAAAAATAAGTAATTTCTGTATATGTCAAAAAATAGCTTATGACAAATGTAAAATCCATCTCTTTGGTGAAATGAAAGAAAAAAAATAATCTCGTCTCTGCAACTAACGATTCTGGGCGAATAAAATAAATGCCAATATAATTTCTCTTTAGTTTAAATCTTTATGGAAAATCTATGGTATCTCCTTCCCAGATTTGATTTTCTCCAACGGTGTATCTTTCTTATGAATATACCTTGGGGACAATGACGTTTTCCTTTTTTCGTTTTTTTTTTCTCCCGTGAAATAGAGAGAAGATTTAATCACCGAAATATAATATTGATCAAGGGAGTAGTAAAATCCCGAAAAGAGAAATTAATAATTATAATTGCCCCATTCTCATCTCGCTGATGAATAACTTTTTCCTCCTGCTCAGATGGTTCACGCATAACTTGAAAAAGATTTCAATTAGATACAAATCAGTGGATTTTGACGGTTGTGTAAAAAGAGATTGCCGATGGATCATCGACCAATCCACCTTACTGCTTCTCATTACAAGTTAATGAACATTCGCTGGCTTCAACATCACCGAGAAACTAAAATTAGCCATTGGAAAGAAAGCTAAGCACACACCGTTCTCTGATATAAAAATAGTTATTTTTCACATAAAAGAAATTAAGCTCAAAACTGTGTTAGTAACCACTTTATACCAGTATTTGAATTTTTAATACGTTAATAAACCACAGGTTTATGGTCGTATTAAAATAAAGAATTGCTACTGCAATTCCCCAACCCCCAGGAGTGCACTAAGAATCTCTCTGGGCTAGCTATACGGTATCTTTAAACACCGGAAATCTATGGACATTTTATAGTATATATGTACAGTAGATGCTGTAGCAGAGAAAGATTTTGAACTCTTTTGGATTCAAAAGTTTTGAATTCAAATTGGAAATTGGAAGTTTGAATTCAAAGAGTTTGAATGCTTCCGAATACCTTTTTGAAAATGCTGCACCACTAACAATGTTGATGTACAAATATCTCAGATTTCTTCTAGATGATCAATTAGTTCTCAATGTAATGTTCATATCACAGTGCAATACCATGAAGGTATCTGACACTGTGAAGTCCCGACATAAGGTTGTGATGATCTCGAAGGACCCAAATGACACTTGTAGGTCCACTATGAAGATTTAAAATGAGAAGTCCAACCATGGAAGTAGATAGCTAAACCTAAAATTGTGATCACAATGAAGAGGTCAACTTTTACTCAAACCTGATCCGCTCCAACAGTACAGCAGTCGACAGTAAAGGGTAATACCTCAATCAGTCTCCACGTACAGTCCTTGGACCCACCTTAACTTCATAGCTCATCCATCGAGGAAATAACCACAATGCAATTCAACAGGCTCATCGTGGTGGTTTAACCCTTCATTAGAGCCCCAATTTCCCCGATACAAGCCGGTTATTGTATGAAACGCTCCCGCAAAATCAATAAAGACACCTAAATAGTTCCGTCTGCAATTGCGGCACTATAGTCACTAGCTGCCCAAGCACGTCATCCATTCTGGTATTAGTCGAATGATTAGCGGCTTCTGGACTGCTACATGACCTTGCCTTGAGTGAAATTGTATTGTGCATCTGATATGATGCTATTGTCATAGATATATCTCATTATTCTGACAGCCAACATATGTTCATGGACTTTCTGCAATCCACCAATTCTGGAGGCTTTTATGGCGATTTCAAAATTAAGTTCAACAATGCCTCTTTCCAAATATCCAGGAAAATCCCATATCTTAAGCAAGCATATATAGTAAGCAGATATGCTGATATTACACAAAAACTGCTTTTAATTACCTCACCCTCAACCAGATCCATTCCGGGACATCTGTTAATTTTTATTTTATGAATTGCCATCTCCAACTACTCCGGTTGAAATTGGAGCTCGTTTCCCATGCTCGAGTAGTTCTCATTAAGCAACACCATATCTTTTTATGCGGAAAGATTAGTTTCATTATCATTGGGATGGTTCAAATCTCCCAAAAAATGGTCCAGTATTGGTGTTTTACTTTTCTCCCAAGTATGAATCGCCCTTCCTGCAGCCTGAGCTGAATAGCAACATCTCCAGCAGGATGCTGTAATTGGTTACTACACAGTTTATATACCAATCACCACGGATTGTTTTTCCCTCATGTTTGTACCAGGATCTTCCATGCATTATACTTTTCTCTAACGATCATTCGTGTCTTGCTTTACTGTATTCATTTTCGAGGACTTGTTCATTGTCTCTCCTACACTTACACCTCTGATACAGTTTTCTTGCTTTAATAGTCTCCTTATGGAGATTTGTCAGTTCTGGACTCTACCACTTGACCGAAGTACGTTTTATCTGTGTGCATTTCTAAGCCTTTGCAGACACCTCCTGTAACCAATCTTGTAATAATAATCTTATAATATCCTGCGTAATTCCAACCCAACTAATTTAGCTGTATATAAAGAAGCGTATAGTTGGAAAGATTAGAGATTTTCAAAACTTTTTACCAAACTTATGATGATAGAGTAACTTAACCCTTACCATTGATCCAAAATTGTTCCCGCAACATAACATTTATCTTTCTACTTCCTAAAATGAAAGTTTCTGTGGGCTATTGCAAGAATGAGATATGAAGTAATAATCTTCAATCCTTTCACCTTCAGAAATCTCTCTGTTTTCTTCGTTCTGTCACACTCGTGTGGTTTTCACAATCGGATGTCCGATCACGACATCTATTTTATTGAGTTTCTTTTTCCCTATCGGGCTTTATCAACGTTTGGCTATTGTAAATGTCTAGTTTTAGTGTTGATGTAAAGAATTTCCTTGATGGTAACTGTTACTGCCTTTAGGGGTATTCCGTCAAATGAGTTAAGCCAATTTCAAGAGAAAAATGGTTTTACATCCACATAAAACATTCCCATACTGCTTTCGTTTAATTTTTGTCAAAGGTGGTAAAGTGGAGTGAGAGTAAAAGAAGGTGAACTGGGAGTGCCTGCCAAAAACTGAACTTGTCGCATTGATGTGATTGGTATCAGTAGAGAATCTTGGATTAGAATGTCTCAAATTTGGCTCACCAGGAACAGTTGCCTTCTTAACTTAGATCTAGGTTCACATAATTATAATTGGTAACCCGCAACTGTATTTTAGTTATTTTATCAGTTTAATGCAGTCACCCAGATACAGCAGTTATTGGTATGAGGATGCAAAGTTTTGTTACCTAACAGATGTACACACTGCCCTACCTTTAATATCCGGAAAACTACATACAAATGGCCTTTAGTAACAGGAAAACTAATACGCTGAAACATTTAGCCTTTATGACAGTCCCTAGTCTTCGCGGAACAAGAAGTGTTCCATGCGTCCACTAGTCTTCGTGGATATCTGTGCCGAATGGCAGGAAATATCCTCAGGTATTTTTGCCATTCGGCCTTTAAAGCTGCGACCAGTTCGGCCCTGTTTTGGGGCGGTCTCTCCTCAGACGCACCCGATGATCCAACTCATCCCAGGCTTTCTCCACAGGATTGAACTCACGGGGCTCTGGGCTAGCCAGTCCAAATTTTCGACGCAGATGTCCATAAATAGGTCCGTCACAATGTGAGCAGTACGACATGGTGTTTTGAGTTGCTGATACAGATATGGACCTCCTCAACGTACAGCCACAATGTAGATAAGGTATTATTGTCCAAGACGTCTGGACAATACAACCATGGTCTCATGAAAAACAGCCCCACTTCATGAAGCTGCTTCTGCCAATCTTTATTGTCGGGGTAATACAGTTGGTCCAAGATCTATGGCGGGCCTTACCAAGATGGCGTCTGGCATTAGACGAAAAGCAGAAAATAGAGAAAGAACGCATTAAGAAACAAATCTAATCTGTTAATTAAGATTTCTTTTCTGAAAAATAAAAGATACGTGTTATTTTATCAATAGAAAAAGTAAATCTCTTACAAAAGTGAATTAACCATAAAGCATATTTCCATCGTCCTAATGAGAAATTCTAATAGTGTTATTGGCAAGTCTGTGTACTTTTAAAAGTAGTTAATGAACACTAGAAGCGGATGGATTAGATTTCCTCCTTATACACTTAAATGCGAGAAATTTAAGCCATACAGATACAGAAAGCTTACCCCGTAGACTGTCTATAACATCTCAAAAGCAACAGTAAATACGCTGAGCATTTTTAGGTTTTGTTTTTACTTTAATGACGTAAACTAGAGCGAAATATTTCTTTATACCAATCTCGGGGATATTATTTATAAACGTAATGATAATTAAACCACACCAATAATTTTGAAATGCAGTTGGAGTGAGCGTGTATGTTTTAGAGCAGCGAAATTAAATCACATGTGTAATGTTTGTGTGTATCTTTTATTTATTAATTTATATTAATACGTTTAAATTATTAATGGATAATGAAATTAGCTAATAAGTTGTTTTATTAAATTAATTAGGAAATCGTTAATTTCTTTTTCCACCCCGTTGGGACTCAACTGTTTCTATAATTTGTTTTCGAAAATAAGCAGACACGTTATGAGAAAGAAAACAATAACCACAGCATCTTCTTAACTTCACTTAAAACGTACTCCAAAATGTCAATGTTTCCAGTTCTGTAGTTTACAATAATATGCAATGAAAGCGCACCTGCTTGAACACTGTACAAATGTTCACTTGACCTGACAACTCTTGTGACTTTTTGATCTGTTGCTAACATCTTTTTTTCATAGCGGGAACCTCTGTTATTATGTGGTGCCCAATTTCAGATGAGATGCCCAATACGCTGGCAATGTACCCAAATGTCACTCGTCGCTAGATCATGCGCATTGTCACAAACTTCTGTAGTGGCGGACATTGCAGATCATCCTCCAGGTTCTCCCTCCCTCGTTTAATTTCTGCTGCCCACTTCTTAATCGTGGAATAGGAAGGGACATCCTCCCGAGTATTGTAACCATATCCTCATAAATTTCCTATATGGTTAAGTTCTTTTTTTCCCAAATATTAGATGACTGCACGGTGTCCATTTTGTCCATTCATTTCATACTAAACCCACGAACTTTTCAAACGCCCCTAATACAATTGCACAACATGGTATAAGGCAACGATAGTGAATGTACAACTGAAATATTCGATGGTGAAGAAAGGAGCAGGCAGTTTTGTTTCTTTGATGAAAAAAAAGTATGGATTCAAGACGAATATATCCAATAGAAGATGGGTCAACAGCATAACATAATTTGTGATGTTATTACTCACTCAGCACTGTGTTACATCAAGTGACACAAGGGAAAAGCACTGTTCTTCATCTGGTACATCTAGTTACAGATAGACTTCACATGGGATTTCCTATTAGAATAACACGATTATTTTATTCTAATTTATAAAGCCATCATTGGTTTCACCCCAAAATACTTTTGATTGGTTTGTAAAGCTAATTTCCAAGGAAACATTTCAGGTTAATGGGGCACAGGGGAGATTTTTAGAAAGAGAGGTGTCGCTTTTGTGTTCAGTACACTATGAAATCTAATCTAATGTAATCCAAAAATACAAATTTTTGGTGAATTATCCTTAGTAATCCTTAGTGTATTCCTTAAAATTTTATACCAAACATTTGAAGACCTTCTCGGAACCTCCTAAGCCCAAGGACAAAGCATGGTTGGTTATAGTAGAAAAAAAATTTTGAAAAAGAAACACGCTGCTCCTTAGTGATAAAAAGTGGTGATGAGAGTATGCATTTCCACACATGGTTTTGTCTATGGAAAATTATATTCTCACATAAGTTCTGAATAGAGATCGTTGGATGTAGTATTCGAGAAGGATCTTTACTTTAATTTCCGCTGCTAGAATTCCGAAAAATTCAAAACGTAAAATGGTTAACAACAACTTGAAAACGAATCCTCTTTAACAAATGATCAACGAATCTCCAGCCATGTACCTTACCAAGCTGATAACTTCTGCAAGTGAATCACCAAGCGTAGCGCCCATAAACTGCATGGTCATTTTATTGTCTTCGCGGTAGCAGAGTTGTTATGATCGCTAGACTCCCATACTGGGTTAAAAACGCCTGAGTTTGAATCCCATAACGAAGAATTATTATGGGGTTTTTCACAAAAGGCTGAGTTAATCGGGCTGAAGTTTAAATATCGTCAATGACGCAAACAGTATTATTGGCATTTTTTCTTTTCTTTACAGAAAGAATATACTTTTGCCTATTAACAATAACAATTAAAACCATGATCTGATAGCTTGTGGGACCACCGGGTGCCCGATTCATTTCGTCATGGCATTTAAAAATGGCATGAGAAATATTGATCCATCTGTGTAATGCGACCGCCCTAGTGCGATGTGGGGCAGCGGACTGCACTGACCGACACGCCTTTCTATCATCCCGGAGATACTAAGTGGGATTGGGCTAATTAGGGCAGGTGCATGATGTCTTCCTCGTGTTCCTAAAACCCCTCTTTCGCACACTTGTCTTTGCTGATTGCGTTGTCATCTTAAAAGTACTTATCTCCCTAGGAGTAACTATGCCTAGTGTACCTGATCCTCAACGATGCACAGATATGCGTTGATGGTACCTTCCAGTGAGATCAAAAGACCAAGAATATGCCACAAGAACACCACGCCATTAGTGAAGAACTTAGCAGCCCCGAATATAACAAGGGACCCTAACAGTAAAAGATCATGGAACCAGCAGCAGCTTAACAGAATATTCTGGTTTTCAGACTCAAACAAATTTACATGATTATCTGAATGTTTCCCTCATCTCATAAATCTTCTTCTTTGGCAGATTTTTGAAGGATTTTTCATCTCTCAAGAATATAAGATATAAATATCCAATCGCACGTAAAGCGACCAAAACAGCAGGAGTTCCTTTGGTGATATTATTCAAAAATAGCCTGGCTATACAAAAAACGAAACCAACCTGCCCTTAAGCAAGTCCTAACTAGCTTGATGTACTGGAGAGAACACGTGTCCAGAGGTATCTGTATCTATATTAGAGTACAGATAAGCAACAGAAAAATGTGCAAATACTTACTGAGACCTTACCCAGTTACACTTGGTAGAAATAGAAATATTTTATTCAAATATTTCAAGGACTTCTTCGCAAATAACCTTAAGTAGTATTAAATGCGTATGACAAGGAGAAGCGTAAATAATTAGGGAACTCCACGCTGGAGAGAAATAGAGTCATCTCCAGTTAATTATTTAAATAAAACATAAACTGCATATTGCTGGAAGGTGGCAGTGATATCATAAAAGTTTAATAGCTGTTTATGCACGAGTAATGAGGGGAACAGAACAAATTGATCCGGATTTCAACGAGCCAGGGTGATATTCAGCGCCATAATTTTCCACGTCATTAAACGCCCTAATAGGCATCCTTTTACCCCCATAACGTCCTCGTTATGACAAATGTGTAACTCTCCCATCTTTAATCTGCCTATTCTTGCTCACTCCAACTTTGCTGCTAATCACCACCTTACAATAATTATATAGGTAACGTACGTTCCACCATCTACTGACTGCTGCTGCTGCACTGTTTAAGCGAGAGTGTCATAAATTAGCCAACTACCAAGGAAGAATCCACATTTTAAGCCTTCATTTTGTTCCATGGCCTTTCGTTTTAACCACTCTTCTCTAATGAATTACCAATAACAATTCATCGCATGAGCTAGAAGGTGTTATGAGATGTCATTTTAATAGGGTGTACTATGTCAGCAGACACCGACCTTTTCCCAGTTTCTGGGGCTGTTATGACTTTCGGGCATTAAGTGGGTTTCAAGGAACCAGAGTACATCTTGTCTGACACAGTTTTAGTGTTTTGGATGGCTTCGGGATAACTAGCGAGTAGAGGAGTCGTGAAATAAGCTTGTCGTAATTGGACATAACTGCAGCTTAGGTTGTGCAGTAAAAGATGGCATTTGTCTTGGTAGGGGGACGTAAGGAAAGCTTCACGGATAGCTTCAGTGTAATTAGATCTCCCAGTACGAGTATACACTTCTGTCTTGTTGTCTTATAGCAGTCGTAGAGATATATAACTGGGGATTCGTGCAGTTGGACGACACACTTTCATAATAGCTTCATTTAGTGTTATTACGGGCTCTTGTACAATGTGGTTGTTTACTTAAAATAAAGGGATTTAAGGGCAATTTAATGCCAGTCTCAATACGACCATTTACTGAAGGACCGATGTATATCTCCAACAATAATAGATGGACAAATATGGGTTGCTTTTATATGCAGTTTGATGAAGTGAAATCGTACAAAAAGATGAAATACAATAAAATTTGACTTGGGCAAACAGTGTGGATCTAGCTTAAAAGTATGGCTTATAAATCTCTACCCCCTTAAGTGAAACAACCTGAAGAATTCACCGTACGGAATTCCAGGTAATCCACTTGAGAATTCCCTTTAATCTTCAGCGGGTGATCCCTGTGGGGCCATTTTGTTATTCTGATTTGGTAATAAATGCAAATCGTACATCCCCAATTAATAAATGTAAAACTTCGACTGTCTAGTAAACATGGGATGAAATATTACCTCTGGAAGGACGTATGCGAAGAGTCCTCATCGAAAAATGATTTAAGTACAGCATAAGAGGGCCTAACAACACAAAGCGGATTTTGAAAAAACTACTCTGCATATTTAATGTTCAGAAACATATAATTTATATGATAATATCCAAAATCAAAAGCAGCCTTAAGCCTCTGTCTCTTTTGGAGTAAACATAAATTTTAATGCGAAAAGCGCTGATCAGTTGTTTACCATAAATACATACAGTATTTACTGCATTTGTTAAGTTGCTTTTAAGAAACTGTTAACAGCCTTATTGACGTCAGGAGTGGCTGCTTGATGATGGAGTGTTTAGTAGCTCCAAGCGTTTGAAATGAATGTAAAAATGATTATCTCTGCGTGTGTATGTTTTTAAATGTTTGTTGCGTGCATCGAAAATGCTGAATAAGAAATAATTAGATTGTAGATACATCAGGTAACTTGAAAGGAGAGTGGAAGGCCTTCTTTCTTGAATCTGCCCTTTCTCTTTCAGCATTTCTCTCTATCCACTGATTTTTATTTGATTTCTTTTCATCTTTATGGCCTCGTGGGAAATCATATAAATGAAAAGAAAATACAAAGAACCTTTAGCAACAGTCGGAACTCAGTGTTATAAACGATTGAGTTGTAATTGCACCCAAATGTACTCCACGAACCCAAATTCACCAAACATGAGAATTTGCTTATCCCTGTTAATAATCATGGAGATCCATTATGAAGATTATAAAGATAGACGATCCAAAGCGAAAGTCCAAATACTTCCACACAGTGTTCCTAAATGTTTTTCATCCCTCAAATAAGCAACCAACTTTAAGACATACGATTTATAGACACGAGTCTGTAAATTGTGTAATCTGTAACATATCCATTCCAGAAGAGTTACACCAATCGCTAATCGAAACTGGTGTCCATAATTTTAATAAATTTATGCTACAATTTAAATGTCTCGTGGAACTGTTAGTTAATAATAAATGATCACGAAGTTCCTTTTAGGAATCTCCATTTTTTTTTTTTTAAATTCTTCAAAACCACGCCTCATTTTTAGGTCTTGGCTGTGCGGTATTAGCTGGAAAATAAATTAACAACTCCTTTTATAAATCCTTTCAGTGCATTTCTATCTGCTCGACTCAACCAAGGGGAATTTTTCTACCTTTGATGCAAGTTCCATACAAATGATTTGTATCATTGGAATTGTTATAAATATCAAAAATATTCAAGCGAACTGAATTTACGTTCACCATTAAAGAAGTCAAGCTTTCGGAGGAGTGGAAACATAAAGGAAACGTTTCGTATAGAAGCGAACTATTAAATAGTTCGCTTCTGCACAACTCGCTTTCACAACTCTTATTGCCAACATCCATCATACTGTTTTTTTCGAATTTTCATTTCAGAAAATTCTTTATCTAGAAGACTACAGCACAGCTTCGCAACACTCACTAAGAATCCTTTTCAGCAAACAGCGATTCCTTCGGAAATAAGAACTGCTTTCATCAAGCGGGAACGTTATAAGAGTAACTGCTCAACCGTGCTATTCGGGCTACTTACTTGGCTGCCTCCATCTTGTTAGCGATTTCAGATTAACGACACCACTATCTTAACCATGGGATTCTACGCGCTGGTCATTCTCATAGTAAAGTAAGCTTTTCGGGCCCTTTTAAGGTGACTGTATCCTAAAGAGATAGAGCTAATGATTATAATCATTATTATTAAAATCGAACATCTTCTACGACGGCTTTGGGCTATGGCGACTGTTGTTGGGGCAAGTTATAATACTAAATGCTGAATTATAGAAATTACTTATCGACACTGTTTGTCATCTCTACCTTAACTAATCCGATAAGTATCCAGTAGAGGGGAAGCTGAAGACCTCAACAGGAGTATAACTTTCCTTCATGGTCAGACAACACTCACTAGAAGCTCTCATGCTATGTACAAAAGTGTTCAAGGTCTCTGGTGGCATTTTTCCACCAGATCTTGAACAATCCTCCAGAAGAACTGGATCCAGTTCTCCAAATGAAAGAGAAAGAGACCAGAAACTAACGATACATTAGATTAAAGGATAACCATGGTGGTAAGGTTCAATGATCTGTTCGGACATAAGTTCCAGCTGATATATTAACTCTACATCTCCAGGAGAGCAACTGTGGTCACTGTGAGATATATAAACGAAATCCTTCAACCCCATGTCAAACTTTCTTTACTAATTTGCATATTTCAGAAGCTGGGTGCTTTTCACCGATAAGTTCACCCACAATTCTGCTTCATCATAACATAATGTATTTCCATACGGAATCTTCCTGACTTATATCAATTATTTTGCACACTACTGTACTTTTTTCATCAAAACCTCGTACATAACAACTATTTTGATATTTGATAATCACATAAATGTAAACGAATTGTATTTCTTGTCATTTTTAAGTTGTTGAAATTTATATTCGTGTTGTATACTGTATAATCAGTTAAGATGCTCAGTCGGTTTCTGCGCTGCCTTGAATACGTTCTTCCGAGTACCTTTCGAAGGTGGAATCATAATCCTTAGTTTACCACCATTAAGACTGCTGGCGGTAGTCACGAAAAAACAGAGTCATTCAGCTCTGATGGAAGAGAACATTGAGATGGAAAATCCCAGCGGTCTACTTCTTATTGCCTTAGAGAAAAGCAAAAAATTCCCCGCTCAACTGCAGATTTTTATCATCAGTATTACTTCTATGAATAAGAAATAAAGAAACCAGCCGTATGCAAAGCGAGACTCTTTCTGATAGAGGAGTACAAATGTATTTGTACGTGCATGTATATAGCATTTAAAGCAAGCGCAACATTTTTCAAGACACTCCAAAAACAGACACTTCTTTCTTAATAACTTCTTTCGCTATCTCAAGACGTAATCTTTTTTTTTTCCCCTTATATCCAGCGCGTATGTTAATAGGTGAAAAAATGGCTTTCTGAAGGTAATTTGAAGGGTTGGAAGATAGGTTAAGTGGTATTATTTCTCATAGGATAAGTGGAGGTGTTTATTCCTCTTTGCTCGATGGTATTTTCTTAGGACCCTCAAGTTTTCATCAAGACACAGGAAAATCGCTGTTGTTGACTGTATTTTGCTTTCGAACAACACGGGCGTAGTAACCATAACGCCAATCTAGCAGCTCCTATAAGGAGAACATTGAGAATGCATTTCTGTAGTAATTTACCTCAAGAACGTATTTGTGATGTTAAACAGGTGTGGACTTTCCAAACGATCCATTACAAGATAAAAATGTTACTCAGACATATATAACACAAAGGATTCTTTGCTTGCATAGCAAAGGAAGGGAATAAAAAGAAAGAAAAAAGGAGGGAGGGAAAGCACATTTCGCCTGACAGGTTTTTTTGAAGTTCAGCTTTAACCACTAAGCTGGCTGTCGGGTTTGTATGCGCCGTTGGTAGTGGGCGACCGCGTGGTTTGTTCTTGCGCGAGGCAATATCGGTTTGCAATTCAAATTATAATATTTCCACTTTCTGGACCGAGTTTCCTCAAAGCAGCCTCGACGAAGAAGACTGATTCAGCTGAATGGTGGATAAAAGAAGATTTCAGCAAGAATGGAAAACTATGCGTTTTTTTTTAAAGGGTCAAAAGAGGGGGAGGGTGGAGGGAATGAAATATCGTCGTAAGGAGTTTAGTTGAAAATGGCAGTGTTCGTCGAGAGTTTTTTCTGCAGATAATTGATCGTGTTCTTTTCCTAAATAAGACAGAAATTCAAGTAGGGACATGATGTAAAGCGAGTTTTTTTCCTTTTCATCCCTTGCATTCAATTCTGCTTTCAAAGAAGGCCGGCAATCTTATTAACTACTATATCACTCCCTGTGGGTACCTTGAAAAAAAATTCCTCTTGAAACTGAATAAATTATCCTACGACTTCTCGTGCTCCAGCAAATTAAGGCGACTTAATTTAGTTGCGAAAAATTATTCAAAAGTTCTCAAATGTCACTTAGATAAAAGATGCCCTCACGAGTCCAAATCTGTGTAATTACCAGAAACACCTTTTTCCCTCTTTGCACTTCGAATTTCGGATTTTTCTTTTAAAGCTTTGAGTTGGAATATTGAATGACTTCCAGACCACAACATGCTTTGAAGATTAAAAAGTTCCGACTGATTTATACCTTCAAACGATCTGTGGTGACTTTGGGTATTTTGATCTAGCGAAATTCGAAAGAGGTTAAAATGAAAAGAAATGGCGTTATATTTCTACTCATAGAATGTTTCAATTTTAAACGGATTGGTCATATTTTGGTCAACCTTTTTGTCATATTTGGGCTGAAAACTTTGAATTTGATATAAAAATTGGACCAAGTCTTACCATTTAGATTTTACAATTCATAAATTTAATTTACTATGGTCGACTGCTATTTCTCAATGGGGAAGTTGTTCCCCGTCCTTCGTTTAGACTAAAAACATCATCGATGTACTTCTGAAAGAAAAACATTGTTTATATGAGAAATGGCACAGTACGTAATAATTTTAATGATATAGTTTTGAAAGGATGTTGATTTTCAACGTCCCATGAATTGCACGTTCCACTGGGAATGACAGTACTTTGCGGTACGGAATTTTATGCAAATATGGACACAAATTGACTCGCCAATTGGCCAGAAAAATCTAGAATACGCACTATTTTCTGAACAATTTATGAGAGATGATATTACTCTCTGGAGAATGCCACCGAAATGCTAGAGCATCAGCAAGATTATTTTCCGAGAGACTGCAAATAACACATTACCAGAATTATATATGTTGTGAATCGCTTTACGCTAATTGGAAGACTGATGCATAATTAAGGATGCAATGTGCACAGAATTTGGAACTTATTCACGAAGAAGATGCCACCTACTGCTTCCTCTGGCATCTAACTAGTAATGTCCGGGAAGCTTCTTCCGCAGGTGAAATCAAGCACACGCTGATTTGGAGAATCCTTCGAAGGAACCAACTGCGTTCTTTTCATTTGTTTTTTACAACAAAGTTTGCAAGAAGGTAATGACATAAGACGCTTGGAGTTGTGTAGTTTTCTGTTAACCAAGGTAGAAGAAAATCCTATTTTCTTTAGCAGTATACTCTGGGGTGGTGGGGCCATTTTCACTTGGGATGGCCTCATCAAAAGGCACAATTTCGCCATCAAGTGAGATGATCTGTCAATGTGTGGTATGGAACATGGAGAGAAGAAGTTGGCAGCCCAGCTTTCTTCATAGAGTTCTGACTGAGACAAAGAATTATTGATTTGCCCGGTTAAAAGTTTGTAAATATCGAAACCCGACAACATCTTTGGTTACAGCGCGGTGTGATAATTATGTACAATTATTATAGATAATTATCTAACAATAATTGGACATTTCTATGAATTGCAGTTTATTGTTTTTAGAAGATTTTAAAATGGATTAGCATGAAAAAATGTCTGCCAAAGAAGGTTCCTGATGGACTTAAGTCCTCAATCACCGGAAACGCGTTATGTATGCTACTAAAGTGCGTGTACAGAAGTGTAGCTGTGTCAGTGAAATGCGATAGGACGCATCATTGCATTTCCGGCCACAAAGAGAAGCGAGACAGGGGGGGTTCTCCATCTGTTCTTTAAAGAGTCAGTATATATATGTGCTTAGCAACGATAGCCAGAATGAAAGACAAGGTGTATCATGTTTTCTTTAACCTCTGGTTTCGAGAAACTGGTATTTTCATCCCTAAAATGATCTTCAGGCACAGTACACTGATGACTAACAGTTTTAGCAGCTCTGATAAAATAACGAACAGTTTCTTTATCCTCTCTCTACGGCATGGATTGCACATTTTACCCCCATAAACCGGCGATGCCTTTAAGATGGAAATGGAGATGGAAATTTTATGGATGTTATAATCCCCATTAAGATCCAAAGTATTTTGGATGAACTGTGGCAAAAACAGAAATTTTATTGGGTGGGGCGAACTCGTACATTTCGTATTATTGGCTTTTACAAGTACGAACACGTAAAAGTGCGACAGTAAAATTATATAATGTAAAACAAAATGTTCTTGGAGAAGGGGACTTTGATCTCCTATGTTTTTCTTACGAGTTGGGCCTATGAGAGAAAGAATTTACCCAAAGGAAAGAGAATTGATTTAAAAATCAAAGAATAAGAATCATTCGAGGGAAATAACGTAATATTACTTTTTTTTTATCTCTTTATGTTTCACAATACTCCAATGATTGATTCTTCTTCCTGATGACCTATTTTCTCCCTCTCTTTCTCTAAATTGTAATATTAGCATTTGGTTCCGGTGCAAGTTATTTTCATTTCAAGTAGTTTATTTGGCCGATCACTTCTGAGAAGATTTTATTATTAGCAGTCGAATACTCTTCTATGAAAACAAGCATACAATTGCTAAAAATACAGCTTCTGTACTACGTTGCCCTTATAAGAAAGAAGATTTTTGATTAGAGAGATGAACTTAATTTCAAAACATAAAAACCTTTGACATAATAATTTATCTGAACACCGTAGAGTACACAGAAGAAAAAGAAATATGAAAGGCTGCTTTCTGGAAATAAATTTAATCTCATAATTGGATGTGCTCAACTGTGATCTTTCCCATACGGATAGCAGAAAGAAATACGAATCTTGACCTTTTAAATCTAAAAATATAAAGATCAAAAAGGAAATTAGATTCAATCTAATGGATTACGTCATAGTGCCCATGACCACAGTACAATGGATTCGTGCATTATTGAAGATTAAAGAAATGGTATGGTTGGCTT
Organism: Mastigoproctus giganteus; assembly: GCF_048544385.1. NCBI lineage: Eukaryota > Metazoa > Arthropoda > Arachnida > Uropygi > Thelyphonidae > Mastigoproctus > Mastigoproctus giganteus. Next base: position 145,098,979 of record NC_143587.1, read on the forward strand.
GAACAGCACTCATCTTGCATAAGAAACAACATATGTAATGCAATTAACAGGAAAAGAATGGCAATCGCAACTATCGTTAAAAATGCAACAATAGAAGTAAAATGTTAGATGCTTGGAGCTTACCTATTCATTTACATCTGATATACTTATTTTTTTACGGATATTCCACCTGTTTACGAAAGGAAGATAGTAGAAAAATGTGGTAAGACTTAAACTGAATAACAGTTTAAATTATCTCTCTGGGAAAAGCGATAAACTTAGCACGCTTGCAAATAAAAATTCTGTGGACAATGCTGACAGGTAAAGCACTTTGGATAATCACTTCAGGGTTGGATTAGTCAACTAAAAATAGAAACTAGCTAGCTTTGTTGAACTTTTAACTATCCACGCCAGATATGCTCGTTAATCTTCGCTAAAATATTCCAGTGGAAGAAAGAAATATTGAACAATAGAAGGATATCAACCAACATATTTATAAAGAAAAATTTAGTGAGCTAGACCGATTATTTTAATCTTTTCAGAAACAACCACCGCACATATTAAAATTTTGAAATCGCCTTAAGAAAAGAAAAAAGCCAGTTTCAACCACTATGATAGGCATGGTATTAGTTTCCTTCAAATGTTGTATCGCATTCTTTAGCGGCCGTAATCTTTCTAAATGAAAAATTCATTTTAGTTGTGTTAATAATTCCCAAAGACTGCACAAAGACCTGGAAACTTTTTTCCAATATCAAATTAAACATTTTTATGTAAACGAGTTCTTCGGCAATGTGTAGAATGATTGAACTCTGTGGATTCCAAACCATGGATTCTCCATTTTGATAGATAGACAAATCTACAGTGTAGATTTAGTAACAGCACAGATCATATTTTCGTTTTTGTATGTTGTACAGTGAAGGCCATCGGACCCCACAGATGAAGGATTTGTTTTTGGTTTCGCCTGAAAATGCCCAGAAGGTGTTAAAGGCTCTCCACAAGAAACAATGCTCTTTGGTCTCACAGTGTTCTCGTTTTCTTTTATAGTTTTATAAGTGCGTCAGTAGTGTCCTCAATGAAAGGCGAACTCCGGAAATACGTCCAAGATTTCGAAAGTAACTCGTAAAAGATAAGTTTTAGTACAGAATTTGGGTTGGTTCATCAGCGAGAAGGTTCAAAGACACGAGAGAGAGAGAGAGAGTGGGGAGAGGGTTCTAATTGTAAGCTTCCACCACAGAAGCAAAAGAAGTGATAACGAAGAAACAGCGTTGCCTTTTAGATAGCTATCCCGAGGTGAATAAATCTAACCAACTTTTCTATTAACTTTGACATTCTTCTTCACTCTATTCATAAGCCGGCTAATATTAACTTGTTTTAGTGTCCCGAAGGACGACTCACTATTAAGCCTTCTTAATTGAGACGATGGAATTCAAGATTCAAAAAGTATATCTCAAAATACAAGGCGTGGTGAGAATCCGTTTGAACTTTGGGAATTTTATAATTTCCTTGAGTTACCCCTAAATGTTTTGGCCACCCAAGACATTGGTAAATTAACGAAAGAAAAAAAATCCAGAAGAAATTAGGTAGGTAATCTGAAAACTCCGAATATTATATTTGTAATGAAATCAGTCTGGATATATAGTTTACTTGGAGTTTGTCTCTTAGATGTACTTTACTAACGGGACAGTAATGGAACTCGTGGGTTTTATCCCACTTATGAAAAGGATTGAATTAGTTAAATTCATGCAAAAACCTTGAAGTGTCTTTTTTCTTAGGGGACTTACTTCCTTGGGCAACGCTGACAGACCCTTCGCTCTTCTCCAAACGAAATGAAACCTACTGTATACAATTCCGTTGATGTTGCCTCCTATCAAAAATTGCAGCAATTGATGTTTTTTCTAGTGTGAACCATCCATTCTTTATTTCTCGAGGCACAAAAATACTAAAATTATACTATTACTAGTTTATGGCGAATACGCCCCCATGGAAATGTATCTGTCATGAATTTACCGTCTTGTATTCATCCACAATGACCTCAGCGATTTCTAGTGGATAAGAGGAGTGACACTACTCTTGGTATTACATTGAATCTCTTTGAATATCAGCCAGTGACCTTTTGTTTTCCCTTATTGACCCCTTTGTTCTCCTCATGATCCGAAATTTCAAAATGAGGAAAAGGGGGCCATAGATCCAGGATTTAATTCAATATTTTGAACATTGTAATGTCGTGTTAGATATAACTGAACAAACAACTGCAGCCTGTGATTATCTTCAGAAGGGCTTGTGGTCCTTCCATCTATTGGCGAAACAGGCCATATACATAAATCAAAAAGCAAAATCACGAGAAATGCACTTTGTAAAATACTCCAACAGACATTTTGCTCTTGTTTCTCACATCTGTCGTAAACTGTTGAAGTCTTAAAAACTAAAGTTTTCAGTATCAAACCATTGCTGTAGTTCCGTCTTTTCTACTTATGGTATGCACTACTTGAAAGCTTTTCATGGCCCGCAGTCTTTCCCATTCATCCCCCTCCCCCTGTGTGTTACAGAAAGATGAAATCTTCTCCGCTCTTTCCAATTCAGATGTTTAGATGCATCCAATAAAGCAGCCTGGCTGTCAGTCGCACTTCCAGCTGTTAGCGACGTTACGGTGATGGTGTTCTCTGGCTCTATATGCTGTGACCTTGGCCCACTAACGGTCTTATGAATGTATGAACAACTCGAGTATAAAGAGTCTAGCGCAAGTCGACCGTCCTCATATCATTTCCGAGCCGCTGTCACGCATTTAATGGCATTCTGTCACTGCTGATAAAGGTGATGTTCGTCACCCACTGGACCATCACTCATTTTCTTTGGGCGCGAGACACGGCGTCGTCGATAATCAAAAGCTCTCTTTGAGCCCGTCTCTTTTCAACGTATAAAACTTGGCTGAAAGCGCACAGACGGGGAAGAGCATATGCGCGGAAGAGACCGCAAGATATAAAAGTATCCACAGATGCGTAGCGCCCAGAAATTTATGCGCTCATAAAACCTGACAAGAAAGTGATGAGTAAAAGATATAAACCCGGACTCTGCCGTCTGCTGTTTCTCAACCAGTTTTACTTTCTCGCCTATGTACCTTGTATACCACACGGTTTTACGTTATAAAACTACTCTAATTATTCTATACACACTTCCTCCTTGCTTTTAACTGGTGGACCCTTTAAGAGCGCGGACCTTTCGGATTGCAAATAATATCCTATTTTGATAGGTGGCAGTACGATTTTCCATGGATTTTCCTTCTGGTCAGTAGTTGCGATTAAGAACGATAACTGGTTATTTATTAATGCAATCTGTGCTATCTCATTTCAAATTCTTTTTCATGCCTGTTTTGAATTCGCGAATAGAATTTCATTCTTCTTCCTTTCTGCCAAATTTAATCTTTTGATTAAAACGGGTCACTAGCAAAAGGCGAAATGAATACATTTATTGCTAGGGTAATTACATGGCGTAGATATTTTAAATATGTTCCCTTCAGGAGTAATTTCAGCTATGAGCGATCAATAAATATTAATAGATGGCGATTTATAATTACTCGGCACTCTGTTATTTGCTGAAACCTAAAATTACTAAAGACATCTACATCTTTGGAGAATCATTATTTGGAAATACGTATGCATTATGTGCTAAAACCTTGTGGGTGTGTCAAAAAGATGTCACTGCTCGACATTCGATGGCTTAAACTCTATGTAATTTCTTGGAAAAGGAAAATTAGAGGCTGGAAATGCTGTTGGATGAGATTTTTGAGTGTGGCCGAGTTAGTCGGTCTCGTTCAAGTATTTCGTTATCCTGCTTCAGAAGTTTAGGTTTTTGTATTGACGCTGACGTTTTCACAATACACTAATGCTCCTGTCCTTAGTCGCATTAAACGAAAACAACAAACAAAAGTTGCAAATGCTGAAAATCAAGATTTTAAAATTCAGTTTCGCATTGATTCACCTTTCACATTCTTATCTTACGTCTAGAGTTATGGGACTTAGAAATCTGGGTTCCAGACCCGTCTAGACAGGGAAATCCTTTATGAACTTTTCACAGTTGTCAAATTAGCCAACCTCCAGTGAGGGATGCATAATTTTTTCTCCCGGATTTTTGCATTCTGCGAAGATTTTTGCATTCTTTTTGAAAATTAGACCAAAATATACATTGCTTAAACAAATTCCACTCAGCGGCTGACTTAGTTTTGCGCTTCCAAGAATACTCCACTTCCATGAGTTGCTTTTGGCATTGCAGTAGGATAGAGTATTCTTGGAAGCATAAGACTAAGTCAACCGTAAAGTAGAACTTGTTTAACCAATGCCTAGTTTGGTCTAAGTTTTTAAGGGAAGTGGATCGCATCCACCGCAGACTTTAATCCCACATCTTCCACCTTTTTTTTTTTTCGTGTTTCACTACATATCCGCCCCCTCCCCTAGATGTATCTTGCACACCGGGCGATGGGAAGTACTCCAATGCCCAGACACACCCGTATGTCGCTGGCATGCATACACCAACCGATATCCTTAATAACAGACTTCCGCACCTGCGAAACTAAATCGTCGCCACCTCCGTACACAGCGCTTCGCGTGCTGGCGTCGCCGTACACCGACGATCAGGTGATTTCCTTGTGTCGTCATGGAGACGAAATTTGTATTTAATATACGAGTGGTCTATAAATAGACACCCAACACGGCGGTGACCCCTCTAGAATTCTGCCAACAGCCTCATTTTTGAGAGTTTCTGATGGGCTCCCGTCGTGATGTGGGATTCACGTGCTTAGCCATCCCATCCCACTGTACCAACACGCAATAAAGCAACACACCTCCGTGGTTTCTTCTTTCCGCCCCTCATTCTATAATATTGCGATGGGTAATGCTGGCCACTTCAATTATGCCACTTTCGTGCAGAATGGGCAAGGTCAGGCCCTTGTTTTTTTTGAATATCTTTGTAAAAAAATACAAAATAAATAATAAGTAACAAGATCCATCTGTGCCAAAGAAGCCTTGTTATACTCTGGTAACAATTAGGATCTAATTCATATTTTTTGTTGAACTCATCAAGGATTCATCTGGGGTTTAAATCGCCTAGAAGAGGCCTCTTATTCTTGACTAAGAATTACGCATGTTGCCTTTTTATACACACATAACTTGTAAACAGGATACAGAAAAGATCTTTTGAATTTTTCCGATCACCAACATAAAGTTTTGACTTGGTAATTGAAAATCAAAAGCGTTGTGGTGAATATAAAATACTCAGATGGTATAACTTTACAGTAAACATTGCAACCATATTTGGAAAGCGTTTGTTGTGGACATAAGTTTCTGCAGGATTATTTTGAAGTAAAGTGAAATGGATATTTCAACTTGGGCCTTAAAAAGAAGCTCGTGAGCCTTGATTACTGGTATCAATTTATTTCAGGAATAATGAGGCTTCCTTTAATCGAATGTCTCTGCAAAGTTGATTTTATACGATAACCGAAAAGAGGAAAATCAAAGTTCCAAATAGATTAAGTATGTTTAATAATTCTTGTAGTTTTACATCCATCGGTACACTTTAACTGTCAATACAGATTACCTAACTTATCAAATGAGACCATTTGAAATCACCACAGATACTTTTACGATCAAAGACTTTAAGACACGTCCCAATTTGATAGGACCCAGTCCTCCAATTCCATGAAATTTCGAGATAAACACGTATGCAAATTATCACGCGGCTGCCATAAGATAGGCTTCTTATATTGGGGTTCACGTCTGCCGGTGTGAAATTCAACAAAGTTCAGTGTACTACGTAAATTTGAAATGTCTGCTCGATGTAAAAATTTATATAAAATTAATAAAGTCATTTATTTTCATGTGAAATATATATTTTTTTAAATTACGAAAACCTTGTTCCAAATTTGGGGTACTAAATATGGAAAATTCAATAAACTCTTATATAGAGAGTTGTAAAAATTCATTGCCGTCGATTAATCATACATGAACTCAACAATTCTTAATCTTTGTAAATTAAGAAAAAGTTTTTATTATTAGGTAAAGTATAACTTTATTAATGTACCAAGATATGCCTTCATTTGCTAACCATGTTTAAAAACGCAGTTTGGATTGAAAAATAGAAGTGTTTTTTATATAATGACATTGATCTGTCATAAAGAGCACCTTCACAACGAGTTGTCTCGGTATGGTATTTGAAATAAACAACACTTCCCCCTCCAAAGCACGTTATTCTCATTTATTTGAACAGTTTACCTCACATTAGGTAGCGCAACACCGACGCAAGTTGAGAAATTGAAGAGGGAAACTCCTTAGATCAACCATTTTGTGTTCTTATATATGGAAATTGTAGATATCAACACACACTCTTTGAATTTAATAAATAGTGGACGATTCGTAATTCAATGCCTTCATATCTGAGTATAAAATGCATAATCGTCAATAATCCGAAAGGTCTCATTTAATGGCATAAAGAGGGGTCCGCCAATTGTTCCAATACCCATCGAAGCTGTTGGACAGTAAATGCGATATGGTATCGAGATATTAATTTTTGTGCACCCCCTTATTTTAATAATTAGATTACAATTTTTATTCCTTTATCACTATTGCCCAAAGGTCTTCGGATATATCATGAAGAAAGTAGAATTTATTCCAGTTTCTCTGTTCTGGCTAAACTAATTACTGAAACAACCGATTCGACTAACGTCAGTCAAGTCACCACCTCGTCATCAACGAGAGATAATGGTAGATAATACACTCCACTGCATACAGAACTCGCCTCATTAGATTGCCGAAGATGAAAGGATTAGTCCCTAAATCTGCGTACAGCTAATTAATCTGTTCAACGTTAACTGTCCAGCAGTAGGTTTTACAGACAATAAATTGCCAAAAAGCTTCAAAATATTAAATGCAATGACTGAAATGAGTGGCCATAACCAAATATGAACTCAAAAGTTACCAATCAAGATCAGAAACTTAATGGATTCGACTTCTCCTAACTTTATTTGAATCTTGCTATAATTTGAGCTACAGCTGGCTTAAATTATCGCACAATTTTGAAATTGGTCCCTAGGTTTGGCTGTGATGGGTATAGTTATGGCAATAAATGATTTGTTTATTTCAACCACAAATTGTTTATGGCAGACTAACTGGAAGCAATAAGCAGTAAAATTACTGAGTGTTGCCAAACATCTGCTACTCTGTATACATATCTTTCTAGACTAAAGTACCAAACCGGCATTTTGTGTTTCGTTTTCCAAGCTTATTTCTTTGTCAGGTGTTCACCAAACAATGCCAACTGTCCCACCTACCGGTTCGCTTCAACCTGACATCAAGGAGCTGTCACAGACAGGCGCTTGTTCACGGCTTGGTAGGCTGCCTCGTCGGACCTTCATCTGCACATGCTCTGCTTCCTGCCGATCTCTTTCTGCTGATCGATCTACCAGAAATCGTAGATGTGATGTCAGGTGGTTGTGAAGAGTAACTGGTTTTTAGATCATGTTTTTACTACTATTTGCCATTACTGTTCTTTGTCTCTTGCTGTTAGTTGACCTTTACATCCGTATGGATCGATACACAGAACTGTCAATTGAGGAATGTAAAATCAGGTCACTTTTAGATTTAATTACACAGAACATAAAATGGGATCAAAATATCCTGACATTTCATAACCTTTTTTCCAAGTGCATGTTTATTCTTTCATCAAATAACCTCCGTGCAGAGAATTTGCTTGTAAGTGAAACATAACGAATGGCTTTTTCAAAATATTACGAACTTTTATGATTATTAATGACAAAGCAGATTAAAACTTCCACTTGGAGTGTATCTTTTAATGATCCAGTTAATCCTCTTATCTTCGAAGCTTAAAAAGAAAAGAGTAAACCGACTAATTAAGACGTAGGCGAACAATTATAACATGCAAGCAGGTGGATGTAGAATACTGCAGCATTTTTATTATTAATAATAGTGGAAATTGATGAAAGAAAGCAGGCTTATACGGCATCACCCAAAAAAACCAACATTTTCCATTTCACCAGTCCATCCTTTCTAACAGTTTATGCAGTTTGCGCGTGTAGCACAGTTGCTATAATAACTATCCTCTTCATACCGGGTGGAAAGGACCAGGGGGATCGAATTCCATCAGTGAGGAGAATCACTCTTATTGGTTTTTTTTTGCTCCGTAGCTGAGTGAGTTGATCTCAGGCTTAGACCACAAGGTTTTTCATCCCGGAAACTCGCCTTTTTCGTCCAACAAAACAGGTAATCGACCAGAGAACAATTTATTCACATAATACCCATGAAGCTACCCACTTCTACAACACCACATGAGAGTTTGTTCCAACAATCAACTACTCTCTGTTTTAAGGCAAATTTACGAACATCCGACCTCCAACCATTCTTCCTCAAATTGAATTTATCCCCCCGGTATGTATGTAGTCTAGGCAAGAGAAAGGACCATCAGCATTGAGTTTACTCAAACCATTCAAGATCTTAAATTTCTCAATCAGATCTCGCAGGTGCCTGGTCTCCAGATGTTGCATTTGGCAAAACTAAAGCCTTTCGTGATAAGAGTACCCTTTTGCTCCCCTCACAGATCTTATTGCTCTTCTCTGCACCCGGTCAAACAGATCCACGTCCTTCCTAAATTGAGGCTTCTAGATCTGTATGTAGTAATCAAGATGTGGCTTAACCATTGCCTGCTGCAATAGTCGTGAATTTGGGAGCATGCGGACTTCGGAAGAGGATTAATTTTATAGATTTTTAATTACTCGGAAAAGTATCTTTCATTCTCTTGAAGCCTGGATTTTAATAAGGAAAAACCACGATGTGATTGTCGACTGTGGACTTCATTACCATGTCTATACTCATTCTCTTAATACACTATTGTAATTAAAATTAGTATGAAATAGTAGCGTTTCTGATATGTAGGTTGTTCCTAAGTAATTTTTACGTGGGCTCTTTTGTATTTCCCATAATAGATATCAAAGATCCCTGCCAAGAAAAAGAGTGCCATTTCGGTTCTCAGTGTCGAGCTTCTCTAGATGGACGGACAGCTGAATGTGTGTGTCCCGAGAAATGCGCTACGTATGGAGACAGCCACAGCTCTCGACGCGTGTGTGGGAGTGATGGAAGAGAATATGCAAATATTTGTGAACTTCGGCTGACAGCGTGTAGAGAGATGAGAGAAATATCGGTCAAATTTCATGGCCGCTGTGGTAAGTAGCGAAATTTATACTTCGTCTCTTATTTAACTGAAGGTATCATTTGAAATTAGGATTTTGTTGCAACCGGAGATCTACATCTACAATAGATTTAGTTACAGCAGAGTAGAATATTCAATTAGATAAAAAAAAACAGTAAATGAATATTAATTATCTTCTGAAGTTTCAATAAAAGTGTGCAATGCTTTGTTTTTTTCCAGATAATCTGTGATCTGATTATTCTGAATATTTTATTGTATTGTTATAATGTAAAGTGATATCAATGTATTTGGGAAATGTGTAGCTTGGAACCATAATTAAATTGATCATATGTTGAAATTCGTACAGTCTAATTGGTGTCAGATTTTGTTTCAGCCGCGTGCTCTTTGGAGGACTGGATAAGCAATATATTTTATCACACTGAAATCCGGAATACGAGTGGTACGCATGCACCAGCTCAGCATTCTTAAGAGAGGATAAAGAGCGCCTCGTGGATAGATAACCCTGGTATTCTCCTGTTATTTCAAACATTAAATATGTTTTAGTTAGTCTTTTGTTGTATGGGGCAGAAACCGGACTGTGAATAGGCGAGGGGAAAACAAATTGCTCTCCACAGAAACGGATTTTTGGAGACGCTCAGCAAGAACTAGAAGACGCAAAAACGGAATGAAGACATAAGAGAGAGAATAGAAGTGAAAAAAGAATATTAATGATACTATCAAAGAAAAGCGTTTAACACGGTATGGACGCAAGAAACCAGATATCCAAAGGCTATCCTGGAATGGATACCTCCAGGAAGAAGGAGAAGAGGAAGACCTAGGAGGACATGGATGGAGTACGGGAGTGCATGACAGTCCCAGTTTAACTGCCCAAGGCACCTTGACCACACTTTGTGGTGGGAAACAGTTCCTACCAAAAAATAACTTATATGCTGAGGAAACCCATTGTAAATGGAAACACTCCTCTTGAAGAATAAGAAGAAATATGTTTCGGTATATGGTTGGATCATGCTTTGATTCCGGAAAAATATATAAATCGCTTAAAGCTCTTTGGGTCTTTCTGCTCCCTGCCCCGAGGCCTTCCATAAGAGGAAGCATACCATCCGTTCCTAAAGCATTACTTCCCTGAACACCTTTTCAACTGGACTGTGAGAACGTAGGAATTGATGATTTTAAATCTTTTCGCCTAATTTTATGCTAGTATGGTAACTATGCCTTTAACAAGTGTACATTTATCGGAACCCTTGCTATAGCCTATTTCTTTTTAGTTATTTGGATTATGTGATCGCGAATCAGCTATGGAGATTACGTCCTTGGTGGTGGTTATTCCAGCTTATAAAGTTGTTACTATTTTTGAAGAAATAAAATAAAAAGAAATATAGTTGATAGAACCGTGGAAAGCAATAAAATACGGAACTGCCCTACTTAGGTTTCGCATGGCATTCGATATCTTATTATGACCTGATGTGACTAGGAAACTCAAAGAGAAACGCACGGATTCTTGTTGGAGATATAATTCACTCACTAACACGTTATTGAAGGAATCATGCTTCCAACAAGATTTTATACACCATCTAATCGAGAGTCATATTTGAAGGTCTTGTATATACACTCCAGAATGTATAATTCTGTCTATTTGTAAATCCCTCTTAGCTTTACAAATGGCGTAATAGGCTATCGATCTTTATGGCTGTTTGGAGGTATGTTGGCTGGTGTACAAAACAGTGGTCAATTATCATCTAAGGGATTATTTTTTAAAACATATATAAGGCTACTATCCTATTGAAGTAGATTGAAAAACTTTTGTCTTTTTGGCGTTTTAATTCTTGGTATTTCACAATAATACTTTCTGCAGATCGTAATAGTGGAGGTTTCTAGAATTTTTTGACAGATTCCACCAGGAGGTCACAATAAATGCCTGCGTAGATTGACCATGAATAACAGAAACCAGTCTGGACATGTTTTCGTCATATTATGCAACTAATGAGTAATTTATGAATCATTATCCTTGGTGAGTTGGACCAAGGACAGTTCTTGTCTGCCTGGCGGCTCAAGATACAAGATGGCTTCATGGTCCAACTCACCCAGGATAGTGATTCAAAAAGATTCATAAACCTAGTATTCTGCTATTTTCGGATACTGATTTCATGCCTCGATTGATCAACGAAGTGCTGTTATCCGAATTTGTTTTAGAAGTACCAATATGTGTAATGAAAATTGCAGAGGTTGGCTTGGAATCACATCCTTGTTCATGAATTTCAGGGAGAACATGGTTTTAATTTGTATTGTGGGGTGTGGCTGCAAAAGAACAGGGAGGGATTTTATGGTCTCATGTAAAACGAAATCCAGGTTCCTTATTTACCATAACTTACCCAGAGTAAGTTATGGTAAACAAGATTAAGTCCGTGTTACCCTCTTGTGGAGAAGGTAATATTTGTGTTAATACAAGTGGGATTAGGGCTTTGTTCATGCCATCCATCTTTTGCATCCAGAAATATAAGGCATGGTGAATTAAAGTATCTTCTCAGTAAAATAGGTGTACATTTGCTAAGACTGTGGATAATCCATCTAACTTTCGTTCTGGTCTGGTATTTGTAATCGGAAAAAGATAGTTAAATCAAACTTTCGTCATGTTATGCTATGTTCGAACTTTGAATATATTGCTACAGAATTAGTTTTAAGTCCAGTACGTCTGGAGATTAAAGGCCTTCCCCAACTTTCCTGATTCTTTTGTTAGTGAAGTAGATGTACGCAGTTGAGTGAAAAATATGATCGAACTGCTTGGCTGGATTTAGTCATGATAATGTGAAGCAAATAAAATTGTAAGACACAAAGTCTTACAAATTAAATTAAATGTCTATATAATTAATGATAGAACGCTAGATTGAGTGATATTATAGACCTTACAAGAAAACACTTAAAGTCACAAATATTGTTTAAGATAGTGGGTCTCACACTAATGGAATTTAATTAAGTGGAGTCTATAGTTAATGTAAAAGCAAATATACCGTGGAAATAAACATTAGAAAGAGTTTTGAATCAGTGCCCACACCTGAAACAGCCAGCGAAGATAGCAAGACGGAACAGTGGGGGGTAAACTGATAGAATGGCAAGGGACGGATTGCTCCAGAGATGACAATAGGGGTACCACCAGGGGGCGTTCTTGCTTACTGCAAACAGAGCGGGCGTGGCGAGACGAATCAAGTAAATGGACGCAGGTGCTTTCTGGATGATACTGAGCTCCGAAATTTCGATCACCTTCCAGAATATTCGAGAATTCTCTAGAAACGGAAGTCCTCTCTACACCGGAAGGGGCTCGACCATCGTGTCATGGGTCATAGGCAAATGAGAATGGAGAAGACGATGGTCAGATAGAAATGATTGGTTGAGAAAGGGAGGGGCGTCACGAAATTTTGGGAAATAAAAGGGGAAGAGCACACGAATAAGCGATGGATAAAGTTTTTTTGGAGTTGATGAAGTTTTTTCGGAGAGGTATATTTTAGAAGGGGTGATGAAGTTTTTTTGGAGAGGTATGTTTTAGAGTGAGTGATAAAGTTTTTTTCGGGAATGATAAAGTTTTTTTTTGAGGGCGAGAAAGGTGTTTTTGGAGGGATAGGCTCAGGAAACAGTCCCCGGAAGCGATCCACCAGTAGAACCAGTTATGGTGAGTTGACTAAGTCCTGATAGCTTTAATAAAGTGTAGATAAGTTACAGAAAGGGGAACTTTCTCGAGATGGAACATAGAAGTCCGAGAGCGTCCACCGAGAGATATATTTGAAAGGAAGACAGCGAGATAATGCTTACGGAAGAACACCGTACCGTCCTGTAGAAATAAAGTGATGAGAAGCGACTCCTACTGAATGATCCGGCACAGCAAAGAAGGATACGACACCAGGATGATCGGCAAAGCGAATAGTGTCCCTGGCAGAAGTTAGCATTCCGGAATCGGGGAAGAACGTTCCCAAACCAATGGAGGACCTGATGCAGAGCAGAAAGTCACAGGCCAAACATTGTATTAGCGGTAGGATCCAAATCCCCAGAAGTAAGTGGTTAAACAACGAATATACCTCTATGTAATTGCAAAGGACTGCAGGGAAGATTAGATAAATATTAATTGAGATTTAGGGAAACATACAGTTAATTCAATGCATGTTGTATAGATAAGCAAGGAAATATCATAGAAATAGTTTAATGAAGGATTGTTTACAGGTGTGGTCTATTTACTGATCAATTAATGGAGGAAAAGTAATAATTTTGGATGGGTTAGCCTATAGAGCAGGTACAGTTGTATGTTACTTATATAATGTCACGGAAGTAGAGAAATTAGTCGCTAAATGCTGAAGTTTACCTGAGAGAATGAAGAAATAAATAAACTAATGTATATTTCATTAACATGTAATTTTAATGTGTTAGGGTGAGAATAGAATAATGTGTAAAGTGGACATTAAATTCCAGAAGAAGAATTGTATTAACCATGAAGAAGAATGTAGGATTGTGCTAGATAAGTATGAATAATAAATAAAAAAAGTCAATTGTATTTAAGAAAGAGTTAGGTGAACCTGATCGTAGGAATGTGTTAGTTGCCGAATATTAAGAAGATGATGATAGGAGAGCCTAATGACCATTAACGTAATCCATGCCAATGTACCTATATATGAAGTGAATAATGTGTAATGAATTGCTTGATCTTTTATTTGTAATTATGTATAATAAACTAATTGTATTTAACTTAATGCAAATGGTGTTTGGTCATTTCTGAACACACAGCAAAAAAAAAAATCCAAAGGAGGAGTGCACTAATATAGGAACTCCCACAGAACCGGAATTCTTCTGTGAGATAACTAGTCAGATGCAAAGTGGGGATTTTTAAGAATATAAATACTAAAGTAATAATAGTAATAAATAAAAAAAAAACAAAAAAAATAACAAAAAATAAATAAATAAATAATAAATATATATAAACCGCCACCCCCACAAAATCAACATCGGCATGGAATAGCATCGCTTCTTGTTTACTATATACTTCATATTTTGCACACAAAAAAGTTACTGGCCAGGCATGCATTAGAACTTTGGATAAATGCTATTTGTGGCTTTGCTTCTTTCATTGGTGACTCCAAAAATCGTGGGATCTTTGAAATCGTAGGCCAAATAGACTGTATGGAGTTTGCATGCAATTCCTGATCCCTAATTATTTGGAGGGATACGTATGATAGTTGTTTAATCCCTGTTTTAAGAAAAAGCCATCCCAGGATGGTTTTCTACTTAACCACGAGTTTTAGTTTTATTTTGAAATGCGCCTAAATATGTTCCGAATACTTAGGCACATTTCAAAACATTAGTAGTTTCGAGCCTAACGTTTGTTTTCCAGCAATCAAACCAGAATCTCTTTTCCATATTAACTAAGGTATTTGCAGTTTTACTGCTGTTTAGACTACACTATCAAGCGAATCTCTATGCTAAACTGTGTTGGTTTTGAATAATGGAATCCAACATCTCTTAGAACAACGAACATGAACAAAGTATTCTAAAAGCAGTAGAAAAGTTTGGAACTTGTTAAAAGATACAGAAAAGGGTTTTGAATTTCAAATTACTACCTTAGTAAGGAAGAACAATTTTAAATTATTCTTGGGATACGATTACTGTCTGAAAAGATATGGTTGGACTCACAAATTGGTGAATGTTTAAGAACATAGAATGATTTCCCCTGTATTTCTAGGTGTGCTCATTCTGTTTTGTCTTATTCTAGTAATGACCTCGATAGTGGAGATAAACGTAGAACACTGGATGTTACGTGCTTGTTTCTTTTCAGATCCTTGTGAAGAGATTGAGTGCCCCCAGTCCCAGGTATGCCAGTTAGATGATAGTCGTAATGCCGTCTGCAGATGCAACTCCATTTGTTCGCCTGATTTTCGCCCTGTTTGCGGCTCTGATGGGAAAACTTACACTAACGAATGTATTCTACGGGTTGAGGCCTGCAAATCAAGGAGAGATCTACGGGTTATTTACAACGGCGAATGCAATCCCTGTAAGTCTAACAACTGCCGCTACTCAGCGTATCTTATAAAGTTTTCATGCTTTAAAAAACATTGTAGTTTGCAGCATAATATTTCTACTGCTTCTAGCCTGTTTTTGGTGAGAACATAGTATATAAAATTCGTTTTTAATAGGATATCATGGCCACGTTTGTTTTATGGTCTATGCCTTTGTCAGTATGTAGTTATTATATGTTCCAAGATTATGTTAATAAGGCTTTAATCTACAACATACCATGAAATCTCCCTCCTTCTTTCCTCTGTGCGCGAGGATTTATCAATTCTCCATCTTTGGGCACAACAGTGGTGGGCAATTAAGATTCAGAGATGTCCCATTTAAGAGTCCCTAATATTCATAATAGGATTATATCTGTTATTCAACAGGCAGAAAGTAAATAAAATATAAATCTTTATTGCGTAATTATCTCTCTGTCAAATAAAAGCATTTTAAAGAATTATAAAGACAATAAAGTGATCTTATTTTATTTGAAATACAGAGGACGACGGTGAATTATGTTAAACATGGATTAATATTTCTCTCAACTACAGAAAGAGTATTTCTAACCCATGAAACATCCAAACTGCAACTGTTCTGTTATTTCTTTACAAAGACCAGCAAAGAAAATGTTCAATACACTATAGAATATCCATATTCGTTTCATTTTTAAGCCAAATACTTTATCCACGTTTTTCGTTGTACAAGCAGATAAGGAGCGTTGAAGGCAATTATATGTACACCCTTCTGAGGACATCGATTGTCTTTAACGTTCCCTTATTCCAAACACTAAAGGTCGATACAAACACGTGAGAAAGGGTGCCCAGGAGGGGGAAGAGGGGGTGTAGAAACAACTTCTAAAGTGCTTTAAAAACTGTGAACGTGCTCCAACTTGTGAAAAGGTTTAGGGCGCATGTCTTTATCGAGAAAATACAGCTGCCTCCTCGCGTTTCTTCTAGTCCCTCCCCTTCTCGCCCCCAGCATGAATTTTCTTTTGCTTTCGTATCCTGCAGTGTACCGACATATAAAGATAAACAAGTTTGTTGTTTAAACAAGGTACATTTGGAAAGGTAAGATTTTTCCCCCCTTTGGAATGGACCTTAGTTCCCTTTCGTTTAACAGGCACTAAACAAACAGGAGACTGTAATCGCTTTCTGTAACCGCTATTTATTCTTTCTTTCTTCTATTCATCAGTTTGCGCGAATTTCATTCTCTTTTTTCCCCGTCCTTCTTTCCTCTGTGCGCGAGGATTTATTCGCATTTCTTCGCATCGTTTCTCGGGTTGGCGAGTTGCAAGGTGCTGCGAAAATGAAAAGAAAATATCGAGAGAAAAAAAGTGCAACTGTAATGAGAAAAATCTAAAGAGGATGGCAAGATTGTATTCGACATTGCTGGTGGAGGTTAGAGAATATATCAATAGAAGATTGCAGACATCGAATTTGAATCGAAAGATAATGGAAGATTCAACTTAGATCGATCTACATTTTTCCTAAGACAATTTCAATGTCATCTTGGCATTGCTAGTTTGATTTTATGCGGTGTAAGATAGTTATGCTAGATACAGAATCCTTAAAGTGACAGCAGTTTACAAGATAATCTTTGAGGATTACAATGTTTACTTCCGCATTCTAATTTACAGCCTTTATTGGACTGAAAAATCTGTACGGATTTCATCCTTTGCTGACATGGTCGACGCTTTTCTTAAGGCTTGTTGCTCTGCATGTGAGCAACGTCTCTTTAATTCCAATCAGCAGGTGATGGCAACCAGTTAATCCTGTTTAAATAAATAAGAAACTAAATGTCTGTTGAAAGCTCTACGAAGTGGTAAAAGTGAGAAAAATGACCTTTTTTTCATTTTTCCAAAGTCCTATCATTCAAATGCATATTTAAACACATACCTTCCGATTTCTGGCAAATAATATGTTTGTAAATGACATTACATTATCTTATATGGTGAAATAAATGCAATTTAATATAAGATATCAATTACTTCATCTACGGTGGGTTTTTATCCAAGGATCCAACGCTCCTGGATGTACATACCACGTTAATCATTAAGACTGAGTAGAATAAATCCCTAGCTAAAAGAGAAGAGAAAGGGGACGGGAAATTTTACACATATATAAATACAAATTGGCACTTTAAGCAATACGAGGGTTATCACAAAAATAATACACACCACGCACATGCTCCTAACTCCATACGCTTGCGCTGATGACATTTATCCAGATAATAACCTCGTCATTAGTGAAGTTTAACCTCCTCATTAGAGTCCTTGAAACTGAGTTCCTGGATTGAATGTTTGTGCAAAGATTTTAAAATGGATGTTTCGATGGTTTCGTCAAGTCAGTGTTGATCACAAGAAACGCTCATGTAGACTGGGAATATATACGGACACATCGAAGTCATTATTACCATCATTTTTGGGGGAAATATAGAGGGGAAGAAATAGCAAAAAATCTGGTACACATCTGTTCACCGAATATAAAGAAATATATTCTCTGTATTGGAAGTGAATTACCTGGTAAAATACTTAAACGATAGGGTCGAAAAAGTGTTTATTAAATTCACGTTGATCGATAACTCAAAAACAAAAAAAAATAATCCTATTCAGAATTTAAGCACAACAGATTAATAAAAGCATAATGTCCGAGGCAAAATTTAGGTTATTGTGGATTAAAGCAATTACGAGGGAGTGTTTCTGTGGCTATAGATGACCAAGTACCAACTCTGGTGGTTTTGTGAGGTTATTCACCGCTATAATTTTTAAATAAGGCCACGATAGAGGACTTTAACCCCCTTGTGAGGCAATAGACGCTTGCTGGAATTACCTAAAGAGGAAAAATTGCATTAGATACAATTTTAGTTAAAACTTACTCTCTGAAACTATTATAGTATTTATGTAGTCGAACTCTAGCGAGGTATTCAAACCGGAAGGGGTCTAGATTTTGTAGAATGTTCTCACTATGGCTTATCACCGGGTACGCTCTATTAGAATCTGTCATATCCTAAGTGAAATGTTTCTGCAGGACATTCCATGAACAAATGTTTATTTTTGAACTCGCCAAGAAGCATTACCAATTCCAAAAATAATATATAATCTCCATTAAAACTACGCAAAGTCGTAATGGAAGCCTTTAATGTGTCACACGCTTTCACTAAATTGCTTTAACACCGCTCCATATGGCCACTTACCACCTCACAACCATCCACTAAGTTGTTCGCACAGTGTCGAAATCTGGCTTGGAGTGAATTACGATTAATCTGCTAAACTTCGTGCTTAGTTTCGTCACGCAAGAATCCCATGACTTTGCCGCGTGTTGTACAAACATTTGTCTTAAAGTGTCCATGTGCATCGAAATCACGTACAGTAAGATCAGGTAAAGCCTGATAAACTCTTCTCCTGAGGCCCAATAAACGATATGCGGACATGATCTCTTCTCTTCAATTCGACGCCTACACTACCGGGTTGTAATAACCTCGCCTAATAACACATCTCCCACATCTTATGTCTCTTAAGTGGGATTTTAATAATAGTATTATTATTATATGGTGTTTGGAACATTAAAGTAAAATTGCAAAGATTCACCTTTCTCTCTTTAAAAGAAACATTGCTCAAATCGAAATATTTTATTTGAAATATAGAATAACCACGTAGCCTGCATATTCAAATTACATACGAAATTATAGTCCAATCTGAAGAATGGTCATAAACGGCCATTCTTCAGAGTGAATTGGAGTCCCTTAAGGATCTGTCTTCGGATCTCTCTTGTTTCTATGGATAGCAGTAATCCCAGATTAACGTTCCATCTCTGTGGTATGCTACAATCAAGATACTGGAGAATTTCAAAGTCGCGGGGATCATTGTGCAGTCAGATATGAAGTTCTCTGGGTAGTGCTGTTAGGACAGCCCGTGGGGTTTTGTCAATGATATACAAGAATTTTTCCAGCAAAGATAAGGAGGTGATTGTTTCGCAGTATAAGGCATTGCGCCACAACTAAGTAGTGCATACAGATCTGGTACCCTTATTTGAGGAAGAATGTTGATCTGTTAGAACGGATACAGAGAGAGAAAGCAACAAGATTCGTGAGGGACACAAAAGGGTGCTCTTAGCAAGGCTTCAAGGTTCTGTAAACTGCAGCATCTAGAGATTAGGCATCTGCGACGAGATCTGATTGAGATGTTCAAGACTCTGAATGAATTAATCAAACTCAATGGTGCTGGAATTCTTCCTCTTGATGGACTACACACGAGGGGGGATATAAATTCAAATTGAGGAAACATTTCACCTCTGCAAGAATAGATGGAACAAACTTCCATCTGTTCTTGCAGTGGTTGTTAGTTTGAATAAATTAATAAAATTTAATTAAATAAATTAATTAAATCATATATTTAATTAAAAATATGAGTACAGTACATTAGTAATCACTGACCATGAAGGATCTCGCCTTTCCATGTTCGCTGACCAATTAAGGTGTAAAAGCTATCTAACAGATTTGAAATCGGCTACTTGAACCTAGAGAGATTTTTGGATAACGTGGTTCTCTTCTGCTAATCGTGGCATGTATTGACATAGTGCGTTAATGATTACTTAAAGGTATATGAAGAAGAATTAACATGTACTTTATTATTAATACTCGCCTCTACGCGCTTAATAAGATTGCTGTGATAATCTTTGTCTTACTGTGCATAAGATTTTAATCCTGTTGATTTGAAAATAGCTAGCATGTGAAAACTGATGATATCCTTCTCATTTTTATATCTTAGTGACGAATCCCTGTGAACAACTCCACTGTGGTCCAGGTAAAGAATGTCATATCGATCCACACGGGATAGCGTCCTGTCAGTGTCCTCCAGATTGTGAAGCAGTCATGAGGCCGATTTGCGGATCGGACGAGCGAACGTATCCAAATGACTGCGAATTAAAACGACAGGCCTGTGTTCAGAGGAAAATCTTAGTTGTAGCCTACAGGGGAGAGTGCAGTGAGTATAAAATATTTCTTAAAATATGGAGCTTTCCTTCAGTGATACGATGATCATTTTGTGGCTTATTAATTAAAAATGACAGAAAAATGTGGGCTTTATATGGCACAGAATATTAGTCACTAAATATCTTTATTCCTTGTCGGTAAGGTTAGATTAATGTACCAGTTCTAGATAATATCGATTAAAGGTATCTCTAAAAAAATACCATTCCTGATTGCCAATTCACAATATTAAAACCCAATCCTCGTATTATCATAATGATTGTTATTATTGGCACACGTTTCATTCTTCTTTGGCCAGACCAAAGACCACGAAATTCACCATAAACCAAAGTCCAGATGATAACACTGCAACCTCCTTCTACTTAGATAAATCCAGTTGCTGAATGACCTTATTAGCCTTTCGATTTATCTTTTTGAATAAAATATTTTAACCGCTTCTGCGATGCGACCTACATAATTGAAATGGCGAGGGTTGACGAATTACTTACAACGGCTAACCTTTCTGAGAGGTTAATACATGGAGGCTATTGCTAAAGATTTATTAATGAAACGACGATGGATTCATATTACTGCGAAATGACAATTACTGTCCCAAGGAGCGTATAACAAATGAGCCCCTAAACCATAATGAAAATCTATTTTCACTGGCTCTTCAAAATTCTTTCACCGTTTAATCCCCGAGATATTTCTTCCGAGGTACTTTACTCAAAGGGTCATTATTCTAATGTACACGAAGCAAATTTCGAACGAATATAATACTTCACTTTTAAAGAAAGGAACACAGAGAGTGTCGAATTTAACGAAATAGGAACTGTTTGCAGCTGATGCTTCCAATTTCCAAAGGTTCATCTCCAATAACATCATCAGCAAAGAATACTGTCATTGCCAATATCTGTTAAGCATCATCGGCTGGAAACTCTGCTTCTTCTCTAATGACATAATTATTCAAGAGCGAAACTTAGCATCAGATGGGCACCCTAGAAATGAATATAAGGATTAGTGCTTTCTCATTTATACATATAAGCTTCCATGCGAGATCCGCAGGGTAGATACAGTAATTACTCTACCTACGAATACAGCAATTACTGTACACGGCAATTACAATATCTGTTATCGGACATTACAATCGAGACGGAATTAATAGTTTTTCGGCAATTTCTCTCAGCTCTACTTTGAAACATTCACTACTCTACAAAATAATCCTCCCCGCCCTCCCTGGGGCAAATAGCTTACAATGATTCAGTGGGCTTTAATCCTTGGATTACTTAGGCTCACTGGTTTGAGTGACAAAAAGAATAGTGCCTTCGGTCCAAACCGACTTTGATAATTTCAACCTAGGAGACAAAGAACCGAAGTATTCCAAAAGGAATCACCTATTTCATTCTCAAGCAGTCAAACTATAACTGAACACCTTCAATTATTAACCAGAGGTGGCTCCAGAATTCTTTGTCACCTTTAGCTGAACTGCTAGTTGCAGCACTATATGCCTAATTCTGTTAGGTGTTTCAAGTAGCAAAAACTTGGCCATGCAGAGAGGGACCCAATGTGCCCAACTGTGAATCCAAGCAATCCACTAGCAGAGACAGATCGTACAGCACAAATACCTTTATCTCCAAATTGTAAGAGTAAAATTGTATTTTTTCATCGAGCCTAATCCGATCTCGAAAAGACTATGGTGCACCAGTATATGACTCAACCAGAAAATCATTGCAGTGGCTCAGCCAAATTCAACATAATGCCCTTGGAATAGCTTTAGCTGCTTTCCGAACATCTGTTGGATTCCTAAAATTGCTGGTCTCGTACAATCCAGCATAGTCCATTAGAAATGAATTATATTCTTAGCATTACAGCTAATCTGACGCATTTAGCTTTCTTAAAGCAGATTCATGTATGCCCATTCACAAGAAATCGATTGTATTGGCATAATTACTGTGACTCCGCCCTCTGTTTCCAACAACAACAAGACTTTGTGGTTCATATAGAAAAACCATGAGTTAACCGTTAAGATGGTCTATGCACAGGGTGAAGATACTCTAATATTTACACTATTCAAAGGCCATCTCTTTGATATTTTAAAATTCTTAAGATCCAGATCCCTCTAGTAAGATAGTAGCTACGTATGTCACTTGCTGTTCTTATCAAAGCCAGACTGAACCCGTGATGACGTGAATAACTTAATTTCGGGTCTGGAAAAACGCAAAGATCCAAAATGAAGAGATTTCTTTTAACCCTCAGAATGAAACCTTCATTAAAAACATACAAATTACTGTTATCAAACACTGATACAGCATGGCCTTTAAATCCAGCAATGATTATATTCCTTTTATGTCTTTCTACACAACATTTTGCATTTCTCGTTAGTGTACTTCAAAAGAAATACGAGAACTTCAATAATGAATATAATAAAAAATATTTCTGAGTTGCGATGCGGATGGTAAACAGTTCAAATAAAACCTACCACGCCGGCGAATACGAATATTTAATCAGAAGCTTATTAAATCATGTAGTGCTGTCGGTAATATCTTTGAAGCTATTACTCATCATGTTATAGTAAGAGACGTCCGCTGTCAATAAGCATCCACCAGAAAACTTTATTAATATTGCAGCTGCTGCATAATTGGAATATTTTAGCTGACACTGCCCGATCGAAAGTTATTTCAGGACTCCCTCTCCCAGCCCCAATAGCACCTTTCACCCAAGTTGACAGTACTGTTGACTTTGTTGTGCTACTACTATTTGCGTTTGGGTCGACGTATTTGCACGTGGCTTTCAGGTAATTCCACAGCAAGTATTTGCTTTTCAGAAAAGGGACTTTCCTATTTTAACTCGAGTGCAGTTTCCATTTATGAAATCTGTTTGCATTTCTGAAGAGTCACTAGATGGCACGTTTTCATAGAACCAAAGGCTTAGTCGGTTCTTTTTTTTTTTTTAGGTGACGCCGGTATTTTTATATCCCGGCACTGGGATTAGCTTGAATTGCCTCAGGAAGTGTGAAGGCTTGAATGCCTAGTTGCTATTCATTAAGGTCGTTAATGATTCAGGGTTAATTTTCTCTACTTACTTTTCTCTCCCTTTTTCTTTAGATAGTTAAGTAGCTGGAAGACAGTTGCGGATAATTCGTATAGAAATATGTCGCCAGTAAAAGTCGGTGTATTTCAGTAATATTGAGATGTTTCTAAGCAATATAGCTGATCCTCAGAAGAGAAACTAACTCAACTTAATAATTCTCAAAAACAGTCCACAATTCAACTTTTGATATATTGGTATTCATCTTATTCGAATGAATATTCGAAACTGTGGTGCAGAAAGTAAATTTTCTTTGGCGTGAGACCAGAGTCAATATCAAGTTAAATTTCTGGGGGAATACAATCTTTTTTTAAATAATCTAATCACCTTCCACCTCAGACTATTTATTCTAGCATCCGGCAAGCTTTTTGACTCACCTTCGCCTTTCATTCCATTTCTCTGGCTACTTGAGGTTGGTGAGGATCGCGGTACTGTTCCAGGATGTGATGAAACTGAAGAAAATTATTCTCTCAGTAATTCATGTTTTGTAGTACTCACTTCGGGAACCAATATGTTGTCGGATCCATATTATTGATTAAGGTACACAAAAGGACCAGCAAAAGTGAAATAAAAAATAGTGGAGAATCTGAGAAGCTTTATTACACCTCTTCCTTTTCGAGCATCTTCTCTCTGTCTCAGAAAACACTTCTTCTAACCATTCACGTTGTTGTTGAGCTCCGATAAGTTGGCAATTTTTCCAGCATCAGACCATGACGGGGACTTTGGATGAACGTTTCTTCAGGCCGATGAACCCGTGTTGTCAACGCCGGTGGAAAGTTACTACAAATCTACCTCTCCAAATAGTTGTAAATTGACTGCGAAAAAGATATTATCCTGTATCCGTGCTTTTAGGGTGAGCTATTCGGTCGTAATATTTTATTATTTTCGTTCTTCCCAAAGAGATTTTTGAAAGATGTGAGTGGTCAATAAAAGAAAATACTTTATACTTCATGGTACTCGCTAAACGTTTACAATGAACGTGACACTTAAGCACTGTTAAAATTTCGTGTCCTTTTTTTTGTAAATCTGACCTATAACAGAAAGATAGAGAGCCTGCATAACCACTTAATTCTGCGCTAGTTTCAAATTCTTTAATTAGTTTTAAGTTAGCCGTAAATTCTGAGCTCAACTCCCAACTTAGAGGAATCAAAGTTTCCTCTTATGCAACGACATTTACTCGTTAGGGTGGTACATATTTAATCTCCGTTCGCGTGCTGTGTCATCAGCTTCCAGAAAGGAACGAGTGAGTGAAGTAAGGAAGGAATGAATTCAGGTGGTTTATCCAAATAAATCTAAGCTGCAGGAATAGTTATTTTGATAGATGTTAATCGTATAGAGGAAACAAAGAACGCTGAAAGTATTTTTAATCATTGTTAACTTTGATAATTATCAAAATTAATAATTAACTTTTGATAATTATCATGAG
Organism: Mastigoproctus giganteus; assembly: GCF_048544385.1. NCBI lineage: Eukaryota > Metazoa > Arthropoda > Arachnida > Uropygi > Thelyphonidae > Mastigoproctus > Mastigoproctus giganteus. The sequence continues at coordinate 145,123,673 of NC_143587.1, forward strand.
CATACTGCTAGGATATATTCAATTTCATTCGGTTTCATATGGATATGATAAATATAAAAAAAGTTTAATGAAAAGTCTGATATTTTCCATTTATAAGAGTTGTTGAAGAACCATAGTTAATGGCATGGTTGAGAGAAATAGCAGGATTGAGGAACTTGTAGTCAAATTTGTTGATTGGTGACGTTGGAGAATCGGTGACTCAAATGGATTGCTCCAATGTATAATATCTTAAAAGTTAAGACTGTTGATAGTCCACGTACAATGGAAACTAACTGAACTGGACATGGTTTGGTTAACTTTTCAAAAAGCCCAGAATGGATGAAGAAATGTCCCTGAGCAATATCCATTGAAGAGAACTGTAACAATACTTTGTCCCATTGCTCAAATAGGACTGAAATCGCTTGGATTACCAGGGTCTGATTAATTAGAGACCTCAATGTCTTTATAATGGTTTTATCAGAGGGGACCAGCGCCTTAGTAAAAGTCTGATATTAGAAGTCAAATAACTATACTCGTATAATATCAAGAAGCTTTTCATTTTAAGGTAGCGATTTCCCACCATATCTTATAACTCATTAATTTTGTAAATATTTTATTTGCGAGGACATTGGAGCCTTTAAACCACACTCAGCAAAACAAGAAGCTGTCGGTTATAACTAATATCAAAAGCTCCATTTTAACCTATATTTTCTGTGGGACATTCTTTAATAGGTGTTATCGCGTTTTAAGCGTTTCTCTGCGAATCATTGCCAAGACCAGGCTTTCTTAAGGAACACCTACTCCTATAACTCTGTCCAAACTAAGTCCAGAGTATCTGTTTAATCCAAAGAATTTCACTTATCGCTTACGCTATCCAAATTTCCAGTGACTTATCTACTGTATTCATCACATCTTCCCTGTGGTTCCGAGAATGACGTGAAAGTCACGGTTCAGACCACGGGTTAATAATATACCCGCCTATTCAGTTCAACCAGTACTGCCATCTTGCGGCCGCTGGGGGAAATCGCGACCAAAGTGTCATTGGGCTATCTCCATCTTTACATCATCAACTGTCACCGTGGCCGCGTGCCTCTCCCCAGAGCCTGCATATCAGCAGAACTTCAGAAATGACTCAAGCTCCTATCTTTAGTAACCTTGAAGGCATCTCCGAAGGGCGTGCATCATTTACGAAGGCATGCTGATAACGGTAACGACGTCGGTGGAAGTTATAGGAGGGTCGCCTTAACCCTTTCGGAAAACACTTGGAGCGGAAGACGGAAAAGTAATGCATCTCCTGTAAGCTTACGTAATAGAAAACTTTGCGCCCGCGCGCGTGCTATGTACACGTAGAAATGTGGAGATGCGACTTCCTCAGAAAGTTGTATTAGTAAAAGTGTTTGCAAATATTTAGAGAGAGGAAGATGCCGAATTCGTATTTGAGAAAGTCAAACACGAAATAATACTGTACACGCCTTTCATTACCTGCCAGTAGAAGATAATGTTTCCATTTTAGGTTTCAAAGCGTATTAGAATCTTAGACTATATTGAGTTGGTGTATTATGGTTGTACAAGTGTGTTGTGCGTTCATGGGCCAGATAGCAGAGAACGAACTTGCAATTAACGGTAATTAGGATGCCTCCTCCCTGACAGTATAAGGGTCTCACGAATTCTAAAGAACTCTTCAATCGGGACCGTATTTAAAAGATTTCGCGCCGAAACAGATTGGGGATTTTGAGCATATCCTTCAGTCAGTCATTCTTCAGAAAGTGCTACGGTTGTTGATAACTGAACCACTCAATATCCAGTTTAAAATGCAATAAATTTCTTCGAATATACGCGATATACTCAATGTCCATTGATAGATGACAACCCTGGTTGTGATGGGTTGTACCATATTTTTTTTTATTCATAGAAAAAAAACATGGCAGATGTTTCTTCTGCATAGAATACCGACATTACCATCAGCTTGAATTATGTATTTCCTAATGATATCTGAACCGGGAGATAACTTTCATTTAATCTGCCCATATTTTATTCATAGGTGAAACCGGACCATGCCACAATTACCACTGTACATTTGGTGCTATGTGCGTTGTTAAGAACGGTAGACCAGACTGTGAGTGCCCGACGTGCTCAGAAGAGTTTGAGCCAGTGTGCGGATCGGATGGTATCTCTTACACCAACGAATGTAAGCTGAAAAGAGAGGCATGCGAACAGAAGAAGGAGATTAAGATTGTTTATAACAGACTTTGCAGTAAGTAGAGTTAACAAATTGTTATTTAGAATGTTCACTAATTATTCATTCGGCATATATTACAAAATAAAAATTGCGTAGAAATCTGTATTAGAAAAATAGAACTTAATGGTTGTCATTAAATTTAGTTATAATAATTTAATCTGATAGTTATTGTGAATATTGTAAATATAGTTATTTTTGTAATGATATTCAGGAATGATTCGTGGTAGCTTACTGTTGTGCCGAATTCAAAGCCAGATTTATTAGGGAGCAGTTACTTCAGGAACTAAGGTCTTAGGCGCCCCGGGCAAACTCAGTTTTATTGTAAAAACTAAATATTTCGTTTATATCCTCCATTATTTCGCACTGTGTCCAGAATCCTGTATTTCCTAAATCCAAATTATCTGGATATCACTCAAAAAAGATGTTAGCCATCACTCTTCTTTTTTTGATGGAACCGTTTGTATTTTCAATAAGAAATGTGGATAATGTCCTATGCTTCCATGCATTTATCCGCTGCCCTGTTTCTGGACTGAAATGAGTACTCATGTCTCGACACAGCTCATCCAAGAACAGATTATCTAGGGATTCTAGACAGACATGAACCTCATTATTTTCACTCTTGTTTTTGGAAATCATTTTTCCAGCGCTTTCGTATATCGCATCTCCTCATAGCAATGCCCGCCTCCGACCCATAGGAAATGTCAATTTCTATCGATTCCACTCGACAAAAAATTGAACAGCATTAAATCTTCTTAAATTAGTCTCTCTCTCAGAGAAAATATGCAACTTCAGTTGCTCTCTAGGCACTGTCTTCGAAATCCCTTAAGGTGACAAGATTTTTTTCACACTGCCTCCAAATTAATTGATCTAGAGTATGAATACAGAAGAGAAGGGGTGTTTTCCTCTCTAAAATCGAGTTTTTCATCCAGCAAATAGCCATCTTCCAAAACTTACAGAATAACGTCCACCAGCCTGCGAGATCAAAATCCATTTAAATATAATTGCTTCAATTTTATTTCAGGTTCAGGGACCTTAATTTACTTGGCGTGCCCTTTGATGCGATTTTAAATAAACAACCAAAAGTCTTTCTTTTCTAGAAGGACCACACCCAGTTTGTTCTTTGTGTCTACTACCTAACATCGAATCAATTTATGTGTCACCGTGTTTTGTTTGCTTTCCACACACACGTTCACTGTTTTCTCCTTGTCCCCTTAGAGGTCGGACGCTATTCGCACACTGGTTATTCTGTCATCCCAAACATACGTACCGCTATCGAGTTATAACGTGGTTTCTACAGGTGTACTGACGTCTCTCCCAATAACAAAGACGTAATGCTCTGAATTCTTGTGCAAAATAAGAGAGAAAGAGCCTGACTACCTTGTTTGCCATTGGACGTAAACAACGGCATCTAATCGGTGGCATGTGTGAACTGTTTCCTCCCGCTATAATTTATTTTTATTGGTCTCTTGTCAAAAATGGGCTTCTGTTCAACATATCGAGGATGCTGTAACTGCTTTGTGCCTCTGGGAGTTAACAAACGTGGCTAGTTTTATAATGAGTAAAGAGTTTCCTTGTCTTGTATGCTAACTCGTTTTTTTTTTATTCTAATCTTTATAAAGTTATCTAGTTATAACTTTTGTATTTCTTTACGCTCGCTGCTTAGAAGGCTTTAGTTTAACACCATAAGAAATACCATATTCAAATTCTGATCACATTATTGCCACTTTAAAACAGAAACAGTCGTACTTCTTTGAGGATCTAATTTGTGTATTTGGCAAGGAAAGGTTTTGCGACTTTGGTTTCATTTTTAGCGACATGTTTCAATCGCCAAGGAGTTACAAGTCACTTAGGCAGTTCCCAGGGGGAGGAAATAAAATTTACGTTTCAAAGATGTTCTATTTAATTATGGATCGATGTTCCCATAGTTGGGATGTCGCATCACCTTTATTCAAAGTTGTACGAAACAGTTAACTCGCCTTAGCATGATTCTTCGACTTTTTCTTATAAAGAATAGTAACAAGCTATTTTAACAGTTACAAAGCAGTTTCAAACACGTAGAAGAGAGCAAGATAACTTCTATTTTATTCGATCTATATATGACCAGTTTTTGTGTCTTCCATTACGTTATAAATATATCGAGCAATAGAAAACTTTAATATCTTTAAAATTCGTCACTCTCAGGGATTGAGAGATACCCGATTTTAGAATTTTTCTGCATTTTAGAGTTGTATACCTGTGGTTGAGCAGTTTTAGAGGTGCCCATTTCAATAAATATTGAACACAAAGGACCTATTTACATCCGTAAAAATTTATGATGACTATTTTCTTGTTTTCACCGGTTTTTATGGACAGAAGGATTTAAACTGAGTGGATAATGCAATGTTCTTCTTTCTCACAGCAGAAGAAATTTGTCTTTATAATGAGTTTCACTAGTATCGAATTGTTTTCAACAGATAGTTTTAGCTATATTATAACTTGTAAAACTCTGGTTTTGTTTTAGCCGCATAGCAGCTCACCTTGAAAACACTCCTTGATACCTGTTATGCTAGAGCCAATCTGATGAGGGACACCAGGTACGCCCATCATACCAGCTTCATCTTTTAAAAAATAGCCAATGAAATTATCGTCGTGCTATCTGTTTGAAATTTGTGGTGAGGAACATCAGACATATTGCCGGGGATGCCAACACTGGAAGCAAGAAAAAGAAATCCACAAACGTAAAGGGACTTTGAATGTATTACTTCAGCAGTCCAAGACCCTTGTGAAACCACAGTGTACTGCCAGAACTACCTATTCCCAGAATGTTTCAAGTTTCTGTATAACTGTAGCACAAGCTGATATAACTGTATCTTCGACAGTCCATTTGCCTCTTAAGGGCGACATCTACTGAATCCACAAACAGCAGGATAAAATAGACCAGGAGTAGCTGTCCCAGTAACAATTACAAATACCTCTTCTATCTCAATACACGAAGGAAACTGTAGAAGTGTCACATTGAGAAATAAATGTACATAGAAGATAAATAAACAGAAGTGGAGCTCAAATCTTTCTGCAAAAAGATACAGACATAGATTTCCTGTTGTTCCCAAAGAAAGATAAATCGAAAGCAGAAAAAACAAAACAAAAGAACATCGGAAGTGGACAGACGGACCCCCCAAATATAAATAATGACTAAGCAAGTACTAAAACCAGTATGCTTCTGCTACAGAGAACTCATTCAAAATCTACTGAAAATCCTGTCATACAGAACTGCACCTTAATGCGCAGGGACAGAACAGGGGATAATATCTCTGTGCAGCGCATTCCTCATTAGCAATATGAAAGTCATTACAATTCGTCTTGCGGTTGGAATACTAACGATCTCTTTCATCCACTTGGGAATCAACATCTTTCAGGAAGACTTTGCTGACTTTATTCAACAATTTCCTCCTCCTGTTTATTAGGAAATTTTAATGGACATAACACTGTTGGAATGTACTGATGTTAATAAACGTTGTCGAATTATTTAAGGCACGATTAATCTTAACGAACTCTCCTTTCCAACAGAGGTGCTAATGTATACGTAATTATAGTATGTTTTCATTCACCAACAGATACTTTCTCTTCCATTGATTTTTGTATCTGCTTTTCTTCTCTCCATCCAGTCTTAACTTAGGAAGTTAACTTAAACCCTCTAGCAAGTAATCACTTCCCAGTGAAATCCACTTTGATTAACCTACACATTTGCAAATCTCCTAGGATACCATGGTGGAAACTCAGTCAGGTTAACTGGTACGCTTATGGTCAATTAGAATACTTTGATAACACAATAGTTCGGCAAGATACAATCAATTTTGCAGTAACATGTACCACCGACTTATTGTTCAAGCTGAGACAGACACAACACCAGAAATTTCTGCATGATTCTCAACTTTTCCAAAACTGTGGTGGAGACCTGATTGCAGTAGATAAGAAGGCACAGGATAAGGCTGAGGTCAAAGTCACAAGATAGATGGATCCAGTTTCCATCCTCTATAAGACAGTCAGCTAGCCCCAGAGTTATAGAGGATAAATATCATACCTAAAATGAAGGGCAAATACCTCTCCTATTCCACTTCAGTCTGGAGCATAATGGTTGCCCATGTACTTGGAGAAATCTTTTCCATCATTTCGCATAAGATTCTTAGAAACCCCCTTTTTTTTAACGAAGAAACAGATCATTGTTTATTTATAACTGGCTGCTGTACACCATGTTTTGTTTTATATAAGATGAACTTACTACTGAACTCCCAGTGTTTTTAAGCTCCAATAGATGTTTTGGTATTGTGTATTCCGATATACAATTATTGAAAATATATGCCATTATTACAGATGAAAAACAATTCCTCGAAATATTAACAATTTATGTTTATTTTTAGTTCATACGTAAACTATTTGCTAGTCGAACTAGTAAATATGAACTTAAGTAATTATTAAATATGTCTGATTATACAGATGGCTGTGAAAACACTAAATGTGACTTCTACGCAGTCTGCGAGACCGATAGCAAAGGAACTGTTAAATGCGTATGCCCCGAAACTTGTGTCCAGGTGAGTACAGTTTATACTTATTGTCTATGAACTTTGATCTTTTCGTTGGGCTTTCGAGTGAGTGATTTAAATAACCGTGGGGATACGATGAAGTATTTTTCTTTCTATTTTTTAAAGCGAATTAAAAATTATCTTCTGTCCGACTGCATTTTAAAATTGCAGTGATGAGAATGGTATACATACAGGATGGTGTGGTCAGAACTTACGAAACGGAACCCACGGAATCCTTAAAGCAGAGAGCAGCGAAAGGCTCATAAGTAACTGCCACAAAATTCTCGTCACGTTCTTAGCACTGTCAGCTACAACTGTTTAGGGAAAATTGATAAGCTCGTACATCAGAAGAACAACTGGGTTCAGCAAAATAGATTTCGACGCTACCAACATGAGTTTAAAGTCCGATGCATTAGGTTAAGTTCTGTACGAATTTGAACACTAATGACATTCTTTAAACTAGAGATTTAGTTAGTGTTGAAACAAAATTTGTTTATTCACGCGTGTGCAAGACGACAACAGACAAGCAAAGGGCCCATTTGCAGGGACTTATTAAATCCCAGGCGTTCTGCTTGTTCTACGGATCACATGATAAAATAAATTCGAACAGAACGTCGCACGCCATGTTGGCAACGTCCGTTAGGAGTTAAGAAAGGTGAAAACCAAGTATTTTCTTCGAGCTGTCTAACGGGAGTTATTTTATTTCAGTTGGAGAATCCAGTTTGTGGTACAGACGGGATTTCGTACAGCAGCGAATGCCAGATGAGAGTTGCCGCTTGTAAGATTCAACAGCACGTAACAGTCGCATCTAAAGGACCCTGTGGTGAGTATCTAACATGTTAGGAGAACGTTAAGTGTTCCATCAAGGTACTCATAATAAATAAATCAATAATGGTGTTTATTTAGCATCTCAGAGTAGCTAGAATACCAAAACATGAAAGTTAATGCATTTTTTCCAAGATTGCGTGGTGAATTTTTCGTGGTGAATTTTTAAAGATATTAATGTTTTTGTGGTAAAGCCTTGTTGAGTAAAGAAATAAGTAGAAATGGGTTTTGTGAGATTTAGAAAGTTGTAAACATTATATTAGTTATGTGCCCGTACATCACTGGAGGATCAGAGTGAATTTACCATTAAAAATGCAATAATGCAATTTCTCCTCGGATTCCTCTCATAATTAACTTTGTTTTTGGCTAAGTTCCACTAGAAGTTTTAGAAATGGTTATTATTTTGAAGAAGATTAAACGTTTTATAAAATAACGAAAGGAATTAAGTTCTCAGTTGCTAATACCTGTCTTCCAATTAGTTGTCATAAGAAAGTTCTGTATATAATTTCCAGTTTACGAGAAAAATGTAATTTCTTTTGTTTATACTCTTACACGGCCACATAATAGCAGAGGAGTTCTTAATATAGAGTACAAGAACATCATGTTAGCTCTTCCAGATGGTACATCAGATTACTGACAGCTAAATGGACAAATACTGGAAACCACAACTGACCTGGCATAGCCGAGTGGTCAATACAGGGATCTAGTGCTACACTTGACCCTAGTTTGTCCTCACCGGGATGCAACTGTTATTTGAACAATTAGCGTGATTAACTCCATAATTGTATGCTAACCCCAGTATGGTTGAACAGTTGATCCCATCTTGTGACATGTAGTTGGCCCACGAAATATTGTTTGCCTCCCCCAGTAAAAGATGTTCATGCGCAGGCTCACAACTCGTGTCTGTTATTAGAAATCGAATTGCAGTTAGCTCCGAGATGGCCATAATTCAGCAGAAAGCAATGATATTCCTGTATGCTAAATTTCGGTTTGCAGCCAAATACAACGCCAATTTGAGTTAATACATGCGATGATGGATGTGCCAGGCTGTGTTATAATCAGTTTATGCATCTAGAGAATACTAAGAAATATAAACCTACATAAACCACAAAACTCTGTGGAAATCGTTGATCGTATTCATTACATATTCATACACAGTGGGCTGCATTTGCAAGTCAATCATTAGAAGCGCTTCTGAACAGCTCCTCAATCTGTTCAAAAGTGTTTCAAAAATATTTCTGTACAAGCTCTATAAACTTCAAATGTTAAACCATACTTGAGAATCATGATGTGGTTCTCAAGAAGATAATAACTGATATAATTTTTTAACTGATTTCGAGCAAACTGAAGGTTTCAAAGATTTACAGCAAGAAGATAAACAACAATAGATTCACCAAAGTTTTCTAATATATCGGTATAATAAGGATGACATATTGGAATTCCATGTAAGACTTCTTAGTGATTCCAATTTATTTAAATACTGATTATAATTGTCTCTACTATGGAGAATTTACTTCGGCCTGACAATATTTCCCGAATGAACTGACCATCCAAGTATCTGGACAGAATCTCAGTGAGTATTTTGGGTTGCTCTGAGAAGACAACGTTTGAATCTTCAACTACCTCCCAGAAACAAAGATGATAAAAGTGCATGGAAATGAGACTTTTTACTTTCATTAAAATAAAGCTGTTTATTTATAACTTATACGTTGACATTATTATGATGAAAAATACATAACTTTATGTTAGTGTTAATATTATATTAATATTACAATAATAGTAAGCAAATGACTTTTTCTTACGTTCTGGAAATATCAAAGAATATGCGAAAAGCATCAATATTTCTGAAGTTAGTCCCAAGGCTATTCAGGGATTACGATATTCAGTTTCATTTCATCATCTCAAGATAAACAATTTTGTTTTTATGAACTTCCCATGCAACCAGGAAATGTCTATGAAAAGCTAATTCGTATATTTCTAAAAGTAAACCCAGAATGAACTAACTTCTCTTTCAACACCGGTGTTAGTATAAATAACTCGAATATAATCTGAAAATAGAAAAACAAACTGAAAGTCCATAACGCTCCGGTTATTAACTTAATTAGCTAGAGCTTTTTGGAAGCAACATCTTTAGGCGATTTGAAAATTTACATTTTATTTTTTAAAGGAAAGTATGGTTATTAATGACTGGCTCTTGGTCAGGTATCCTGCATTCCATTTATTACATTGAATCTGTCTATACTGAACGAATAAAGTCGGATTCTTTGAAGAGCAAGCAGAATTAGAATTATTCTGTAATCCTCTCATAAATGATAGAAAAAGGAATTGAAAATATTGTAACCGTACTCTGGTCTTTTGTGTTTTCCCCTCCTGGGATTGTTACTTATTTCTAAGAAAGATCTTAATGTTATAATCCACATAAAACGTTTTATTGAAACCAAAGGAAACATCCGTCCACACAACAGACTCATCGGTCAAGATGACTGTGCAATAACCGCCATTATTTCCACACTACGCATGCTTTAAACTCGCATCTTGTAATTTAGAAATGATATTTGTAAATTTTTTAATACTTCTCTTCTAAAAGTTTATTCTTGCATCCAGAGACTAGCTGAAAATTCACTCCTTAATCTTTTAATTCAAACTAACCTTGTGAGATAATTCATATCGCCGATTATAACAATATATTACTGGATATCTGTCTAGTAAAGTTTTTCATCCGGCTGACATTATTGAGTTAAGTAGCTTAAGTTTTTCTTTCTAAACAAAAAAGCAAATGGCACAAGTGACAATAAACGTAATTTAGAAGCGTTAATATGTCTTCATTTCGTGCGGAAAGAAGCTCAAACAAATGGAACAGATGTTTATCATATTTGATTATCGAATACGTCAAGTTTCTATCACTGGGAGAATGATAAAAGAGGTTTGTATCATTTTTCGTTCGCTGTAAAACATGTGATGTTCCCGAACGTTAAAGACAGGTGTTCAGGTTTCCACTTCCTCGTTCATCGACTGTTTCCCATCCGCACAGAATCTCGTGCAGCTAACCCGATGTAGGGAGGAGGGGGTGGGGGTGTTATTTAATAAACAATTGGGTTGCTCTTAACGTAGCACGCAATTGTTTAATTTCCTGTCAGATGGCGAAGAAAAGAAAAATCAATTACTTCTTGGAGATAGTGTTTAATATGACAGTACAAGGGAAAATTAGGCGCTCGAGATTTTAAAGAAGCCGGTTGTATTTCTTCTCAACACCAGTCTACACTTGGTCCGGGATTTTTATTAATAATCTGGAGATGATGAAAGAAAATGAAAATAATTTTCCTTAAATATTTAATAGGGAGAGTTTTCCCATGCGGAAAAAGACAGTGATTGGCTGTGTGAGCAAAGTTAAGTGGCTTTTAACTTGGAGGTTTAATGAGGGAATGCGGATCAGTACTCCATCTGGAGCTTGGGAAAAATATTTTAAGTGTGTTGTTTGCTATTTTCAGCTAGAAATTCATAATGAAAAACTTTGAAGCCTTTCAAAGTGTTTAATACTTTTCCAAGAGTTTATTTTTTTATATATTATAAGCTGTTTGATTAAAGTGTTGAGGTTAATTTCGAGTATGTTTCGGGATAAGGGAACACCCTTGAATTATTGGATGGACGGGAACCAGTAGTATTTTAAATTTTTGATCTGTGTTCATCTCATTTATTTAGATTTTTTTATATAAATAAATTAATGAGGAACGACTTCCTCGAGCTTTCTTAAACCCAAATAAACTTTGAATTTCATTAATTTGTACACGTTTTATATAAACAAATCGTGACAGAAGTCTATAATTAAAAGTATGGTAAACATTTCTTGTTTGCAGTGATTTCTACTTGAATTATTATTGATTTATTATGAGTTATAGAACATACAAATAAAATATGTTGTGTTCTGTATTTCTGCATGAAAATCGAATACATCACCTTACTTAAAATGCTAATTTAATTAACCTTATCACTGCAATTTCAGATCTCTGCCAGAATGTGCATTGCAAATACGGTGCCACTTGCGAGAATGGAAGATGCGTGTGCCCAACGGACTGTCCAGAGACCTATGAACCCATATGTGCAAACGATGGCACGACCTACCAGAACGAGTGCGAGATGCGAAGAGAATCGTGTCAGCAGGATCAAGAGCTTAGTGCCCTGTTCTACGGAGAGTGCGAAGATGTCGGGGGTTCAGGATTAGGTGAGGTTTGTTTGTGCACTTGGAAATTGAAAAGGATTAAAGGGAATAGGCTACAGCATTGAAGTTTACTTGTGATTAATTTTGAAACTACACTGCATATTCTCAGCTTGCTTCCTCCCAGTGTCTTTACGGTTTAAGCATTTATTTTCCTGTTTGCTGACCGAGTTATAATCTAGTCCCAAGTGTCTAACTTTGAAATTGTTTAATGAATAAATATAGTTTAATCACTAAGCAGGCAGCTGTACCTTCGACCCCACAGTTACTAAGGAGTGTTCAAATATTCTTTTAATTTCTTCTTTGTGTTGGAAACACTTCTTAAATACCATGTTCAAAGTAGAGAATTGAGAATTTCAGAAATTACTCTGTTTTCCTATAATTAATCCTCTAAAGATATAAGGGGTGCAATAATTACGGGCATAAATGAGTTGCTCCATAAGTATCAATCATTTTCAAAGAAATAGAGCATATAAAGGAAGTTAGCCGTAAGGCCATAATGAATTTATGCTGGAGTTGATCCTCAGGAAATTAGCATGGCCGAATTTAGCAAACAAATGTGAATAAAACAAATAGAAAAAAAAAGTAAACATATAAATATATATAAGTCAGCGTTTTTTTATCAGTTTACTAAATTATTGGTATATAAATCCTGAATTATTAATATTTGCAAATATTAAATACTACTAATTAATTTGTAATATTTAATCAAATCAAATAAACTTATATTACGCTGAAGCATATATAAATATTTCAACAGACATCTACCGGGCATCAGCCAGCAGGTGCCTGTTGAATTAAATTTCTTTAATTCAACCAGTAATTAATTTTCTAGTAATTAACTTTCTAAAGTACGTGGTACTGTTAGCTATCAGATTGAATTTCTATAATTTAAATAAAATCAGCGTTATTTTAAGACATTCCCCACAAACATTACAATTAAATATCTAAAATTGTTAAATATAATAAAACAGTACCTTGTGAACATCACGTTATTTATCATAATTATGCGATGATACTTATTTAACTGATTTTGATTAAATCGATTTGATTTTCTGAAATTGATAAGCGTTAATTGCTGTTTTTCAAATATGGGTTTACAGTTTGGTTTGAGAATGTGGCAGTACATTGCAGTAAAGTCTTAAAATGCTGAATAGGCCAAAATTATTGAATTTAACATAGTTAATTTTGCCTTCATTCCGTTTAAATGTCATTATAACGTTCCGAAATTCATTAAGCTCACATTTTAGGTAAACTACTAGCCTGTCAAACATGATGACGTTGGAGTTAAAGTGGCGCCATCTACTGTTTATGACTGTACAAATAAATTGTGATAATGGATTTTCTTTTTAATATTTGTTGGGAATGGCTTAAAATAACGCCGATTTTATTTAAATAATATAAATTCAATTCGATAACCAAAGAAAAATATTTCTGCTAAAATAAAACTATGAATACTTTAGCAAAAAATATTTAAAAAGATTTTACAAATATCAATAGTACAAATATTAATAGTACAGATATTAATAGTACAAATATCAATAGTATAAAATTCTTACAAATATCATTAATAAATTAGTAAAATTTTAAATTTCAAGCAGATTTCAACGTGTTACTGTTTTTATATCAATTTTAGCTAACTGTGAAATATAAATTAAATAAAAAGAAACAAAATAGAAAATAATTATCTTCATCCTACTAGTTGCTGGATATTTCGTTCCATACTATGCATTATAAATACGGATTCCTCGGGGATGAAAGCACCGCCTGCTGTTACAAAACAAATGACTCATTAAGGAGTAGTAAAAAATTAGAAGTTCCATAATTCAAACATAGCACAGCAACAGAAATCGGATGTTATCGTTCGATGGAACCTCCAAATACTCGTCTGGAGAATGCAACGTTTGTCGTTAATTATTAAGGAACTTGCAAATGGATTCTAACCCAATTTTGAAAGTTTATCTGTTCCTATTAAGAACAAAAAAAAAAAAAGAGGAACAAAACTACAACCTTCCATAATCCCATTTAGTTCTTTCCTTCGCCTCCCTTTATAGTTGATTGTGTTCTGTTCATCCTCTCAGTAGCAACATCCATTGCATTCTTCTGCTCCATCTAAGGTTTCACGTGAAGAAATTCTAGCGCCTACGCAGGTGTACCGGGAGGAGGAGGAGGAGGCAGCAGGCGCATGCTAACGATAACAATGGTCGCACGTGCTTCCGCAGTGGATGGATTATTAATTTGTCCCACGGTCTTATAAATGGAAGGAAGAAAATTAAACTCGCTACACATTACGGCTGTATCCTTTTATTCGAGACCTACTCTGTCAGACCTCGTGAGATTAAACACATTTTGCATCCCGCTACTCTCCCTATTCAGCCTACATGATGTTATTTTTATGGGATTGTGGACTTCAACAATAGGATAAAAGAGCGAACTACGGCAAAGAAAGAACGGGCAATTACAATACACACACGTGCGCGCGCGCGCACACACCACACACATACAACTCCTTGGAGACATAAACAAAGTGAAGAATGGAGCTAAGATTTAAGGAGAGAGGTCCTAAACGTAACTCAAGCATCAATGCAAACGAATCGACGTTCGTTTGTTTTTTTTTTCCCCTAAAAAAAAGCAAACGAGGGCATAGTTTGAATTAAAATGAAATTAAATTTGGAATAACAATGGGAAAGCACTTTGTAAATGACTATATTTGGTGTGATCTGTACCTAAGGTACAGATATTGAATTAAAAGGGTTCTGTTAAGTAACGTGTGAAACAGAGCGCATGCTCCAAGTTTATCCTTGGCAAGTTTTTTTTTTTTTTTTTTTTTTTTGAAATTCTGTAACGATTCACTCCACCAAGTGATTTCGAAGTCAGTTTTTTTTTATAACAGTTCATTATCCATTCTTAGAAATAGTCTGAAACCATACATTCTTAGAAATCTTTAAAAATTCAGGCACTCTTAAGAAAAATCTCAGCACCTTGTACATAATAAATAAATCATAAGTTGTTTATAAAAAAATCTCGGTTATACGTGCATTATAATTCTAATACTTGCAAATAAGCTGCAAGTAAGTGTAAATAATATTCTTTATTCATTTTTCTATCTTTTTTTCGCAGCAGACCTTGGTTCTGGAGCTAAAGGATGTACCGATAAATTTTGTAAATATAAAGGGGTGTGTGATTACGATTCTGACGGATTGCCTCACTGTATCTGCAACTTTCAGTGCGTATCGCAGAGAGACGCAGTGTGCGGGTCTGACGGTAGGCTGTACGATAACGACTGTCGTCTTAGGGAGGAATCGTGCAAGCAGCAACGCGAGATCCAGCCAGCACCTTTAAGAATGTGTGAAGGTAAGTGCGAGCACTTATTAGAGTACAAGTTGTATTTTGTACAAAGAAAGATTATTGTTAAGGAGATTTTATGTTAATATTAGTGAGTGCTCAGTGTCGTAGTGATGTTTGTGACAGATTGCTTCAACATTATTTTCGTAATTTTGTATCTCCATGGCAACCGGTTAGTAGAGAAATCCGAATCATTCTTCCATTACACTTAAGAAAGATAAAAGGTAAAAAAAAAAAAAAAAGAACTAAACTTAGTAATTAGTTTCCACGATATTAAGTTTAAGTGGATAAAATTTATAAAAAGGTATATTTATTTTTCTATCTTTCCTCTTTAATTAAAACTTCTTTTTACACTTTAATTAATATATTTTTATGTAAAATATATATTCCGTTGATATTTTTATTAAAATTTTTAATTTTTTGCAATTTAAATTTTAAAACGTCGGCTTGCGTATTATTTATACAATTGTAAAAATTGCTGTAGAAAAGCAGCATTGGAATTAATGGCCTCTTACAAGCTAACGCTCTGTTCGATGCGTTTTATCCTATTAAGTGCATGATTTAATGACTTTTATTCTCTTTTGCGTGACAGGATTAATGCCTTTGGACTAATGAATCAAGATTATGATCGTTATAATTAAGATGGTGTTTATACACACTTGACAACTAATAAATCCTTTATGGAGACTTCAACGCTGAATAGTTTAAATAAAACTGTCTGACCGTCAGATCTTGTCATTCCAACCGCAGAGATGAAATATATTATTAATTTCAACAAATAAACATCGTGAATGAGTGCATTCTATCGCCAGCGGAGCAAACACGAAACCCCGACAATACGCCACAGTTTCTACTCGATTTAACCGTTATCAGCAGAGACAGGAGCCTGCAGTTGCACGCTTATCTGCAACTTATCCCACAGAGAGAATTCTCCAATAACCGCGGGAATATCATATTTTTGACACACCTTAATTAACTATTTGTATCTTGTCACGAGAGGATGAATAAGTAACGCTGTTTCCAGGGCGGCCAGTTTACCTGCTCACTATCGTAAATACCTATCTTCGCATCTGTTAAAAAGATTCATGGTGTTCTCCAGAAACCACCTGCTGTTGCAATAGCTTTGTTGTTATAATTACCTCCCCCCTACTCTTCTGTCTGTAATCCTTCAGGCTGAATAATTCACGACATATCCAGCTATGATATTTTACGAAAACGTAGTCGTATTGATATGCTAATGAGTTTGCGCGTGCTGTTGCTTGTTTGTTACGCTCAGTTGTCATGCGTGAAATACTGGTTTATTTGTTGATTTTTGTCAATATTTCAATGCGACAGATTCTACCGCCAGAGGGACCTTCAGATTTTCAAAGGTCTTATTCTTCTGTAGACATTTATAATTAATAAGCCAAGTATGTGCATACATACATATTAAGTTCAATGTGTTCTGTACAGTACGCCACAACATATACATGCATATTTATGCGCGTGCACCAAGCCTTTTTGAAATTTAAACCGTTCTTTAATTCCACAAATCTATTCTAAAACCTCAAAAGGTATACGTACTACTTTAGATTCATTAAGCAAACAATTCATCCTAGATGGTATCGTTATCTGATGTGGGGGTTGCTGTTTCTGGTAAATCCCAACTGTTTATCCCAAAATGTTTCTCCTGAACCATCTTTACATTAATATAGGCATATAAAAATTGCTCCCTTTTTTATATCGGAATAAAATTAGAAATGTTAACATCCGCCGATGAGTATACTCAATATATTTTGCTGAGTTATTCAAAATTTGGGATCACGTCAATACTTTGTACGACAGTTTGGTGTATACGCCATTTCGCTGTATACGACAATTTGTTGAAAGAATTGGTGGCTACCGAAATTCGGTGACTTCTTAAAAAGTACCACAGACAAGTTAAAGATTTGGATAAGAGAACCTTTTCCGCACTTTACTTTCACTTCTGTAAGTTGCGTTTTTTACGAAATACACATGGGGTGGGGAGTTGTTCCAGAGACGAAAAGTAGAGATCATTAATGGATTGGCAGCTGGATAATGCGAGTCTCTGTACTGTGGATGGGTTAAGGGCAGGAGAATAACTTCCCTGGAGATATATAGGGGTAGGAATTGGAGTCAGAGTCCCCTACATGGAAAAGCGCTCTGGTCCAGTGAGATGTTTTCACCAGCATTCATGGCAGTCCTCGATGCTCCTGACTAAGGGATGGTGGGTCAAAAGACAGTATGGACGACACTTGTTAAACTGGGTTTATTTTTGAACCAAGCTACTAAGGTCGTGAGGCACTGGATTCAACTGAGTAGGTATGTAAAACAAAATTAATAAATAATATTATCTGGATTAAAGGTGTTACAATATGGACGGAATCATGTTGAAATAGGCATTACTCACTTTCCCACCTGCTGTAAGAAGGAATGGCGTGAATCCTCTTATTTATACAAACTAAATTGATAAGAAATATATTCTTTTTCTTTTTTCTGAATTCCTCCTTTCTAAGTCACCAAATTTTATTTTGTTTTCTAATTGATTTTGCTAATTTCTTATCTCTGTGTGATACACCGAATTGTCCTTGCCACGTATTTTACAACGAATTCTCTTGTAACGAATTAACGTGGATCCCAGATTTCATTTTAATTTTTCCGCTATGGTTAGCTACGCCAATTTTATCGATATTCAGCTTTCATTTAAGTCCCTATTGCAGGTCTCTCTTATGTACGTATTTTTCTGTTTTAATTTTTAAGTAACTGTGTGCCGAACGTCTATCCAGCATTAAAAAAAGGAAACAGAAAAGAAATGAAAAGTTTTACTCCAGCAGTGCAGTGTAAACATTCTCAATGAGCGAAGGGTAAACAGCCATGAGAGTTGTTCAACCCCGTCGATAACTTCTTTTCGTGTTTCACTTTACGAGCGATTTTTCCAGAACTGCATTTCTCCTTTGGTACATTCGCATCGCACGTTCCCTTCCCCACCTCCCTTGTTTAGCGTCTTGTATGCAACATTTATTACATCTCCCAGCCCGCGAAACTCCCCCTTTTTGCTGGTTGCTTCTCTTTCACTCGAATAGCTTCGCAAGTGTTTCCTGCAGCCAGCATAAACTTCTACACAAACTTTCTTCAAGATCGCTTCACCTCGTGGAGTTAAAAACTGGAACGTTTAATACCACTTCAAACTTTAAAGTCAAATCTGAATTTCGGTATTTATGTCCCATTCCTTAATCTTAAAACTTTTCTTTATTCAACGATAGTTCAAAATCAAACAAACCTTGATTATCTAAATGAATCTTACCATTATTTGGCATACTGGTGGAGTTAATGA
The DNA here is from genome assembly GCF_048544385.1 of Mastigoproctus giganteus. Classification (NCBI taxonomy): domain Eukaryota; kingdom Metazoa; phylum Arthropoda; class Arachnida; order Uropygi; family Thelyphonidae; genus Mastigoproctus; species Mastigoproctus giganteus. The sequence continues at coordinate 145,142,167 of NC_143587.1, forward strand.
AATGTTTCGTTTAACTTCTGCATGCCATCATTCAAAGATTTGTCTTATTTCAACATAAGACAAAGCTTTAACCATTTCGTCGTCGTATCAGAGCTGCTGTCCTTAATATGAACCAAATACCCAGAAGTGTGTGTGGAGAGGGGAAGGTTAACATGCTTTTCTTTCTTTCTAAGTTGTTAATCTCGCGCCAACTATCGATCGAAGGCATCATTCCACCCCCTTCCCCTTCTTTCTCTTCGGTAAACAGCATAGTCAATTTCCGTTTCCGAAAATTCTTCAGAAAACGACGTGATACGAATGCTTGAAAAGAGTTGGAGGAAACCTGTTTGGCTGCGAAGTTTTTAAAGCAGAGAGAGAAAAAGAAAGAAAGAAAGAAAGAAAGAGAGAATATTGTTAAAGATAGGAACAACGCAAACAGAAAATTTAAATGCGTTCTGAACAGTTCTTGCCAGAGAAGTCGTCTAGCCAAACAAATGACCTTTGTGCAACGGCCTTTGAATGTTGAGTGATCTGCAAAGTCGCGTTTATTTTTAAATTCCTTAGGATGTGACGAAATATGGTTAAACAGCACGATTTAACCGAAGATGATTTAATTACCATGATGATTGGTAAAGTTTAAAGTAATGATTTGATTATCTCAAGGGAAGTTGTAGTTTCATTAATGTTTACATTTTGTGATGACCATATTGGTGTATTCTGTGGAATCGAACTTGTGAACTACGATACAGACCCCTTAATAGCACACTGACCACTCAGTTCACAAGATGTCATGCGTGCAACACAAACTGCTGACAACGAAATGGTTAGCAGATGACTTCCAAACAAAGAAGCGAGTCCAATATCCATGGCATTATTTGAATGTTTGAAATAATCATTTGCTGATCCTAAAAACGCAATGTACTCTTTGTGTGTGTGTGTGGGGGGGGGGGGGGAAGTATGTTCAATCTCGAGTCTACCCACAATAAAAACGAATATCATATTTAAAACATTCAGGTTTACTTTTCATGAGAACGATTTGATTACTAATACTTCATCTCCAAATGAACACAGGCAATGTTAACTGATTTAATCGAGGCCTGATATTTCATATTATAACTTGAATTACTTTCTTTGAAATATAGGGGACAGCAAAGAAGTTATTTGCGATGGAGAACGTCCTCTGCCAGATCCAGTAACTGGAAAGGACTACTACTGTGGAGAAGGACAAAGCAGCAAGTCGTGCCCACCCAACAGCTACTGCCATAAAACTGCCAAATTTGCTAAATGCTGCCGAAAAGGTTAGTTCATTACAAAGTAAAGAATTCGCTTGGATTATTTTAGTATTAAAAGTGACCTATTACGTATACTAGACTAATCAAAATATCTGATAATGGCAATTTCACTGCATGTTTTAAAATCAACAGTTTCTAGTAGAATTATCTAAGTAAATGCGTAATGATTATTGGCCAAAATAATGAATACAAGACTAAAGAGCACCCACTGATGAACAACAGAATTGGAACCAACAAAAATCATCTTAATAAACGATGTTGAACTGCAGAGGATACACGATAAATGACGCCAAATACTACAAATCATATCGGGAGCTTAACAGGTAAATGCATGTGAGGTACCAGATGTACAGTATATTAAAGGTTCCGGACTGAAAAAGACCACAAAGTGAAGGAGCTCGAAATTGGTTTTTATGTTTATTCAAAGTACTCACCGCCTGATTGAATGCACTTATGATACTTCTGATAGATTCAGTGACTGTGCCTAAAGGTGATATTCACTTCGGCGGTTATTTTTTTCTTTGTTTCAACATTTTAAAATCTCTTTCCTTTGAGGGCATTTTTCATCTTGTGGAAAAAGAAAGAAGTCGGCTGGTGTTAGATCGAAGGAGTACTGTGGATGATTGATCTGAGCAATGCCATTTTTGTTAGAAATGTCTTCAAAACTAGCGCAGAATAGGCCTAACTGCAGGTGAATTGCAGCCTAACCTGGGAAATGCGTTTCAATAGGCTTTGAAGGCTCTCTCTCCATCATTCCTTGCGAATCATACCCTGTTTGTCGAAAAATCATCATCTGGACTTCTGTAAACGAAAATATTTGGGCCTTGCTAATGATTTTGAAGTCCACTGCATGTGCTGATGCTTCGTCACTGGGTTGTACTGAAACACCCTAATACTAATTTCCAGTCACAATACAGCCGAGGAAATTAGGATTGTCTTGAAGAGTATGGACAAAGTCATCACATGATAACACTCTTTGTTGCCTCTGCTTACGCGAGAGACTGTGCGGCAAAAGTTTTGCATAGACCTTCTTCTTTTGCTAAATCTTCCCAAAGAATTTGACAAATCGTCTCCTCATTGATATTCAGCTCATCAGCCATCGTTCTGTGAGGGTCACAATTTCCCAAACTTTTGGAATTCTGTCCTCATTTCAAGAGGTTTTTACTGACGCCCACTTCTTGGGTCATCGCGAAAGGCGTCTCGTCCGCCTTTGAACCATATACAATTCAAACATACTAGTACAACTTAACTTTTCATCGCCGTAAATAGTTCTGAATATTTTATACGCGTGCTTCCATAACAGATTTTCTCAGTTTAAAGCAAAATTTGATATTTGTTCGTTGCTCCACTGCAAAAACGCATCGTATATTCCAAAAATACGGTAATTCTCTCTATTCATATTTCTCCAGTTTAAATCATATCGCTGCTACTAGCGAAAGATTTTCGTCTAGTTACATCACACTATTTAAGAAAGTCACTGAGGGAAGGCGTTCTTAACGAATTTGCTAACATAAGTTTTCATTTATTCATAAAAATAAATGCAATTGAGACATTCACTTTGCTGCTTTGTTTTAATTACTGCATCATGTCGTTTAAATGCTTTTAGAACGCGATTTTTTTCTCTCTACAACGCCACACCATCAGACATGATTCAGAATTTATTTAGTTCCCAACTGAACAACCTAACAAACTTTCATTAATTAAGGAAATGCCACTTCTGAAATACAAACAAGAACACTGAAAAAAATAAAAGAAGGAAATTGTAGGCACAGCGGAAATGCTTCAAAAGAATTCGGCAATTCCCTCGTTCCTAGCAAACTCTTAAGTTTATAACATAGTACAGAATGAGATTGTGTAAACCAATTAAGGGATTACTAAAGATTGCTTCGGCAGTAACACATTTATTAGCTAAATGGCTGGGAACTAAATCATCTGTTATAGCCATCTGGGCGTTTGCTTGATGGTGTAAAATTACCTCTGCGACTTGTTGAAACAGAGCTGTAGCAGAAGAGCTGATTGCTTCGGTTCTTTGCAGATATCCCTACAGGGTCTCATATATGCTGAGGGCTAATGATTGGAACTGAGACCGGAAGCCATCACACAAGCAGTGCTAACCTACACTTTGGTAATACTGCTGCTGGATCGCGCCGATATACAACACGCCTACTTTTGCTCACCTTTCATGAAAGACCAAATTATAATAAGAATTGGTTAAATTCACACACCTGATCAGTCATAATAACCTTGTTTTTTTTTTCAAATGAGCAGTCCCGTTATGAAAAATAGGAACTGTATCGTATTTTTCAACTCTAACAAGATTTGTCAACTCGATAAGGCAGGTTTTTCATCCCAAAGAACACTCGATGCACTTGCAGACATAATACACGTGTATGATGTACAGTTCAAAAATCCTCCTTAACAGTATAGTAGTTTTTTGCCGAGATAGGAGTCGAATTCCAAATTCTGCAATCTTGAAGAATGTTAAAAGTGGAAACTGGAAGAATGTTAAAAGTTTCTTCAATCACGGCTGTAGAAAGTCGAACTCAACCGGATTTCTGCCGTGATTTATTCAAAGATTTCTGTTTTGGGAATCGTCTCTTTTTACTCTGTGATATGATTCTAATTTATAAATATATTTGACAGTATTTACATATATATTATTAATTTTTTATTTATTTATTTAATTATTTATTTATAGTGGCCATGATTAAGAGTTGCGCAGAAACAATTCACGGTTGTTGTGCAGATGGAAAAACCACAGCCCAAGGACCAAACCAAGCCGGCTGTCCAAGTAAGCTTTGATGAAATCTAGTTCATTATTCGCTGATTAAACTTCTTATTTATAAAACAAGCGCTGTTTTAATCATCATGTAGTAGTAAAAACCCAATATTGTTTTGATGATAAGGGAGTAGGTGGAGCTGTAGCCCCTTTAGCGGCTTCTAGGAACCGTCCAGGTACATTCAAAACAAATAAAATTCAATCATTTTAATTAAAACTGCAATTACTGTACTATACTGTAAATGAATTAAATGAAAAATAGTATTTGATTCTCACAAGCCAGCTGGAATGAGCAAATCACAGTGGTATACTTTTTACAAAGCAGGTGCCACCAACCGATGGCGTGTGACATTTAAAAAATCGATCATATGTTATACTGAATGAATCCTTCTTCATGGTCTGTAATACATAATAAATAAGTATTTTCTATAATAAAAAGAAAAAATATGCAAAATATAATTTTATGTCAGAAAGGGATCAGGACTGCGATGAATTACATTTCTTCTGACATGTACAGCAAAGAAAACTGTTATACCGAGTGATCCCGTTCCTGTATATAAATATTCTGGTTACAAAAGATTTTCCGATAATCCAAGTATCCGATAACAAAACTTTTACTGTATAATTTTGCAGTATTTGAATTGGGGACAGATCACATAAAAAGCTTGGGCGAATATAGGAACATATTGACGTAACTTTATATAAAATTTAAGAAGCAAGCTCGTGCAGCATCAGTCAAAAAAAAACACTACCCACCTTAGCTCCCATCTCCTCTGATAAAATATTTAGTTCTTCCTTAAATGTATTCAACCTACGCACTTTCCACAACACCAAATAATAGGTTATTCCAACAATCAATTACTGTCTGATTGAAAGCAAATTTTCGCACATCAATCCTGAAGCCATTCTTTTTCAAATTAAGTTTATGCCCCTTTGGATGCGCTTTGTTATAATACTTCCATTATTAAGCTTACTCAATTCATTTAAAGCTTGAAAAATTTTAATTAGTCTCCTCGCAAATGCCTAGTTTGTGCTGCAATTTGCAGAACCGTAGTCTCCTGTGGTAAGAGTATCCCTTTTTGTTCTTGACTCTCTGGTTGTTCTCTGCACCCGTTCGAAGATATGGGCTTCATATTTCTTAATATGAAGCTTCCAGACCTTTTGTCCCTGCTATTCAGGTTCCTGTATATTACTGATAGAACGCCATGAGCTGTTCAAGCCGCCTGTCTGCATTGCTCAGATGGTACAATTACCTCTGGGTTTGTTTCGTTCTCTACCACCTTGAGTGTGGCACAACCCAATTAGTTTGCTATTCTAGGATTACTGCTGTTCATATGCAGTACTGTGCATTTGCCAATGTCAAACCTCCATTACCACTTCTCAGCCCATCTACCTAATTCATCTGGTCTTGCTGACTTGATTCCTGTCATTAGCCACTCTTTCAACCTTTGCATCATCTGCAAACTTAAACAGTCAGCCCAAGCTTAAACAGTAAAGGAACCCACAGTAATAGCATTAGTCCAAGATGAGAAGTGCTCATTTAAAATCACCCTCCGGCTTCTCCCATTCAACCATCCCTTTATCCATAACACTAACTTGCCCTTAATGCCATATTTCCCAATTTATAGAGAAGCCTTTCGTGTGGAACAGTACCAAAAGCTTTACTGAAACGTAAACGTATGATGTGAAAATTGTTATTTACATCCAATTTCTTTCTTACCGCGTCAAATTATCCAGTGACATTGGGCAGAAAAGTTGCTCCTTAACAATTCCATGCTGTGACTTTAGTATAACCGCTTTGCGCTCCTGCAATACTTCATGAACCACTGAGTCCATTATTTTCTTGGAACAGAAAGTCAAGTTTGGTAGGTCGACGATTTATCACGCCCCCACCCCCTCGTTCTTTGTGAATAGGTGATACATTTGCGCACCTCAAATCTATAGGAACTACCCCTAAATCCAAGGATGCTCTCATGGTTCTGACTGAGTTGTTTGGGCTTTTGCTGCTTATTTTAATATAACTGGAAAAATTCCATCAGCCTTGTATTACTTATTTACTTTTAGCTTCAGAAATTTGTCTTTCACTTCTTCTCAATTACAACAAAATCGTGTATGTGTGAGCCCATTCCTAAAAACTTCTTCATGCGTAAATGTAAATACAATACATTTATTTAGTTTATCATCAATAATTATGCCATTTGTGACTAGGCCAATGTTGTTCATCCCTTTCTAGCTAAAATAAGCAAAGAATTGTTTGCTGCTTTTCTTTGAATAAGGAGACAAGGAGTCATGTTACCTGATTGCATACTAGTTTCTAGTTGCTGTAGGATTACATATCCCCGCTTTATATTCATCTCACGAATTTTTCTTTTCTGCCATAGTCTCATCAGTTCATCTGACAATCATTTAGGTATAAACCTTGAACTACATCTCTAAGTTGGTACGGAAAGTTCAGTAGCTTCTACGAGGAATTCCTTGAATTCCTCTTATTTGAAGTTGATAACATTATCATTCCCAGTGAAAGGAGTTTCAAACCTATCTAAGACCACCGTAGTCACCTTCAAGAATGAGAAAACCCTTCCTTTACCCTTGATGGTTACATCTTTAAGTATATCCCACACCAATACAATGTGACCACTGCGGCCCAGTGGGTCATTTGCTTTCAGATTCTCAATGCATGAAGTATCGCTGCTGATAATCAAATCAAGAGTATTGAATCCTCTTGTTGCCCCTCCACGTGCACCCACTGGTATAGCATCCACTGGTATTGCACTACCTCCAGTGGGTGCGGGATTTCGTGCACTTTGGCATGTAAAAGGTTTAAAAAAAAAAAAAAAAAAAGCCTGGCTACTCGCGCCTGGGGACAGGCACCAGACAGCAGCTGCACAGGTGGTGGCTGCTCCTTTGCAGAGGTCCTACATTCAATACAGATCCACTAGGTGGAGATGGGCTATGCCTAGGGGCCACCCTTGATACCAGGACACACACACACGTGTTTTGTACTGTGTTTCCTCAACTGTATTGTGAACAAAATATATATATATATATATATATATATGCTAGGGTAATTATATATATGAGAATGAAAATGTACATAAAATTGTATATAGATTATTGTTTATGTTTCTTGAAATTGTACATAATATTTGGGTGTGTAAATAAATGAAAAAAATGAATGAATGCCCCTCCACGTACTGCTGCAGAAAAAATTTATCCAATAAACCCACAAAAGTCTTGCTAGAGTGTGAGTTACCAACCCGCAAGTTCCAGTCAATATTACTGATTCAATCTCTTTGTCTGTACAGTTGTTCATTATACTTTCTCATTACTCCTGTAACACATGTTGAAACAATTATGTTCTGGCAATTAATTGTTCGTTTAGGTGGATAAAGGAGTTGCACCACTTCGTTCTCTGTATTTCAAACTCCCTTTTTTCAAGGCAGTGAATACTTATAGTAATTCACTTTACTGAATTTCCCTCAAGTGTCGGTTTCTTAATATTTCTTCTTTGTACAGCCTTTATCGTATAACTTTTCCTTGAATTCAATTGTCTTTGTTGCACTTAAAACCATTTCTGTAAGATTTTCCTAAAGGCACCTTCTGGAATTGAAGTCCACTTCAGTCGAATTATGTTTCTTTTTCATACGCAGCAATTTTTGTTCTTTTAAAACCTGCTATTGAAACATCAATTCTTAACTAATACTCCTAATTTTATTACGTGTAATTAAATCCTGCGTTTTTAATGTCTTTATTTACCATGACGCTGAAGTGAATATTGTTCCCAGAAATTCGGTTAAAGATTTTCCGTTAAAATGAATCGACAAGTTTTTTTCAAAGAAAGCGTTTAATTATTTATTTTAAGAAGCTTTTATTGCGTCATTGTGTGGCAGTATTAACGAAGTTTTTGTCATCTACGGGGTAGACACTCTCATAACATGCAGTGCTATCTGGCCTTTGAACTTAGATGGTAGAAAGGAATGGGATTTCTTACTTTTTCAGGTTTACACGTTATAGATAAGAATCATAATTAATCAGACCAATACAATACTGTTATCCTCTTTCTATAATAGGAACAGTAAATTCTCTTCGTTAAAGAATTCCGTACCACCCTGGAATCTTTTGCGACACTCCCGTTGTGGTCAGTGGCTTTACAATACTATTACTGAAAGCACAGTACCATAAAGATTACGAGAGCGTGTTGTTCACTGGTCCTTATAATCGTTCCAGCCTGTTTTCCTGAAGAGGATAGTAGAAGACCTCTCGAAATATCGACCAGTAGTCTGTATACTTGTTAGTCAGAAGTTTGTTCAGATGTACGTGGCGATGTTTATATTCTGGTATCATAAGCTCAAGTTTCATCCTTTTCAAAAACATAACGAGGGCTCAGATATCGCACATTGTCCATTCTATCAACGTTTTACCCATATCTATACGATGAATTGCCGAGCTTTGTCAGAAATATTGCTAAAATCCGCAGGTTGTGGATTTTAGCAAAAAAATAAGTTGAGTTGGTAATTTATATCGAAATTGTAATAACAATTTTATATAAGTTACTGAGCCAAGTTGGACGCTAGTCATTGAAGCCAAATGGATGCCAATCTCTGTTTAACGTACGTTATGCCATAGCGAATTGGAGTAATGGTAAAATATATTTTAAACCAAATTTTAGCAATCGTAAGAGGATTTTAGTGAAACAGTTAAAAACGAAAACCTTATGCCATGGTTCTACTGGTCTATCAGATTCTCTACGATACCCTGATGTTCACCAGAGCAATTTAACGAGCTCTTTCAAAGATTTTAATGAAGTTTTGGATTTATGATGTTACTAGAAAGTTTATTATTTCAAGACGGTGTTTTTAAACTATTATGCCATCTGTTTTTAATTTTCACAATGGCGTATCTACAAAAAGTGTGTACTTCCTTTGGACAATTATTTTCATTTCATTAAAATTTAATTTGGCTTTCGCTCTTCATTATACCATAGCTTCACAGTCGAAGAGGAGTTATAGAATTTCTTAAAGTGGCTTTCTTGATTTATTAATGTAAAATGAGCAGTTCTTAAATAGTTAGGATTATTGGATCTCTTTATAGTTCACCAAGAATAGCGCCATTCACCAGGAGGCTTTGTTTCCTTGTTAAGCATTAATTCCTGTATTGATTTTCCCCCTGTTTACTCAGATTTAATTTTACTAATTTATTTTCAACCAGATTAGCATAATCCCAATAGGCCCAAAGTCTCGACACACATATGAACAAGAGAATAAAAGGGTATCTTCTTTTGTAATACTCAAATACCTTAAGAAAGGTTTTCCACTTCCTTCTTTGTTTTTAAAATGACTATAATTTTGTAAGTGCTAATATTTAAAGGTAACTAAAGTAAGGAATAATCTTCCCCTTCAGCAGATAATTATTGGCCATTTTTATGTAAAGAACTAACCATTCATTTATAGTAAATTACAAGTAAATGATTAATCAAACTGTGGTTTTTTTATATAGATGTGTGCAACTGTAACAGACTTGGATCATACACACAAACTTGCGATCCGATCAGTAAGCAGTGCCCGTGTAAACCAGGAGTGGGTGGACTACAGTGTGATCGTTGCGAACCCGGTTTCTGGGGATTGCACAAGATATCAGAAGGGAATGGCGGATGTGTTCGTAAGTATAGTTGTAAAGATTGCCTGTTTTATGTTTTGTGGCCACCCCGATCCCAAAATCTGCTCTCAACAGATTTTTTTTCCCTTTGGGAATTACTGAAAAGTTAGGTGTTACAGGACATTAACTAAAAATCAATAGAAGTGTCGGAAGTTAGGCTATAAATAGCTTATCCTGTATATACTTTGTACAGAAATCTAATGAATATACCACCAATTTAACTTGGAATGGGCAACTGGAGTTGCCCATTCTCTCATACATAACACCAGCTCTGTTCAAGATAATCCAAGGGCTCATGAAGGTTGGATTTTCTTTTTTAAATTAGAAGTAAATTTTTTTTTCTGCATTTTCTTTGTCTTTTATATTAGAGGAATAATGAAGGAATTAAGAACTGAACTGATGAATCAATTGTGGCCATTGGATCCTTGGAGACGACCAAAATGAATTTGCGTTTGGTTCTTTAGTTGAATATTATAAACAAAAGTTATAAATGGTTAGAAATATTGATCATAAATTATTAGTAACTGTAATTGTTATGGGGATGATTCCGGATAAATGAACTGAAGTAAAAAATCTTATATATAGCTAAATAATACACATATAGCTTAAGAATTACAAAGAATCTTCATTGGACATCTGATTTCCCAATTTTTTCTTTTTCCATTGCACAGCTTGTTCCTGCAACTTGTCTGGTTCTGTTCGTGATGACTGCGAACAGATGACCGGCCGTTGCGTCTGTAAGCACGGGATCCAAGGAATGAAGTGCGACATCTGCCCTGCAGGTACCGTCTTAGGATCAGACGGATGCATGGATGGTAAGTAACAAGCAACACGAGCTATACCACTCGGTACATATTTTATAAATAATCCTGGAAACGCTGAGACAAAAGTAATTTTTGCTTCAGTATCACAACTACATTCCTTTTTCCCTTCCTCATTATTTATTTATTTACTTTTCTTCGAAGTTTAATAAATTTTGTTCTGTAGATAATTTTAATAACTTGAGTTTCTCTTGCGTCGTTCTTCGATCGATCCATATTTATTCTGATGCCTGCGCTTCCGAATGTCGATCTGTGAGTTAATTTATTTAATATTGATACGTACAGTAGAATAAAGTAGGGTTCCCCTTCTATTTTGATTCACTTGGCTTTAATGGTATTCTCCCTGATGCGCATTTTTATTCAATGGTTGATGTGATTTTTAATAGCGTTTTCGTTCAATGAATTATGACATCCCGATACAGTGATCAATAAGAAGACTAATAGTTCCAAAGATCCAACTGTGTGTCAGATGAGATACGTGCTGGAGTTGTCTGAAAATTTCAAAATACTTTCAACGTTATTCTACTTTTTTTAAACTTCACTGTATTGAAACTTTCGAACGTAGTTATTAAAAATTATTTTGCTGTTAAATTAAATTCTCCATTTTGTTGTACCTTCTTAACTTCATTAATCACAAAAAAGACAAATAATTCCATCTTTAAATTATGACACAATTCACTTTATTTTTGCCTTAATACGGTTACTTCATACCTGAAGACTACAAGTTCTGATTAGATTTATACAACCTATAGATTAAGAAGAGCGTTGTTTTTTTTGCTATGATTTGCTATGATTTATGATTTGCTAGCAAAATCATACATATTTTAATAAGGTTATATGTTTTTAATTCATCTAAATATCAGTAGTTTATTGAATATTACAGATATATGGAAATGAAAGTCTTTTATTAACCTTATAAATGTTGTTTCTCTTTTTCCAGCGTCAATTGCACGGGCACTGGCTGGAACTTGTGAACAATTGACTTGCTATCATGGGGCAATCTGTAAGGAAAAAGACAATCAAGCTCAATGTGTCTGTGACTTCAAATGTTCCCCCGAGGACAATCGAAAACCTGTGTGTGGGTCTGACGGAAACACCTACGGCTCTGAATGTCAACTACAGCTTTTCAGTTGTCGATACCAGAAGTCAATCACGTTGAAGACAGCAGGTCCCTGTAAATCAGGTAAGGGGAGGTTACATGGGGATTGGATCGTATTCTCAACGAAGATAAAATCTTTGGAGAGTTCGTGGTGTTTATTGAAGTCAGCCATTTAACAGGAATGAAGACTTTCCTAAAACTATCCATCTTCTGATTAGCATCTCTTGGAATTCGTGTTTTTTTTTTTTTTTAAATCTGATTATATGCTCTTTGGCCTTGCATATTTCAGAATGGTTATCCAGTTGCATGATATTTTGTTCGGAATCTGTTGAGAAGTTGGCGTTGACTCCAAATGTTCTAATATTTCTCCTTTGTGTCTTGGGGCATACTGGACAACTCAGTTCGATTATCATTATATCGAGGTATTCATAGCTAAAATTTAAATGGTTCTAAATTAATCTAGAATAAAGTCTGCGTTTAAAACGGATATTTTTAGCTTTATAACGACAATCTTTTGTGTTCTCTAGAGCTTAAACCATGGAGATCTTGAATTCTGACTCAAAGGAAAATATTTTTCGTAATTATAGAAATAGTACATTTCTTTTAAGAGATCCGTGTCAACGTTTAAGTTTTAATTCATTTATTTTCTTGGTTAAGTTGTATTAAGTATTTCATATTCCCCCTGTAAATATAAAATGTTCTTGACTTTAGAAAAAAAGAAAGTCACGGGAATCAGGCAGCGATGGCTGAGATCTTTACAAAGCTGGTCTTTCCATTTCAAATTTTATTAATATTTCTGTACGGTTAATAACTAAATGGTTGGCAGCGAACTCATAAATATATAATTAATCAATTTTTCAGAATTTGTTCGTTTAATATTTGTTTCTGAAAAGGTTCCTGAGATGCATAAAACGAAAACCTATCTGATAAGTAATATTCCGCTATTGCATATATTTTTTATTGTGTTGTATCTTATGTAGGGCGATTGATAACGCCCTTTTATCTTTTTTTTAAATTAAAATATTTATAGATCTTAACAGATAAATATTAAATTATCTATCATTGCGCACGCCATCGAAAACCTGCACAGTCAGTATGCAATTAACATAGATTTCTAATGAATAAATTATCATGGAACTATCTGAATATTTATATTTTTGAAAACCGGGATGAAAAGTTTTAAATATAAAACTGCACCGCACTCACTCCTTCTACCTAAAGAAATATTATTTAAATCAGCTTTGTTTTATAAACCGACTTTAAAGGTAATCGTGGCATAAACTTGGCATCGAATATTCATTTGGCCGATCTGATATGGTTCGATGGAATTGGGACAGTGCGTGCTGACTGTGTTTATTTAATAAAATGTGATATTCTCTTGTTGCATCCCGTGTGCATTTCACAAGTAAGTAACTTCTTCATATTTACCATTTTAACTATTCTCATTGTGTCGTCGATGGCGTAAGCGCTACAGATTAAACAAATCTAGTGAGCAGAAGCTAGTTTCTTCAATACACACTCCTGTCAAGAGTATTTGGACATTTCTTCAGCTCAAGATAGTGCTCAACCTTACCAACACATTCCACTCCCACCCCTAATTGCTGTATTTTGCTCTTCTTCTAAGTTAATTGAATTTAGTCCTGCAGATGATTTTAATAAAATTTATATGTTCTAAAGATACCAGATAAGCCTGCAGCTTAGTCTCTCCAAGTTAGCTCAGATATCTTTGAGGAGAAATGGCATCCAGGTAATGATGGGGGAAGATCTAAAAGAATTCCTTCAATACGGACCTCGGATATGAGCATCACGTTAGAATATTTTGCGATGGGAAATAGGGGCATACTGAAAGAACTCATCCCATTTCGTAATTTAGAGTTAACCTGTTAAAATATACAGAAGTGCTTAATGCCCACTCCAATTTATATTTTTCAGATTTGGTTATCTGCTTCAGTCATGTCTAGGTCTCTAATACCAGATCCTGAGGTTTTGAAACCAACCCTAACATATCTAGAACAACTGTTCACCCCTACTTTTCTGTACCCTCATGGGGACACAATTTTATACGGATCCTAGCACGTCCCGCTGAAGATGGACTTCCCGAGACCCTCCTCTTTGATAAATATATTCCCTGACATCATCATAGGCAGTGACCCAGAAACATATTCCAAAGACATGGGATGGTTCACGGACGATGACATACCCTTTAGCCACACATAAATAGAATTGATAAGTTCAGCATATCGTTCGACACCACAGCAAGCCAGTTAGCTCGGTGAATGACGTCTTGAAAATTAGGTAGTATTTAGAAGAAGAAGAAGAAGAAAATCTTTATTGTACAGTAAAGATTTATTCGGTGTCAGTAACGAACTATTTCTCTGAGCATGAAAGATTACTCAGAAGCGCACTTGGGAAAGCCCAAAAACCTTGCATAATTTAAAGATCGAAAAACTTGGATACATTTATACGTTTGAAGAAGAAACATTTCAATAGTAAGTTTAAATATTACCATAGGTAATAACGCATTCCTTCTCTTAATGAAACTTAGCGTTCAGATGAAGAAAGTTATGGAAATATTTTATACTATTGACTTTTGTGCACGGTGCCGTAAACCTGTTAGCACAATGAAAGAGAACTCCAAGTATTTTTGACAGGATTGTATATTATTTCAGTGTTAAATACATTGACCACCAGTATGCAAAGTGCTAGACAAGTCAGCTAACATCATATCACAAAATATGTTCCAATTTCTCTGTTTTTATCCCCTATAATAGTTCGATACGAGCTCTTATAGCTGACTTGTCCGTTTGAATTTGTCTCATTTGACTTAAACGTTTATAAATTTAATTTTTTTAAAAGAAATTAAAATAAATAACTTTAAAGTGTGTTATTTGTGAAAGTCTTTATAAAATTATCTAAATTTGTGTGCTTAACAGTGTACAAAGTGAAATATTAGGTGGTTAAATGAGCTGTTTATTAAAATTCCGCATATTCGCTCTTATAAACGTATATTTTATATAATATATATTCAAAAGTTGATAATTTTCCAATAAATTGTACAACTTATATGATATAATAGTGTTTATTTGCGATTACTGAATTTTCCAACAAATTTTAAGTACTTCTGTTCGCCAAACATCAGAGTCTGCTAAAAGTACGAGTTTCATTATTTCAATATTAAAAAATGATTGTAAAGAACTTTATAATAGAAATGTGAAAAAGTTCAGCATGTTGAAAACGTGTATGGTTAGAAAAAAAAATATTAGAAATGCTCTATATAAAAGTAATTAAAATCTTCGCTAACACAACAGCTTTTGCCAGGCTCTGTAAAGCCGATATTAATAAAAATATAATAAAATTTATGCGTATGACTCGGCCACAGTTAACTAAACATATTATTTCACTTATATTCATTTTATTTAGAACATAATGGTAATTTCGCACTACATTTCAAACGTAATCAGTGCACATTTGATCGTTCATACCAAACAGCAAACGTTTAATTCAAATTTAATAGCTGTAGCCGAGTTTATTGTCAGCCATCTTTATTTTTATAATAACTTACATTTTGTTAAAGCATGATTGTTTGTATTTCTATTCGTATTGAATAAACGATACTGTTTTTAAACTTAAATATAAAATTAATAATATTGAACGATAGAGTATTATATCAGAAGATATTGGACAGTTGAACACAGGTCCGTAGTCAGAATTATAGGAGAATTTGGTTAAAATATATTCGCTAATATCCCAGAGTTGACTGAAGATAAATGAATATTTGATACTACGTTTTACAGTACAATTTTTGCATATCCAAAAGCCACGTTGGACACTTAAAGTTTCAGTGGCTTTTAAAATAAGAATATCCATAAGTTTAATCTCAATTTATTTAGCTTTCTAGCGTGATATCAAAAAGGAATTCTAAATTTCAAAAGTCGTCATTCGTTTTCAAGGCCATAACTATCAAATATCGTTAACAACTGTGGGTGATAATTAGCAGGATAAACTGTTGGCTGGATATTTCTTCAGTATTTTATTTTCATGTGTATTCATGCACACATCAAAAGTTCTTTCATTCTGTCGTTTTCTTCCCTCTGATCAGTGTCATGCTTTCTGGCTGCGGACTTCGTGTAATTTGGTAGTTTGTAACTTAACAGAAAAGTTAAAAAAAACGGATAAAAGTATTAATTCTAGTAAAGTACAGATCCTTCAGCTTATTTAACTACGATTTCAGTTATAAAAGGTGCATATTTTTAACTCCCTAAGACGAGACTGTCTTGTCATCCCGTGGATCCGTAAGGTCCAGGATGATCAACTGTGTAAGGGACAAGTCTCAGTCTAAAAGTAAGTACACTCTTTACGCACATCTTACCTAGCTCTTTATCTTTCCGCTAAATGTCTCTGTCGGTGTAGTTATTTTAGACCCCCCTCTGCTGTTGCTCTTCGCTGTCTTTCTCTCTCGCTCTCTATCTTTCTTCCCTTCTTTTTGTGTGTGTGTCTCAAATTGTTTCTACTCATTCTTCTTTGAACCTATAATCAACGATCTTTCTTCCTTCAGTCAACGGTGTGTCGCCAACCAGTGGACCAGTTCGGAGGTCGACTATAAGGAAGTCCGCATTACCAGCCGAAACCAAATCTCCGAGAGATGTCACCCTAAGTCTTCCTGAAAATTTGTTTCTGAGCAGTAGGCCTGCAGTTACTACACCTATCACAATTGGTAAGTAGACTTAATAGTAAATGAATGTTCTGAAGTAATAATGGGAATAACACGCTAGGTGGCCAAAAAATTAGAACCTTTTATCCAGTATCTAGTAGGGCGACCATTTGCTCTATTTACAGCCGTACATGTCGTGATGCCGACCGGGCTAGCCGGGTGGGTAAAGTGCCTGCCTGGCAACCCAAAGGTCGCGGGTTCGTTTCCCGCCTCGGGCTTGGATCAAAGTACTGCAAAAAAACTTTGGGAGGTGCATTATGGCCACAGAAGCCTATGCGCCAACAACTACCAAAAAAAAAAAAAAAAAAAACATGTCGTGACATGGATTCCACTAGGTGTCTGAATGAGTCTAGCTCCAGATTTGACTATCTTCCATTAGAATATTTGTCAGCTACTATGTTGTAGTCTGTAGAGAACTGGTCTTTCAAATATTTCTCATGCATTCTCAACTGAATTCAGATCTAGATTACCAGCCAAGATAATATTGGAAATATAGAACAATTCAGATAGGATGTTAATTGGGTTGTCGCCTTAAAAGAGTCCATTCCAATCCGGGTAAAAATGGAGTAGGGTGAAGTTGATCCGATACAACAGAAAGATCATCAACTTCTACCGTTAGTACGCCCTGCCATTAACAACAGAACGTACTTCATTTCATGAAACTACTCCAGTCGCTTGAATGACACGGGACTGTGAATGTATAGCTTCATGAGGTTTACACCACACTTTTCACACAACCACTGGAACATAAAAGTGTAAACTGAGATTCGTCAGACTACATGATCTTTTTTCACTGTTTCACAGTTCATTCTTGACATTTGTGGCACGACCCCAATTGAATCTTTCGATTTATTTACAGAAAGTAGTAGCAATCGCACACGACATTCTTAAAAGCCTCTCCAATCAGGACTATAGCCGATCTCAGTGGACCCCGAAACATGTATGCAAATAGACATGAATACGTGTGTGTATGTACATGTATATGCACACATGTACAAATCAAATATAGCTCGTGTTCTTGATGCATCAAAAACCAATAATAACAGTTTAATCCACCTTAATTGAAATGTACTTTTAAACACGGATTATTTTCTGTGCTTGAAGATTCACCAAATTTGTTGAAATTATTATCTTTTTTTGGATTTATCTCTCCAGATGTTTAACATTTGTTTGATTGCATTTCAATCGGGATAATCGTTTATCTGTTTCGATTAACAATCTAGTTATTTTATCTTATTAAAACTTAAAAGCATTTTTTGAGATTGTATTATTAGATTGATTACAACTTAACTGATGGGTGTATTTATTCTTCCACAGCGGATAATCCGGTTGAAGTGCCGTCATTCTACGGACGTTCTTATATGGAACTGCCAAAACTCGACGCCTATACACGGCTCTCTCTAGAGGTCGAATTTAGGACATTCACGAACGATGGAGTGCTTCTTTATAATGGTCAGACTCCCTCAGGAGCTGGAGATTTTGTTTCTCTAGCGATCAAAGATGGATTTGTGGAATTCAGGTAAATCATTTTTTTAACCGATACCAAACATGGGTTCATTTTTGATAGTTACATTGAATCTTCCTGTGCTAATAGCAAGTTTTAATGATAAGTATATTTCCTTTAATGGCCCAGTAAAAGGTCTGTCTTACCGATTTTAGGTACAACCTGGGAAGCGGCCCAGTTACATTAAGATCCCCACAGCGTCTGCAGCCAGGAAGATACCATCGGGTGGTAGCAAAACGATATCTACGTGATGGCATGCTCTCTTTGGATGGAGACGAAGACGTAGCTGGAAGAAGTCAGGGAATGCTGAAGTCACTGAACCTTGGAGAGAATATGTACTTGGGTTACGTTCCTAAGGAACATAAAGGGTAAGACGCTACTTTCCTTCCTAAGACCAAAATTTACAGATATTTTGTCTAGAACCTCTAAATTTATATATTCTATTCCAAAAGCCTTTTATGGTTCCAGTTTTCTTTGTTTAATTGCCTAATTTCCTAAATGAACAGAATGCATTTATTAGTTCTGAAGTTTCAAAGAGTGTAAAGTTGATACCGTAACTCTTTTTATAGGGTATGTCGAGTCTATTAGGTACCCTGATGCAAACAAGAAAACCCCAGTCCTACTACATGAAAATGTCCTGTAAAGAAAGAATTAAGTGTATCATAATCAAGACCCATGACCAAGTGGTCATGGGTCTTGATTACGATACACCATTTAAATACTGAAAATTGGTTTAATACGCATCTCAGGAACAGCAAGTAACTCCCCTCACCCCTCATTCTTCTATTATTGCATTGCATGTAAGGTAGAAGGTTCTTGAAACCTTCTGTTCGCTACCACATGCATCATATCCTCAGGGATATTTCGTGTTTTGAACGTGATGAAGAGTACAGCAAGTCTACCAAAGCAATGTGTTCGATATTAAAGGAAGAAAACACTTCCAGGAACTACTGCGTTAAGACCATTTTAAAACATTTACTTGTGCGTAAATGGGTTTCTGACGAAACTAAAAGGATCGGGAATAAAAACCACTTAGAGTTACAGAGTTCACGTCGATGGTGGTAATGCACTATATTACTTCGAATACTTCGGATATTGTAGGGAAAGTTAAGAAATCTTTTTGGGTCATCCACTTCACCATTAAAAGAAGAAAAAACAATATCGATTATACACGTTATATCCCCTTATTTTTATCCTTAACGCGCGCATAAATGTTCTGGTTGTAGATGTGTTACTGGTCCAAAATAAAATTGAGCTGTTTGAACTTTGAAACACAATAAACGTTACAAAGGACAACATTCCCATCCAAACAGTGAATTTTTTAAAGTTAATTTAGCAAAGAAACTCAATTTCTTATTAATATTAATTAAAAGGTTTTTGAATTGTATTATTTCATCATAAATATGAATCCGTTTTAAGTATTGGGCAATAATTCTGTATTAATACGATTATTTAATGCTTCCAGGTACTGTCAGTTTATCCAACCAACCCATTACGATAAGTAAATATCACACAAGTTCTATTTTATCATTAAAAAGGGTTTAGCTTGTTTTAAATTAAGTTTTCAGAAGAGCACGATGGACACCATAAATTTGAATATATAATCTTCGAGGTAATTTGAATTTGCGCATTTAGAAATATAGTGAAACCGACTTATGGTGGATTAAAGCCACTATTTTTTGCACAATAGGTGTTATAAATCAGTGTATTGTGTCCCACTGATTTAATATATTACATAAAAGTCTGCAAGAGGCGATATATTGTGCAACTGATCTTCACCTCGCTCGGTTCTAATAAATTATTCAGCCTTTCCCATATTCAGAGCAGTTTCCATTTGAAAAGCATTTTTCCACCCTGAACTTGAACAAGGTTCGCGTCTTTTTTAATGTTGCGAATTTTCTTTGGAATGTAATTAATTTTCTCAGCCTTAATTCTCTTCTCTACCCACATCTTCTTTCAGATTAGATCAGTGTACCTGCCTTTTCCGTATCCGCGCGATGACATTGTTTTCTTAAGATTACGTTAAAGAAAATAAATTATCGCTTCCTTTCTTATATTTAATAAGTCTCAGTTCCCTGTTTCTTACCACATAATGATTTCCATCTTCTGAATATTCGCCGTGTTTTCATTCCCTGTTTTTTTTTCTTTTCCCTCAGTTACACACACACACACCCCGTGCATTAATTTCTTTACCTTCCAGGGATGAAAACAGATTACCTTTCTTCTGTCTCACCTCTTCCTTCTTTTATCTCCCACCTTCATGAATAATGATGAACATCCAGTAAATAAATTAAAATCTTTGTTTGTAATTTCAAAAGAAAGAAATAAAAAAAATTGGACATCTTAGCTACGTGTACGTTTTTTCTTTACTTTTTTTTGTTCAAATAAATGTATTTATATCTTTGCTCAGAAATCCAATTTTCAATTCAGATTTTCTTCTTAGCAAATGCACGGATCCGGGCTCAATAATCAACTTTTTTTTTCGATACTTTCGATTTGTATCATAATGTAGAACTGGTTATGGCAAAGCGGTGGATTTAAAAAATAAACATGTCCTCATAGATTTGCCTGTCTTTGAAACTTTGCTTGAAGTGGGTTAATTAACAACAAAAAGTATCCTAATCTAACATGAAATAAATAATAAAAAATTCTGAACCAGAAAAACGTTTTAATTTTCAGATATTAATAAAATTCATGGATGATAATAATATAACAATGTTTTTATTTTTTTAATAATAATTACATATTGGTTACTGAAAGTATTGGTCTGTGATGATTATTGTTAGAATAATTAGCTTCTAGCAGAAGCTGGAGATGACGTTACTTCCGTGACGGTTTTTCGTTACATTTTATTTTTGCAAATAACGCCAGCAAAAACGTTTTTAACGTAAAAATAATGTTTGTAATACTCGAAAAAGAATCATATTTTTATGAAGAATTCATATGCAGATTTGAGGGCATGCGCATGTTAGTGCAGTTGCAGTACAATGTAAAATATTTAGCTATAAATTCGGTGCACTTTTAGAATAAAGGCATAAAATCTTCAGCATATATCTGACATCAGCCTCTCTTATTTAGGGTGTTCAGCAACATCGGAGTTCATACTGGTTTTGTTGGCTGTATCAGACGTCTTAGAATTAGTAGGAAGGAAGTTAATCTTACATTTCCTGGATCCAAAGATGTCATTCGAGCCGCAGATATCCGTAAGTGTTGGTAGACTTATACGAGGTAAAGGAAGCACACGTTAGCAATAATTATATATTTGTTAATTATAGTAAATAATTTAAGTGGACTTATTAAATATCTTCGTATGAAATTTTGTTGTTTGTAATGTAAGATGTTTGTAAAACTTAATAGAACGTTTGTTTTTTCTCTTCAGGAGAGTGTACCGATAGTCTGTGCAGCAGTATGCCCTGCCAGAATGGTGCTACTTGTATTGCCCAAGATAGAAACGGGTACAGGTGCCAGTGTGCTGCAAGGTTCACAGGTAAGCCTCTTGTGTTTATAACTGAGAAATTTTCAGTTAACTCGATCGATGTATTTTAGTGTCAGAAGGTTTTAAACCCATTTATTATTTAGAAACTACGCACTCTTATCTCATTCATTTTTCGTTGTTATATTTTTTCATATTTTAGCGTACACAATCCTCTTTCGCCATCCCTTAACTACAATCACCCAACCTACCTGATTTTGATGCCCATTTCAAGTACCCATTTCCTCAGTTTATTCAACTATCGCCCAGTCAAATAGAAATTTAGCATTTTTATGCAACTTTCGCATCTTCAGTAACTTCCAGGAAAGAGTGAATTTATATTCACTGCTGAGTTTCTTAAATTGAGTTACCATTCTATCTTCCAAGTACAGGATTTTCTATTCCCATGCATTCGTATTTTCCATTTCTTTCGATATTGCCTTTCGAATATTCGGCGTAAAGTTGTCTCCTCGCTGAAACTGATTCTTACTTTCTTCTCTCACCTCTTAAACGACCATTCAGTGGAGATTTCAGTAATAATATATGTATATTCGCCTAAAGCGCTTCTCTCCCTTCTTTATAGCATTATGTTTCCAAGGAATCTGGGTCAAAATGATGCTGAAACTTCATATCTTAAAAATAATTTAATAAATTATGGGGGCTAAAGGAGATTTTTCTTGAATCCTTTGCTAGATATATTAAAGCAATTGAAATATATTCTTTGCTAGTATAATATAATGAATAATCATAAACCAAGGTATGCGCATATTAACTTATCAAGAACAACAACGTGACCTAGTTTATGGAAGCACAAAGTATTTTAATTAGCCAGAAAGTTTAATTCAAATTCGACAAAACCATTTTTCTCTATATACATTAAAAAAGTTTTCCTCTTGGTGATATTTATTCGAGTCAATGGGAGAAGAGAGCGAGGCAATTACGTCACTACGAATGCAATTAATTATTGACAAGTGCCTCCATAACGTTCACCAATCTCGTGCACGTACTTCGCTGTCTAACATTTGATGTACCACTGTAACGTTTTTTTGTATATTAATGAATATTGTATATTTATAAATACTGTGGTTTAGTATTTTGTAAATATTTTAAATATTTGTATAGATTGTAAATATTTTAGTCCTGCTCTTTCGGATGCAACAATATTCTTCATGCATTATGAAACCCCAAGCAAAAAGCCTTTTCCGAAAGTGACTTATGTGAACGCAGGTAAATAATTGCATAGGTCATTTTATGATTAATGTCGATCACAGTGACATTTTTTTTTTTTTTGTCTGGCGGCACCGGGGGGGGGGGTCTCCCCAACTCCACGTTTTCATTTTATGTAGAATACAATACTCTGCATAAGGCCAAGGTGTGCGTTTCGTGAAGTATTAGTGTGGATGTGTTGTTCCTCTGGCCACTTATCCTGGGGGGAGGCTGTGGAGCGCCATTAACAACCCAAGTTTCTGTCACCGCCACGAGGAAGCGGGCCAGGACAAATTAAGAGAGAAGAAAGCTCTGGCGGGGTGAACCCTGGGGCAGCCTAGGGATCCGAGGAGAGCCAGCCTCCCCCAAAAAAAATATTGGAAAGGAGATAATGGGGAGATAGGAAGATGGTGGGATAAAATAGGTAGAGAACAGAGGGGGAAGTGTTGAGACACTAGCCTGATTTAAAAGGAGAGACAGTAAAGGGATCCCCCTGGTACATGACGCCCATCCTGGTCCAGAGACTGTGAGTTGAAATTGGGTGGTAGGGTGAGCCACCAGGCAAAAGAAGGTACGGCTACACAGGTTGGGGGAAGCAGACTCAACCACCCCAGGTGGTAAGAATAAAAGAACATAGGGAAACAGATTTCTACGGGGGAGCGTGCTTTTTGGAGCTCTGTCTCACACTGGCCTGGGGGTTACCCTAAAGGCCATTGTCAGCATCCCTCACCATGCCAGCTAGGAAAGCTACAGCACGGTTGTCAGCTTGGATAACCATAAGGGCCTCTGAGGGCCTGCATAGCCATCAGTCTGTCCGGTGAAGAGGCTAAGATAGAACATGAAATTAATAACTTTCATTCACTCAATATTACCACAATTTTACTTTTTAAAATTTTCTCGGTTAAGGTAAAGAAAGTCTGCACGAGAAGGATGAACAAGTTCGATGAAATTTAGCATTTGTATTGTTGTATCGGTCTGGAATAGAAGTTGAAACCCACGGGAGCATGAAACCCTCCCGAAGTGGAGGGTAACCTGACCTTTTTTTCTTTAGAATCACTAATTGAATCAAGAACAGAGTCATATTGGAAGTCCTCCCTGTTTATGGGGCATGAACCGATAAACAGGGAGGCCATTCCAAGGTGGTAAAATATGCTGAATGCACTTCGAACCATGTTCTAGTCACCACGGCTCTGGCTCTGTAGCGAGGCGCATTGTCCTGCTGGAAGAGTCCATTGCACTGTGGGTGCACGATGCAGATGGTCTGCAAGATGGACACGTAAAACCTGGCCCGTTGACATGCGTCTAGACGTACCAGAGGTCCCAACGTGTGCTAGTTGAACAGGCCCCAGACCATCACTGACCGTTCACCTGCCTGAACAGTTCTTTGTTGATATTACGGATGCATAGCTTCGGAAATTCTGGTGAATTTTCATATCCGAAATAGACTAACGCAAGTAGCAGAGATATGGCAACATTTTGAAGTGAACAAAATTAAGATCCATGAGGTTCTAAGCACTCGATGGCTGGCGAGAGCATTAGCATCACGCCCAATTTTGAAAAAAACATATAGTAGGATAATATATGGAGGCGAAATATTGCGGTAAGTTTTGAAAGGAAAGCAGAAAATGCCCTTCTGAAATTATTATAGTTTGGAAAAAGTTTTCTGGAAGACACCAAATCCTTCTCTGCATCGTCTTGGGCAAAAACAGGGGAAAGGATGCTTAACTGAAATGGCTGTGTATAGACGTCAAATAGCTAACAGTTGACACTTTTGCATTTTCTTTTTTGAGTGTACATGAAAATAAGAAGAAATGGTTCAAGTTTCAACTGAACCCCGAAGTTTAAACGCAAAAGAACAGCACCTTGAAGTACGCAACGTGACCATAAACATCTTCAGACCAGTGTGACACAGTCGCTTCGTCAAAATCTCATGTAATACACGAAGGTGACTTTCAAGAGACTCCTCGCACAATCCCTGGTTGCCAGTACATCCACGTACACTTACGTGTCACGCAGATAAATCGATGAATGCAGGAACTCGTAGTTTACTATGGAAAGAGACATCAGCATTCCAGTTGTCGTTAGCAGTTAAAGATGGTCACTTGAAGTTTAAGAATTCCAAGCAACGGTGTCCTTCAAAAAACTCCTAAAATGACGCCATCTAGCGAAATTGTTTAGAAGAGTTCTCAAATTATTTTCAACGTTCATGTAATGTTGCATATACTTCTCTTGCGTGTGTTTTTAAATATACTAATTAAACTAGACTCAAACTAAATTCAAATGAATATTCTTTAACTTCTCACTTGTATGTTGCGTAAATATTTATGACAATTATTCTTCTTCCAAACAGGAAAACAGTGCGAAACTCCACTCGATCCATGCACAAGCAATCCTTGTTCTTTTGGTGCCACGTGTGCAGTTTTACCTCAAGGTGGATTCTCCTGTCGATGCCCTCCAGGACGAACAGGGCGGCTCTGTGAAGAACGTAAGCATCTTTTTCATTTCTTATAAAATATAGGACAAAATAAGTAGCGATTATTATTAATCAGAATGGGGTACGCTTATAGAATGAATGAGAATCAACGTAAGTCTCATCTGACAACAGTCTAAGCAACTAAATTTCAAAGGGTGGGTTCTTGTTGAAAAGGAAAAGAAAGAAATCCTGTATCTCCTCTTCAAACAGAATATTATTCTGTTTGAAGAGGAGCTAATATTCCATGGAAAAAGAATTTTTTTCATGGAATACTAGACTCTACTCAAGAGTGTAATGCATAAATATTACAT
The DNA here is from genome assembly GCF_048544385.1 of Mastigoproctus giganteus. Taxonomy (NCBI): domain Eukaryota; kingdom Metazoa; phylum Arthropoda; class Arachnida; order Uropygi; family Thelyphonidae; genus Mastigoproctus; species Mastigoproctus giganteus. The sequence goes on from NC_143587.1 coordinate 145,167,469, forward strand.
ATTCCTACAACAATGTGCAACTCAAATGGTCATCTAAGCACAGAGTAGAAGACCACCAATATTCGTGAGGTGTCTTAACTTTTGAAATGATTCACAATTCATTTCTAGAGTTGCGATCCAATACTGTTCTGCAATTGAAGCAAAAATGGTAAGGTTTCTGCTGGGAAAAAAAAGTATATTTGACGATTAAGACCATTCATTTTTTGGAGGTTGACCTGGACATGTTTGAAACGGACTGAGGGTGCAGAAGTTTGTCTAATTGATTCAATTGAATAATGAGTTATTTAAATATTTTTAATGTCATTCATTCTTATTAATTTCAGTTTACAACACCATTCTGTGGCTGATATGCTGTGTACATATTTTTTCGTGTACTGTATTATACAATGGTGATCATTTGTTGAGGGAAATAATCAAATTTGTTTGACAAAATTAATTTTTAGTGAGATGTGCTATTTTATATAATATTATTTATATTTTTAGTTCATAAAGAAATAGAAAAGCCTTTTATCCCGGATTTTGATGGCCATTCTTCTTATTTGGAGCTTCCTACACTACAAAATGCTGGTCAAGCCTTCACCGTTGTAATTTGGTTCTGGACCCGCACTCCAAACGGATTATTACTCTATAATGGCCAACTTCCAAGTGGGAAAGGAGATTTTGTGGCGATTAATCTCGTCGATGGTTACGTCCAGTTCCGTTATAACCTTGGCAGTGGAATCTCCAACATCACGTGAGTAATAATGTTTCAAATTACAAAATGTTATTTTCTGCCACTCTGGTGGACTCTTTATTTACCACAAAACGGACTTTTATTAGTCAACTATCTGGATAAAATTATGTAGGGATGTATTGAATGTAAATACGTAGAATCAGACTTTATATTTTTAGGGCTTAACTTTACTTAAGGGTGTTCGTCAATTATTGGGGAAAACAACATCTCTCGCAACCTTTCTTCTACTTCTTGGGGTACACATTGGTGGATTCTTCTTCACCTGTCGAGCCCTAGTTCAGCCCCAAATAGAGTATGGTTCTCTAGTACATGCCTCTGCCAGGAACAGTGCTTTGCAATGGCAAGATCCTATGTTTCAACCCGCTTATACGTGGAGGCAAATGATCCACCTCTTTTTGTTTGCTGTGCGCATTTGTCTTCAACATATTATCTAATATGGGGTTCGATATTTCCTCCACACTATATATATATATATGTTTTCGATACCCACCCTACAGCTAATAGACCATTTTGCATCAGATGCGTAAGATTTTTACAGAAATAAATCTGGCAATAGAGTGTTCAGTCATCTTTTCAACTACCCCTCCTTGATACTTTCACTTTCCATCTTGTGATTTCTCCTTTTGGAGTTCAAACAAAGCAATAATTCCACTGTCTATTTACGAGCAGGTGTTCGCCGAGTTTGTGTCGTTTTATACTGACGCTCAAAATCCAAAAGAAGTGTCAGTTCAGGTCCAGGTTTTTCAGAAGATATCTGTGGGATGCAGCATATATATATTGCATAGGTCCAGGTTATTATGCTTGCATTGTTCAACCTGTATACTTCCAGGAGGTATACAGTTTGAACAACGGTTTTACAGTCAAGAAATACTGCATGATTCCCAAATGGATATCCGTTCTTTGTTGGATCTCACTCATTCAGAGTTCATGGGAAAGGAGGCGGTGAACCCAGCCACAAAATCAGCACCAACTAACCAACCACATTGAAGAATTAATATTTTTTTGCAGAAACTAGTATTCTAACATAGATGGTGAAAGAAATGCGTTGTATATTTGCGATACATGAATTTCATATTAACAATAATGATGAAACATCATAATATGAAAGTTTAATTATATCGTAAACTGCGTGTTTGTTCAGAATTCGTCTCCCTGAGACATGGAATAAAATAACAGTGGGTATGCTCCCACGGGATGAGAGAGAGAGAGAGAAATTGAATGTAGCGGTGTGAGGAAGTGATTAAAAATAGAATTAACGAAGATGGTTAGAACTTCCCGTTCGCTGAAAGTTGTTCGTTTAGCTAAAGATCTAAAAAATGATTTTAAATCCGGAAATCGATAAGAATTTTTTTCCCAATAAATTGCTTTGCAATGACATTATCGATAAACGGAGTTTGTTGGGAAGGGGAAATAGTCTTCCCCCCCACCTTAACGTGAAATTAAATTTCATATATTTTTGATTATTTGGATTAATGAACTTAAATGTATTTCTTTTTCCTTGTGCTGTCAGTGAAAACGAGGAGTTGGTGGAACTGAGGTAAGTTAGCACTTTTTTCCCGATAATCCCTTTTCACATCCTACATTTAGTAACAAATTGCAAACCTCAAGAGTACACCCGGATTTTGACCAGAGTTGAACACTTTTCAAGGTATTGTTCAGTCAGTTAAATATATCAGTAAGAAATATATTTTGATAATATTTAAAAGTTATAAAATTAGTTAAGTGTTATTTGTTGCCAAAAAAGAAATTAATAGACATTAATTCTTTATTTTCAGTTTGAATAGAATCATAAATCATTTGTGTTTGCATTTCTATTTATGGCTGCAATTTATTAACGATTTGGGTTGGGACCAAACATTCTAAATACCATCAAAACAGTTCGACTTCTAGACGAATTCTATTGTTGTTATCTTTAACAGAACTTCAGAATAATCACGATTCTTTGCTGTTCAGGTTCTTTGAGTGTTCAGAGAAGTAATTACCTGGTCATTTGATATAAACGTAAATTGTGAACTCTGTTTCTTTGAATTTCAAGGAACATATATTTTCGCGCACTCACCTGGTTGCCCTCACGAGTAGCATGCTGGTTCTGATCACTAGCCTCCCATCCTGGAAAAGGCCTCATTTGGAAATCCATTGAAGAAGGGATTTTTATGGGCATTTTTCATAACTTGGTTGAATTATCCGATCCGAAACAAGGGTCCCAGGGTTTTCTCTGGAAAAAACTCAGGTTTTTCATCCAGAAAACAGCAAATTGACCGAATACAGGCATTTAGGGATGCTAGATACTGACTCCTCATAGTCTTAGTTGCTTATTATTATTAGATCGTTTTATTAATGGTATGCTGCCGTGTTTTGTACATGGAAGTTTCTTCCCTCTGTAGTATCCACACCATTTAAATATTTTCTAGCCGTGTTGATTTAGGTCATCAGTGACGTTTAGGCACCCACCAATTAGAAATAACCATAATTCTCATTCTCCATCTCATTGAGAACTATTACTTGTGGTGTAAATCATAGCGGCAATATTATTAGGAAGACCATTTAGTATCTTTTAGTATTTTTTTTTCTCGTCTTTTGCAATTCTGTACTTGCCGATTCCATTATGCAGAATCTTAAATTTTTTGCCTTAATTTTGAGCCACTGGTTGTATGTTAAAGTGCTTAAATCAGTATTGCTTAATAGACTGTTCACTGCAATCAGAAAAGTGGATACAGTAGTCAACGTAATAGTGCAAGGTTTGTATTCTTGATACTGTGAAGATTAGAAGTGCGAGAACTCAATATGCAAGCTGAATTCGATATGCAAACATACTCAATATGTACCTTAGATTTTTAATAGAAGATAATACGTTTTCTTTTTCATATTGTAAAAAAAGTTGGATATTTATTTAGAAACAGTCTTCTCAAATATAATAATTCATGACCAGGTCGCCAGGATGGCATCAGAAGCTAGCGCAAAAATACTAGTTGATCAAAAAACGTGTACCTTACTACAAGTACGAACCTCAGGTCATATTAGAGAAACCTACTCACAAAATATACTGGAACCCTGCCATAATAACTGACAAGACGATCGAGCAGACCAGACATAATCCTCATAAACGAGAAGACAACCTACTTGAACAACATAGCGGTGCCCAATACCAACAACCTCCAGAACACATGTGAGGAAAAGATCAGGACGTACACAGACCTAAGACTGGAAGTCAAAAGAAATGTGACATACGGAACAAGCAATGACCATCCCGATCACCAAGTCAACGAACGGCATAGTACCAAAGAATCTTCATAAGAATCTAGCAGCATAGGCCTCGCAGAGAACCCATGCATGGAATTCGATAAAGCAGGGATCCTGAAGACATGAAAGGTAGTGAGAATGTTCCTCGACCAACGGTAATAATAATAGTAGTAACTGGACGCAACCCACCATCCCATGCACTTGGCAGCAGTACCCATCATGGGGCAGAAATAAATCCCATAAAGGAGAAAATGTGTTGTATAATATTAATAAGGTTTGAAAAAAATCCCATTAGAAGGAGATAATAATAGGATATTCTATCAGAGACAATACTTTCAGAAGTTTGGAGTTGATTATTGAGTTTTAAATACTACACCACGTTTATGATTTTTACGAGTCTCTCTTATATAAAAATATTCATAAATATTTTTTCCCCTTTCATGATTCTACCATCATGTTTTTTTCTACTTTTAGGAGCACACATCCAGTCTCGTTGAACAGATGGCATTCAGTGAAAGTCACCCGACAAAGGAAACGAGGATCTCTGAAAGTCCAGGATGGTCCAGTAGCATCTGGGGAATCAAGGGTGAGTTTGAATATAATAGTACATTGAAAAAGATATATAAATCTTGCATGGATTGAACTACTGGAAAATAACACTACAACAGGAAATTTGGAGATGGAAATCTATAATTTTAAGAAGTTTTTTGAGGTACAGATAAAACATTCTGTAGTAGCAAAATAAATGGTCTTATTTTTCACATAATCGTCAACAACCTCCAAGCATTTATTTAGTTAGATATCAAATTAACTATTGATATGTTAATTGATTACAAAACTTTATAATCATTGATTGCTGATAATCAACGTGGTTTTCCCCTTCCTCAGGGTCCTTTAGACGTTCTCAATCTGAAACAGCCCCTTTACATCGGTGGATTCCCGACATCCCACAAGGTGCATCCAAAGTCAGGAGTTACAAAAGGACTAGATGGAGCTATACAACGAATAATCATAAATGGGGAAGTCTGGGATAACTTAATGGCAAGGGCGATAAAGTCCAGAGCAGTGAAGGAGTATTTCGGGCCGCCTTGTAGCGACAGGTCATGTCTGAATGGTGGGGTGTGTGTGCCGCATCTGAATGAAGTTACCTGTCGTTGCCCAATGAAATTCATGGGGAAGAGATGCGAGAAATGTACGTGTAAAGATTTTACTACTTAGTTTTTTTTCGAATTGCTGTAAATGTATGGAATACGTTTGTTGATATATATATTTTATAAATGCATGAATTGTAAGTTTCCTTTTTACATTTAAATAGGATTACAAATTACATTAAGGGTTCACTTAGTGTAATTTGTATACTGTTACTGTAACGCAAATAAAAGACTGCTATAGAAATTGGAGAAGTGTGATATTAAGGTCAAGTTATGGATCTGGATAAAGGGAAGATTTATTGTAGAAGACAGAAACTGATTATCAATAGACACCTTACTTCGTGGACTGATGTTATTAATGGAAGCCCTCGGGGTTCAGTGCTTGGCTTTTGTTTTCTATATCTATTAATGATATCGATGAAGGTATATCAGGGTTAATATCTAAGTTTGCAAATGATACAAAGATTGGAAGGTGGTTAATGACAGTAATCAAGGTAAGATACTGCAACAAAATCTAGAAAAATAGACAGATGGGTTGAGAAATGACAGTTGCAGTTTAACAAAAGAAAAGTACTACATATGGGCACCAGTAATCCCAGATTTTAGGCACGCTCAAAGCAGTTTTCAGATGAGAGTAACTTGCGTACATGAATTGACAAAACACTCAACCAAAATGTGACTGTTGCCATAAGTAAACTCATTACTGGCATTCTGAACAGCGAATTATCGTAATGGGCTAAATGCCCCGGTTCTCGTACGATCAGCGAAGTTAAGCAGCGTTATGCCCTGCCCGGTTAGTAATTGGGAGGGCGAATACCCGGTGTAATCGACCGTGTATTTCCAGGTATTCCCAGAAAGAATGTAAATATTCTTTAGATTTTCTCGTATCATTTAATTTTGTTAATTGGTAAGGTAATAAAGTGTAAATATGTTCTTTATACAGTTACTTTTATAGTCTTTGGATAACATTCCTCCTGTTTTCGCTTATTAGAATCGCCGTTAATAGAACTGAAATTCAATTCGTCAACGCACAATGCCCGGCTCTTACTACGTACAGCACGTATATATTCAATACGACTACCGAAACCATCTCCATTGAATACAAATTACAAAACAGAGAATTACAGCGTGCGATGAAGTTGAACGAAGAAGCCAGAGAAGGTCCATTCACATCCTTATATCTCCCAAGAAATGTTAGAAGTGAATTTGGAAGGAGTCATGTAAAGGGAAACTATGAATAGTCCTCGAAACTGAGTCGTAAGCGAAGAAGCCAAAACCGACTGGTAGAAGTACTCCAAATCGTTCTATCGAAGTCAAATGGTTTTAGATATCATCCGATGCCACAACACTTGCCGAAACTAGATTTGGTAACTGAACGTCTCGTATCTACGAGGCTCCCATTCATGCAGATTCGTCGCCTGCGGCATTCATACGGTCAATACGGATCCTAGGTTAAGTGATAAATGTCCGCCTAAAGGAGTTTCACCTAACTTCCGCTACGCGTGCTCGGCACACACACACATTTTTTTTTTTTCCCCATCAGATGCCCTATAACCTTGCTTTACTGCATCATTTGGTTATATTAATCCTAATTCCCAGTTATGGAAGTGAAAACTTGGGGTCCTTCCCAACTACCTGAAGCCATATACACTTCCGGTTGTTATCTGAACCGGAAATGTGCAGCTTCGATTAGTTCTCACTAAAACTACTTTCTTAATTGCCTAAGAGCTTTCATTTTACCAAATAAACAGAAAATATCAGGAATATATTCTATTGGTTAAAACCATTCAAGAGTTTTCAGATATTTTTAGTGTGATTCAGTTCTGTTGTTGTTTTCATAAGTATAATTATATCATATGTAGGCTTTGCTGTTGTATATATTTTATCAGTAACAAAAACCACAATGAAACAATACAACGATTTTTTTTTTTAAATTTATAGATATGGCTAAGAAGGACATCAGGAAGCCCGTCGCTTTCAATGGTACTACATATCTGAACTTCCCTAACAAAATCGCCAAAAGGTTAGAAACGTATCTTTGGTAAAAAAAAAAAAAATTACTTAATTTCCTTACTAAGTAGTTCAACCAACACAGAAAGACAAAATCAGATCAGCGTGGACATTAATTCCAAAGAAGCAAGTATGAATTTGTAAAGAAGTGTTGAAATTTTCTCTTTATAAGGTAGGCGTCCAATTTGTTGAGACGAGACTGTGTCCAGACGACGCTTTAAGATGATAAATAACTTAATAATTTAATTCTTAAGTAAAATTTATATTCCTTTTAGGATAAGTGCAAATTTCACTTTTGTGGGAAATTCTAAAGATAATTAGGAAGGCCAAGCCCTCGTGGGTGGCACAGTTGGTAGGATTGCTGTCCTCCCCACAATGGGTGGAAAAGATCTGAGTTCGAGTCCCGTCGATGAAGTGAGGAAATGTTATGGGCTTTTTTCACAACCTATCCGAGTTAGTCGATCTCAGGAGACAGTAGCATGATTTTTTCTCCCGGAAACTCGGGTTTTTCGTCCATCAAACAGAAAATCGACCACAGAACAGATATTTTATGCGGCGCAATATAGGCTAAGTGGCACAAGCGTCTAAAACCCTGCAACAACCAGTTCAATTCCTTTATATACTAGGGGTGGCTAAAGATTGGCTTGCGAACCGCATGTGGCTTTTTAACTTTTGAAGTGTCGCTCTGAAAAAAACAAGGGCTGGAATGTAGAATTCTTCAAAATATTAATTGAAAGTTAAAAAAGGCTGTCTAGCTCAGTACTGAACTTTTCAACCTCAGTTCTAGAGTATTTCTCCACTCACAGAAACACATACGTGTCCAGATATACGTCAATAGCGAAACAATTTACATTCTTTTGATAGGATCAGCAGTTATGGAAAGTTTCAACAATAATATATTTACAGCTACCCATTCTCTGTGCAGAACACCAAAGATGGACCATTCATTTAAATCCATCTCTGGTTAACTATGAAAGAAATTCCCACACTACAACGTGTGTAATCTCCAACAAAATTTAAAAATAGACTCAGTCATCTCTCGCTATTCTTGTGTCCATGATGTTTAGACTTTAAAACAGTGAAGTACGCGATTATCTCTTTTGTTTTTGTTTGAAGTAAACAGATTCTAATCATTGTTCTGTTCTTTTCTTTTCTTTTCTCTCCTCTAACAGAGCCACCTCTCAGAGGGATAATCATTACGAAATTAAATTCAGTACAAAGCATCGCAATGGGCTTTTGCTATGGACAAACAAAGGCGCCACCACTCGGGGAGATTACCTTGCCTTATCCGTCTCACGTGGGCATTTAGAACTCAGCTTTAACTTAGGAAAACAAAAGGATCTACTCATCATAAAAAGTAAAGCAAGGGTGGATGATGGCTCTTGGCACACAGCGGTTGTAAAACGGTAAGTGGTCCTTTATAAACTTAATTCGGTAACTAACATTAGTGTAAGATTATAATTAAGACGAGAAACTTTTCATCTATAAGAGTAGTAGAGGTCAAGAAATATTTTTGGCGGCATAAACATTTAGAATTGAGACATGAACAATTTTAATTTCTATTTCGTTTGCTGGTTTCTTTAAGGAATAAATTACCTGAGCTGATTTGTTTATCATAATAATGATAGAAAAAAAACGGATCATTTTATACCACTGAGTGGAATATCTCAAGGCTCCCCCACCCCATAGGTCCTCTACTTTTCATTGTTTTCATAAACGATCTTCCTTCTTTCATCTGCACCGCCAATGTTCAAGTTGGTCTCTATGTAGATAAACTTAAGATCTACTCAGCAATGAAGGAAACAAACGATTCTCAACAGCTTCAATGCTCCCTCAATAAATTTTCTCAGTGGCTGTCTCTCAATGGCTTGTCTCCTAACCCTTCGAAGTGCAAAGTAATCTCTTTCTGATCCTGCAGATCTCCACAAATAATAAATACGGAGTACAGGTAACTCTGTGATCATCTTAAGTTAATAATTTGGGGGTTCTCTTCTCCAGCAGCGCTAAATTTTATGTCCATGACCTTAAAGTCACCAGCAAAGCATTCAAAGCACCAGGATTTATTAAAACGACCACCTGCAAGTTCAAAAACTACAAATGTGCTGTTATCCTTTATAAAACCATTGTTCTGCCAATCCTTAATGAACAATATTGAAGCAGTCCAGAAAATTTTGTCCGTCATCTTACGTTCCGTAACCCTTTATTTTATCACTCTACTATGAATCGTTGTGTGATCACTTTCATTTGAGGCCTGTAAACACTAGAAGGGTTACCGCTGACGCCATCCTTCTAGCCAAAGTAATCACTTGAACCTATGAAGCATCTGATATCCTTAGTAAAATCTACTTCCATGCTCCTTGTGGACAAGTCAGGAATCTTACGCTGTTTCGCCTTGACTCTGCTTCCATGGACTTTATGAAGTTCATTCCACTAAACCAAATCAGCCCAGCATAATTCGCAGAAAAATCTTACTCCCTCTGTCTGAGATCGATTAATTGCAAACCGAAAAGGACTGCAGGAATTGTTCCAGCTGTGCCAGGAGCCAGTAGAGTATGGCTAGGAAGCTCTAAGCAGGAGAGTTGCCAGTTACTGCTCCTTTCCACTCTCAGAAATTTCTCTGAGCTTGCGCCAGTCCCTAAATGAATATAGGATTTGATACTCCAGTGTCTGGCTCTCGAGCATTACATTTCACTTTTGTATTGCTGTTCAAGAGGATCAGACCTTATTAAGATATGCTTTTGTTGATTATAGAGATGCCATCATCATTAAGAAACTTTTAAAATAATTCCTCAGTAACGTTTCTTCATAATCTGATAAAAGAATTTATATTTACTTAAGCCTTTATGTTTTTTTCTTCCATAGTTTTCAGCCCCAATGTATTTCAAAGATGCTAAATAGAGAAGTGAAGTTATCCATCACAGTTCCCTATCGCATGCACGAGGTCTTACATTCGCGCTAAGTTTAAAATACAAATGATTCGTTTCACTCGCGATGGCGAATTCAATGATTTTATGTACAATAGGTAATTTTTATTATCCTTTATGTGTGATGATTCACTTCTCTTCGTGTTTTGTCATCAACAATAACTTCTTATTTTCAAGAAATTTAGCCATTCTGCAATGTTCTTACTCTGTAGAATGTAAGTTCATTCCTTAGCTGCTACAGGAAAGCCATACCATTTATGTTTTTCGTAAGATGACCAAAGCTGTTGCTTGTAAGTGCGGAAAAGTCTATTAGATGGTGAGAGATAATCCTCCCTTTCAACAGTAATGAATTGGAGAAGATAACTGCGTGATGGAGAAAGGAAGCAGTAAGAAATGTCACCTAGTCGACACAGACTTAAAGTATCATCACGAAGCTCTGAATTATACTCTTCGTTACACTCACCTTCGTATTAGTTCAATTTCCTACGCCCTTATCTCTCGGAAATAAGGAACTCTTGACAATCCATAAGTGCAACGAAAAACATGAACTGCCCTTATCTTGCTTAAGATAGATAAGAGAAATCTTGAAAACATGGGTAGTTAAGTTTGGTTTGTTGTTACAAGTTAGAAAAGATACAAAATTACACCGCAAATTTAAATTTAATTAAAAGATCGAAAAGATAGACTGAAGAGACGGGTGGTTCTTGTAGTCTTAGGTATAACTTATCAGTTATTCATCAATGTCTCAAATGTTCAGGAAGTCACTTTGGCAAGTGATCAGAGATGCAAAACATTGAATAACTTTGTATATCCAGCGAACAATGACAGGTACTGTTTCAATTTCTGGTATACAGTTGAAGTTGTGATGACACAATAGGAAATCCGAGCTTGGCATTTAACCACCTGATGAGAGTATATTCGGCTGAGATGAAAGACTAGATTAATAATACATAGAGGAAGTGAAGGAGAATATGGATGGTAAAATATTTCCGGATAGTGTGCTGATTATGAAGGATAGCGAGGTCGAATTTCATAAACCAAAAGGATGAATTACTTTAGAATGGATTCTAATCTATAGAAAAGAGATTGTAACAGGAGCAAATGGTGGATACTTGTTCTTAGAGTAGTTAACAAGCTAATCAGAAAGTTTAGTGCGATAAATTATTGAGCCATATACAATGGATTGAGAAGGTGGACATTACGAGAAGGGCCGGAAAACCGAGGAAAATAGTAAAGGCAAGTAAATGGTAAAGCAAGGACAACAAGACCGAGTGGGCTCCTCTTTGGTCTGAGGTAATGTTCCAAATGCAGGTTGTGAATTTGTTGGGAAAGATGAGTATCATCTTAGGACCGCTACTGAAAGTTGTTTGACAACTTTCAGTAGCGGTCCTGGGATGCATGATAGTAGTGGAGCAGATATATCAAGACTACCAACAGCAACTGAATCGATGGTAGTGAAAATATCAATGAATAAGCAGTGGAGAAATTTTTTCAGCCATTTTGCATAAATTATGGAAGTTAATTGATGACATGTTTAATTTGAAAGCAATGAGGCTGCATAGTAGATTGAAGTTGGCCGGAAATCAAAAAATTTCCTAAAAGTGATTTCAAGAGAATTTTGTGTAAAACTTTTAGTAAAGGAGGACAAAGAGAGAGATAGGCCTGAAGTCGTTTGGCTTTTGTGGCTTTGGGAACAGGAGTAACCCTTTAGTGTTTGCAGTCGAGAGAGGCATAATCTTTAGCACGAATGGTTGTATAAAGATTTGCCAAGGAAGATAAATCTACTAATCTTGAGGCAGAAAGTGAGATGCCAATTCGGGATTTAAATAACCTTCAGGCCTGAGGATGAAATTGAGATTTTAAACAGCAACAAGAAGATCATCAACCAGCTTCATCCTTCAGCCTTGCACTTCGTCTGTGGAGATTTTAATCTTCCTCCTCAGCTAGCTAACCTTCAGCAAATGCTCCTATCAAACTTATCTTGTACAGGGTTACAAATGATCAACGATCTCCCGACAAGAGGTAACAACCAATTAGATCTCATCCTTGCTTCTTTTCCCTGCACACCTGATTACCTGCCAGAGACTTATTTCAATTCGGACCACAAGCCAATTGGAGTTCTTTTACACATACCTGCTCCAAACTTCAATATTGTGAATTCGACTAATACCAAAGTAATAGTAAGTCCCAGGTTTTTGAGTATTTCTAAATGTGTTGAGGCTGCCTCTGTCATCCCATGGACAGTCTTAGAAAACTGTGAACTAGAAATTGCAGTGAATTTGCTGACTAACTGGCTTAAGACTATTGCGACATTTGCAGCATCAAAAAGAATTTCCATCATGCCTCGGTCCAAAGCATGGTGGACTCCCCATCTTAACATGAGCTTCAAGTTAAAGCAGCATCTGCACAAAATGTGGAAGCAGTCGCACAGTATCCATGACAGGATAGCCTACTCCAAAGCTCGCGCAACATTTAATAAGCAGAAGTCAAAAGCAATTAAGCATTATATGGATAGAACCCTTCGTAGCGGAAAATGTCCCTACTCTGAGCGGCCTTCGGATTTCCCCCAAAATCTTGAACCTGACCAGTGGCTTGACTTCATATCTAGATTTGCTTCGAACACGGAACAATGTCCTGATCTTCATACTCCAACAACCAGAATCCCGCCTGACACTCTGTCGGCAGTATCAATCTCCAGGGAACAGCTTATTGCTGCCATTAATTCTACATCAGCTTCTGCGACAGCAGGTGCTGATGGAATTCCCCAATTCATTATTAAATGTCTCAGCCCATATATTTTGGATCCCCTTCTAACTATTTTTAATGCTGTTTTGTCAACCCACTTCTTTCCCCAGCAGTGGAATACCTACCTTGTGAAGCCTGTCCCCAAAACTCAATCTCCTTCACTTCTTAAGCATTACCGGCCAATCTCCAATGCCTCAAGTCTTCTAAAGCTCCTTGAGAAGGTACTTCTCCCCGTTCTAACTAAACAACTTCTTCCACATCAGCCTCCTCAAATCCATTACTCCCTTCCTCATAGATCCACTGTGACTAACCTCTTAGCCACCACCAGCTCTATCCTCTCTGCATTTGAATCCCAAGCAGAGCTTGCAGTCACCTATGTAGACCTTGAAGCAGCTTTCGACTCTATAAACGTTCCTGCAATGCTGAAGCTACTTTCTGACCACTACCAGATCAAGGGAGACACTCTACAGTTCCTCACGTCACTCCTTCAAAACAGAATAATCCAGCTTATTGTCCATGGGCACATATATGAGCGAAGTATCTCTTCAGGCGTGCCACAGGGTGGTGTCTTATCTGGGCTCTTGTTCACAGCACTTATCTCTCCACTTGTTGAGTCCAGGTATGATATCTTATGTTATGCAGATGATATAAAGCTCCTCACACCGATTTCTCCATACGATGATCTTCTCATGATAACAGGATCAATTAATACTACACTGACTGAAATTGAAAACTACCTCAACCAGTTCGGATTAAAAATAAACCCAGAGAAATCTGAATTTATGATATTCTCTTTAAAGAAAACGCCTTCTTATATTCAGCCCATTCTGTGTAATTCTCCAATTCCCATCGTCAATAAGCATACTGATCTCGGGGTTGTGTTTGATCCTAAGCTCTGCTTCAGTTACCATATAGACAAGCTCCTCACCCTGGCAGCTCGACTCCGATGGATTGCCAAACAGCATCTACATTATATAAATGAAGTCACAACTACTAGAAAATATATAAAAACCACTGTATACTCTCCGCTTTTATATGCTGCAGAGATATGGGCATCAGCTGCCACTAGCACAATCAGGCCACTTTTTTCTGCTGAGTACTGGCTCTTAAAATGGGCCATAAACAAACACAAACTTCCCCCACAGCTAAGGACAACTGAAATGGCCAGCTTGATTCAGATTCACAGGCTCCCCACGCTGATTTGGGTGAAACGTCTTACCACGACTATCAAAATGATGGTTGGCGAGATTTCGGCACCATTATTCTGGGACCTGTGCTCATGGAGAATCCCTCAGTCTTCCCTCAGAGCGACTCCAACTCTATGCCCACATCACAGCCGTCTCCACCTATCTGATAGGTTTCTGCCTTTTCAGCTACTTTCATGTGCCCAGTCCTTGGATGCTGACCTTAACAAGTTCGCTTCTGACAGGGAATACAGATGTCGCATCCTTGAATTGTACTTCCCTGTCCCTGATCCTTCTCCTCGAAGCTCGTCTTAATGCTGCAAGCCTTCAATAACACCTGATGTGAAGACAGCATACTAACTCTTCAGTATGACAGTTAGTAATGATGGACTAACTACTTCTGTTCAGCGCAAAGAACGTTGCCTGTTTATACTACTATATGTATATGAAATTATCTGTTTCCGCCAATATCTTCTTTATATATTGTATTGTAAATAACTGTACGATACTTAGAGTTTGGAATTGTACTTCCGCATATGCATTTCCTATGTTTTATATAGCAATGTTCCCTATTTATACTGTATTATTACTGTTAACCCCTGGCCTGGTGGCCGTGAAGGGCAACATTGCAATCTATCGAATTGTATCATCATTATTATCATCATTATTATTGCAATAAAGATTTCTTAAAGATTCCTTGAAAGTGAGCCATTGCATTGATGAATTGGTTAAGATTAAATCTGTTAAAATGATCTGTTAGGCCTCCAGTTCGAAGTCTTGAGGGATGAATGAGGGTTTATCGTCCCTTTTCTTTTTTGAGTTCCAGCATTGATAAACCGAGCTAGGATTGGGTTCTTAGAAGTATTGAACAGCGAGCCGAGAATTAAGCGTATATCCTGTTAGAGAACTGACTTCGATACTTCCGAAAAGGGTCGATAAGTCAGATGTCCACCACGCTTTGCTTTGTTAGCACCACCTTAACATTGTCACATGTGAAATAAAAGTGAGCCAGAAAAACACAGTCATGAGGAAGCGGAACCTGAAGACAGACTGACCAGAGGAAAAGATCAACAGGAATTTGACAAGATATGGGTTCAGTAAAAGTGGTGAAGAAACATTATCAGACATGGTACTCGAGGTTGTTGAGCCATCCTGATTTTCTCCTGACAAAGCTAGATTGCTTATTGGACTTGTTATATGCTAACAAGCTCAGGGATTTCGAACTCCCTACAAAAAAGTTTGGGAATGACTTTGTATCTTCAAATTGCTGCATCATAGCAAGTTAGAGCATGAGACATAGTATCAGATGAACTGTTTTACCTTTTTCTTTGCAATTTAAAATAAATTATTTTACTGAGAGTGAGTTTGCATCCAGTTTTGTTTAATATTAGAGAAACTCTAACAGAAAATATTAAAAACGCATTTCGCAGATGCTCTACATGTCATTCGAAGCTTTTCGATACTGTTCAAAGTTTAAAGAGAGCCTCTTGTCCGTTGAAGACGATCTTCGCTCTGGTCGCCCTCCAACTTCAAACCCATTAATCGCCGCTCGTGATCTGATCAGAAGTGATCGACATTTGACTATTTGCGAAGCTGGTAGTGAAATTGGCATTTCTAATAGCATTTGAAAATTAGTTTTAACGCAGGATTTGTGGATCGCTGTGACTATCAAGGCGAAGTCCATCAACAGTGCTTCCAGAAGTTGCAGAAGCGTTGTAGTCGGCGTATACACTATCAAGGGGAGTAAGTCAACTGAGATCCATGCGTATAGCCAATATGCCTCATCATTTCTTGTTATCTCAAGATGAGACCATGTACGTCTATTTACTATGATGTCAGTCGAACAGGGATGGTGTCATTTATTTTTTATTTCTTGGTAAGAATGGGAGAATAATGTTTTTTTTTTTTTTTTTTGTTTTCAATGCTTATCATGTATTGTGGGTTGCGCATTAACATGGATCAAAGAGGATATCTGATTAAACCCTTACTAAATCAGCAGTAGCTGACCTTGCTGACTGCCATACTTATACTCACTTCCATACCGGATCCAACTCGATAACTCTTCAATCTGTTACATTCCTGTTCCGAAGTATAGAGGACAGTTTTAGATTGTCCAACCAACAGTGGTCATTTTTGGATTGTAAGATTCGAAAAAAGGAAATCCCATGTCCCACCAGATATCATGGAAGTTCTTCGAAGATTACTGAACAAATACCCAGCATTATTTTCTTTTAATGACCAAATTATTAAACTAAAATCCATATTAAACTAAGAATGAAAGAACACTGATCTGCGTGAATTATAAATTATATATTTAACGGAAGAAGTTGCTTTTTTTTCGTACAGGCCGAATAACAATAAACGAAAATTTCTTTAGAGTGGAGAATAAACAGCACAGGAAGTGTTCACCTTAGAGTTAGGGAAAGAAACTGTTCAATGCATTTCCTGAAGATGCGATTAGTGAATTGTGGGGAATAATTGTTAAGGCGAAGAAGCCATAAACATTACACTTCTAAATGTCTAATGTTTGTGGATTCTTCAAGGAAGACACCAACTTTTCAACAATA
This sequence comes from Mastigoproctus giganteus, assembly GCF_048544385.1. Classification (NCBI taxonomy): domain Eukaryota; kingdom Metazoa; phylum Arthropoda; class Arachnida; order Uropygi; family Thelyphonidae; genus Mastigoproctus; species Mastigoproctus giganteus. The sequence goes on from NC_143587.1 coordinate 145,184,023, forward strand.
CAAATGATTATTTCTCTGAGTTAAATCACATAAGCCTAACTTTCACTGATCTAGCATATCGTGCTCATCTTTATTAAGTGCCAGTACAATTAATATATTCTTGTTACAGAAACAGACGTCTAGGAGTGCTGAAACTGGATAACAAGCCATCTGTGAACAACACATCAGAACCCGGAGCTACAGAACTCAACACTAGCGGCATCTTATGGATAGGTAGGTAACTATAATGGGCAGCCATAAATTGTTCTTAAGATAATTAATATACATAATAAATTTGATAACTGAATCGTCTGCAGAACACAGCGCATCTTAAATCAACACCCCTCTAGATTGGAAATAACCATCTATCGCCTGCCTCATGTTTCTCTGCTTTCCAGTTGCTGAAGAGAATAGAATATGGCAGCCCTCCATATTCTATTCTCTGAACCAACTAGAAGGAATAGAATATGAAGAATTTTATGGTGTTATTCATTTTTATAGCACACGATTCAGTTACTTTGTGTTTGACGAATATTAAAAAATTGGTCAACCTAATCTGGGACTGCAGAGATGTAAATATTTAAACAATGATTTTTTTAAGGGTCTCCCAAAGAAAACTCGTAACTTCTTTATGAGATCTGAATTTTACAAAAATGGTTGCGTATGGACTTAAAGAAATTATGACCGTGGTGATCCCCCATAGAGCGGGGGGAGATCACCTTTGATTCTAATTATGTAAATTAAAACGACTTAGGAGAGTTGGCACGACCATAGTGCAGAGAGTAGAGTGGAAGCTCATAGTCTGCACGTTGTATGTTAAGAACACCATCATTATAGCCATGTTTTCATTTTTTTTCTTTTTCTTTTAACGGATCACGCCCCGACGATGCAGTTGGTGATCCACAATAAGCGACTGTCTTTGCTTCAAAAAGAAATTCCCAATGGTACCAAGAAGGTTCTACCTGTTCACAATAAGCGAATTATTGTTTCAAAGAGATTCCCTATGGCACGAAGAAGGTACCGTGGAAGGGGAATTCGAAGTGAGGGAGCAAAGCGTTTAGCATTCAAATAAAGAGCCCCTTCTTCCCAAGCCCAACCAATTTATTTATATTGTGATTGGTTCCATTTGAAAAATACTTTTTTATAAGATATTAAGCACCACATAAGGGCCAGGGGTGCGTTATTTATTATACGAGTAAAATGGGGACGAGTACAATGATGGCCGGCTGAAGAAATATTATTATAAAACATTAAGAGAATATGTTTCTTTTGCATCACTGGTTCTGTAGTAAAGTTGAAGTGTTACTCTTTCTGAGTGCTGGGTTCAAAACCTCCTGCGAAGATTTCTTTTTTTTTTTTTTGTTTGTTTTTTTTCAGTTTTTATAAAATTGAGGACATAACTGAAGGTTAAAATTAAAATAATTTATATCGACATCAAATAAAATATTCATTCCTAATAAAACGAATGGATCAAAAAATTGAATACTTTATGGCTAGAGAGTTATTTATTTTATTTATATATATTTTTAAGAGTATTTTCTCTATCATTTTCTAACATGCAAGTTATTCGATAAGCGGAGGAAAAGTTGGTTTAGAGAATGGACGTTGACTGGTTGAGGCACATTTATTGAAGATGAGCATTGGAGTACAGTACTGAGTTTTCTTCTCTCTCTCCATCAGAGATTCCTGAAAATTGGCATTTCACTAACTGGCAGGACATACGAGAAAATGCAGTAGTTTCTGCAGGGAAAGGTTTCTGAAACTGGTAGATGGAATGTAGTTTGGTACCATCGCAAAACTACAGATAGGATTTCAAGCCAGTAGAAGAATGGGGGCATTAATATAGAGGAGGAAAACAACCTAAGAAAGAAAGAAACCTTGAGGAACACAAGAATTAGTTAGTGCAGAACTATTAGAGGGACCAGACAGAGGGAGAGAAAACTGGGTGCACTGGCTGCAAAGTTCCTAACTTTCTCCGAACATTTCCATGGTAATTCTTTAAAGATGAGAAGAATAAATCAAGAGCTTTATACTCCAGAATGACCACGAGGGATTAGAGGAATATAAACGATAGTAATTTATACGATTATTTTGTTGAACCATGTGGACTTGATCAATGAATGCATAACTCTGTAAATAGAAGTCAGAGTACGGTTATTTCGCAAGAAACTCTCCTTGGTTGGGAATTTCATCCGATCCCTAAGAATTCCTATAAATTCGCTCAAATCCAGCCAGAACTCTAGTGATTTTTTAAATTGCTATCTTTGTAAGAGTCAGCAGTTTCCTCAAAGTCCCCGACATCAACAACCAGATGTCACCACTTTGCGTCCAGTGATCGCTCTATCCCAACACGTTCTACTGTTTGCGTCACTTTAAGGCCACAGTATTTTCCAGCATCTCGTCTTTCTTCCACTGGGACGACATACTTGGCAAATATGGAACTCTAGTTTACAGGCCGACAGAAATGATTAATGGCGCGAGATCGTGAAAGGGTTGTCGACCCTGACTGCCAGCTGACAGGTTGATAATGATCAGTAATAACCGGTTATCATGGTGAAGACCGCAGTAGATAATAACAGGGTTTGCGGAATCTTTAGTGAGAAATTGACAAACTTTGGACGCACACGTGAACCATTGTTTAAAAAAAAAAAAAAGACGAGAAAACGCTAGTTCCTCGCGCAAATGTGTAATGCATCCAAGCAGGTGATTAGCCAAGTTCTCTAATTAATGGCGTAATAGTTTCTCACTCGCGTTCGATATTTTGGGATAAAGAATCGGAGAGTGCCTCTTAGACAGAAAGAACCGGCTTTATTGTCCAAACAAGAGGGCTATAATAATAGCATGTAATATAATCCTTACAGAGCCTTAGAAAGGAGCCTTCTTTTGTCCCACTCTTGGTAAAATAAATTTTTAAAAATTGCGTGTTATCTTTAGATTATTAAGTATCATAAGTGTTTACGTTCTTAACTACGTTATGTAACATAATCGCGTATTGTATTAGAACGTGACAACTTGTTGATCCACTTTCATGATCCAAGAAAGGAAAATAAGAGATACCCACGGTTGAAAATTAGATTACTACAATGCGAATCAATAGGATTTTTGGTTCTTTAAATTCGTTCTTTCTCTTAAAACAGGAGGAGGAACTTTACAATGCCTTAAACTATATCTGATTCTGGTACGTTTTAAAGCAGAAAAGTGTGATTGAATCTTGTGTGAAATGGCAGTGGACTGGATGCATTGATGGTCTGGTCTTGGCATTATTGAGGACTGCTCCTCTCGCGAGAAAGATTATGCCATCAAAAGAGTGAGTTCAGCAGGGAAAAACGAGTCATATCTTGAAATTCAGAGCGATAGTTTTATATGCCAAAGTAAAAACAAGGAAATATATTCAAATAGAGAAATATCCACTTTGAATAGATCATTTTACGTATTTAACTGATTTATTGTTTGTTAGATTAGCAACTGAGTTGTCTCTTCCAAATGGTTTACTAAATATACGATAACATAATTTAAAAAAACCCAGTGGCTGTTCCTTTTAACGATCTAGTATTCTTAGTGTTATTAATTACTTATTTAGATAAATTCAACTGTTCATTGCGCATTTCTGTTTTCAAGGTGGCTCGCCCAGTCTTCCTGCCGGCCTTCCTCCTACTTACTACCATGGTTTCAAGGGATGTATTGATTCCGTCAGCATCGATGGGTTGCCATTGCATCTCGTACTTCGCGGTACGGGAGATATGCAGTTTTGTGGAGGGTCCTAATCACTGTACAGTGCCTTGACGTTGTGCCATACTAATCAACAATCTGACCACCTAGAAGAGAGCGTCCGACAGCCTCAATTTCGCCTGGGGGAGGGAGAAGAAAGAGAAATAACCTCTGACTACGACTCATCGGAGCAGTGTAAGACTAACACTCCCATCGAGTAAAATCAGCCCATTCTCGAAATAACTTAAGAAGAGCCATAGACTGTGTGAACTCCGTGCTACCTTTGAACTGTCAGGTGGTATCACATACTTAAACCTCGTGTGCTAGCTTTCCTCGTAGCGTCCGCTCGGTGATGACAGCAAAAGGAAGAGAAAGAAACCAGCCGAATAACCCGACGACCTTATGTGAATGACTATTGGAAGCAAGTTCAGTGCGTGTCCGGACATTCAAATCCTTTTTCTTTGTACACGGTTGTATATAAGTGGAGAAATAAAGTTAATCCTAAAAGATGTTGGTTAATAAGAAATAGTGATTCAAATTAAACTGCGGCATTTATTGTTAGTGGAACAAGTCACTAGAGATGTTTGATTGATTCAATGAATCAAAGTGAATTGCGGCTTCCAGATGTTAGTTAATAAGAAATAGGCGATTCAAATTAAACTGCGGCTTTTCATAGACAATGGATAATAAACTGCATCTACTCATTGATTAGTAGAAGCCGCTTTTAAATGTTTAGTAGGTCCAAGTAGACATATTAAACTGCGGCTATACCATTAGATTATTAATATGTCTCCTTGGACCAACTAAACATTTTAACAGATAGCTGCAGTTTATTATTCACTCAGTATCTTAAAGCCGCAGTTTAATTTGACTAATCTAATGGTATAGCCGCAGTGTCAAATTAAACTGCGGCTTTAAGATACTGAATGGACAATAAACTGCAGCTGTCAGTGATTAGTAGAAATTCCGCTTTCAAATGTTTAGTTTGTCCATTGATTAGTCAAATTAAACTGCGGCTTTAAGATTCTGAGTGAATAATAAACTGCAGCTATCAATTAAAATGTTTAGTTGGTCCAAAGAGACATATTAAACTGCGGCTATAGTATTAATTAGTAGAAGTCGCTTTCTGATGTTGTTTGTCCAAGGAGTCACAATAAACTGCAGCTATCGTTGATTAGTAGTCCCTTTCAGATATTTAGTTGGTCCAAGGGAGTCATATTAAACTGCGGCTAATACTAGATAGTTAATATACTGCAGCTATTATGTTAATAGAACACTTTAAAAGTTCAATTGGTTCTACTTATAACAATTTTATTATACTACTCAGATTTTGACTTGAAGTTTTGTGGAAGAGTTTCAGCCCTTATTTGCATATCATCACAAGAGGAGTGAGCGGGGTTCCCCCCCGCTCATGAGTCGTTAGGTGCTCCCTAACGTTAAGTGTTACATTTTATTAATTAAATGTGTAATTGTCTGTGAAAGTGTGTGTAAGCCGGGCCGGTTTGTATTATGCGAGGAAAAATCACAGAAAAACCTCACTCCACGGCCCTGAGACCGACCCGCTCAGATACTGAGTGGAAAAAACCTTTCAAAAAACTTCCGAAGAAGTTCTGCCGGATTCGATCCGAGGTCCTTCCAAACAGCAAGCAAACGTCTTATCGACTGCGCTACCGTGGACACGGCTGATAACTGGCAAAACATATATTTAACTTTACGAAAGAATATTTAAAAAAAAAAAACATTATTCATACATCAGACTTTGTTTTGGGTTTAGATAATTTCCTGATTTTAATGTTACCATCTGTGCTTTACTATAAAGGTGTCCCTTCGACATAAGAATAGGTGAGCCAGATCAAAACCGGTTTTGATTTTTATAAATAAATAAGAAAACTCTGAACATTATCTTTATTTTAAATATTTATTCCACAAGTTTTCCTTAACTAAATAAGCAGAATGTTGACATTCATCCACACATTGAAGATAATAAATATTTTCTCATTTTTGTGCGTCTCCTTGATACCCAATTTTCTTGCTAATTTAGAGTCAGTAAGTTCACTAACAAAATGAACTTGAGTGAGAGGCCACGTATCTCCAATATACTTTGTCCTGGTAGGTTTTATTAGAGAAGGTTGCTCCAGATTAAGGTAATTCCTAAAACAAAGAAATAAGAATGAATATACTATTAAAAAGCGAGAAATATCCATATATTAACAAGTAAATGTAAAATAAAAAAAAAACACATTTTTAATTTAAACAAAGTCGTCTCTATTTTTACTTTTAGCCTCGAAAGATGAACTTCCTCTTCTCTGATATTTAAGAGTGTAAATACCAAAAGAGAGAGAACAAAACTGTCTTAAAGCTATCTTGATGAAGAATTTTATATTTGAAATGCAAAGGTTACATTAAAACCCCAAAATAACACATTAAAATAGTTCTGTTGTTGATAATATTCGGTTTTAGGCTTCAAACAGAATTTAAAACACAAATTCGATGGTACAGGCTGGTGGATACTGGGTATGGAATAAATAATTATCATTCTGTAATACACGTATGGGAGTTCTCTCCTCTCCAAGCTTCACGTATCTGAAAATTGAATTGCTCTTCCAAATGAAAGATCAAAGTTCAGACACTGGTTCCTCTTCAAGCACATGATAAATTTCCTCAGAAAAACAGCAGATTTCATATCGATGGTACAAAGGAGTAGATGGGACAAAGTGGACCAGGGGAAAAGCGAATAATCCAGCTCGTGCAAACATTATTATATATATCACATCACAAAAGATTCTCCATACAGCTACGTACAGAAAGAGGCTATACACTGACTTTATATTAATACCATATTTGGGATCCATTTGGTTATTATAAGCAATCTTTGGTAGGAGGGTAATGAAGTAGGCTCCCAGAGAAGTAGACTTAGTCAAAACCTAAGTAATTTGCTTCGAGCCCTACAAAACTGCTGGACACCTCTTGGGTTTTCATATAACTCCAGATGTTATCCACTGTACCATCACGAGGGCATGTGAGCAATCTTCTTTTTAGGATACTCAGAAATAGTTTGCGTCATTTAGCCATTTAATACTAATATTAACTTAAAACCTTTTAACTTTTATTCTGCTGTTATATAAGTATAACGCAATTAGAGGGTCAAAACATTAAAGAATTTTGCCCAACTTTAAAATAATAATTGGATTCGTCTAAAACAGTAGCGCATTTCATAAGAAGAGAACGCAGAATCAGCAGAAAGGCAAAAGAAGATAAAATATGCGCATTTTTCTTGATGCTTGAAATAACTGGTACAAACTGTTGGAAATAAACAGCAAATCCTTTCATTAAAGCGAGGCAGAAACTCATCCAACGTTAAAAAGCAGAAGGAGAACGTCAAATGTCGGTGGGAAGTTTAGTTTCAGAAACGAAAGAGTGCATGAGTTGGCTGAGCTAAATAATTAAGTCAGGCACATACCCAACATACCACCGAAATTGTTGAATACTTTCCGAGAAGCAAGTTCACGTGTAATTGTTCGTAAAAACAAGTTGAGCATATCCTCGTCAGATAAATAATATAACTTTGAAACGAGTGCGGGGCCTGTTTCAAAGTGAGTCTGCCAGCACTTGGCCAATGAGGAAGGAGGTCTGAAACAACTGTGTTGACTTGGTCTGAACAAATATTCTAAACAAGGCATTTTTAAACGTTGCTCAAATCTGAAAGGGAAACTTCAAAAGAGATAACACAAGAAAGTTTTCTTTCTTGTTCACAAGCGCTGCTTCAAAGTAGCGTTCCATTTATGGAACGCTACTTTGAAATGCAGCAGAACAACCTTTCTAGTATCAGTTAAGCGTACAAACCGTAGCAAGAATGGGGAAAAGGAGTGATCGAACGGACGTCGAACGTGGCATGGTAGTAGGTGCAAGATATGCTGGACAAAGCATCTCTGGAACGGCATTCTCCTGAACTTTTCACGCACCACAGTTTCAAGGGTGTATCGAGAATTGTGCAACGAACAGAAAACATCCTCTCAACGGCACTCCTGTGGAAGAAAATAGCTTGTTGATTAGAGAGGTCAGAGGAGGATGGCTAGAATTGTGCAAGCAAACAGACGGGCCACAATGTCGCACATCACGTCAGAATACAACCTTGGTGCGCAGAACATAATATCGCAACGGTCCACTTTGTCGCGAATGGGCTACAAGCCGATGGCCACATCGCGTACCTTTGTTATCAATGTAGAACAGGAGAGCACGCCTCCTGTGGGCACAGCAACACCATCACTGAATTATCGAGGATTGGAAAACAGTTGCTTGGTCTGACGAGTTGAAGTTCCTGGTGCATCATGTTGACGGAAGGCTCAGAATTTGGCGAAAACAACATGAATCCATGGACGCGTCATGTCTGACGACTACTGTGCACGGTGGTGGGGCAATGTTATGGTGTGAGGAATACTTTCTTGGCACACATTGGGTCCATTGATACCTATAGATTCACGTCTGAATGCCACATCGTACCTAAACATCGTTGCTGACCAAGTGCATCCATTCATGTTGGCAGTTTATCCTCAGTCAGATGGTTACTTCCAGCAGGATAATGCGCCGGTTCACAAAGCCCGAATCACTATGAAATGGTTCCAGGAATATGAAAATGACTTTTCTTTGCTGCAGTGGCCCGCTCAATCCGCGGATCTCAATTCTATTGAACATCTTTGGGATGAGCTGGAAAGGGTTGTTCGTTGCAGGCCTACACCTCCGAATCTCAACGAACTGTGTGACACTCATGTCTGCATGGTACTCCATTCCTGCACAACGTGTTCAGCATCTTGTTCAATCCATGCCTAGACGAATCCAGGCTGTTTTGAAGGCTAAAGGTGGCTCAACACGCTACTAGGTAGATGTACCTAATAAAGTGGCAGCACAGTGCATGTAACAATATACTGATAGAGCAGAGAACATCGAAAAAGCTGAGTACAAGAAATCACTAATAAAGAGAGTAAAATGGAGAACAAGAGTGATTTGTCTCAAGTGAATATTAAACAGAAGACAGTCAATCAGAAAGGCCTCCATACCTGATATAAAGTGACAGAAAGCCCAGCAACACTGGTAAACGAGTTAAATAGTTATTTTGCAACGATCATTACGGTTGAAAGTCCATGCGAACCACGAAGGATCAGTGACAAGGAGTCAGACTGTTGTAAATTAAGTGATGTATCTATCTCGGAGAAGAGTATATGGGGAAAACTACTGAAGCTGAGCGAAATTAAGGCCTCAGGACTGGAAAATAGTTGCATGCGAGTGCATCATATCACTGGGAATGCTGATGAGGACTCTACGTACGATCCTCCTCCTCCATCCTAGGCTGGAGAAGCGCTGATATCCCCTAATCCACAAAAGAGGTGCGAAAGACTAGAGAGTCGGACTTCAGAGGTGGGAAGTCTGTGGTGAAGGATAAAATACCGATCCATATCGAAGGAATGGTGTCCTTAATGGAGCACAGCATGGGCCTGGACAATCTAATTATTATGATAAATCCTAAAACATCTGGCTGCAAGAAACCATATAAAATAAACTTATGTGGTTCCCTACGAAAGGCTATTAGCATTAGCATTAGTAGCATATGATGCAAGAAAGCAATCTTATTCAGCATCAGCCAAAAAAAAAAAAAAAAAAAAAAAAACCCTCTCCCATTTCACCCCTCCGTTCGTTCGAAATACCTATCCAGTTGAGCTTTAAATTTGTTTAGGCTATCAACTTCAACAACAATTGATGGAAGTCGGTTCCACCAACCAACCACCCGCTGGCCAAAGGCAAATTTCCGCACATCTATCCGACATCCGTCCTTCCTCAATTTGAATTTATGCACTCTGAGGTGATTATTCTGAGAAAGATGAAGAATCCCATTGGCATTGAGCATGCTCAAACCATTCAAAGCCTTATACACTTCTATCAGATCACCTCGCCGGTGCCTAGTCTCCAGACTCTGTAATTTGCAAAACTTAAGCCTTTCTTCGTAAGAGCAACCCTTTGTTCCATTTACTAATCTTGTTGCCCTTCTCTGTACCCGTTCCAGCAGCTCTACATCCTTCTTGAAATGAGGCCTCCAGACCTGTATACAGTACTCAAGATGTGGCCTAACCATTGCCTTATACAAGGGAATAATCACCTCCTTATCCCTGCTAGAAAAATTCCTGTATATCATTGACAAGACACCATGAGCTACTCCCGCAGCTCGTCTGCACTGCTCAGAGAACTTCATATCTGCCTGCACAATTACCCCCAGGTCCTTTTCATTCTCCACCACTGTCAGTGTAGTACCGCAGAGTTGATACATTACTCTGGGGTTACTGTTACCCATATGTAGTACTTTACATTTGTCAATGTTAAACTTCATTTGCCACCTCTCAGCCCATCTGTTCAACCTTTCCAGATCCTGTTGCAGCAGCATAGCGTCAGTAGTGTCCTTAACGACCCTGCCAACCTTTGTATTATCTGCAAACTTAGACATTAAACTTGATATCCCATCATCAATATCATTCATAAACACCGAAAACAACAATGGACCCAACACTGAACCTTGAGGAACTCCACTAATAACATTAGTCCACGTTGAGCAGTGTCCATTGATTACCACTCTCTGTCTTCTGCCACTCAACCATCCCCTTATCCATAGCAGCAATTTGCCTCCAATGCCACACTGCTCCAATTTGTGCAGCAGTCTTCCATGTGCAACAGTATCAAAAGCCTTTCTAAGATCCAAATATATAATATCAAAGTTATTCCCTGCATCCAGTTCTTTTGTGACTACATCATAGTATCCAATCAAATTGGTCAGGCAAGACCTGCCCTTAACAAAACCATGCTGCGTCTGAGCTATAACTGAATTCTTGTCTAGATGATCCTGCAGTGCTTCTTTAACCAGTGCCTCCATTAATTTACCTGGAACAGAAGTTAAACTAACAGGTCTATAATTACTTGTGTCAGCCTTTGATCCTCCTTTGTGAATTGGGGTTACATTTGCACATCTCCAGTCTATGGGTACCTCCCCTGAGTCCAAAGAAGCTCTCATAATTATGGCTAGGGGTTTACATACTTCCTTTGCTGCCTCCTTTAATATAACTGGATAGATCCCATCCACCCCAGGTGCCTTTTTTATGTTTATCCTCAACAATATCTCCTCCACTTTCCTCTCAGTTATTACAAAATCATCCAGCTCACTGCCAATGTTTACTTTACCTACATCATTCTCCTTCCTGAATAACTCCTCATGCGTGAATGTCGATGCAAAATACTCATTTAGATTGTTAGCCACCTGAGCAGGATCCTCAACTGTTGAACCATCAATATCCAGTGGACCAATCTGATTCATCCCTTTCCTTCTCGAGTTCAAGTATGTAAAGAACTCCTTTCTGTTTTTCTTTGCATCCTTTGCCAAGGATTTTTCGTAGTCTGCCTTTGCCTGCCTAATCTCCTTTGTGACTTGGTTACAGACCAACTTATATCTATCATAGGCTTCCATGTCACCCATTAATTTGTATGTATCCCATGCATTTTTCTTCTCTGCCACATGTCTCTTTAGTCCATCTGACATCCATTTAGGCCTAAACCTTGAACAATATTTCTTAGTTGGTATGTAAAGCCTGGTAGCCACCAAGATTAGTTCCTTGAATGCTTCCCATTTTGAGTTTGCTGTTGGTAACATCATCAGTTGGTCCCACTGTATAGAATTTAAATACTGTCTCAGACCATCATAGTCGCCTTTACGAAAACAAAAACCCTTCCCTTTACCTCTGATGGTAGTTACCTCCTTGAGTAAATCCCACTTCAACACACTGTGATCACTGCCACCTAGTGGTTCATTTATCTGCAGGTTCTTAATGCATGAAGAATCATTACTGATAATCAGATCAAGAGTATTGCTCCCTCTTGTTGCCTCACGAACATGCTGATGTAGAAAACAATCATCCAATAAATCCACAAAAGCCTTGCTAGTGTGCGAGTGACCAACCCACAAATTCCAGTCAATATCTGGGAAATTAAAATCCCCCATTATAAGACTCTCTGATTTACTGGCCCACTATTTCCCTGTACAATATCTTATTATACTCATCAGAGTCATTAGGCCTATAGCACACTCCTACTCTCAATTTTGATTTCCCTATGCTTATGTCACACCAAACTGACTCGACACTGCCCTGTCCATCGATGTCAACTGGCTTCACTTCCTTTGACTTTATGTGTTTCTTAATTAATAGCATAACCCCTCCTCCCCTCCTGTCCTGTCTATCCTTTCTATATACATTGTATTCCCCAAATTCCAGTTCCGCATTACTTATATCTGTGTGACACCACGTCTCTGATATCCCAGATAGTTAACGATGGTTAACGATTGCATTCGTTGTCGAAATGATTAATAGTAATCTCCTCTTCCCAGTGGTCACATTGGAGTATAAATAAAACATATATATATGTTAATATAGTGGGACCTCTCTTTAACGAACTTCCATATAGCGAACTTTCTTTTATTTCCCTTTGGTCATTACATTGAAAATACTTTCCGTATAACGAAGAAAATTTCCATAATAACGAACTGATTTCGAGAGACTTGGGTACGCATTGTTTGCATCTCTGCCCTTTAGGCAATAAAGCTGATGCTGTAGAAAGCACGAATTAAGAGCTAAAAGGATTAAGCATTAATCCCTTTAGCTTTTAATAGCTAAAGGCTTTAATCCCACGAATTAAGAGCTAAAACATTTTTCAATCAATTTAATGGTGCCTGTAAAACCCTGCAGGAGGAAACTGGCCAATCACGGCACAGGACAGAAAAAGATGGAAGTTTGAGAGAGGCCTTTGCCCAGCAGTGGCTAAAAAGAAGTAAAACCTATACAACTTATACGCTACTATGCCGAGAAGTCTCGCTGGTCAGCTGTCCACAGCCATTGGCAAAGATTAAGGCACATTCCCGACGCGGGAATTGGCTTTGGTCAACCTATTTTCTACCAAAAATCATCCTATTAGAGAATTAGCAGAGAGTGATTTTCCTTTATGTCGGAAATTCATCTGTTGTTTCGAAGAAATGAGTCGTCCACACTTTCACCAAATTCCACCTGTCTCTGCTTACATGGTAACTATAAGTGGTCCCTAATTTCAGCTTTGTTTTAACTGCTGTGCAAGTAACCTTACAGTGTCTAAGAGGAAATCCTTGAGTGTAGTGTGAAAAGGTGGAAGTGCTTAACAGTTGGAGATCACGGCGTTAATAAAAAGAAAGAAATCGCTTTAAAATTTGATGTCCCTTCCAGTAGTGTGTTAACCATTCTGAAAAGCTTTCGATTTTCAAACTGTAGATGAAGCAGTTTTTAAGTGGATGAAGTTGATTCGGGACCAAAACATGCCGATATCAGAGATATATTAATAAAAGAAAAGGCTATGGAGTACGCATCTTTTCTGGGGGGCAAAACATTACACGCCAGTTCTGGTTGGATGAACAAATTTAAAGAGCGTCATGGTTTACTCGAAAAAGTTATTTCTGATGAAAGCAGAGTTGCCATCGAAGAAGAATATACCCATTGGAAAGAAACAGTTTTTAAAAAAATTATGGAGGACTAGGAGTCCAAAGACAATTCAACCTTTATGAAACGTCTAAAATAACCCGATGTTTCAAAGGAGTAAAGTCGTTAGAGTTGGATTACAACTACAACCAAAAACCTCGAATGACACGCGAAATTTTTGAGCAATGGATTTTAAATCCCGATAGAAAGATGACGAAAGAAAACAGAAAAATCGCGTCGATTGTCGACAATTGCCCTGCCCACCTTCACGTGGTAATTTCGAAACTTACAAGTGTGAAGCTTGTTTTCTTCCTTCTGATAATTCGTCTTAACTGCAGCCAATGGACCAAGGCATTATGAAGAACTTGAAAATGCACTACCGAAGGCGCATACTCAAAAAATTATACTGAGAAGAACCCAACTAACCTATAGATTCTGTTATAGATTTGTGGATGTGCATATCAGAGATGGTGAAAGTGTGGAGTCAAGATGTGACGTAAACAATGATTAAGAATTGTTTCGCAAAAGCAGGTTTTACTAAAATGCTAATTAATAGAGACGAGAGGGATGAACTACTAGAAGACATTGAGCAATCTTGGGAAGAGTTCCAAGCGAGGTTTGATCAGTGGAGAAATTGTTCTTGACGAATTTTTAGGAGTTGATAATGATGTCATAATAGCTGAATATCCGAGTGACTCCAACATTTTGGAGCGTATTTAAAGAACTAGTGATAATATAGACGATAAGTTGGATGTAAATGAGGGCAATATTAAACCTTGCAAATGTTGGTGGCATTTGAAACTTTGCATCGAAGCCTTCATTGGGAAGAAAATGTAAAAGAAAATATATGGGTGTTTAAAGTTTAAACAAATGGGAACATTTTTATGAACGGTGTACAGTAGAATCCAGTGTACAACAAAAAAATAACCAAATATTTCTTAAAAGTATATTAATATATTTTGCGTATCATGTACATAGTCATTTCTTAATAGTACGTATTTATAAATTGTTTTAAAATGTTAGAAAATTTATTCATTCTCACTTCTTTCCCATCATTTATTACATTTCTGAATTTATAGTATTTTTTAATGCTGAAATGGTCATATTTCTTTATAACGAAATTTCTGTATAACGAATTTTTTCAAGAGAACGATACAACGATACATTTCGTTATATAAAGGTCCAATTATATATATTTATATATATAGCAAATTGAGATCGTAGTAACGCCCTTCGTTGATCAAGGGCTGGATAAAAGATAGAAGACAGAGCGTAGTCAAATAGATATTTCTCTTGGCGAACCAGTTTAGTAAGCAGAATCCCACAGGGACCAGTATTCCAGCCACACTTTTCTCACATATTCCTTAATGACATTGATGAGGGTCAACAGGGAGTGTTGCCAATGTTTGCTAATAATTTAAAGGTGGTAACGGTGGGTAAACCACAATCAAAGCATTCTGCTTCAAAATGACTTTGATGAGTTGCAGATTTGATTTGAAAATTGGCAAGAAATGAAGGTATGGATAAAAGAAGGGGCTAGATAAACAAATGAAGGGCACGCGGCAAATCGCGTATCTCACTGTATCGTAATTTCAAAGTCCTTTCGTCCTGTACCATATTTTACTGCCGTCCAGATTACAAGTAACTCCAGAATTTCTGTTTCTCAGGTTGAAATCCTTACATTTAGAAGACTGTTGCTGTTATTTGGTTTCCAGGAGCTGTTGTTGTTTGTTGTTGTTTGGTTTTTAGGAGCATTAGCAACTAAGGCCATATTGCTCCGGAATATGCGGTGGTCATTCCCTGACCTTTCCGCATCCTCCATATTTGGTGGTGACGGGCTCGAACCCCGGTCTAATCAAGAAGCGTGTGGTACGCACCGCTGCTCCTGCCCACCACATTTAGAAGAAAGATGGCGCTTCAAGAAAAGCAACCTGTGTCAACTAGACATCTTAGAGGGACCTGCTAGAATATATAAGGACATAACTCCCTAAATTAACTCAATGTTGATCAAAATTAACTCAATGTTTCAGAATGTCGAACGACATTCTGAAAGCGACATTCTGCAAGGTCACAAGGTTGACAACCACACCTTCGCTTCTGCCTAACCATGAATAGCAGCTCATATCAACCAAATAAATGTTGGTCGCTATGATCTATGCTATGATATAAACTGAACATCGCTATGATATAAACTGAATAGTCTATAGAATTTACGATCCATTAAACACCTAACCTCATTAACATTAATTGATTGTAAAATTAATGGTCATCTGCTAAATTAATATCAAGGAACGAGGTTCATTTCAAATATATTACACTTTAACTTTATATAGTTGGACTGTCAGCTAACTGACTAAGAACGCTAATCCCAGGAGAAAGTTTTCTATGCATCAAAAACGTCCTTTAGTTAACTCTTACGAAAGGCTAACTATTGCTATATCAGAGTTTGTCGGTAGTGCTTTTATCACACCAGTGCAGCGTATACCTTGAGCTTCAGGCAGTCCAATAGTCTAACTGGGTGGATTGAAAACCGTAGTTTTCGAGGTGGACTAGCCGGAATACATGTTTAACAAGATTCTAGACCAGGTCTGCGTTGGCATAAGAGGTGGTACTTGAGGATTATTATTATTATTTAAGGATTCCCTTCATACCTTGCTGCTATCTCTCTGTGATGATAATCTGAGCTAATGTTCCAGGGGCTACCCTACCATAAAATACGCTCAACCCCACGAGGTCATTCTGTATAAATCCAGGTTATCTATTTCTGTATAAAGGGCAGATGTATAGGTGATGTAGTGTTGTGCTGTTCGTTGTCATCCGGCCGCTTTGCTACCAGACGCAGTGACAATTGCAAGGATCTCAGGCAACCAATCTATGCTACCGGCATATGTTACTAAGAGGCGACCTGGAGTACCAAATCACTCTTGGGCTGCCTTAATGGAAAGATTAAGTACCCACCAAAGGAACTGCAATATCGGTGAGTGCGAGCCAACGGCACTAGCAGAAAAATAGCATCCCAAAAAGAGCAGGGACTAGCATGAGAATTCTCGTCTCCAGAAAAAATCCTGCCTCCGACAGGGGTAGCAAAAACAAGTTAGTGGACGACATATTGGAATAAGTTGTGGCAAATCAGAAATAGTGACTAACAACCCAAAATGTAACCTTATATGCATTCGTCTTAAGCAACCAATCTATGTACAAATTACAGACATCCAAAATTCAAGATGTTCAAGGACAGAACATATTTCATCAACAAAGGAAGATTCAAACTCAGTAAGCCATCCAGTAGAAACATCATATAACGCTGGTGATCAGAATCCATGAATGTCAGGTCAAGTTCGTATATCAAGCTTGGTTATCAGTCTGGTAATAAATAAAAATGAACTATGAAGAGGAATTTCATGAAGAATTTTACGTAGTAAGTAAAGAATGTCTTCTATCAAATGCTATACAATGATACTCGAATTGTCATAAATCAGTATGATAGAGACCAAAAGAATGAGGTGATGTTGAATCAATGATAGTTATGAAACTCTACTTATTAGATTTGCGCGTTGTTTTTTTTTTTTTTTTTTGTCTGGCTGGGTAGCTGCAATTTGCTGGCTTGGAAGAACAGCAGGCACCAGAAAAATACATTGCTCATAAAAGACAGCAAACTGCTGTCAGGACGAGCAGGGAACAAATATTGGAACTATCCAAGGAGATGGCACTAGTGTATTTCATTTTAGGAGAATGATTTTCTGCTTCCAGAATATAACTCCGCCCTATCAAATGCGTTCGAATTTAGTATTGTGGGTGCAGTTCTGACTGTAACAGTGTGTTTAGCATTGAATGCATGTATAATAGACACAGATGGACAGTAGAATACATCCATAGCCATTTTTCAGGTTGCGGAGCACTCGGACAAACATCAGAGCTTGAGGACCCATGAGGCTGGTGGATTTACCCCTTTGACAAGCATTTCGGATGATTTTAGTTCATATTTAGGGAATTCGCATGAACAAGTACACGACCAGCAGAGGCAGGACTGCATTAACATTGTACGATATGTCGACACCCCCCCCCCCCTACACACTTGATCTCATATGTAGCGACTTCAGTAGTACGGAAATAAGCTATTTAGATTGAAGAACAGCAAAGGATTGTCATTAGTAATGTACTGAACAAAAGACACCAAACGAAAATCTGGTATGGAGGGGTGCCTTGAACGAAAACCATAGCTATTCGCTACAGTTTTCGTTCAAGACAGTCTCCTAGTTCTACGTTGCATTCAACAGTGGATTATTTTCAAAAAGAAACCCGTTGGAAATGCCCTATCGAAGAAATACCAGTTTCTGCTTTATTCAATGACATTATCCTAACAGGACAGTACTCGGTCCAAATCACGAATAATGTCAGACAATTTCCCTGAAACGTTGGCTTGATTCTTTTGCTTGTCAAAAGGTAGATTATGGGATGTCTTGGTGTTGAGAAATGGCAAGCACGTTAAGTACTATATCTCAAGATTCTTCCCAGCCGCGAGGAATCTAGGGTACTCTCAGACTAAATGTTTCTTGCCTATCTTCCAGGTTACATTCCTGCTAACAAGTGATTCCTTCAATGTAAAACTCAATCCACTTGGCATAAAGGATAGGAGTGCTTGTCATTGTGAGAAAATTTAAACTTGGGAACACACTAACATTGCGAAGAATACCAGGACCTTAGGGGTGAGATGCTATTGAGGGCCCCGTCTTTGGTTAGTATGGTGGTGGTGGCGACTGAATCTCGACTACTTCGGTCAAAAGAAGAATTCGTTGCATTCAAGGAATTTTCCGTGGTAGTTTTTAGGAGAAGACGGATATTGATGAATATGGACGTCTTGAATGAACAGAGTCTCTGATCTGTGTCTTTACGGATGCGCTCCTTTAGACTGACTTGATGTGTTATGTGGTCCGCTCTGGTTAAGGAAAATTTGGGGCAATAGCAGCGTAGTAGAACGCAACAACAGACTGGACTGATGTGGCCAGTGGTAGCGTTTCTGTGTCGACTTGGTTCATGCTACCTGGTCATCTACGGTCTCTGCGCTAGCTTCGCTCATAGTGTCTGATAAACTTGACTGTTTTAGGTACGTATTTCTACTTAGACTGCAAAAACGATCCAAGAATTCTGGGACAATGGTGTGTGGGCTAGAGATTAAGATTCTTTGTGCTTCTTAGGTGTAATCTGATGTGTCGCCTCGTATCATTCTTCTGCATATGGTTCCTACGTGTGGCTCCTTGTGCCACAAGTGGTGTCTCTGTACAGATTTAGTGCTTCGAGAAAGAGCTGTTCAGAATGGTCTTCAAGAAGGAACTGCTCAATCACTTCCTGTGCTTTGGAGAATCTATTACTTGACACTTGAATTTGAGACTTGATATTTTGTCCTTTTCTTTTTCAGGAGTAAATATACATTGTAAATATGGCTCTATGTTTTTGTAAATATATGGCGGAGCTGAAGTATGGCGGGGACCGCCTAGTATAACGAATAAAAAATGTCCAAACCAGTTTAAGGAAACAGTTAATCCAGATATGGAGAGATATTTTTATTCCGAACACTTACCAATCACCTTTTGAAATTCCACTACATCTCAGCTATCACACAACCACCAAAGTCTGCACAGGTACAATTCAGAAAGGTTCACTGGTTCCCTCCATCGACCTTGCACTTAAATCTTTGATCTTCATTCTCTTGGCTTAGTACATGATGTCGACGTCTTCACTAATGCAATTATTAAATAAATCCTTTCCATCAGTTGATTTTGGTTGTGAGACAAGCTGTGTGGTGACCAGACAGCTTGTCTCACAACCCAAATCAACAACAGTTATCCTTTGTGATATAAATGGAAAGTCATCCATATGATCAGATCAAATGACTTTCAGAGAATAAAATGAAAAGCCTCACGAGACTATCACCATCAAATTATGTTTAGCATTCTTCGAAAAGAAGTTAATTCATTAATTCTTGCAGCTTACCAGAACTACATAGAAAATTATAGTTAGTTTTTAATACATAAAATTAATTGAAAATATATTGATATATAGAAAATACATCAGAACCTTGTGAAATTTCTGAAACAAAAAGGCAAAACTGATCAGTACATCCAATCTCTCTCTTAGACAGTAATGCTATTCTCCTTGTAAACGTTTTCGTCACACAAACATTTTCAGACCACTTCTCTGCAATTCAATCAATTTTTTTTTTCAATCCTCAACCTCCTAAAGATGATATTTTTACCAATATTGAAATAACCGATAATGATCTTGATACTGCTCTTAAAGGTCTGGATAAGGACTGCTTTTCTGGTCCAGATGCATATCAGTAATCGTTTAAAAAAAGACAATTACTAGCTTGAGGACCCTCACTGTTGTCCTCTTTAACCTGGCTCTCAAAACCTAACCCACTTTAAGCAAGTAACTATTAAACTTATCTTTAAGAAAAGTGCTACTGGCTTCGTAGGCAACCACAGGATAATTTCACTGCAAAATACTGCACCAAAAATGTTTGATACAGTTGTTCATAAACATCTCTTCGTTTACCTCAATCCATTCTTAGAAAAACAGCATGATCTCGATAAATGTCTCCACTAACCTAATACCATATTGATAGTCGCTTCGGAGCCCTTGGATAACAGAGAATAGACTCCATCTACTCCAACATCTCAAGAGCCTTTGATAAAGTATCACATGGACTAGTAATCTGGAAACTAGGGCTTTACAGAATTCAAGATTTTATCCTTACTTCGAAACTATCTTTCCGGACGTGACCATCAGTCCCATGCACTCAGATCCGTCTACACCCGTAAGTGGAAGTCCTCCTTTGGACTTGTAGTGTTTAACATTTTCATTAATGATCTGCCATACCTCATTAGCCCTCCTCATGTAAGTATAGCCTCCTTTTAACAAAACCGTGAGAAACTCACTTTTTGGACCCAACTCAAAGGGCTCACCAAAAGTCCAATAAATTGCTAGGATATTACAGTCATCTCCCAGATATTCCTCAGTAATCAACCATACATATACAATAAATTCAACGGTTAAAGAGAAGACCAATCACGTCAGAGATCAATCAACACCAAGAGACATTACACTGTTTGACCAAAGGGGAGGAAGGGCATATTTTATAATGATGTATGCTACTTCTCCACATTGCATAAAGATTTTTTGTTTTGTTCTGACGTTTTGATCAATATTTTGGCCCTCACCTATTTGTTTCAGAGCTTACATAAATCCATCTACACTTTTAGAGTGGAGAAATTTTTTCACCACTAGATGTAAAACGGAGGAAAAAGCTGACACTCTTAAACGCAACCAGACAACGTTTAAAATGTTTATTTAAAAAATGTCTGCAAGAGCAATGGGGTATGATATATAATAAGCTTACATAATACTATAACCTTATATAATCGAATGCCAAAACCATATCATATAAACATTATTTCTAAGTTAATATTAGTAGTACAAATGACACAAAACAAAAAAATCCCCTCTCACCAGTCCACCCCATCCAACAGTATGTCTATTTCTTGCTTCTATTTATCCAAACTAATTACTTCTACAACACCAGATGGAATTTTGTTCCAACAGCTGGCTGAAGACAAATTTCCGCTCATCTATCCTGCAACCATCCTTCCTCGGTTTCAGTTTATACCCCCTCATGTGTAGTGAGCGTGACAGGTAGGATGCCATCAGCATTGAGCTTGCTCAATCTATTCAAAACCTTGAACACCTCAATCAGCTCACCTCGCAGGTCCAGACGCTGCAATTTACAGAACTGAAGCCTTTCTTGGTAAGACCACCCTTTTGTTCCCAACTGAGTCATATTATATCGTATATAATAAATCTGTTAATTGTGTGTGCTCTATGGTGGATTCGCCGTTTACTAGACGAAAAATTCGAGTTTCCAGAAGATAAAACCATGCTATCTGCGCCTGGGACCGCCCAACTCCACCATGATGTGAAAAAGACTCACAAAAATTTCTCGCATCGTTGACGGGATTCGAACTAACCTATATGCAGTACTGAAGATGTAGCCTGACCATTACCTTATACGATGGGATAATCACCTTATCCCTGCTGGCTGAACAGCTCAGAGAACTTTATATCTGATTGCCCAATTATTCCCCAGGTCTTTTTTTATTTTACACTTCAATTGCCACTTCTCAGCCCATCTGTCTAAATTTTCTAGAATCTTATCGTAATAGCATACTCTGATCACCACCCTGAAGATTTTCTGAAGTTTCACAGATTACACATCACAGATGTTGGAGATCTTCAAAGGAGGAATGGAATTTTATTCTTTTTCTTAACTTCCTGAATAACCATGTTGACTGCAGGAGGGTTCGGCGTGATGGATGTCACACCACGAACCCCAGTTGATCCTTGAGTAAGTCTAATCATGGCACATGAACTTTTTATGATTTTCTTGAGTTGAGTCGATCCCTGGATTTCAGTGAGTACTGTTGAGTTATTTGTAGATGTCTGCATAAAACTTCACTCGCGTAAGTTCCTTGACCGTTGGATTAGATAGCTTGTTTGCTGCCTTGTTTAATATCGTTTGTTTTCTCTCTATTTACTAAGAATATGCAAATGAGGATAGCTTAAATCTAACAAACAGAGATGTGTGTTTTATTCTTCACTATTCTAATCACCCATTTGTATAATATAGCTATGAAAATCTCCAAATGGGATATAGCTAAAGTTAGCATTATCTAAAAAGTTAACTATGTTTTAAAATTTCCATAAATATGACGCAAATACGCATTCTGTTTACTTCTCTGCTTGAAACCATATACAACTAAATGCAATCGAACCACATTTCTAACCAAAGAGAGAGGAGAAGCAGTTTTAAGACTTTCTTTTAAACGCCGTTTGTTCTCTTAAGCGTGTTTTTAAAATACCAATCCGATCTGAGCAGATGGAGAAAGAAACCAGAAACATTATACTGCTCCCACATCGACGGAAAAGTCTTTATAACTAACAAAGAAGTGAAGAAAACATTCCGTCCACTATTCGAGAATTTGAAAAATGTCAGGTAGCAAGACGGCACAGGTGTAGTTTCATCTAGCGCTAGGCGGAAGCGGGATGATTTTACACGTGGGAAGACCGCAGATGGGTTCTTACCATTCTATTCCTTTTCGCTTTATGGCCCATCTATTGATTGAACGAGGGAGGAAATGGAGCGAAATTCTAGGAGAATATCATGAGTATTTCTAGCGGTTTTTGTAAGAAACTTGCCAAGTGATGGATACAACGAATATTTGGTGACCGTAATGGAAACAACTGGCCAAAATGGTTAATAAGTTAATATTAGTGATTTGAAAGTAATTACCACTTAATATTTCATGTTTCTACTGTAACTAACTTCATATTCATCGACGGCAATACGTTAAATTGCAATACTTAATAGATACCGCGAAAACCATTTTGCCTTTGCCCCTACCTGTTTTTTCAGACTCACTTAACCTATTTGTTTTAAAAAAAAAAACTTTGCTTCTGCTTGGATGTTTTTCGAACCATCGAACCCACATTTTACGTTGATAGAGTGACAATCGCTAACATTTTCTATTACCACAAAATCTGATGGAGATTGAAAAATTTGATACGAGAACTCAAACATACTGTACTTCCAAATAAGCATATTGGACATAACACAGCATGGTTCGAGCTCCATTGTCTCCAAGAAAATTCTTTTTATATGTATTTTTGAATATGCCTTATATTTATGCTTCATCTTATCAGAAATCCTTCGTACACAGTGAATTCTTACTACTCGCCTTTTAGTACATTCAATATAATAAAATTCCTACACCCTTCATCCGAGGTTCTGTTCAGACGGGTCAGCCAAGACAATGATTACTGCAAAGTGAGCTCATCAGAATAGTGTGGTAATTCTAGGACCGGAGTCACTAGACCTTTTTTTTCTAATGACAATGTAGCACTGTGAAAGAACCATCTGAAGGATGTTTGACATCCTCCAGAGAGTTCCAAATTTAAGCAAAATTTTTTGTTCTAAAATTATACTTAAAAAAATGGAAGAAGAAAAGTGATGGTGGAACTGACCATATTTCTTGTGCAATATCATGCATGCACGAATGATAGTTTTCAGACAATCTCATTTCATTATTTTCTTCATGGACAGCGAGATGCTCCATGGATAATTATAACTCCACACTTCAAAAACGCCAGATTTCTTTTTTTTATGAGAGCACCTTAATTTAATTTTGCACCACACAAACTCAAGGATCACTTACACTTCAGTAAGTAATTGAGCAGAAAATTCAAAATCTCCTAGAGGGTGCCTCAAAATAGTTGTTCAACTTTGACGAGATTAATCTCTCAATAATCCTGCCATCTTCATCGAACATTGAAAATATGTGGTTTCTTTCATAATCTTAATAAATCCTACAAGGGTCTTTTATAATCTGAAATGATAAAGAACATTTTTAGATATGCGTATGATATCCGAGCTTAAAATGTGTCGCATAAGACATTGCAAAGTGCATCAAAATATGGGCCACATGTACCAAAAAGATCTCTTTTCTTTGTATTCTAACACAGAAAACGCCCCCTTTATCATCAATCGTAAAAATCCCCCTTAAAAATAAAATTTTATGAATGGGAACAGACTGCTTTAATGAAATCCGTTTCGCTTTCTGCAAATCCTACATCGATTGGGCAAGTAACCCGATTATAACCGCTGTTAATAAAATTTCAGTAGCCCCTTCAAACCCTTCCCCCCACCTCTCCCTCTCTCCTCTCCTACCCGCTATCCATTTTCGTACTATTGCAATTACCGGCACCGTTAATAAAATGCTCGCGCACGGCGTAATTACGGGGGGATCAGTGGATCATTAAATAATCTCGTCTTCTCTCTTCCATCTCGTCACCCCTCGCCGAAGCCGGTGACAACAGTTAAATAATTGGGGAGCCCTCTCTCGGAGCACGTGCATAAATAATGGCCCAACTTGCATGTAACCGAGCCATTCCGGACGATACGTATTCTTAGCCGTTGTTGGAACACGAATTAGATATTTATTGTCTTGTCAAGGGGCCGCATACTACGTGTCTGTTTATCGGCAGCTACTTCATCTTCATCCCTCATTGCTACAGTTTGCCTTTCGCGTTCTTAGTCGCCCACCCCCTTTAATCATAGTGTTCCTTCTTAAACCGAGTTTGTTTCTGGTAGAAAACACACACATAGACACACGCGTAACCAAAACGGAAACACTTTTTTAGCAGTGAAGGATGGCTGGGTAATCATTATTATCCTAAAAAGGAAATGAATCGTGGGTTACTTTAATGTCAAGAATATCAAAAAGAAAAAGGAGATGAAGTACAGCGTGCTACGTTCGTCATACTTAACTGTCGAATATAGTGATCCACTCTTTGGCCATAAGAAACTTCCACCTAGTTTTCGGGTGTTTATTGGATCGAGCGGATTGAATCCTTTGTGTCCAAAGGATTCGAATCCAGTTTTATCTGACAGCTACTCTGGTAAAAATGGATTCAAATCGCTTCTGAGGTGCAAAGAATCAAGGTCTTTTCAAAAATAAACCAGTAGCTAAATTTGAAAGAAACATTTACTCCATCATGACAGATATACATTTACAATTAAAAGTAGATCTCCGTTTGGGACATCTTGTAAACGTTCAACCTTTTAAAAGCTTGATTGCACAAAATAATTTTGGCATTGTTTATTTTAATTTTAGCAAAGCATTTAACCCAGTTCTACACGGAAAGTTACTGTACAGGCTGGAACACGTGATCACTGATAAGATTTTAAGATGGATCGCAGGAAGGTTGTGATTAATATTTATTCTTCAGATTGTGCTAATTTAAGAAATGTTGTTTTTCATGGATCGGTCCCAGAACCGATCCATGTTTCTGATTTCTTTGAGTGACATCAACGAAGGTGGTGTCAAAATTTGCAGATGATGATGTGAAGATTTGGAGAATAATTAATGATTAACGCTAAGGCTTTTCTTCGGGACAATCAGAATATAAGCTGTGTTAATGTGGCAAAATTCTAGATCTTACACTTGGGGAACAGTAACCCCAAAATAGCTTATACAATTTGTGGGATCGAAAAGCGATCGAAGAAAGGGATTTGCGAGTTACGACATGGGAGCTACGAATTTCTCTGATCCTTTTAGATAGGCGGCAATCGCAAGGAAAGTCCATGGCGTCCCATCAATGATTTATCGAACATTTGCTTGTAGAGAGAGGGAGGTCATAATCCCACTGCGCAAGAGAATTGTGAGACCATACTTGGAATATTCTGTCCAAGAACCGCAAGTGAAAAAGGCACTGAACTGCTTCAAAGTGTTCGAAGACAAGCAACGTGCCTGGTGAAATCGACAAAAGGGAACCCAAAGCAGGAAAGATTTCGAATTTGTGATCTTCAGAATTTGGTAAGTGAATACCTTGAAAGAGACCTGGCTTTGGCTATGGGAACTTCCCTAGAGTAATTGTCAAGTTTCACACTGCCATACAACTTGGGAAAGTAAGAGACTGTTATGAATAAATAATCAGAGATGAGATTGTTTGTTATTTGATGGCTGGTCCTCTATTATGGCTGATTGTGTTAAATTAGTGATTGTTCTAGATGGTAGTTCATTATGCTGCCCAAGTGACTTTGGCAACTGATCCTGAATTCGCTCATTGAGCTACCTAGAGATTCATTCCAGTTAGTAACCCACTGTCTTAACTTGATGATTGATATTAGATAGCTTTTTTTTGTTGAATCCAGATAAGAAATCATTATGTTACCTTAGGGACTGATCCTGCATTGTGGTTTATTGTGTTGCCCTAGTGGCTAATCCTGGACAGTAGCTCATTACTATCTTGGTGACTGATTCTGAATGGTGGTTCATTGTTCTGCCTTAGTGACTGAATTGATGGTGACTCTGTGTTGCCTTAGTAAGCAATCTGTACGATAATGGAGGGAATGTTAAACATTGTCTGGCACCACCTAACCTCAACAATCTGTCTTCAGTGAACACAGTCACCTTTCTGTTAGGTTAGTAACTGATAACATGGATCTGATTAGAAGACAAGGTGGCGTAAGGCCTTATACAATAGTTATTCTGATGGTATTTTTTAAATGAAATATTTAGAATGAGGATCACTAAAGTCTACAATAAAAGATTTAACCTCCTTGTAAATGGAACACTAAGGCAGGAAAGTCATCTGATGAATGCCAAGTTTTTTTGTTTCTTCCATTAGCCTCTTACGTGGCCATGCTTGTACTTTATTGCTTATAGTAGCTATTTGGAAGAGCCACAACTGGCGACTTGGTAAAGCGTTTCAACAGAAGTGTTAGTTGATTCCTCTCTAGTGTAGTTCATCTACGTTTAAGGGTGCGATAAAATCCTCTACAGAGAAAAGAAATTCGGGAATTAGTGAGACAAGAAGAAGTAAGACAGAGAAGACGGTAGAAAGCCGAAAAGAAAGGAAATTCTTTCTAATACAAGTTTAGAACGCGAAAGAAGACGGGTGTTTCGTGCGGAGTAAGTGATCAGTGGAGGAAAGTTTCCAATGGTTCGATCAGTGACATCTTAGCCAGTGTAGTGATGGAAACGGAAGGATTACAGCATAATCCTTTAATCTAGCAGAATTTACAAAGTGTCTCGCTCTCACGAAAGGGTGCATACGAGGCTAAACTCTGAAGGCTAAGCATGTGAGAGAAAACCAATGAAAGGTGTGTTAAGGTAAAAAAGAGGCAACTACTGTTAACAGAGGGAAATGTTCGATAATCAATGTTTTCTCGGATGTCTACAAAATTCTTTTTGCAGGGTTTGACTCATTTTTAAACTATTTTATTTATATTAGATGACATTTATTTATCCTAAAATGAATCCTGGGTTGCTTGAATGTCTCTCAATATTATCAACCATATTCCATACCCCTTATTCAAGGAGTGATGTCAAATTCATTTTATGATTTCTAAACATAAGAGAATGTCCCAAAAGGTAGATTATTTGCTTGATTGTGATATTAAAAGTAAAAAAGGTTTCAAGGAGAAAAATAATAAGCAACCAAAGTCTCGAACTAACTGGTAAAGTAACAAGAAGAATATCATTCGTAGTCACTGTGCAAACCACAAGGGTCCCCCTACCAGTACACAGGTGTGGGGCAAAAATCAAATCGTTCATGAAATGATAGGTTTTGCAGATATGATGTAATTAGGAGTTGAATTAGGATATACCTAACACCATTAATAATGTACAATTTATGACAACAGTGTTCTTGCTGAGCCACAGGTAGGAACGGGGGAAGGGACCGGCTCGGAACCCATTCATGCATTCTGGAGAATTAAAAACAACTTTTAATACTAAGCAAGTATATACAGGAAGCAAATGACATCAGGATGTTCTTATCTCCAGTCTGGACCTCGATTGAGCTCTACAAGCATCCTTGGTGAATTAATATTAACCACACTGTCCAAGGAAGCCTCGCCACCAAATAACTATGTGTATAGCTCTTCTCAGTACTGATCTAGCAAACTTTCCTAAAGTTGTAGACTTCAAAGACCCACAGAGGCAACTTATTTCAGTAATCACAACTCGTGTTCCAAGAGAAAACGTCCCACAATCCAATTCGTAATTCTTTCCCATTAATTTGAATTTACGATTTCTAGTATCATTTAAAGCCATGAAAATATAATTTCAAATTCGGTCCCCTCTGACGTCCTTCTAAACTTCGATCTGATTCCCTTTGGGGTACTTATTTACTAGCCACATATTTAGAGTCTTAACTCATTCAGGCACCCATTTACCGATCCCAACCAGAAGTTCCCCGTCTTCGGGTGTTTCTGAAAAAAATCAATATCTTTATGTCGGTGCGCAGTCAAAGCAGATGTCACATGGGGGAAGCGCCAAAGGGGTGTGAATATCCGCCCAATTTGTGATATTCGGAGTGTGGAGACAGTTCCAGAAGTATCCCGAAGAGCAGCCACCTCAGGATATTGGTATGTGTTCCCCCTCCCCCCTATTGTCTAACGTCAAATTTCCTTAACTTGCAGCAATTATTTTGCAGATATTTCCCTTTTTTCTTTCTCGTCAATACCTTAACTTTTGCCCGATAATTTATACAGCATAATTAAAACAAATCTCTATCTTTGGCATACATAAAATGCCATAAAGGCAACAGTAAATAAACGTAACAAATGTGTTATTCATACTTGTTTTCCTGGTTCTCTCGATGTACTGGTTTGGTTCCAAATGGGACTGTTTGATTCAATGATCTGTAAGCAGGAACAACGTACCTTCTATCAGAACCAGTCGCAATGGCGGCCATGATATGAATATAAACGAAACACGAACAAATAATAAAATGCTTTGAATACGATTTCTGAATACAACTCCTCTGTCACACAGAACTATGGAGAATCCCTGTTCTAATTGATACAGCACCAATCACCAAAAATACAGCATAATCGTTTAACATTAGAATGTAATTTGTTAACCGCTACCGATCATTAACATCACCCTACCTCGTGTCTTGTTTAACACCTCGTTTTTCCACGCGCATGTGCGAAACACTACACCATAATTCAACTGGAACCACAGCACCCTTTTCAGTATTTTACAGTCACTTGCCGATAATGTTTTGCCCCCCCTTTTTTATCGACAACCAAACCTCCTCAGTTACTTCTAAACAGCGAAACGACTATAGAATATACAGATTTATTTTTTCTTGTTCGTTCTTTCTGATCACGTAGGTTTTGTCTAATATTCTCTGGAAATTGTGTATTCAGTGCAGAATGTGTCCTAACGTGCTTTTCATATTCAGAATGCAAACAAAAACGTTCAAAACATCTAATAGCCTTATTTTCAGTTCTTATTTATATGTTATGGACTTCCTCTACGTCTACTCGATATTCAGCTGCGATCTACATTCACTGGGCACCAACCAGAAAGGGAGTGTCAATCATTCTGCACAGTATTTGCATGATGTTCGTTGCATTCATTGGTAAGGTGAGTTTTCAAGGCAATGATAAATATTTAATCAGGTACCTTCTGCTCAGGAAATACGAATTTATTTGTACAGTATTATTAGTTAATTAATTTTATTAGATAATACAGTAGAAGATAATGTAATTTGATCTCTATAATCTCTTGAATTAAGGAAAACTATTAACCCCTACTTTATTTTTAATACGAGGTATAAAACAGTACGGTATGATTTCATCAATCGATTGTCTTAAAAACCAAATACACGATGCTGTACTATTAAGTACTGGACTGTAAACTACACAGGCTGAATTGATGTTTATACGTCACAAATACACTGTGTGACAACTGAAATTGCAGCATCCAGAAAGGGATGATGAGAAGTGTACGCAAATCAGCTGGATGAGTTTAGCCGAAATACATAAATGATTAATATACGGGATCAATCAGGGAGAAAGCTTCGGCTGATGTACATGTGAATGTAGAAATCGTGGAGTTCACAGCAACGAATCTGACTCAGTTAACAGGCTTATGTCCTTGCGAGATATAAGCCTGTATCTGCAAGGAGATTGTAGCAAATGCAGAGACGTCACGTTCGACACCGATATCAGCAACTCGGCGATTTCGACAGAGAGCAGATTACCGACCTTCGTGAGACTGGATGGTCCCTTCGTCGTGTAGCAAAACGTGTGAGCCGTGACAGACCACAGGGTACAAATGTTGGCAATAGCGGCTCAGGAAGATACGGCTGTTCTTCGAATGGGTAGGGGAGCACGACGGAGGATTATAGAACGAGAATCGTATTGGCAGGTTTTCACCGCATTAACAGCCACGCTGGCTATTATCCAGAAAACTGTGACACCAGCTAGTTCATCTCGAACTATTGCACGCCAAATGGCATAAGGGGACCATTGTGCATACCGGCCATTGCGTTTATTACCTCTGACAGCTGGACATCGCCAACAACGTCTGAATGCTGCTGCGCACGGACTACCTTGGATACACAACGGAGTCAAGTGGTCTTCAGCGATTAATCCTGCCTGCATGCCCGATTATCGACGGTTGGCGAGAGGTGAACACGCTCTTCCTAGAGCCAATGATGAACGGAAGAATACTGCACGCCCTTCTGGTGTAATGGTGTGTGTATTCTTGTATCGGAGTGGCTCCTAGGCAACTGCTCATCTGCACCTTGCTAAGATACAGATCATCTGTAAAACGGGCCTGTAAAAGTATTTGTGTGTAAATATTAATGTTTGTTCTGTTGTTGTGTCAGACCACTTTGCCACCAGAGAGCAGCTAACACCTGGGCAGCAGCTGTCTGGTGCTTATCCCTGGTACGTGGAGCTGAATCTTGGTCTAGCACGATTTGAGCTAAAAATAAAATTCCCCATCCTCCGGAGGTAGTGCTATACCGACGGATGCCCGCAAAAATCACGTACCCAGGTTGCCCAGACCTGGATACCGGCAAAAAAAAAAAAAAAAAAAAAAACCCTAGTGGTCAATACTCTGGGGAGTTAGACCCAACACAATATGTCGGGTCCAGTTCCATAGAGTCCAAGTAAATATCACAGTCTAGAGTCCTGTCGTCAGATACCAATCTTAATTTGAATTCCTCATCTCAGTTGTTCTAGAGAAAACTTCTCCAGAAAATTTCTGAAGGGCCTCAATGTTAACCGAATTGTTAACAAGAACCTGAAGATTAGTTTCTGTCAACTCTGGAACTTTGTTCATAAGCACTTGTCTTTTCACATTATAATGAACACAACAGAAGAGAACATGCGACCACAATCCTTCCCTACAAGAACAAAACGGATCAATCTCCAAACAACGTTGAAACAACTTAGCTCTAAGTGAACTAATCCTCTCAATAAATATGTAGTTTGCATTGTCAGAGGAAACCACAATGCATTCGCTTTGGTTGTCGCAAAATCTGTCTGGGGTATATATTTCCTCGCGATTTTACCAGACTCACTCCCAAGTCCAATAGGTTCGCCAAACTTCAATCAATTTCTTCCAGACACTGATTTTTCCTCCTTTATTTTGTTAGTAGGATCACTAGTAATTTTCATAAGACTAGAAGATAAACCTTTTCTCAATCTGTACACCATTCCACGAAGAACGATGTAGAAGTCCAATGGAACACAGCAATCACTTGAAGAGCACATGTAGAAAGAGTTCTCAGAGCTAAAAGTACGGTCAAAAGCATAGAATGCTGCAATGATATCAGTTTAGGCAGAAAAATATTTTTATAGTAAAGAAATAGCTTTCTTTTATTTAATCCCCATTGTCTTCTAGAAATCCTCACTACAGAAGCAGTAAAGTTTCTAATTTTCTCAGTTATATTAGAGAAATGATGCAGGAATCCCAGTTTTTCATACAAAATAATCCAAAGATATTTGATACTAGAAACATAAGGAAGCTAAACACCATTCAGCAATACCCTAGGTGACCGGTTATAATTAAACTGTTTTAAAGACCATAAAGTTAGTTTTGGTAGGAGAATTCTTTAGTTTATTTAGGCTAGCCCATCTCGAAAGGTCATCAAGTATTGATTGAATGCGCTGCTAAAGAACGAGTCTTGATATTCCAGACACTCCAATCACCAGATAACCCGCATATGCAATCATAAGACACTCATCACTATTATATTTATTTAACCATTTTTCAAGAACAGCATTCCAGATGAGAGGTCCCAGGACTGAATCCTGAGGGCACCTCTAGAAAGAGATCTATTATATGTCAAATGCTTTGCACAAACTTTAAACGACCCAGTCCTGGAAATACCAACATAGAACCAACACAGTATAACAAGAATACCAACACAGTATAACAAGAATACCAACACAGTATAACAATTATAAATATAATTGTTATACTGTGCTATTCGCAAGTATTTAAGGACACTCTCCCACTAGACAAAGTCAAAAGCTCCTTAAAATTCCACAAACACTGGAAGAAAATACTGGCTAGGAGAGGTCAGTACATAGTTTAGGAGTGCCGTTCAAATTCTGGTAGCCAATAATCTCTCAAATAACGTTCCAAGATTAGCGAGATGCGAAATGGGCATATACGCCCGAGGATCTGATTTGGGTTGTCCAGGCTTGTGCATGATCTTAAAAAAAGCTATTTTCCGATATCGTTGGAAAGTCCCCTCTAGTAAAAATTTATTGAAGCGGTTCAGTACAACTTGTGGAAACAAATATAAAAATTCATCTATACACCTGATTTGGTGTAATGGTGTGGGATTAATGGCACATGTCATTACCCACAAGGAATCCTGCACGTGTAATGACACGATGTGGATCAGTTTCGAAAGTTGGTCATCGTTGGTATTCGTCAACAGCTATCTGACTACTCACCAACGGTAATCGGACTATATTACAGAGATTTTGGGTTCGATAGCTGCCTCCTTTCTTTTCTGGGGTTCCTGGCGCCAGGAACGTCGCCAGGTGAGGTCGTACTGTCTTGGCCAGACAGATCCATGGATTTCTCCCCATTTGGTATGTGTATGCCATGACTGCACGTCACCTACAGAGCAACCTAGAGCCAGCACAAACTACGGATGTTCTGCAGGATCAGATGCAAGGAGCTAAGTGGGAAATATCGCAGGAGAATACTCGACACCTGTACTACTGAATGCCTAGAAGATTAGCTCAGTGTATCCACAACCGTAGTGGATTTACATCATATTGTTCTGTCCATTATCAGAATCATTAAACGGGTTCACACACAGCACATTAACGTCTGCAACTTTCATCGTGTGTTCCCCAACTCTTTGGCTATCACTGCTCTAAGTATCCTCTCTGTGTTCCTCTTCCTTCAGGACGCTGAAATTTCAATGACACAGAGTGCACCACATAGTAATAATGGCGTACAATCTATGAAATATATAAAACTGAAAGAATAAATTGGTGTTAATAATAGAACATAATTCATAAATGACGCGTGCGGTGCTTTTTCTTTCTTTTAAGGCTAATCTAGTTCCCCTCCGTCCTTGTAGTTATTGAGGTGCAAAGTTATATGTTACTCACTTTACTGAAAAAGTCCGAAATCTGAAAAATCCTAGGATTTACCGGTTTTCAGGCTTTTACCGTGACATACAGACACTGGACAAAAAACAAAATTCACTTGTCTAAATTTTCAATTAATAATGCGTAATTCCACTTTAGCACGAATTACATCATGAATTTTCGTTGGTAGGTATTCAACTGATCCCTTAAATAGTTTATATCAACATTAGTCCATTCTGAGAATACAACTGAGTCAGCTTTAAATTCAATCAAGTTTCGTGGATGCTGTTTGTGTTTTCACTTTACGTTCAAGCTAGTCCCATACATTCTCTGCAAATTTCAACCTGGTGACTTTACTGCCCAATTTAAATGCCCTCTCATTCTCTCGTGTTCCTTTAACACTAAAGATCCTGTGAACCGGACAGCTGTCATCCTGGAATACTGGCGTAGCAAAATCATGAGGGCTCAAATGTTCAGCAAAGACACAACTTAACATGCACAATACTTGTATACAGCCACCCTGCTTTGTCCTGTTAGTATTTCAAGTAGGTGGCTCAATTTATAATAAGAAAATATCCGCAAATCATTACTGAGTTGCCAAAAGTCGTACAGCACCTAGCAGACAGTCTGGATGAAATACCACATAGCCCTCTCCCCTCCTGTGAACTCGATGCGCGGCATCAATCAGAGCATAGACAAAATTGAATTAGTAAGACCACTTTATTTTCAGTCATCGACAGTCTTTTATGCCTTTTAGCCAGGATTTTTTTGGGTAGATTTCAATATTTATCTTTTTCATTGGGTCCTACTCCAGATATGTATGTTATGCTATCTCTTCACAGTATTCTAGCAACAATCGGCAAATGGGGTCGTTGGTTAACTGTCCAGCAGTTTTCTGTTGCTTGAAATCGAACTCTTTTACTAAACACGATATTCATTACCGATCACGACCATTTAGATGGGGACCAGTTCAACCCATCATTCCTTAAAAACTCCTAAAATTGAATATAATTCCTACACCCATCCGAAACCGCAGATCAGTCTTGTCGGAGGAACCAACTTTAGTTCTCCCTACCATAAATTACAGATTCTTGCTTTCAACATCTAACCTCCCGATGCCCACCACTCTTTTCGGATCGCATTTTCAAAATCCGATGTTAAGTGATATCTGATAAAAACGGTTGGCAGCATCGCAAAATCGAGTATCTCTAGTCACGTGTTAATTTCAAAGCAGCATCGCTAACAAGACTGCTAAACATGATCTCCTTCAATTCTGCCTGCGAAAAAACGACCCATAATGAATTTCCGAGTGCATCAATAAAAATAAAAAGCACTTTATCTGTTCTTGACCCAGTTTTCTCCTCGCGCAATCATTAAATCCGATAAAACTTCGCATTTCTAGTGACCCCACAAAATGAAGTAAACAGCGGAATTCTGTCTCTCTGCTGGTGCTTTTCATTTAATCGAACTGCATTATAAGAGTTTTTTCCCGATTCCATGTCATGCCACTTAGATATCGCCATCCAGCCATATATTTATTAACAAAAAAAAAAGAGCAGATCGTATTTCCATACTTTTTTATATTTACATTAGACTTCTCAAAGTTTCTTTCCTTAGATACTTCGAGGCATCTCTATAGCTCTTATATTCTTCTGTTATCTCCCATCCGAAGTCAATTTTCCTATCATCGTATTTCTCTCTCACCTTCTCTGCTGTATCATTGATCATCTCTACTTGATGGACAGTCTGGAGCGCAAACTCACTCTACCATAACTACTGCAGGTATATTTATGGACTGGTCTCCGGCTTCTTATCTGAAATCGATACAAACACCTTGTCGATACACTGCATCCCGGAGCTAGGTCACCATCGGTATCCATCGCCTCGAATCTAAGTGAATATAATGGAGCGCTCTCTTCGCTTTCAGATTCGAGGACAAAGGTGTCG
Source organism: Mastigoproctus giganteus (assembly GCF_048544385.1). NCBI lineage: Eukaryota > Metazoa > Arthropoda > Arachnida > Uropygi > Thelyphonidae > Mastigoproctus > Mastigoproctus giganteus. The sequence continues at coordinate 145,219,168 of NC_143587.1, forward strand.
TCACGACACTAAGTGTAAATACATCATCCTATTAGCTGGTGCAGCGTGCATGCACAAGAATTATCGGAGCGTTGCTGTATTTAAAACATAACAGAATAAAAACACCCTCACACACAACGAGAAAGTATCGCGTTTATGAAAATCATAAGATGTTCTTGAGGCAGCACAATGAACAGTGTTTTGGTGAACTGGCTGACACTGGTGGTTGAAAGCTAAAAGTGATTGGCATTTGCAATCCGAGGCGTCAGTTGTCCTTTAGTACGAAGACGAAGAAAATTAAAACTCTTAAAACAAACAAGACACGGGTCATTATAAATTTAGAAAATGAGTATTCCGTATGTAATTAATGACAGGATTTTCCTGATCACTACCATCACTAAGGCCAACTGAAGCGAAATTAATGGTGTAAGCAGAGAGAGACACAAATGATTCAGTTAAAATGAAATACGAATGAAACGGAGTACTGAAATCTTCTGTCAATGGTAAGAGAAAACGTTTCTGTCCATTAAATACATTTTGTTGCAATCAGAAACAATTAACGAACATTCGAAACTGAAATAATCGCTTAAAATGTACTAATGACCATTTCTGTATCGAGAAAAACCTACAGCATAAATTATTCATTAAGGTCTTTGTAGCAAAGGTATTTAGTATGAAACGATTTCGCTGTAGAAACTAATCGAACTACACACTTCATTTGGATATATCCTAAAATCGTTAGAAGTATTTCAGTATAATAAAATCTTTCATGCGGTGAGCGTCATGCCATCAACTGTTGAAGCCAATGATATATCACCTCAGTTCGTTGGGAAAATGCTAATGTATGACGTTCAATAAACTCACTTCATTATTTTAAGCGGAGTTTAAAAATCAATGAGACTCTACTTAGAAAAGTCCAGAATAATTCGTGAGAAAAAACCCCAATTCTTTTGTCTAAGAGCGGTTAACAAGCAACGTCTGAAGAGGCATTTAAGTCCCTTCAGTCTTTGACTGGATTCGAACCAGACCTTTCTAAAGTAGTGGCAAGTGAATCCACGATACTGCTGTTAATGACACCTTAACGATCGCTGGATACGGATAAAATGTGTTCACATATTTTAGGAAATAGCTCCTGTACTGGATTCCTAATTAAATATGAGATACCAAAGAAACCAAGCTTCTCCAGTGAATCGAGTCATCCAGTAAACTGGATTATTAATAGTGAACAAGTATCCTCGCTTCAACAAGTTATTATGCCAACAAAAACTAGACACTTCAAGACATTTTATAGTAAGAAAATTTCGCCCTCATTCATTTTACTGACCCCTCTCAGAGCCATATAAGCCTCAATCAGGACCCCTCTAAAGTGCCTGGTTACCCAAGCTCTGTAGCTTGCATGGTCGAAGTCTTTCCTCATACAGTCGCCAATTTGCTGATCTCACCTTGCGAATTGTCCATCTTTGGACCCTTTCAAGAAGCTCGAAGTCTTTTTTTTTAGATGCGGTGTCCATACTTGGATTCAGTATTCAAAATGCGGTCTTACACAATTGCCTTGTATAATGGGATTATGACATCCCTATCTCTACAGGAAAGTCATCGTTAGGACATTATGGGCATTGTTGGCCACCTTTACACTGCTCAGACAACTTCATTTTTGCCGTATCGTAAGTCCCAAATTCCTCTCTTTCTCTACAAGTTTTAAATCAATCCCAACAAGTGCATAATTTATCTTCATGTTGCTATTCCCCAAGTGCATTTCGCTGCATTAAAACAGCTGCCACTTTCCTGACCATTTCTGAAGCTTGTTCAAGCCATCCCGAAGGAGCGCCGCTTGGCACTGATCATTCAAGACTCTCCCTATAACGTAAAAAAAATCTAAAAGGTATGCAGAGAATCTCCATGGGCCGTTGTCAAAAATTTCCAGCTGCTGCCTTTCCTGAGGTCAGAGGGACCATTCGTCGATTTTCCCATTGCAGCTTAACTGCTTATCGTACTTTCATAATTGAGGTCAATTGATTATAAATGGCATGAGATATTACACATCACTTCGTCCAGTAACTTGGGAGTTGACGAATCATTTAGTGGAAGCCAAAAGTCAATATTCCCCACACCTCAGTAACAGTATAGTGCAGAGATTCCCAAACATTTATACCTTGAGTACCCTTAAAATATTTCCTAAATTTCACGTATCCCCCTGTCCACCCGATCAAGTACAGATAAACAGAGACATAAAATTTAGCTAAGAACATAATTTCTAGATATTAATATATACTTCAAAACAATCTCAAACATTGAGAAATATATATCGTTTCTGGGTTAGTGAACTACCTTTCTTTCAAATTTCGTTAGAAAAAGTGTTTCATAAAAACATCAACCTCTCCCAAAGAAACCAAGTCCTCCGAGAGGACGCACCCCCACACTTTGGGACCTTTTGGTATAGTGGTTTCGCTGCTTATCACTTGTTTGGAGACGCCTAGGTTGATTCAAATTCCTTTGGACGCTGCGAGAATCTTAGACCTCGTGGGTTCGGGGCTATGGCGAGATGGTACCTCAAACGGAGAGAATAGAGTCTCCTCCATAAATTATTCCGAGTATTTTGTCCCGTATAACATGCAGATCGGCCATGAACACATTAGCTTTCTATCCTTATTAGTTCCTTATCAGATTAAAAGATTTTTATTCAAATTTTTTTCAAAAACTGCTACAAAAATATTAAAGGCTACCAGAACGTATTTCAAAGAAATTTTTGGATGTTCCTTTATTTTTAGTCAACGAATAATTTACTTTAAATATAATCTTTACTGTGGTGCATAAAAAATACCCACAAATCCTCTCATGTCTAAGGAATGCCAAGAGTTATTACTACTACTCTGACATTTAAGTTGGGGGGTAGCTAATTAAGGTACGATTAATAGTTAACTTTAACAGGAAGCGCTAGATGTCTTCAAAGGTGAGGATGGTACGAACTAAACGTCTGTAATAAATATTTAAGGTAAATCAATTGAGATAAATCCAAAAAGCATTATTGCTACAGCTAAGAATGATCAATGAAAGAAAGCTGATGTAAGATATTCCCTTCCTTAAAATGAGCCGTGGTAAGCACATCTGTCGGTTCTCCAACGTCATGATTTAACTTGGAGAAATCAAGTTCCGGAAAGCATCGGATTCGTGATATTGTTACGTTATAAAACTCGGAAAGTGAACAGCAGCAACTCGTGGAACGACGTCACTCGGAAATCAACTGCTATTACTACCTCATCTATCTCTGTCCAAGAAGCGGTTACCAGCGTTCCTACTATCCGTCTCAATCGAAAGTGGCGGCCCCATGAGTATGGCGGAGTTCATAATACCTTCCACCGCTCGTTTCTTCCCGTTTGATTATATTGTCTCGTTCGTGTTTTTATACGGTGGCTTCAGTGAACTTCTCGCTAACCTTCACTTTAGAGCACTTCCCAACGGGAACCACCCTGCAAAAAATGCATTTGGGTCGAAAAACCGTAAATGTCCTCTTGATGACTGGATGAGCAGTGAGCGTGTGCGATGGAATAGAGACTCCCTCCAGTGCAGGATTCATTACTCCAATGTGGTCTGTAAGTATTTAGAGATTCGATTTATTTTTGGATTATTTGTAGATTTGGGCCTAGTTATACGGGTTTGTCATTAATATATTTCTGTAATGACCCACTAAACGATTATTATTATGGGACTTGGTTGAAATTATTATTTGGACTATTTTTGTGGTAATCCCGAATTTCTCTTGGTTTTAGTTTTCAGAAAATGCATATAAAGATGAATAAATAATCTTTATTTTAAAAATTAAACATGCCTGGAGAAATGAAACATCGGTAATAGAGAGTGAAAGGAGTTTGTGAGGTGGAGGGAGGAAATTGTTGATTCATTTACATTTAGTTTATTATTTAAGTTGTGAATTTTACTCTTTTCTTTTGATTCGAGGATTTTACAAAGTTTCAAACACAATTCAGGTGTGTATTCACAATATAATTCTAAAGCAGATTTTGTTCAAACACGAATTTGAAGCCCTCGTTGGCAGGGTCACTGTCCTCCCCACACTGGGTGGGAAAGACCCGAGTTCGAGTCCCATTGATGAAGAGAGGACCTTTTATGAGCCTTTTTCACAACGTGGCTGAATTAGGCGGTGTCAAGCGAGGGTAGCATGGTTTTTCCTCCCGAAAAATGGTATTTTTCGTCCAGCAAATGGAAAATCGACCACATAACACATCAATTTACAGACAGTATACACGGAGCAGTATGGTGTTAGTCCCTGAAGCTCCTAAAACTCTAACACAACAACAACGAATTTGAAGAATTCTTGGTGTATCATCTACAGGACATCTGTAGGCAGGTAAATTACGTCTTATGCTATTGTACACGTACGTCAAGCATTACTCTGCCTAGCCATTTTATTAGGACCGCCATGGTCCTAATAAAATGGCTAGGCAGAAACCGCCATGGTTTCGAATATACGCAGCATCAACCCTCGCACATTTCGAAGAACCTTACAAAAATGCACTACCATAATCATGGACTTCACTGAAGCCACTGATCTCTGACACTAGCTTGTGCCAAGGGCAAGTAATTTAATCAAAGTTCTAGGCAGGAGGACTGGAGGCAAGCCGCGTGGCCAGATGAGTCCCGGATTAACGCTTTTACCGATGACAGACTGCACATATGAAGGAAACCAAACTATTATATTTGGCCACTCGACTATTTAAATTCATATGCCGTGCTGTGTCTTATGTTTGTTAATTGCGTGTGTTCTATGGTCGATTTGTCTGCTTTGTTGGAAGAAAAACCCGAGTTTCTGGAGGAAAAAACCTTGCTATCTACTGTGCTATGCCTGAGACCGACTAACTCAGCCACGGATGGAAAAAATCTCATTAAAGTTCCTCACGTCATCGCCGGAATTGGAACCCAGGCCTTTTCCACTCGGTGTGTGGAGGACGGTGATGATACCACTGTGCTACCGCGCAGACCATATGAAGGAAACCATGACTCACTGGAACCATTCTGTTTTGAAATTATATTACTGGCTTCTGGAGGGCTGAACGGTATAAGGCATGTTTTTGTGGCTCACCCTCGGTCCGCCAACTGCACTAGGAATTACTGTGAATGCCAGAACAGTTATGGACAGGGATTCTTTAAGATGACAATAAAACCTTCCACTGCTATCTTAAAAGTATTAAAATTGTGGGTTGAGGAACACTAAAAAGACATCAAGCATCTTCTTCAGCCTGTTCAGTTCATAGCTCTTAATCCACACTGCGGAATGAATTAGAAAGGCGTTTGTTAGCATAATCAGCTGTCCACGTCACTCCAGGATGTGAGAACAGTGTTCTCGGTGGTACTTTTCAACATCTCAATAATTTCCTGCCACTTCTTTCTTGTCATTATAGATATAATGGACCCAGACTTCAGTTTGGAATCATCTAAAGGGAAAGGCAGTTGGTCTGGTGAGATTGTTCACTCCAATTCTCGTGCTGGCCTAGACCCTCCTGACAGTCGATATCGCGATTATATAGGTGTAAAGTATACAGAATGAGGTGAACTTAGTGAAGGATCTTCAAAATCTCCTGCTACTAACTCACTGTGCATAACAATTTCCCAAAATTAATGCGTTTTCTGCTTCTGTTTGTCCGGATGACATCAGCAATTACAAAAATAGTCCTTAAAGTCATTTTGGCCAATATAAAAATGATAATATTGAAATTTTGCCACAATTTATTGCACAGAGTTCATATTTATCGATGGATAAATAAATCGCCATATTATTTTGAAGTATGTTTACCGTTTTCTCTTTTGCTCTGCATTCGCCAATCATTTTCTTTGTAGTGTCGTTTCATTCTGACCTTGTGTACGCTGTGTCCTTCCAGGTTGTCAAAATTATTAACGCTCCTTACTGTTATACCTAATCAAGCTGTCAGTAATCTGTTATTAAGATTTTTGATGGATGTACGTTTGAAGGTTAATTATGAGATAGTTTTACGCTCCAACCTCAAGTTAAAGGAGCATTTAATGACACGCGCTGTTAACGTCACACTGCGACGTATCGGCTTCCCCATCCACCCTTTTATGAAGCGCCCTGAAAAATTCTTTCGTCATGAAACTGAAGAAAACGATTTTTTCTTTGGTTTCGGCAGTTTTTCTTGGAGAAATTTCTTTTTGGGTCGCTCCAATCCGAACTTAAGAAACACAAACGGATAATGGATTAAATTCTTCATTAGTCCTTATAATTTAGCGTTGAAGTATCGCGAGGAATCTGTGGCTGGCAAATGATGTTTTCTACATTATGTAAATGACCGGCCATTGGAATAAATTAGATCGCAATGAAAGTGTTAGCCCACATCTTTTCATGGTGGTCCTTTATGTTATTATAGCTCGTTCCTTTCTTGTTAGTGGGCAATTTTATTCAGATGCTTAAACCATTAAAATCTGTGGTAAAGACGACACACCACCAAGCAGCATATTTCTCATCTTTAGTACTTTGTGATAGGAAAGATTTGGCTGCCATTAAGATGTCGTCTCGGTGTCATTTCAACCTTCCTACGCAGCATGTTCTCCTTTGTTGAACTCCATCAGATTGCAGCATCCGAGCTCATTAAATGGCCCTTCTCGTGCCTCCGCATTGTTAGCCCGCGCTAAAATTCCGTGAAATGACCCAAACGCGTCTATAAATGGCGAGGAAATCTGCACGTGTTGAAGTAGTCGGTGTGGTAAGATTCTCCTCAAATTTTACTGCTTTCCAAATAGAGTCCGAACATTGTCAAGGTACATTCTTGAGCTGAGTATTCTTATTTACACATTAAGTAATAATGCTGATTAGTGCGACGTTACGATTTATTTTTAATATCGGATAATTACTTAATGTCTAAAAAGTCACTAAAATATAACTAGAATTCAAAAGGTAAACGCAATTTGCATATTAAATACTGACAACATGTCAGAACACGCTCTAATGGATATCAAACATACTACCTATGGTTGCATAACAGTTTATATAAGTCATCTCTGCTTAGGATCTTCCGTGACAGTATAGTGGTTTCGTCCTCGGTTGGAGAGGTCTGGGATCGATTCCTGTCTATGATTGGAGGAATTTCACAAGAAACCCAACAAGCAAATTGACCTGTGAGCAATTTTTATAGACACTACACAACGGCTAATATATTCTAACTCGCTGGGCAATTAAAACTCTACAATAAAACGAAAATTCTGCTTTCGGATTGCAGTGCTGTTCAGCAACTTGCAGTTGTTATTATAGAGTTTTAGGTGTGCATCAAGAACTAGGGCGACATTGCTCTCCTGTATACTGTCTGTAAATCGTGTGTTCTGTAGTCGATTTTGTTTGCTGGATGAAACATCAAGCTACCCTTTTCTGAGACCGACTAAGTCGGCCATGTTGCAAAAAAGGAAAGGCCCATAAAAATTCTTTACATCATTGACGGTACTCGAAATCCGATCTTTTCTAGCCGGTGGGGGATGGACAGCGATTCAACCAATTGGGCTACCCAGGAGGGCCGTCGTGCAGTAATTTTTGATTTTGTGTGGTCTGGGGAAGTGAAACCTTTTGTTATTCACAAACGACGCCAGCGCAAACAGCGACCACGCTGTTTTCCAAAAATCTTGCAAGATGTCAAAAATCGAATTGATCTTGCTCGCGCCCTCGCATTGAATTTTATGGATTCGAATCGTTCTCTCCGATTAAGTGAGAGTCGAATTCAGAATTGAACTGAGTGCAAAGATTCAGCCGGCCTTACTGCCATAACTCTTAAGAGAGGCGCAATATGGTCATAGCAGCCCTTGCGCCAATAAATCCCACTCCAACAACAACTCTTAAGAGGTAATCAAAGCACTATAAGAGAGTTTTAATAACTAATAACTTTTACTTTAGAGAGGTTCCATTCAGTTCCTTTTAAGTATATTTGATGTTGTGCTTCGTAATATTTTAAGGAGTATCCAGAATTAGCAAAATCATTTCGAAATATCAGTTTATCTCTAATCGGATCGCATGATGTGCCCTAAAAGCAAGATGGGAATCGCTGAGAATGTGGCTTCCCAAAAGTTTAACGATAAGAAAAAAATAAGAAAAGATATAAAGTGGAAGTCTGGGCGGCACGCTCCTCCTATCGTGTTTCGAATATCGAAGGAGATGTGCTTAGCGCTGCGAAGTTGAATTTTCTCTTGAGCTCCAAAGTTTCTAAGCTCTGTGGCCACTTGGGAGTTAGGGGTTTGTGGGTTTCAATTTTAACTTCCCACAGCTGAATATCGAACAAGTTGAGTTGCTGGAGTAGAAAAGATGCGACCCTCGCTAAAAGTTCTTGGAGAAAAATGTACGCGCATTCTAGCTCTCCCGAATGAAGAAATATTTGGCTTGAAAAGTTTATTTCAAAAAAAAAAAACTTCTTTACAGATATAATGGTTTATGTATACTGCATCAATTTAGAATCATTACAAAAGAAAAATTTCGAAGCAATTTATTCTCTAGGAAATGTTAATAAAAACTACATCGACGATCTTGGTTAAAACGTGGCCACCAATGATCATTGATGTCACTGAAACACATGCAGTTTGAGACATCGATGAGCTAAGAGAAACATTCATGAAAGCCATAGAATTAGAAACTCGCTCTAAACAGTGGGAATGTTTGATTGGAAGCCTTTTCGCAATAGAACGTATTGCAAGAGAATAATTTTACTTATGTTATTATTATTATACAAATATTATATGTTTTGTATACACCAATACAAAACAACCCGGCGTTGTTTTATGTTGGTGGCAAAGCAACCCAGGACAGGGGCAGTCATTGTATATTATTCGCAGTGCGTGGTCTCTAAAGCTGGTTCGTTTTCTTGCGCATGAAACAGTAATAATAAGAACAAAAAGTAGTACGGGGGTTTGAACACTTATATCTCCAGTCTGAACTCTTATAACTCCAGTTGAACTCCAAAAATCCGCGATCCCGAATACCTGTAGGACAGTTAGAGAGTTCTTCAATCAACGGTAATAATAATAATAATGGTAACTGGACACAACCAACTACCCAGTGCGCTTGGTAGAAATACCTGTCAACGAATGGAAAAATCCCATAAAAGAGAAAAAGTTTAAACAATAATAATGCGATCGACCAGGATTATGATGACCAAAAGCTGCCAAAACTACACGAAGTCGGCCATCGAGAGAATGACCATAGCCGGGAGAGAAGAAGGGGAGGGGTTTCACAGACCTAATTGAACAACAGAAGGTCATAAAGAACCTGCGGGATTACTTCCAGAAAAATACAATGCCACTCTATCATAAGGAAGAGAAGCAAACGGCACACACCATTCAACCTAAACAAGGAGACCACACTCACACAGACAGAACAAACAAAGACAGAAAGATGGACAAAGAGGGCCCTCCATGGCACACACTACAATGATCCCCATCAAAACTACATAGATAAGATGACTTTCAATGCGTATCCCATTAGCGGGAAGCTCTTCTCAGAGAGTGAAAGATTCATGCTTGCTATCCAAGAGCATGTAATAAAGACACCAGGAACTACATAAAATACATCTCCAAGGTCCCCGGAGTAAAAGACGACATGTCAACGATGCCACCTGTCCCAAAAAAATAATCCAGCACACCACTGCAGAATTCAGGGTGATGACCAGGTCTCCAGGATTATACATCAGAAGCTAGCGAAAAAATGCCAGTTGATCAAAGAAGGTGTACGGTTTTACAAGAAAGAACCCCATGCCATACTATCCACTCCTACTCACAAATTATACGGGAAGCGCACCATAATAACCGACAAGACGATCTCGCACAACAGACCAGACATAACCCTGATCGACAAGAAAGAAATGGCTAACTACATGATCGACATAGTGGTGTCCAACACCAGCAACCTCCAGAAAACCTACGAAGAAAAGATGAGGAAATACACAGACCTAACCAAACCTGAGTCCTCGTGTGTGGCACAGTTGGTAGGATCGCTGTCCTCCCCACAGCCGGTGGAAAAGACCTGAGTTCAATTTCCGTCGATGACCTGAATTTTAATGGATTTTTTCACAATGTGGCTGAGTTAGTCAGTCTCAGGTGATAGTAGCACGGTTTTTTCTCCCGGAAACTCGAGGTTTTCATTCAGCAAAGAGAAAATCGACCACAGAACACAGAGCAACATAGCCTTAATTGCCGATGCTCTTAAAACCCAACAACAACAAGAGAAAACATAAAGTACTGGTTTAGGCCTAGAGGTTTCCTGTTTCCCCAACCCTACTGAGAACAATCACGTGTTGAACGCATTTTAAGCGAAAAATAAACTCATATATAGTTGCAAAATTAGCATCACATCTTACATATTGAGAAACAGTTTGGTAAATGAAAGGAGTGTGTTGAAATCCAGCCATAGAGCACAATCTCAGTTTAAGAACGTGTGAATTATTAAGTAGGAAATCTTAGCTTTGTCAGAATATTACAAAGATGCACCAAATTACGATCGGTTAATGCGAGTTTCTCTTGGAAGTCGCTATTGCTCTTGTGTAAGCGGATATACCTTTTAGGAACAGCAGAGTATTAAATATTTGAAGAAGCTGTATATTTAATACTTGCCATACAGCTTTAGTTCTTAGGTTCGCAGTCTTGAGGAAATTCCCGGGGCATTTTACAATGCCATTAATGGCTCTTCACCGGTAAGCCTGTTATCATCTACCTCGTGCGAAGAAGACATTATAGAATATCTTAAGACAGAGAAGACAATCCGAAAGTAAGTTCCAGGCTAGTAAGTGCAGTCAGTGGGAGATACCTCATATTATATGCAAATTAACCGTACGGCAGTAAGCCTTCCTTAACGAAGTATCTCGCGCAAATATCCCGAAGACTATATAGATTGTCCGTTAATTATTAATTTTTATTATGATCAATGTCTGCAGGCCACTGTAAGCGAAAGCATCTTTTGCTAGAGCTCTTTTAGGTCCTTCCGAAAACTGATGTGTCGCCGGAGATTAAACGGAACTTGTGCCGTTGCGTTTTCGTAGGGTCATTGTACTTGAGGGACAGTAAAATCTGCGAGGGATTTGCTGCTCTGAGTATCTGAGTCAGGCTCTGTTTATTGAAGCATTGCTAAAGGTTATTTCATATATCAGAGAGCGTTGAATATTTTAATTTCAACAACTACCCCAGTGTATTTGATTTTCTCTTGTGATACAAGTTCTAGAAGTCCCTTAAAAGTTAAGGTGATGGATTCCATTTCCGGAGAAGTATGGAAATTTAAAAAAAAAATCTTAAACTAATGGCAAACACAAAGAAAAGGGAAGGCCAAGAATGAATTGAAATTGGTTAAAATCGTAAATGAGATGTAGTTACCTTTGTTCTCTAGGCGGAAAAAAACAGCTTTAAACAACCCAAGGCGAAAATAGTTTGAATTAACATAATGCATGCCCTCTGTAATGGTATACTCGATTTGCCACTCATGATTTGTTTGGAGAGGTCTGGGATCAATACGGAGGCCGAAAAAATTCAAATTCTCAAGGGCCTTTCCAATAGGAACGGTAACAGACTGAAGTAAACAATGATTATAAAAGTCCGATTGGAGAAACTGTGAGGAACCACAAGAAGTAAGCGTAAAGGACAACATGCATTTAATGACTACGGTGAGTTGGCTTTGCATTAGTAACACCTACCTAATACTAATACCTCGTGGAGCCACCTTTTGCCAGTATTGTCATGGACTTCACAAGGTTATGCGGGGTGTCCTGTAGTAGTTTACACCACAGGACACCCCGTTATACAATGCGTCCAACATCGAATACCATTTTCCAATAAATCCTAAACATGATCAACTGGGTTGAATTCGGCTGAGGTGGGCTGCCATGGGACGGAGAAGGAGCGTGATAATGATGGAGAAGGAGCGTGATAATGACGGAGAAGTGTCATTTCCATGCTCCTAAAACCAATTACCAACCTGTAGGCCTTGTTCCATGTCATGTTTATGGAAGGCACAGTTGTCTGGATACACTATCATTGTGAAGGGATATCTTGGTTTGCGACGATAGAAAGGTAGGCATTCCCACCAAGCCGTAGATTAACAGTGATCAGAGGACCCAGAGCATACCACGAAAACTGTCTCTAAAAGATAGCATTCTGCTGGAATCTTCTCACCAACTGTTGGCAGTTCAGGTGGTTCTTGTCTACTAAAGCTATTGTTATTGCATCAAGAAAATCCAGGTAGCCGAAACTACCAGCTTAAGACTAGTGAAGTGATTGAAGCCATGACAGAGAGAGACTTACAAATAACTGGGGAATATGCAGGCTCAACAGCTAGAACATAAGGAGATTAAATCTTTCTTCACTGAGAAATATCATCGGAGACTAAGAAGCCTGTTGAAATCAAAGCTGAATGGCAGTAACATGGGCAGAACCATTATACACCAACGCATGCCCAGTACTAACTTACTCCTTTTTGATCACAGATTGGACCAGCACTGCGCTGGAGGAGTTTATGAGATGGACCAGGATAATGATGACAAAAAACCGCCAACATCACCCGAAGTTGACCAACAAGAGACTGACCATAGTCGCGAAAGAAGGAGGGAGGAGTTTGATAGACTTCATTGGACAATAGAAGAAGGCGATTAAGAACCTGAGGGATTGCTTCCAGGTTATGATATTATGAAATTAAATATTAACAAAACATTTTAAAAATCCATACAATCAAAAACGTTGAAAAGTTTGTCCAAAATCAAGATAAGTATTGGTCTTATATAATTAAAACTTTTGCTTAAATAGAAAATATTAAGCAAAAGACTAGTTGCTAATTTTAAAGATTATATGAGTACAATATAAATGCAAATTATTAAAATACACTGACCACTACGATTTGCAAGGACTCCTGAACATATAAGATATACAGTCGCGTGGTCAGACGTAGAATGACAGACATGAGTCACGTTAATTTACAGAAGTTATCTTGGTTACATTGAAGTGCATGCTAATACTCTTGAGAAGAGCATTTTGGAATTGAGAAAATTCATGACAGATACAAGTCTTACTATGCCCACAATATACACTTCATTCTCTGACGAGTGTCAGCTAAGTATTCAGTTTTTACAGCTGAGAATATTACAAATCAAACTTCGAGGATTGCTCATCAGGAAGAAGTCGGGGGAGGTGGTTTATAAGGGTGGTTTTATAAGTCATGGATATATAAATGCCTTAACAAATCAGGTTAAAACAGAGTACATATTGCTCATTTTATCTGTCGATTCTTATGTTAAGGCAGTGTTATTGATAAATTAGGAAGCCAGTTCCAGAGAAAACCAAGAAAACAAATTTACAGTCTTCGGAATTCCAAAGCTAATCTTTGCCAACTAGTAAAAATCATCGTGAAGAGCATTTCTGAGTTTGTGAATACTGAAGACAATCCTGCAGAGTTGGAATTCTTCTACAGTCCATTCACAACCTGTCGCCAACTCTATTAAAGTTTGAGACAAGTTTTCAAAATTTTCTTTCCTTAATTTGCATATGAAAATACTCACGCAAATGAAATGAAAATATTGAATAACTAATTTCCCAGATTGAAAATTGTGGTGTATGTTGTGAACATAGTTTATAGTGTTTCTTGTCAAGGAGCGGCACGGAGGGGACCTGCAAACAGTTTGTTATTTTATCTCTCTGAAAGATACAGATTTTCTATACAAAGAAGTCCATTTGCTGCAAGGAAATATGTAAACTTTTTTTCTTGCTAAACGAGTTCAATACTTTTCATACAAATTTATTGTACCGGAAGTTTCGCATGCCTCTTTGCAAATCGAATGCTCCTTGAAAAAACCACAGCACTCTCATAAGTATACGTCGAAGAGTAAGGAATGGGTTTTTGAAACGTGAGTTTGGTTTATAGTAAGGAACTGACGACTCCTGTTTCGTATTTTCTGGTGAATGTTTCAACTTAACTTCAATCGATCTGTCTCGAGAGTACATCTTATTGGTGGAAGATGATAATCCTAGTTCGGGTATCACGAAAACAAAAAAGATTGCTTTATGCGAACTCTAAAACACAATTGTATACATGTATACATAAAACTTGTATAATTAAACTTTCAACTCCAACTTCTTGTTTTATAAACAATAATTCAAAACATAAAACTATAAACTCCAACTCAATACAATCCCTAATAATTATTTTAAACATTAAAACATCATAGTTACATATACACATATATACACTTACAGTGACCATCCCTTCCTCGGCAATCCTGGAGGGTCCTGTGCTTCTCTGCATCCTGGAAGAACTCACAAAAGCCTTATGCATCAGTGCCGAGTCTTTGTTCATGATCACTTCTTAAAGATAACTAAATTACACAGCGCCCTATGATATGCGCAGTCTTACACTTCTCCCCACCTACAGAGGATTTCATTCTCTATGCCCAACTCCACCAAACATTGCCGAGTCACCAGTGCCATAGCAAACATAAGATAGGAGAACACGAGATGGCCCAATGTAGGCCATCTCTTGTTCTCCATTATGGTGCAAACCCTATAAACAAATTTAAAAGTGACTCAAGTCCATAGCAGAACTGTCCCCATCTTTCTTGCTTCTCATTACTTCATTCCCAATCCTCTATTTTTCTACCTTTAAATCATCCCTTCCATAATGTCTCCTTATTTCTGGACAAGATTTAATTCTAAATAATTCCATACATATATTGTTCTTGGTAGCATTCTCCAGTGTTCCTCTTGCTATAATTAGATCCATGGGCTCTTTTCCCCCGATCGCTTGGAGAAAAGCAAAAACTTCTGTAGAATGCACCAGACTGTTGTTTAAGTCTTATATAACTCGTGGCTCAGAATGAACTCTTGCTCTGAAAGATTTCTCTTACACTTTGCACTGTTTAATCCGTGGCATGGACGTTACTCTTTCCCTTCATAGATATGCCTTTTGTTTTCAAGCTGCTTACGCCAATTGTAAAGTAACTTTCGTTGTGGTGAATTCTTTTCGTAGAGTACATGTGTGAAGAAGTTTGAGAACTGAAGTAATATTTAGAAAATGATGACAGCACTGGAAGAAGACCTTATTAACTTCTTTAGGAATTGCGAAGAGTTCACGTTGTTAATCGTTCTGAATCACGTTCGGCACAGAAGATTGAGGTATTAGATTTGACAGTTGGGTGCGCCGGGACGGTCTGCGTGGGGGAGCTCCCTGAGTGAACAACCTAGACACTAGACAGCGAAGAACTGCAGAAGAATCCGTATATCAGGAAGAAAGGAATAGGTATTTCCCGACCCTACACTGTGCCATTTGGGACCAATCCCAAAAAGTTTTTCTTTGGGTTTGTAAGGGATTCGTTTTGGCATTTGAACATTTTAGTTTATAAGTTATATTGATATTGTGCTTTGATATTTGTATTTTATTTATACCGCATGTAAGTTTTCTATTTATAATTTTCTGAACCAGTTTATATATATTTTTAAAAGGCTGAGCCTATTTCAGATAGGGTGAAGCTCTGTTTTTGCTCTCCAAGCGACCTAAAGGTCTTTGCAGGCCATGGTAAGGCATAAGAAAAGCAGAGATAATATGGTACCAGGTGGTCAAATAGAGGAAGAAAAGTAATCTGCTTTTGTAGTGAGTCGCTGAACTTGTCGCTCAAATATTAAAAGCTCTTTCTGCGCAATTAGAAAAGACAGAAGAATGACAAGTCTGGACACGGACGAAGACACCCTTAATGAATTTCAAAGTGAAAAAAATGTCTTGAAGATATACATGTGGGGACCCGATTACAAATATTTTTGTTCTGTAATATCAGTATGGTTACCAGGGCAGCAATGCGTTGTATACTTGAAATGTGGGATATCTTGGAGGCAGGAGTCATCTGGATATTCATAGAGAACCAGGTTCTCAATGCATTGCCTGAATATATGTTCCATCAGAATTTTATGCTCCCAGTTAAAAAGCCCAGCTTGGCATACCTGAGAGAATGTCTATGACAGCCTCAAGAGTCGAAGTTTGTGGAGCCGGGTGATATCTTTGGCTCTTTTGAAAAGGGCTTTTAAGGAGTTTGTTTGTCTGACTTTTTTCTGACCAGAAGTGGTGCTGCACTCCCCTAATCCAACTTCTTCTTCATAGGTGTTATGTATTTCTTTTAAGTGACGTACGGTGAATGTATTAGGTGGCAGCGACCTGCTTTTCCACTGATAGGGGCGCTTAACCTTTCGTGATGTCCAAAGTATTTTTGGCGGCGACTGCGGATTAGTCGAAATTACTTTATACGATCTTTTAGTCCCAGTTTCCACCTAAGTGTTAAGAAAATGTTTAATTTTTACTCAGAAAAGGTTTATCAATGGAGATGGATTGGAGGAGGAGGTATTTATGGAGGATAAATATTTGCTTTTGCTCTATATTTTCTTAAAAGGAAACAAACACGTTATCTCAATTAAAACCCCCTTTCCAACATAATGAACCGCAACGCCATCATTTGAATATTTCCATGTTCTTTGTTAGAAATAAAATTGAACTTAATTATGTTGCCATCGTTACTAATGGCCTTCACTGGAATTTGCTGGAAAACTGAACAAAATTTGCCAATATCATTTATAGTATTAGTATTATAATGGCCAAATGATTTGAGCAGCATCTTCCGAAATTAAAAAGAAAAAAAAAAGAGTAAAAAATTTCTACCACTCATTCTTTTATCGTCATTAAAAAGTGCCATCCAATTCCGTTTAGAACTTTAGCAAACTCTTCCCCTAGACCACTGTTGCAAGAAGTTTATTCCCATGATTATTCCAACACACTAATAAAAATTTCATGAGTTGCAGTCTTCTGTGTTTGTTTCCCCTGGTGTTTTTCTCTTCCACCAATTGAAGATCTTCATCGTTCATTTTACTGACAACGAAGTGGTATAATTTATATCCCTCTATCTGTCCTCCCCCCTTATGATGTTTAGTTTCCAAACTTTGCAGTGAGTACCTTCTAAGCCGATCGATTACCACCACTTACCAACTTGGTGTCCTAGATTTCCTTTTCTATAAGTTCTGTCTTTCTTCAAGTATGGCCTTGGGACCTGATTAAAATATTCAAAATGCAGTCTCGCTATAACATTTTATATAATTTGGCACCCGGGTGTTTCTCTGACTACTAAAACAGAAAGCAATCAACACAAGATTCAGGCAATATTTCATATCGCTCAATGAACATTTCGTATTTAGGATTTTGAAACAAACGTTGCTCCACTCATCTGTTAAATTGTTAAATCTCGGCTACCTTCGCTGAGTATAGAGCATTCAGTTGTGGAAGGCTACTTCTCAACTCTTTTCTAGGATACCTTTGCAAAACGGTACTCAAAATTGCTGTTATTAAAAGGAAGAAAGAAGCAGTTTATATATTTAATTATTTCTTTGACTATTATATTGCATCTTTTCTCTCTTAACGATGTACTAGAATTTGTGCTTCATATTATCTCTCTTTGGCTAGGTCTACGTAAATTCGTGGGACAGCTACGTCAGAAATCTCCATATCGATCTGGACCTTTGCCAGGAGTGCTTCACGAGTCGGTTTTATTTGATTGAAGCAGTTTGCCTGGAGGGACAAGCGTCTCACTGATCACATTTTTGTATCTAGGTGTAATATTCCTTTTTGACCATTTCCATTTCCGATAAAAAGCTTAAGCTGCGATATGTGTCATGGAGGAAGTACCACGCTGAGCAAGACAAATCCCTCCATTGTACTGAAAACTTATGTCAGCAGAAAACCGAGTTCCCTTGGACCGAAGACATAGCCTGAATCCAGCGGTTACCCATCAAAATGTTAATTTTAGATGTGCAGCTTAGAGTAAAACACTAAGGACAAAACCAGCATGACAATATTCAAATCAGCCATGTGTCCCAATCCATGAAGTGTAGATGTATTAATTCTCGATACCCTACATTAATCTGACGCGAGCTTTGATTGTAACAGACGTTCCAAACACCCCTAGTGACTTCCATGCTGGTAAGGCCATGGCATGTCAAAGCAGTCCAAAGTGTTTACACTAAATCTTTGATCTGTCAGAGAAGGACGCACAACATGGGGCAGAAATAGCACCCGGGTGTCAGATTTTAGTAATCTAAAAAGGGAAATGTATCTAGTGGTCTTTTTCTTGGTATTCGTCCTGAATTCTTTAAAAAAATAAAAGGTTATGCACAATGCGAAGTGTTATCCTCTATTCCCATTGGGTCGCCTGTTTTAAATTGAAAACAAACACCCACTAACTCGATTATGGAATGCACAAATGCCCATTATAATTTCGCCGGTCTCGACCGGGTTTGGACATCGCTCTTTTCTGCATAAAACAAGGTTTTAAACAAAGCGATATATTGGGGAGGGGGGAGCATCTTTAGGTTCTGAATAGGCTTACTGGACAACGGTTGGATTACACAAAACTCAAACTACTTATTTGTTCCTTTTAATAGCGATAGTTTTCAGTAGGTTTAGCAAAGATATCCGAAAAGAAGGCTAATAAAAATAAATAGTCTGAGAAAGTAGCCTCACACAACTGAATATGCCTTTACTCAGCGAAGGCAATCAAGATTTAACAGTTTAATTGATGAGCGGAGCAGCATTTGTTTCAAAATCCGAAATATTCATTGAGTTATGTACAAGCATGGAGGAATACTCTTAAAGGAGGGCTAAACCATGGAGATTCTTTGGTAAGGAACGATTGCTGCCTTGCGAATGGGAACTGGCAAGTGCTACACACAGTGTTACGTTATCCCTGCTGAGGTCACAATCCCGAAATCAATCCAACAAATGGTAAAAAACAACTCCCATGTTAGATGTGATTTGAAGTCCCCCGAAAACGGGGATCGGCAGATGCATGTTGCTCATCCGTTTGTCCTAAATAATCTGGATCTTCCGTGGATCTCCAGTTGCGGTCCCAGGAAGAAATCGACTTCAGTGGACATCGCCGATTCGAATGAACCAGCTTCAGGGTCAAATTTAGATCGCTAATTCCGCCATTGAAATGACCTTCCATTATATGAGAACTGAGGCCACAGGCTGACGGAATAGACCATCTCAGTAGTGCTTCCCAGGTGGTCTATTCCCCTAAATAAGTAAGTGAATGACTTGAAATGAATCGACAATAACGTTCATTCCTGTCAGGGAAGAATGTTTACGATTCGTCTCCCAAAGTTGAGCGGAGTTTATTTGAACGTGCAAAGTAGAAAAGGAAATTGATATGTGTGTGTGTAAATAGATATAGATTTCACTGTGTATAATTATGCAAATTTAAGTGTAAATAAATGAACTGTAAATCGTGCAGAAGTGTTGCGTCAGTTACTGGCTCGCTCATTATACAACCCCCAAGAATGTGCAGGCACTCCAGTATAACTGATGAAATCGCCTTTGAAAATGGGAGACCACTAGAAGGGAAATAACTAATTTCCAGTGCGAGATTTAACAGAACGTGTGGTTAATTCCAATTAGAAGTGAACAGTGTGGAACGAATTACAATGGATAACTGAAACCCAGTTGAAATCTGACTCTCCAATTGGCATAAATAGGAAAGATCACGTTATTTAGAAATTTAACAGAATCAAACGTTAAACGGGTACTGCTGATGGTCCAACCTTATTCCCGTAGTTACTAAATATATTATTTTGACATTGCACATATAACATGGTTAAAAAGGCATGCGAAACCAAGATCCATAACTACACTACCCTACACGACAAAAGGACATCCTTTCACCAATGAAAATTTCTAAATGCAAAGCAGATATTTAAAAACGTGTGTGTTATTTTCTTTCACACATTATGATGATGTCCTAAACTCTTGCAGGTACAGATACACACGTGTATATTAAGTATATATCTCTAATAATTCCTTATATTGCTTCAAGTAGTTTCTATTTTGAAGTTGCTCTATTGAGAAGGATATGCAGTGGAAGTAACAGAACCTTCTAACAGTATGAGAGGACCCATTTTGTTGGTTGTCCATATTGTGCTCTCTATAATATGTCTGTTAATTGCGTGTGTTCTGTGGTCGATTTGCTGTTTGTTGGACAAAATCCCTTTCCCTTCTTGGGTTATAGGATTTTCATCCCGAATTTAAATCTACCATAGCGTACACACTATTTGCATAAACGATATACTGATGTCTCTCAGCTAGTGACCCTTCCAGTATTAACAACTACTCAACTCAATCTTGTGGTAACCCAGTTGCGATCTGCTTTCTTTTCAGTTTCTGGTCATTTAAAGTAAAGAATGACAGACAGAAAAACTTATTACATATTGTTCAGATAATTAAGTTGCTCTCGTAATAGTCCCTTCTGGCTGGAGGTGGGGGACAAGCAAGTTTTCTTGTTATTTGTTCATGTCATCACTCTGATTAAGAGGTCAACGATGTACTGGGGAGGGGGAGTGTAGTTTTTCTGTGAACCTTACACGCCTGCGGCTGATCAGAAGTCACTGCCATACCTTTCCCAGGTCCTGAAAGATCGCTGTAGGGTGCACTATGTCTCAGTCATAAGAATATCGCTTGCAATAATTGAAATTCCAGACATTCTGATTACTATGAAGTATTAAGAAGAGAAGCGGATGTATCAGAGGACTAGCAAGTAAATGAGCACGAAGGACAGTCAAAAAAGTTAAGTAAATTTGATGACGAGAGAGCAAGCAGAGTATAGTGAAAGGTGTTTACTCAAGAAGAGATGGTAGGTCTAATCAATAGAACACACGTGATATTGTTTGTTAAAATAAAGTGATCCATTGAAAAATCTTCCTAAAAGACCTAAGTATAAAATTTAATGAAAATCCGTCCACTGGAAGAAGAGTTATTACATGCGGACGGGCCGACGGACTTGCTGAAGACAACAAGTAATTTACACATTCGCGGACGTGCCTAAAAATAGAAATATCGATTGTAGCACTCACTTATTAATAGAATACTTCTCTATCAGTTATTTGCAACGATCTTTTTTACCATTTTCAAACAATCTATGCAGTTGAAACGCTCGTAGTGTTCTTCCAACTTAGCTCACGTCATTAATCTAACAGGGTGGATGGATGAACTCTTCTTAATCCTATTTCAATTTAACGACTAAATTAAGAGTATTATTACGCATTACGCAGAGAAGTCTCATCTATTAGACTTTTTTTACTGTTTGATACATCCCCTTCTCACCAAACGAACTGATCAAATGCAACATCGTGAGAATCCTACAAATTGAAACGTTCCTAATGTGAATCTCCCCAACAGTTTTAAAGCTAAGATATCCATAAAGGTACTTTATTTATTATGTTTCTAACTTGGCTTACTTTCGAATTTTGAATAAAATTTTACATTTGCTTCACAGTGAGGGAAATCTGTACTTCCTGAGAAAACAGCTTATCGTATTTTTTACGTGCTCACGGGTCTTCTACTTACGCATGGCTCCGTCCTGGCACTTATGATCCCAGTAATAGCTCCGATATGACAGATGGATTGGGACGCCGATAGCAGGCACCAGTTATCGAGTTGATTGATCACCTCAGCCCGGAGTGATTTTCTGTGAGACTGTATAATGACCTTCCCTACTCCACCACCCGTAAGGCTGAAAACCTCGGACTAGGTTAGCCGTCACATTCTTCTACCTGCTTCCGACACTGGAATATGTTCTAGTTTCTCTTACAGTTACTTTTATAGCTTTTGTAGTAAGGCTGGAGCTGTTGGGTTAAAGCAACATTTTCTCAAGGTTCCCAAACAGTCCTTAAACAGTTTTTCATCTACTGAGCTGATTGCAGCTTCTATTGAGTTCGTGTTTATCTGTGACAACCGAACTCTGTTCTGCGAAATTCTGTTGTATACTCTTTAAAGGATGCCTTAGTGGTAATCGAGCTACCTTGGAATGAACACAAAAGATTCATTTATTCTTATAACATATAATACAATTATAAAACAATTTGTACAAGGTTTTAAATGGATTGAGTAAATTAAACATTGATGGCATTCTTACTCTTTCTCCGATAACACCCATAAGGGGACAAAACTGAAAAAGGATGGCTGCAAGACAGATGTGAGAAAAATTGTTTTCAGCCAGAGAGTGATAATTGTTAGAAAAAACTACCATCTGGTGTTGTGGAAAATGGGTAGTTTCAATGAATTTAAGGAGGAATCAGACATATTAAATTTAAAAGGGCCCTCTGTCTCCAGGATTCATTATAAGATATATACTTCAGATGTATTGGAGAGACGGACAAAAAAAGAACAAGTTTTGAACAAAAATCCTTTTAGTTAAAGGATTTTTGTTCAAAACGTCTTCTTTTTATTCGTCCCTCCAGTACAACTGAAGTATATATCTTAGATATATTATTAGAAGAACAAACAGATAGGGTAGACAGAGGTTTTATTTTTAGTCCATTGCCCTGTGGGTGCACGATGACCATGAAGGGATGCAGATGGTCTGCAAGGATGGACACGTAACCTGGACCGTTCTGAGATGCGTCTAGACGTACCAGACGTCCCAACGTGTGCCAATTGAACACGTCCCAACCAGCACTGACCGTCCACCTGTCTGAACAGTTCCTTGTTGATATGAAGGGTGCAGACCCCCTCCCGTCCCGCTATAAATAAGTGGAAATGGGACACATCGTACCAGGAACCCGTCTCCAGTCATCCAAGGTCCAGTGCCGATGTTCTTTCGCCCAGTTGACGCGTCGGCTCCTGTGTAGTGGTGTTAGCAATAGAACTTTGGTGGGTCGGCGGCTCCCATAACCTATGTGGCTAATGATCGCCTGATGGTCTTGTGGTGACAGTTCTGGCTCGTTGAAGTTGGCGGTGATTTGTGCCACTGTCTCTTTAAACCTAGCAGCACCGATCGTCCAGTGCCACCCCCGCATAACAAACTGCCGAACACGGTCTCGCCGTCGGCGGGCACGAGAGTCCCTCGGTGCCCGTGTCGCTTGGCTATGCAGGTACCCCGTAAAATTTGCAGAATGCTATCCTGTTACTCTCCTAAGCCTTCTAAATAGGTGCCTGACAGAAGGCACCTTTCCAACATCCTGGAAAACGGCAACCCTGAAATTTATATTGAAAAATCCCGACAAGCCACCACAAATTCCAACCTCCTACCGCCCGATTGCCTTGCTCTCTGTAATGGCCAAGCTACAAGAACGCCTACTCCTATTTCGCTTAACCGCCAGATATGAAGAACAAAAACTTCCAAGTGACAAGCAATTTGGATTCAAAGTAGGTAGTAGCACAGAAGATGCCATTAACAGTTTAATCACTCAAGCAACTCACACAGCCTTTAAATACTCCCTTGCAATCATGGTAGACTTCGCTGGGGCCTTTGATCGACTATGGTGGCCCAGTGTTAGTATTAGTATTAGTAACGGCCGCATGGTGCAAGAAAGCCTATGGCTTATGCTGCACCAGCCAAAAAAAAAAAAAAAAAAAAAAAAATCCGAACAAAACAATGATAAAAACAAAAAAAAAAATAAATAACTAAATAATAATAATTAATAAATAAAAAAAAATAAAATAAAAAATAAATAAAAAGGAAATTAAACCTATCATCCTATGGGCTTCCCTTACCCGAAGGTATTATCCAGATGACCTTTGAATTTCCCCAAACTGTCGGCCTCTACCACCCATGAAGGCAACTTATTCCAGTAATTTATAACTCGCTGGCTAAAATAGAACTTCCTGCAATCCAATCTAAACATTTCCCCCCGTAACTTGAATTTATGTCCCCTAGTTCTAGCATCATTTATAATCTTGAAAATTTTGTCCTCATTCATTTTACTGATGCCTCTCAGAGCCTTAAACACCTCAATCAAATCTCCTCTAAGGTGTCTAGTTTCCAAACTCTGCAACCCACATATTCGAAGTCTTTCTTCATAAGTACGCCCTTTTGCCGATCTCACCAGGCGAGTTACCCTTCTTTGCACCCTTTCAAGAAGCTCAACGTCTTTCTTTAGGTGCGGTCTCCATACTTGAACACAGTATTCCAAGTGTGGTCTAACATAAGCCTTATATAATGGGATTATCACGTCCCTATCTCTACTTGCAGAAGTTCGATAGATCATCGATAGGACACCATGGGCCTTCCTTGCAACCTGTTTACAATGCTCAGAGAATTTCATGTCTGACCGTATCGTAACACCCAAGTCCCTTTCCTCCAGTACTGGCTTTAGTTGAACTCCACCAAGTGAATAAGTTTTTTTGGGATTACTGTTTCCCAGGTGTAATACCTTACACTTTGTTGGATTAAAGCACAGCTGCCATTTTTCTGACCATTCCTGAAGTCTATCTAGGTCTCTCTGAAGAAGCTCAGCTTGACAGTGATCATTAACTACTCTCCCAATTTTAACATCATCTGCAAATTTAGACATCACGCCCTCTATCCCTTCATCAATGTCGTTTATGAAAATTAAAAACAACAGTGGTCCTAATACTGATCCTTGGGGAACCCCACTTCTTACATCAACCCAATCTGAGGAATAGCCATTTATCACAACCCTCTGCCTCCTGCCCTGAAGCCATCCTTCTATCCATCTAAGGATTTTCCCAGTGATTCCAACCTGTTCCAGCTTATAAAGCAACCGCTCATGTGGGACTGAGTCAAAAGCTTTGCTGAAATCTAAATAAACAATGTCGAAATTATTCCCTAAATCCAGCTCGTGAGTGACCCTTTCGAAATAGCGAACCAGATTTGTTAAACATGATTTTCCCTTTACGAAACCATGCTGAGTATCCTTGAGAATTTCAATTCGATCCAAATGATCCTGAATTCCACCCTTGATCATTGCCTCCATGATTTTCCCTACTACTGAAGTCAGACTGACAGGTCGATAATTTTCAACTTCACTTTTAGAGCCACCCTTATGTATGGGAGATACATTTGCACTTTTCCAATCCAAGGGAATCTCCCCAGAGTCTAGTGATGCTCGCATAATTAGCCTCAATGGTTCAATACACTCGCTTGCCGCCTCCCTTAAGATTATAGGGTATATTCCATCAACTCCAGGACTGGTCTGTAGGCTCGAAAGTTTTTTCATTAAATAATCTTGCGAAATTTCAATATCATTAATTACATATTTTTTAACTTCGCTCCCACAATTTCCCTTTGTCACAAAAGGCTTTTCATTTGTAAATATCGATGCAAAATAACTGTTGAGTTCATCTGCAACGGCAGCTGATATATTTATTACTATCCCCTTTCCCTTACATAAAGGTCCGATCTGGTTTGTTCTGCTCTTCTTGGCATTTATATATGTGAAGAATTCTTTATCCCCCCTCTTTGCTCTGTTTGCTAGTGATTTCTCATAAACTGCCTTTGCCTGTCGAACCTTTTCTGTGGCTCTATTACACATCACCTTGTAGCTGTTATAGGCTTCAGTACTTTTTATTGTTCTGTAACCTTTCCATGCCACCTTTTTCTGCTCAAGTAATGCGGCAACTTCACTAGTCATCCAACTTGGAACCCTCCTCGTGGAGTATTTTTTTAATGGTATATACGCATTCAAGGCATCTGTGATTAATGTTTTAAAAGCGTACCACAGTTCAATTGTATTCATTCTCTGCACGATATCTACCCAGTTAATAGAGGCCATGTAGTACCTTAAGGCATCGTAATTTCCTTTTCTGAAATTAAAACCCATTCCTTTGCCTTTTACTTCTGCTACCTCTCTCGTCATCATCCACCGTAGAACTCCGTGATCACTTCCTGCTACTGGTTCCTCTACTGTCAGCCCTGTTATGTCATCTGATTCATGTGTGATGATGAGGTCTAGGATATTCTTTTCTCTAGTATGTTCCCTGACATGTTGATACAAATAACAGTCATCTAGTTGATTTAAAAATTTTGTTCCCCATGTCGAGTTTCCTTCCCATTTACTCCAATCAATTAGAGGCAGATTGAAATCACCCATAATAAGGCATTGATGCTTACTTGCCCATTCCATTTCTATGTAGAGGCTTTTGTCAT